>NW_026125665.1:1200000-1800000 GCF_943737965.1 Phodopus roborovskii | reverse complement strand
CTTCGCAGCCACTGTGGTTCTCAGGCACAGTGGCCAACTGGAGGAAGCTGACAGAACTGCCTTTCCATCTACTGCATGCAGGCCACATGGAGGAGCTGAAGCAGGAGGTGCTGGGTAAGGGTTACCATGACAGAGGTCACAAGGGCCTTAGACACCCCCCATCCACCCATCCATCTACACATCCATCCACCCACCCACCCATCTACCCATCCATTCATCCACCCACCCATTTACCCATCCATCCACCCACCCATCCATCCACCCACCCATTCATCCACCCATCCACCCATCTACCTGTCCATCCACCCACCCATCCATCTACCCATCCATCCATCTACCTGTCCATCCACCCACCAATCCATCTACCCATCCACCCACCCACCCACTCATCTACCTATCCATCCACCCACTCACCCATCTACCCATTCATCCATCCATCCACCCATCCATCCACCACCCACCCATTTACCCATCCATCCACCCACCCACCCATCTACCCATCCATCCATCCACCCACCCATTTACCCATCCATCCACCCACCCATTCATCCACCACCCACCCATCTACCCATCCACCCACCCACCCATCCATCTATCCATCCATCCACCCACCCATCCATCTACCCATCCATCCACCACCCACCCATCTACCCATCTATCCACCCACCCACCCATCTACCCATCCATCCATCCACCCACCCAACCATCCACTATCCATCCATTAATCCACTCACCCATCCATCTATCCATCTACCCATCCACCATCTATCCATATATCCACCCATTCATCTATCCACTGAACTATTCATACATCCATACATGTTATTCTCAAGGGCTAGTCTTCATTTGAGAAGATGGACAGATGGATGAATGAATAGAAAGCTGGCCAAATGGATGAATGAATGAGAGGTAGAGAGGTGGAAGGATGGGCAAATGGAAGTTGGTACAGAAGGGAAAATTACAGAGTAACAGTGTGTCTGATAAATGAATAGATAAATGGACATGTAGATGGATGGATATAGAGGGAGATGGATAGGTAGATAGATAGATAGATGTGTAGATAGATAGGTATACAGGTACATAAATAAATGGGTGGACCCATAAATGGATTGATGGAATGATAGAAGGGTGTATTACGTGTATGTATTGATGAATAGATGGATGGATGAGTATGTTGGTAGATAGATGAGTGTATGAATGGGTAGACGAATATAAGAATGGATGGACTGGTAGATGGATGGAAGGACAGACTGATGGATAGGTGGGTGGCCGGGTGAACAGATCGATAGGTGGATGGGTGCTTGTCTACATATCTATTCCATCCATTTCCCCCCACCTACCACCCGTACCTATGATTTTCAAAGGACAGTCTTCCTTTGGGAGACACTTGGCAAATCCTGGGGACATTTCTGAGAGTCATACTTATAGGTAGAAATGTCAGCAGCAGCTGGGGTGGAGGCCAGGTCATGTTCTATCAATCACAGCTCAGCGCCCACCAAAGAAACTATCATCCTCAGTGCCAGATTTTCTGAGTTTAAGAACCCCAGGGAGAAAGGGAGGCCATTCTTGAACCTCAGAATGAGCCAGCAGGAAGCACTGGCTCATTGTCTTTGTCTCCACAGGGAACATGGACTGGATCTCCTGCCGGGGTATCTCTGGGGGCATTGAGGACCTGCTGGATGACTTTGACATGTGTGCCTCTCACATGGACTCTCCTGAGGTTGGTATGGTCAGAGAAGCCCTCCAGCTGTGCCGTCCTGCTGTAGAGCTCCGGGGCATGGGTGAGTGTCCTGGCCTGACAGAAGGGTATGCTCTGCACTGCTCTCCAGAAACTTGAGAAACCCATTTTTCCCAGGGAACTATAAAGTTGATTTTTCTACCAACCTACACCTCCATCTCTCAATCATTCACTCATCCATCCATCCGTCTCTCCATCCACCCATCTACCTATCAATCCTCCCACCATCATTCACCCACCCACCCACCTACCCTCCCATCCATCTACCCACTACCAATCTATCTATCCATCCATCCATCTGCCATCCACCCATTGATTATCCATCCACCCATCCATTCATCCATCCTCCCAACCATCTGTATGTGTCTCTCTATCCACCCAATGTGTCACTTGCTTGTCTAATTTCATGACATCTCTTACAGTACTAACCTGTAGAATTTGGAATGCAGGCAGGAAGAACTTTGGAACAAATCCTGAAAAACCAATGCTGTCTCTCCCTCTGGACCCACATTTTCCCTTAGACAAGTCCAGACAGGAAGTATTTCAGGGGAATAAAGAGAATTGTGCCCAAACTTAAGTGACAGGAGATAAAAATGAGTCCCATGAACTTTTTTGTGGTTGTTCAAGACAGGGTTCCCCTGTGTGGCCCTGGCTGTCCTGGAACTCCCTCTGTAGACCAGGCTGACCTCAAACCCGCAGAGATCCACCTGCCTCTGCCTCCTGAGTACTGGGATTAAAGGCATGCACCACTACTGCCCCATAGATTTTTAATTGATGAAATTCAGAAGATGAGAATAATCACAGAGGTCAGGAGGATGGACCAGTCTCAAAGGTCAGGAACATGGCTCAGTCAGCAAAGTACCTGTCATGAGAACTGAAGGACTTGACTTCAGATCCCCAGAACTCATGTAAAAATCCAGGTGTGGTGCTGCACATCTGCAATTCTAGTGCTGGGGGTGGAGTGGAGGCAGGAGGATCACTGGGTCTTGCTGGCCAGCTACTCCAGTTGAACCCTTGAGTTCCAGGGTCAGTGAGATCCTGATACCAAAGCTAAAGCGGAGAGTGATCAAGGAAAGACACCTGATGGTGGTGACCTCTGGCACCACACACATGCATACATGTGAGCATGCACATACATGAGCATGCAAATGAACATGTGGGTATACACACACAAATTGCACATATACATACATGAACATACACATACTCAAGACACATGAGCATGCATACACAAGGGAATGCAAACACAAACACATGAGCATGCACACACAAGCTGCACACATGCATACATGAACATGCACACACACAAGACACATATGAGCATGCACACACATGGGAATGACCATACACACAGAGGTATGCACACATGACATATGAAGATACACACACGAGCATACATACACAGAATAATCACTGTAGGCAGATGGGGCAGATGAACCTGTTTTCCCAGAACACAGGAAACTGAGGTTGGAAAATTATTACAAGTTCAGTGCTAGCCTGGACTACATAATGAGTTCCAGGCCAGTGTGTGTGAGATCCAGCTTCAACAATCCACACACATGTATGCACACAAAGGAGAAAGCACATACTCTAAGAAGATTGTTTTTCCTTCCTTTCAAGACAGAGTCTCACTGTGTAATTCAAGCTGATCTCAAAGCTCCTGTCTCAGTCTTGTGAATACAGGCTGAGCCACTATGTGCACCTTTATAAAAATTACTCCTTCATCTGGGCTTGAAGGATATTGAAGGCTTGTCAGTTGGTCCTTCAGATGGTGTCTTGTTTTATGTGTTACCTTTTATTTACTCAAGTACATTTATATTTTTATGTTATGTGAGTGTGTGTGTGCCACACTGCACATGTGAAGATCAGAGGACAAAGTTGCAGGATTCTGTTCTCTCCTTCTGTCATGTGTGGCCTGGTTGACCTTTGTCTGCTGAGCCATCGTGCCTGCCCCAATATAGCATTTTATTTGAAAGTAAAATTGGGGGTGGGAGCTGAGGTTGAGCTTGGCACTGGAGTCCCAGGCTACAGCTTCAACACTGGAGGTTCCCAGAGGAACGCCCAACCTTCCACCTGATTCAACAGGAGACACGCTGGACAGCAAGTCTGTACATTGGCGTATACCTGGCATCTCAGTACTGGGGAGACTGAGGCAGGAGGGCCAGGAGTTCAGAGCCATCTTCAGCTAACTTCAAAGCTAGAAAGTACAAGGTCAGCCTAAGCTACATGAGAGTCTGTCTCAAAAGAAAAACAAAAACTGACAGAACCAGGTATGGTGGTGCACACCTTCAATCCCAGCAACTGGGAGGCAGAGGCAGGCAGATGAACTGCTATGCGTTCAAAGCCAGCCTGGTCCACATAGAGAATCCCAGGACAATTGAGCTACGCAGGACACCCTATCTCAAACAAAGGAACCATGACAACAACAAAACACCCAAACAAACAAAGAAGTGGCAGTGAACACAGATGTAGACTTTGTCTTCAGTGTGGCACACCAGGGACAAATCCATCAGTCTGGTGATGGGAAGACTGCCCCAGTGAGGTGTTCAAGGGGAGGAACAAAAGAAAGCTGAGCCTCCCTGGTGCAGTGGGGCCTGTCTGACTGTCTCAGGTCCAGTTCTGCAGGATCCTGTTGGCACCAGGGCAGCCGAATGCCACAGGGCACTGTGTTCCTGAAACTTGAGGTAACCCCAAAGCAAGAATAAATCAGAAGAGTGGAGATGGAGGTGCAGGCCTGTCATCCCAACCCCCTGGAGATGGAGGAAATCATGAGTTCAAGGTCTGCCTCAGTTACGTAAGACCCTATGACAAAAGACAAGAGGGGGGGGTGGAGAAAGGGAAGAAGACCACAAGGAGGAAAAACATAGGTCCTCGGGCATGACTCAGTAAAGTGTTCACTATACAAGCCTGAGAACCTGAGTTCAGATCCCCAGCCCCACTTCAAAGCTCTGTGCTGCAGTATGCACCGACAGCCACAGTTAGGGGTAATCAGGCAGGTCCCAGTCTCAAGGAATGTGTGAGTTTAGTTCGGTGAGAGATCTCACCTCAGAAAGTAAAGCTGAGGGACCACCTCCATGGCTCAGCAAATAAAGACACTTGCTGCCAAGCCTGACAACCTGAGTTCAATCCTAGGACCCATATGGTAGGAGGAGAGAAGTGATTTCCACAGGTTATCCTCTGACCTCCTCATATGCACCAGAATATATGTGAGCATGTGAGTGTGTGTGTGTGCACTCATACACAAAGGAAGAAATGAAATGAAATTTAAAGAATTAAACTGTTAAACAATTCAAAGAAAAGGTGGGTGGGGTTTTTGTTTTTGTTTTTGTTTTTGTTTTTGGAGGCAAGCTGTCCTGGAACTAACTCTGTAGATGAGGCTGGCCTAGAACTGAGAGATCCACTCTGCTCTGTAGTGCTGGGTTTAAAGGTGTGTGCCACTGTGGCCCCATAAGTTTTTGAAAGTATTTAATCTTAGGGTTTGTCAAGTCATACCTCTGTGTGCATCCTATGTGTTGTTCTTTTGCTGCAGCTAATGCCTAAGAAACACAAACACGAGACTCAGTGCCCACGTGGAGTTTATTGAGAGAGGGGAGAGAAAGAGGGGATAGCTGGTGGCCAACCGAAAGGAGGGGGGAGCAAGAGAGAGCAAGAGAGAGGTGTGCTTTGCGTGCTTTGCGAGCTTGCTTTAAAAGGAGGGCTTTGCGCATGCAAGTCCTCTGGCAGTCAGGTAAAGCTTGAGCCGCCAGGTAAGGCTGACTTAGCGATGACATGGCCATGATCGTCCCGCCCATCATCGGGGGGTGGGGTTCAGCTGGCTGCTAGTTCCTAACACTATGGATGTGTTAGATTGGTGTGTCCAGTGGGTGTCTTTGACCTCTGTGAGCTCTGTGAGTCTGATGTGTGTGCCTGATGGTGTTTGTCTGATGGTGCTGTGGTGTGTGTGTGTTATGTGTGTGTGTGTCTGATATGTGTGTCTGATGTGTGGGTGTTTCTGATAGGTGAGCCCAACGAGTGCATCATCTTTGATGGATGTGGAGCTCCAGAGATCTCTGACTGTCTCTACCTCCTGGTTATAGTGTGCACCTCCTCCAGGCTGGGCTTTTGCCAAGGTGCTGGGATCAAACTTAAACCCCCACGTTTGTAAGGCCAGCAGTTCATCAGTGGGCATTGTCACCTGCTTAGACACTCTGTGACATTAGGAACCATTCCCACCCTCCTTCCACACTGTGACTGATCCCTATGATACCCTTGGTCATCATCACCTGCCCAGGTCCTGCCTCCTCCTCCTGAGCTGCTTTCTACCTCTGAGAACCTGAAGGCTCTACACACTCCCTGTAAATTGTTTGAGGCAGAATCTCATGTGTCCAAGGCTGGCTTTGAACTCTGTGCAGTGAAGATGACCCTGCATTCCTAATCCTCCTGCTGTGTACACCACTGCTTGTTCACTTGGTGCTGGGCTGGAATCCAGGGCTTTGTACATTCTAGGGGAGTGCTCTACCTTCTGAGCCACCCCCCCAACACACACACACACACACACACACACACACACACACACACACACACACACACACACACACACACACACACGCTCAGCAAGATCTTTGCAAAAGCTCCTTCATTTACAGCTCCAGGTTCCCCCAGGGTGGGGGCAGTGCGGTAAAGAATATTACCACCAGAGGGCGGTACAGCAGCATGTGTTCCCAGAGCACTTCCCTATCTACCTTGAGCATGGCCACCTAGTAGGAATAGGAATGCCCCCCCCCCCCCCAGCCAATGCTGCAGGAACCAGTGTGGCTTTCACAGAGCCATTTCTGATACTCCATTTTAATTCATTTTTCTAAGTTTCTGCAGGTGCCCATGCCGGGTAGAGAAGTTGGATCCCTGAAGTTTAGGTTACAGGTGGATGTGAGCCCCTTGATTGTGGATGCATGTTCAAAACCAAGGAGAATTCTCCCCAGTCTTCTCCATTTCAGAAATGTTCTGTTTGTGTGTGCCCATGTGGTTAGATACTCATGTGTGGGAAGTCAGAGGACAGCTTGAGGGAGTTGGCTTTCTCCTGGGTCCTGGTTATGGAACTCAGGTCATCAGGCTTGTTAGCAAACACATTTATCCACTGATAAACTCTAGTTTCTGTTCTTTTTCAGCCAGGGACATGCTATTCAGCTGAGCCTGGCTTTGAGCTCTTAATCCTGCTGTTTGAGCCTCCAGAGAGATGGATACCAGGCATGTGCCACTACACTGAACAGAAGTGCCCATTCAGTGGCTGTGCTGTGCAATGGCCAGACAGATGACATGCAATTTCCCGGCAAATTAAAGAGCAGGGAGGAGGCTGAGGGCTGCCAAATGGGCTGGAGAGACAACTTACTCAACAGCCTGGGGTGGTGGGACTGGACTGGACAGGGAATGAATTTGACAGAGGTGGCATTTGAAAGCTGGACACACTTTACCCATCTACTGAGCCTCCCACCCTCCTTGTCTTTCCTCTTCCATCTGTCTGTCTATCTACCCTTCCAGTCTTCCCTCCAACCTTTACCAATCTCTCCATCCATCAGCCTGCTCATTTGTCCGTCAGTCTGTCCATTCATCCGTCAGCTCCCACCCTCACATTCATATGTTTTCCCACCCACCACCCATCTTTCCATCCCTCCTTGAATCCATCCATCCACCTACCTTCCATCCATCAGTGTACCCACACCCACCAATCCAGCCATCATCCCCCTTCCTTCCCACACCCACTCACCCATGCACCTGAATCTCAGCTACTTAGGGAGCTGCAGAGAAAGGCCCTCTTGAGCCCAGGAGTCAAAGCTAATCTGGGCAATAACAAAATGAGTTAATAATTAGTTAACTCACTGATGGAGAAGTGCCCTTTGGAGGAAAATGAGAAAGGCTCAGGAAGAGCTCAAGGCAGAGGAGACATGGACAGCTGGTGGCTACCCTGTGTGCTGGAGGCAGGGGGATGGATGGACACAGTGAGGCAGGAGGGTGGCAGGGCCTACAGCTGAGGTGTCCCAGCTTCTCTTCTGCGGTCCTGTAGGAATTGGGGCTCATGAGGTGTGGAGGTTCGGCAGGAGGTGACACCTCTTTTTTATCACAGAGAACAGCGTGCTGTACAGCGAGCTCCTGGCCAGGCTCCTCTTCTTTGCCAAATCCCATCCAGTGGTGATTGGACAGCTGTGCCAACAAGCCCAGAGCTGGTTCCGTGCCTGCCCACACCCAATGCTGGTGCCCCTAGCAGGGTTCCTACAACCCCCTGGGGGACGACTTCAAGCCACTCTCACTGGATGTCACAAAGGTGAGTGTCCCCAACATCACAAAACCACACCAGCTCACTCTGTACTCAGGGGTCCAGATGCCAGATATTTGGAACTGCTCTCTGGGGCTCCCCTCTGCCAGACAGGAGGCCCCAAGGCACCATTGTTATGACTAGGCTTCTCTGTCCTGGGGGGCTGCAGATTACTACTGTAAATGCTATTCATGACCCTGGAGTTGGCAGACGCCCTTGAGGTTGTGTCCCAGAGAGCTGCTGCCCACAGAGTTCTACAAGCTGGAGTTTCGGTCTGCAAGTGTGGTCTGAAGCGGACTGGCCTAATAGGGTGACAGGGACTTGGACTAAGACGTCACACTAGAATGCCAGGGGAAAGAGGACTTAGGCATTGACACACATAGTCACCTTGCCTTCAGTGTAACTCAACCACCCACATACCCACCATCTACCTGTCTGTGCACACAGAATCCCTTCATCCACCTACCCACCCATCTTCCCTTCCTTGCATTAGTCTCATTCAGTATCCACTCTACTACATTCCATATGTTATTTTTTAAGATTTCTTTTCTTATCCTGGCTGGTGGCAATGTTGTGCCCAAATTCTGAACCCCCCAAATCATCAAGACACCCAGACTAATGCAAAAGCAAAGAGTCTTTAATTAATTAACAAGTTAACTGTGTTAACTCAGGTCCTCCATCCATTAGATACAGTGGCTGGGGTGAGAGGGACCCAGAATGGCTGTGGGGCAAGGAATATATTGGGATAGAGCAAGGGGAGTGTCTGGAGGTTCATATCAGTCTCAGGATTGGTGCACCTCTGAGCTTGGGCTACCTGTCTTGTGTTGATTGGTCAGTTGCATCTGCAGGAATGGTTGCTATGCTCAGAGGCTCTCCCATGGCAGTTGCTATGCTCTGTACTCTACCTTAACCAGAAAGCCCATCCAGAGCTGCCAGCTAACTTCTGATTGGTTCCATGCCACACTGGCTTCCTAGTGACTAGGACAAGGTCAAAACTCAGCACATATTGCTGAGTCAGAGGCCTACATCTTGCTGGGTTTTTCTACAAGCTGTCATGGCTGCCAAAGCAGGGGGCTGGGTGAGGGTCTGGTCCCTTCAGTGGCACATGCTTTTAACCCCAACACTCAATAGGCAAAGGCAGGCTGATTTCTTTTCTTTTTAAAAAATTTATCTCTCTCTCTGTCTCTGTGTGTGTGTGTGTGTTCACAGCCATGTACCAACCCCACCACGTCACCGCTCCACACCCCCCACCCTTCTCCCTCCTATCTCAGCATTCCTGTTAGCTCTCATCCATTGAGACTCATGGGCGGCCTGCTCAGGGCTCCAAGCTGCAGTTCCTTTCATCCCACTCCCCAAGCAGCTTCCTCCACAATAGAAAAAACGGTACCGCTCAGAGGCTCACAGAGGAAATGACTCAGCTCTGCCCTGCTGAGGACTAATGAGAATGGCTGTGCTGGTTAGGAAGACCCAAGTGGAGCAGTTGAACTGGAGCCCATACAAGTAGCTTAAACAGAGGCACTTGGGGGGGGGGGCGGGGCAGGGGTGAGGATTTGTTCATTGGCTGCCGCAGCTCTTACGGTCATAGTGGCCTTCCAGTCAGTGAGAAAGGGTGGGGGTGGGGGTGGTAGGCCTCTTCCTATTAGAGGCAGCACCTAGAACTTGTTTCTACTCTTATGTCGTTGATTAGTACTAGGACATCTCTGAAAAGTTTCTGCACACCGATAAACCTCTCTGCCAACACAGCAATCCAAATCAAACCGAATTAGAAAAAGCCCACATTTAATGGATACAAGGCTCCCAGATGGTTTTCTAGCTCCCAGAGAGGAGCTGGAAAAGAGAGATGGGACTACCATGCATCTGTTTTCTGGGGGACAGTTTAAATACACTGTGGGAGTGGTCTTGAGCATCTCTAGGGGAGGGGTCATCATTTGGTGGGCTTTCTGAGATGCAGAAGTGTTTTGAGGAAGATGGGGGAAGGGGCTTGGGTGGAACTTCCATCATAACATTCCAGACTCTTTGGGTATATGGATGCCAGGGGCTGGGGTGAATCTTCCACCAGAACATCCTCTAATTGTAAGGCTATGAGAAAATATTCTCCTTGTGTGAGCATAGATGGGTATAATCTCTGTCTCACTCTGTCTCTGTTTCTTGTCTCTCTCTCTCCCTCTCCTTCTCTCTCTCTGTTCTGGGGATTGTGTAGGTAACTACGTGCTCAGATAAAAACACATGAATGTTGGGGCCTTCTTACTAAATGAAGAACATAAAATGGCTTTGAGTACAGCTAGAGATGAATCAGTGATGCTGTGACAGGTTAGTAATGTCTGCCTTGGCATAGGCAGGGGAGTTTACCAGTGAGAAGCTTGTTCCTATCATGTGCTTTCTGTGCTTCCATTGGTCGTGTTAGGGAATGAGGAGGGTCCACCCCCATTCTGAGCTTCTGTTTCCTTATTTGTTTAAGTGGGGGGAAATGCGAGTTAATGTTTAAGAAAAACAAAGAAAATATGGGTCTGTATAGCTGAGCCAACTGTGACTTAACAGCCTCCAGCAACCAACCACTTCACATCTGGAGAAACTAAGGCATGCAGAAGGAATAGGACCCATGCAAGTGCAATCAGAAAAGCCTGGTTTCTCCATGCCTAAGCTGGGCTTTTTAAAATTTCATTAATTTTATTTTTATGTGTGTCTGTGCACCATCTGTATACCTAGTGCCTATGTAGGCCAGAAGAGGGACTTTGGGTCCCCTGGAACTGGAGTTACAGATGGTTCTAAGCTGTCAAGTAGGTTCTGGAGATCAAACCCATGTCTCATGCACAAGCAGCCAAGGCTCTTAGCCACCGAGCAGTTCTCCATCCTCTCTCTCTCCTCTCTCTCTCTCTGTATGTGTGTGTATTTACATGTGTATGGGCACACATGCTGTCATGCATGTGTGTTACAAGCAGTTTTCCTGCCAGCCTGGTCCCATAGCCCCACAGCTGTGTCAACCCCAAATAGCACACAGAGATGTTGTATAGATATAAAGCTGTTGGCCAATGGCTAAAGCTTCTTATTGGCTAGCTCTTTCTTAAATATTAACCCATTTCTATTAATCTAAGTGTTTCCATGTGGCCTTATCTTACTGGAGAGAGTGTTTGGACCTTCTTCCTCTGAAAGTGCATACATCTTGAATCCTAACTACTACTTTTCCCAGAATCCTCCTTGTATCTTAGTCCCGCCTATCTTGCTTTCCTATTGGCCAACAGTGCTTTATTCATTAACCAATAAGAGAAACATATTTACAGAATGACATCTCGCATCATCTCCTCTTTTCTGTCTAAAATAAAAAGAAGGGTTTTAACTTTAACATAGTAAAATATATAAGAAAACAGTTATCAAATAAGAACCACAGTTAACAATATTTAGTCCATTAAC
The DNA here is from genome assembly GCF_943737965.1 of Phodopus roborovskii. Taxonomy (NCBI): domain Eukaryota; kingdom Metazoa; phylum Chordata; class Mammalia; order Rodentia; family Cricetidae; genus Phodopus; species Phodopus roborovskii. The sequence goes on along the minus strand of NW_026125665.1, from coordinate 1,788,568 downwards.
ATTTAGCGAGATTTAAAGAAAATATTCCATCATCTATTCCATCTTTGTGAGTCTAAAGTCTTATATGTAACTTATTTTTAATCCTAACTAAGGAAAACAATAACCATAACTATCTGTCTTCGACTCTCTCAAAGACCACAGACCATATATAAACTCTAGAAATGACAGAGACAACTTACTGCCTGGTCAGTCACCTGAAGTTCTTCTGTAAGTTTCCATCTTCAGCCCATAGGCCATAGTGTGTCTGGCAGACTCCTCAGCAAAGCAGGAAACTTTAAACTGTCCACCTGTTTTGGAAGTTTATCAGTCACTTTTGTCTGTGTCCTGCAGACTGTCTGGCAGACTCTTCCATGAAGCAGGAACTCTGTAGCAATGTCCATCTTTAATCAGCAGTCACTTTTCTGTGGGTCCTGCATGTCCAGTTTATATAGCATAAAGTCAAACAGTCCAGACAAGAGTAGTATCTTGCCCAAATAACTAGTCTTGAAAACAAACTCCATAACGAGTTTCTTTGATGTCCATCTTCCTTTCTGACGCAGGTGGTGTTGCCAGGAGCAGTTACGTCTCACTGTTAAGAAAAACCCTAAACCATTTTAAATGCCATATTCTGTAGGTCTTTGAAAGGTTTGAAGAATGTTTATCTGCCTCAAATACATCTCTGTATATCTAGAAAACCTAAGTAACCTAACTATAAGTTTTGACTATTATAGGTGACCATTTATAATCTGTACTAAATTGTACATTACATTTTAAATGAGCTATATTAACACAATACCTAAATAAGAGAAATATACATATCACAAAATTGACCTTAAATTTGTATCAATAAATGAAAATCTATTCCAAAACAAAGTATTCACTTCTATACCATAATCCCCTTTTAACCTTTAAAAAGAGATTGATTGTGATCATTAATCATTTATAATGAAACCCATATAAATGAAAACAAACATTTATAAACAATATTTGGGAATTTGGACATCATTCTTTTAAACTGCTTTCTGCTGGTAGCAGGTGCTGTCTTGGGGATCCTAAGAAGATGCAGAAATCCTGGCTGTAGTCTGCAAGGCCATCTTGTCCCAGCTGTTTTGAATGTTGGATCACCTGGGACACTGCCTCAGGGGGTCTGGTTTGATCAAACCATGTTAGTCTGGAAGGAATCCACAGCTTTTCATTTTCTGTGGAAACAAAAATAGAAATTCTTTTCCCCAGTAACCTGTCCTTAAACTTACATTTTGAAGTTAAAGCATTTTAAAAAATAGATTGAATTAATTTAGCAGCATTGATAATCAAGTACATTGTAGCAATTATTTCTTCCTTAGCAATTGAGCAATTCAAAGACAACACAATAGCATACAGTATTTAGACTCTTTACCTGTTGAGCTGTCTGTCTGTCTGTCTGTCTGGTACAGGGTCTCACTTGGTATCTCAGGTTGGCCTGGAACTCACTTCATAGCCCAGGTTGGCTTTGAGTTCCTGACAATCCTGGCTCAGGCTCCTGGGTTCTGGGATGCCAGGCTCTGGGCTTAGAGACTGTCAGTTTCTGGTCCCAGCCCTGGCTTGGACGTGAGCCTGCTGGGCAGCTCTTACAGTAGTTGGCCACCAAACCATTAGAGCACTCTGATGCCAGAGGCTTTGAACACTGTAGGTTCTCTCAGCTATGTGGCTGTGCCTGTTACTCTCCTTGTAGTGGTGACAAAATGAAAAGGAGGGTTCCATCCACAGCTGCTATGCATTACTTGACAATGGTGATTCTGGAAGGTGCCTGGGGTGTTGTCACACTTCCAAGACCCACCTCCAAAGGCCTACTTCCTCGGGCTGGGCCCATCCCCTGAAACTTCTAGAACCATCCAACAGCACCAACAGGAGTCCTAGGAGCTGTGGGGGACTCTCCACATTCAAATGGTGACATCTGGTCTGCACCACCAGACACCAGGCATATTTTTGTCCCTAATTGCTGCCTCTAAAAATGTAGGGGAAAATGTAGTTATGCAGAATCCCTGGGCACAGGACTTTCCCTGGGTGAGGACCATTGACCAAGCTGTGGTTTGGGCTATTTTCCTCTTTTAATTTGCTAGTTGTCTTCCTTCCTTCCTTCCTTCCTTTCTTTTTTCTTTCTTCCTTTCCTTCCTTCCCTTCCCTTCTCCTCCTCCTCTTCTTTTTGTTGGGAGATTTCAAAACAGGATTTCTGTGTGTATCCCTTACTGCCCTTCCACTCTCTCTGTAGACCAGGCTGGCCTTGAACTAAGAGATTCACCTGATTCTGCCTCTGAGTGCTGAGATTAAAGGTGTGCACCGCCACTCAGCTTCCTTTTCTAATGTATATGTATTTATTTTTAATAATATGTATATGTGTACCTATGTATGTGCATGTGGGGACAGTGCCTTCAGAGGCCAGACGATCCCCGGGAGCTGGAACTAGAAGTGGTCTTGAGCCTTACATCAGGCAAGGCCAAGGGGAAGTCACTTCTTCAGCCCCTCTGCTGTCAAAAGACAACCTTGCTGTTTTATCTTTTTAGATTTCCTTATGTATCTATACAAGTGTATGCATTGAATATATGTACGGACAGATAGGGGCTGCCTTGTGGGTGCTGGGAACTGAACCCTGGTTCTCGAAACCGCTGAGCCATCACTGCAGTCTGCCTTCAGCTTTGTTTGAGGCAGTGTCTCTTGATCACTGCTTTGTACAGTGCACTGGCCTTCAAGTTCCCGTTCTCCTGCCCCTCCCTTCTATCTATAGGAGGCTGGGGCTACAGAAGTGCATCCTACTGTATCTGACTTTACATGGGTTCTAGGATCCAAACTTTTGTCATGAGGCTTGCACAGCTAGTGCTTTGCTCACAGAGCCATCTCTCTAGCCCCATTTCCCATCATAGCCTGGGGATGGTGTTGCTGGAGTTTCTTGTCCCAGCTGGCCCCACTGCCCTTCAGCCCCAAATGAACACACAGATGCTATATTAGTTATAATAAACTGTTGGCCAGTGGCTTGGGCTTCTAATTGGTCAGCTCTGTCTTAATTATTAACCCATTTCTATTAATCTGTGTATTTCCACATGGTCTTGGCTTACTGGAGAAAGCCTGGGGCATCCTCTCTTCCCAGGCTCTACATGACCACTCTTCTGCCTATGTTTCCCAGCATTCTCCTCATCTCTTAGCCATGCCTATACTTCCTGCCTGGCCAATCAGCCAGTCACTGTTTTATTCATCAACCACTATATATACAGAAGGATATCTCCCATCAGGCTGGTGAGAGGGCTCAGTGGGTGGAAGTGCTTGCCATAAAACCTGATGACCTGGGTCCAATCCTGGGGACTTCCATGATGGAAGGGGATGAGTGACTTCTGCAAGTTTTCCTCTAATCTGCACTCACACACGCGCATGCACACACACACACACACACACACACACACACACACACACACGAAATGAACGTTAATTTTTATTTCATTTTAAGGTGCTGGAGAGGTGGCTCAGGAATTAAGAGCACTTACTGATCTTTCAGAGATCCAACTTTTAGTTCCCAGCACCCATGTCTAGTGACTCACAATCTGCCATATGTAAATGGAGGCTTTTCTGTCTGGCCCAGTCCCATAGCTGCTTTAAAATAATCACTCAGAGGCTTAATGTTAATCACAAACCATTTGGCCTATTGCTCAAGCTTATCACTAACCAGCTCTTACAACTTATTTCTACTCATCTTCATTTTGCCACATGGCTTCCTAGCATTACCTGTTCTCTAGAACATCTTGTTATGGTGGCTTGCTAGTATCTGTCTGATTCTGCCCTTCTTCTGTATCTCTGCTTGAATTTCTATCCTGGTTCTATCCTGTCTTGCTATAGACCAAAGCAGCGTCTTTATTAACCAATGGGAATAAAACATATTCACGGCATACAGAGGGATGATCCCACAGCACCTGCAACTCCAGCTGCAGGGGAATCTGATGTGTCTAGTTTCTGTGGGTACCAGCACTTGTTTGTGTGTATGTGTCTCTCACATACAACTTAAAGTAAAAATAAGGCTTTAATAAAAAAAAAAAAAGTTCATGACACAGGCAGTCTCTGGGTTGCCCTCTAGAGTTTCTGTCTTGGCTGAGGCCATGCCATAGTGTCCAGGTCCTCACTGTCACCTTTGTGTGTCTGCAGGCATCACTGCCGTAGCATGGAGCCTGGAAGAGAAGTTACTGGTGGTGGGCACCCAGGATGGCATCATGACAGTATGGGACGTGGAGGAGCAACAGGTGGTCCACATTCTAACAGGACACACAGGTGATGGATGGAGCGACTTCCGCACACACTGATGTTCCTGTGCTTTGGGGTTTGCTCTGCATCAGTCAGCTACGGCTGCACGAAATTCACCTCATGCACAGTGGCTGCAAACAAGTTTTTATTAAAAAATATATATATTGGGGTCAACAGCTGCAAAGATTGTCTCAGTCTTCCAAGGATCCTACTTCAGTTCCAGTACTCATGTTGAGGGCTCACAACTGTGTAACTCCAGTTCCAGGGCATCTGACACCTCCCAGCTTCTGGAGCACCTACAGACACAGGGAGACACATATACACACAAAAGAAAATCTAAACAATATTTCTGGGAGGAGGCAGGGCTGGTGAGATGGCTCGGCAGGTAAAGGCACTCATCAATAACCCTGATAACCTGAGTTAACTTCCTGCAACCATGTGGAGAGACCTTCCAGGAGAAGAGGACAACTCCTGCAGGTTGTCCTCTAACCTAAACACAGACTCACAGGCACACACACACACACACACACACACACACACACACACACACGAAAGATATGTTTTTGAAACTTTTTTTGCTTTTATGTTTGTGTTTATTCTTGGTTTTCTTTCTTTTCTATCTGGTTTTTGGAGACAGGGTTTCACTGTGCAGCCCTGGCTGTCCTGGAACTCACTCTGTAGACCAGGCTGGCCTGGAACTCAGAGATCTGCCTGCCTCTGCCTCCTGAGTACTGGGATTAAAGGTGTGAGCCACCAGACCCAGCAGTTGCTTAGATTTTTGAAACAGAGGTAGAAGCCAGGAGAAACTGTCCCCAGCTAACGCCCTCCCACACTGTTCCCACTGCAGCCGAAGTGAGGTGCATTCGAGTGTTTGCCCAAGGGACTCTGGCCATCTCTGCATCAAAGGACCACACCCTGCGCCTGTGGAGCTTGCTCTCTGGCCAGGAGAAAGTCACCATTGTGGACAGAGGCTCGCCAAATCCTACAGAGTCTCAGAGCGGGGATCTCCATATAGATGAGATAAACAAAGTCATATACTCCATCTCTAGCGCAAAGGTAACAAACTGAGGGCTCTGTGTGTGTGTGTGTGTGTGTGTGTGTGTGTGTGTGTGTGTGTGTTTGAGTGTGAGTGAACAGCACAACTCAAGAGAAGCTGGTTATGGTGGGACACAACTAGAATCCCAGTACTTGGGAAGCAGAGGCAGGAGGATTGCTGTTTGATCCATGCTATCTTGTTTGTTTGTTTTTGTAAAAGAGTAGGTGCTGGATAAATTGTTAGCTAAGCCTGAGGGCCTGAGTTTGAATCCCAGCACCCAAGCACAGCCAGGTGGGCAGCATCAGTGATCCAGAGCTGGGGCTGCCTGGAGCTTACTGGCTCCCTGCACAACCCAGCAGAAGAGCTACAGGCGTGTTGAGAGACTGCCTCAAAAGAGGCAGGAGTGGTCGGGAGACACCTGTGGGCTCAAGACCGATTTTAATGACTGGATTCAGTCCCCAAGCCCAGAGGATGAAGTGAGATAATGGTGTAGTGTAGTGGTGACATGTGAAGGTATGTGGGTGTGGGGGGCACTGTGTTGTGGAGCACAGAGAACACACACACAGTGGGAGTGCGCGCACGCACACACACAGGCGCACACACACACAGTAGGAGTACACACGACACACACACATACACACACACACAGTGGGAGTACACACACACAGTGGGAGTACACACGACACACACACACACACACAGTGGGAGTACACACACACACAGTGGGAGTACACACGACACACACACACACACACACAGTGGGAGTACACACACACACACACACACACACAGTGGGAGTACACACATGCACACACGCACACACACACACACATACACACAGTGGGAGTACACACACGCACACACACACACACACACACATACACACAGTGGGAGTACACACACACAGTGGGAGTGCGCGCACACATATATACAGTGGGAGTGCATGCGCGCGCACACACACACACACACAGTGGGAGTACACACATGCACACATGCACACACACACACACACACAGTGGGAGTACACACACACACACACACACGCACACACACACACACACACAGTGGGAGTACACACACGCACACACACACAGTGGGAGTACACACACGCACACACACACACAGTGGGAGTACACACACACACACACACAACACACAGTGGGAGTACACACACACACACACGCGCGCACACACACACACACAGTGGGAGTACACACACGCGCGCACACACACACACACAGTGGGAGTACACACACACACACACGCGCGCCGGCCCGCCACACACACACACACAGTGGGAGTACACACACGCACACACGCACACACACACACACACAGTGGGAGTACACACACGCACACACACACACACACACACAGTGGGAGTACACACACACACACACACACACACACAGTGGGAGTACACACACACACGCACGCACACACACGCGCGCACACACACACAGTGGGAGTACACACACAGTGGGAGTACACACACGCACACACGCGCGCACACACACACACACACATACATACAGTGGGAGTACACACACGCACACACACTGTACCTGCCGTGTGATGCTTGTGTCCAAGTGTTTTGTTTATTTATTTTATGTGTAAGACTCTTTTGCCTGAGTATTTGTCTGTGCAGCATGTATGTGCAGTTCCCATAGGGGCCAGAAGTCAGACCCCCGGGACTGGAGTTACAGATAGTTCTCTACTGTCCTGTGGTTCTGGGAATTGAACTCAGGTCCTCTGGATGAGCTGCCAGGGTCTTACCTACTTCCCAGCCCCATTTCTATGTATTTGAGAGGTTCTTGGATGAGGCTGTTATTTATTTATTTATTTATTCATTCATTTATTTTTATTTATTTATTTATTTATTTATTTATTTATTTATTTATTTATTTTGCCTAGATTCCATTGTGTGATGTGAGTCCTTCAAATTCACTGTGGCCTATTTTATTTTAATTTATTTTTTATTTATTTTCAACAATGGCCATTACTTTATTAAACACAGTAAGCAGAATTGTTTTTGTCATAAAACTAAAGATGATAATGTTTGAATTGTTATCATATAAGTTCATAATTGTTTCTAATTTGTAGTGTTTTCTTTTTCTCTCTTTTTTTGTCTCTTTTATTTAAATTATTTAACATTTATTTATGTGTGTGTGCATGTGTGGCTCATGTGGAGATCAGAGGAAAAAACACAGAAGTTGATTCTCTCCTTCCACCATGTGGATCCTAGGGATCTAACTCAGGGCATCAGGTTTAGCTGCAAGCCCCTCTACTTGATGAACCATCTCATAGGCCCCTGTCATCAATATTTTATGTAACAAGGGCACATTTGTCACAAATAAGACAGCAATATTGATAAATCCTGTCAGTTAGAACTGACTATGTACCATCACTATCAATGCTTCCAAAATATAAAATCTTTCTTTAAAAAACCACCAGTATTTAAAGAGACAGTTTTCAACAGGAGATGGTGGTACACCCCTTTAATCCCAGAACTCAGGAGGCAGAGGCAGGCAGATCTCTGTGTTCTGAGTTCGAGGCCAGCCTGATCTACAGAGTGAGTTCCAGGACAGCCAAGCCTACACAGAGAAAGCCTGTGTTGAAAAGACAAAAACAAAACAAAAAATAAGAAAGAGATTTTGCTTTTGAGACATGTTCTAGACATGAGCACACTTGAGCCTCAACTTATGATTCTCATGCCTCAACCTCAGAGTGGTTAGAAACCAGGTGTGTGTCTCTGCACACGGACAAACATGCTATTTTATAAATTACAAAGGAATGTGTGCACTTGGACACAGTGACAGGTGACAAATGCTCTAGGCTTCATGGAAGGCTGTGCAAGGTGGGTTGGTCCATGCCTGTGTCAAAATGGGGGCGGGGGGAGAGAATATCTCTGGACACTCAGGCAGGCTCCTTGGGAATCTTCTTTTTAAAATTTAAAAATTTTGTCCATTTTGTTTATTTTTATTTTGTCTTTTGAGACTGTGTCTCTTGTAGCCCAGGCTGACCTTGAGCTCATTATGTAGCTAAGGATAACCCTGATCCTCCTGCCTCCATTCCCTGTGTGTTGGGATAACAGCCACCATACCTGGATTGTGTGCAAGAGATGGAACTCCGGGCCTCCTGGGTGCTGGGCCAGTGCTCTACCTGCTGAGCCTGTGTCCCAGCCCATGTCTCCAGATGATGTTTCTCTTGCTTTTCCTGAACTCCACTAGATCAGCGTGTGGAATCTGGAAACCACGAAGCTGGTTTTCTGTATCCCAGGAGAAGCCTCTGATCCCTGGGCCTGTGTGACATTGCTGGCTGCCCAGGGTGTGCTGCTAGCCGTGTCCAAGGGTGGCGAGGTCAATGTATGGAACTCAGCCACAGGAAAACTTCAGGGGAATCGCCAGTTGTCCAGCATCAGAGAGGAGACGCCCACTTGTGCCGTCTGCATCCAGACACAGGCAAAGCTGGTCACTGGCTTCAACAGTGGCTCCATCTCCCTGGTAAGTGATTTTCTCACAGACTGGGAGAGGAGTCAGCTACTCAAATGTGAGGGCCTGAGTTTATGTTCAGAACCCACATAAAGGCAGATGTGGGCATTCGAACGTGTATCCTTGCCCTGGAGAGGCAGAGTCAGGCATTCTAGTGGAATCAGTGAGCTCCAGGGCCAATGAAAGAAGCTGGGCCCTGTCCTGGATGAAGGGAGGGAGCCTAGTGTGGGCATGCAGGCTCTACTGTGGAGGGACCCAAGAAAGCTTCCCTGCTCACTATGGAGGGACTCACGCAGGCCTTTGTGCTCACTGTGAATGGACCTGCCAACTTCCTAACAGGAAGAATAAAGTAGAAGGGCTGGAGAGATGGCTCAGCAGGAAGAGCACTAGCTGTTTTTCCAGAGGAGCCAGGTTCAATTCCCAGTACACATATGCAGCTCATACCTGTCCATAACTCCAGTTTCCAGGGACTCAACATCTAAACACAGACATACATGCATGCAAAACATTAATGTATATGAAATAAAAATAAATAAATAATTTTAAAAAGCGCACTGGTTGCTGTTGCACAGGTTCGATCAATAACACACACATGCTGGCCAAAAATTGTCTGTAACTCCAGTTCCATGGTATCTGATGCTCTCTTCTGGCTTCTGTGGGCACTGCATGCATGTGGTGCATCTAGATACATGTGGCATACACTCATACACACAAAATAAAACAAATACTTAAAAAAAATAAGGTGGAGAGATAGAGGAGAGACACTGAAGTTAACCTCTGACCTTTGTGCATGCCTCATGAAGTGTACAGATGTCTTTGGACTTGGAAGGAACAATGCTGCCTATCGCCTTTTTTGGCTGCCGGTTTCCATTCCTGATGCTGTGATGAGACACTGACTAGAGCGACATGGGGAGAAATAGGTTTAATAGGCTCTCAGTTCCAAGTTATAGTCTGTCACAGAGGACAAGTCAAGTTGGCAGGTCCATCCACAGTGAGCACGAAGGCCTGTGTGAGTCCCTCCATAGTGAGCAGGGAAGCTTTCTTGGGTCCCTCCACAGTAGAGCCTGCATGCCCACACTAGGCTCCCTCCCTTCATCCAGGACAGGGCCCAGCTTCCTCAGATGCCCCAAGCCATCTGGATCTGGATAATCCCTTACTGACTCTTCTCCCTGGGTTCTTCCCTGTGTCAAAGTGACATTAAAACCATCACAAGGGCTGGAGATGCGACTCTGTGGTTAGGAGCACTGGCTGCTGTTGCAGAGGCCCTGAGCTCAGTTCCTAGAACTTACTGGGTGGCTCACCATCTGTAAGCCCCCCTCCAGCGCCCTCTTCTGCCCCCTGAGTGCACTGTGGACTGGTTTTGGAGACAGGGTTTCTCTGTGTAGAACTCTGTCCTGGAACTCACTCTGTAGACCAGGCTAGCCTCAAAATCTGCCTGCCTCTGCCTCTCTAGTGCTGGGATTAAAGGCACGATTAAAGGCACCATGCTTGGCTATAAGCAAAACTCTTTAAAACAAACAAACCAAAAACAGTAACAACAAAACTGTAAGCTTGATATTGATATTGATGGCCCTGTGAACAGTCTCCACAGAGCTGATCCACTGCAGAGCTGTCCCCCATGGGCTCATGTGTTTACACACTTGGCCCCCAGCTGCTGGTACCTTGTTATGGTAGTGGAACCTTCCACACATGGGATACAACTACAAGTGAGTCATTGGGCGGGGGCTGCAAGGTGGTGGCTACTCCTGGTTCTGGCTGGAGTTCTCTGTTCTCCTGATCCAAGAAGGGACCAAGCCATGAAGCACAGGCACCATCCAGGCAGCCTTCCCTCCCCTCTGTGGGGTATGTGTGACCTGGGACTGGAAGCCAAGTAAACCCTGCTTCCTCAAGTTGTGTGGGTTGGAGCAGTGTGTGGGGTCCTTTGTATTAGAGACACAGCCCAGCCCTCTGGATGTGTGTGTGAACACACAGGGCACATAGTTGCATCTGGAACAGTGGACATGGATAAGAGGGCAGCAGAAGTCATACAAGGAGCTGGTATGATAGCCTGCAACCCTAACACTAGAGATCTCCATTAATTCAAGGCCTGCCTGCTATACATAGCAAGTTTCAGGATGATCAGAGCTATGAAGTGAGACCCTGCCTCAAAATAAACAAATAAAAATAAATTTAAAAAGAAAGGAAGGACTGGCACACACCTTTAATCCCAGCACTTGGAAGGCAGAGGCAGCTGGATATCTTTGAATTCAAGGCCAGCCTGGTCTACAGAGTGAGTACATGGATAGCCAGCGCTATATAGTGAGGCCCTGTCTGGAGGTTGGGGGAAACAGAAAAAAAAATGTTTCCTCACAGTTGGGACTGTAAACTACAGGTCCAGGCTACATCAGTCAGCTGGTTTTAGAGGTGGTCACCTTGAACTCTGTGTGTAGTTCAGGCTGACCTTGAACTCATAACCCTCCTGCTTCCGCCTCCTCAGGGCTGGGCTGGGTGCAATAGGTTCCACACTGCTGCACAGCTGCAACCACACCATCATCACCATGCATAAAGCGGTACTGCACTAGGGACACACAGCTGGGAATGATTCCACCCACACACATTCTAGCCCATCACTCCTGGAGTGTAACCTGAGCTCACCTCTTGTCTCATAGGGAAACTGAGGCACAGGGGTCTGGGGGGGATGTCACATCCCAGCCCAGAAGCATGACACTCACCTTCCACTGTACAGGTTTCCTCCAGAGAAGACAGCCTGCTGGAGAAGCTTCCAGAAGCTGTGGGGTTCCTGGTGGTGTCTGAAGACGAGTCTGTTCTTGCAGCAGGTAGCTTTCTCACTGAGTGTAGAGAAGGGAAGTAAAATATGGCTGGAGGCTGGGTGCCCAGCTCCTGGGTAGAGTGAGAAACTGGCATCTGTCCCCTGTCTGCCTGCACCCCCTTCTTCCTTTCCAACTGTGCCCAACATTATTCTCTCCACCTCTTTGTTTTATAAAATACTGTGTGCATGCACACATGTATGCATGTGTGTGTATGTGTGTACAAGTGTATATATGCACATGTATGTATGTGTTTGTATGTGTGCATGTGTATGTATTTATGTGTGTGTGCATGAGTGTATGTATATGTGTACATGTGTGTATGTGTGCATGTGTGTGTTTGTGCATGTGCACATGTGAAGGGCAAAGGAGAATGTGCACCAATGGGCTCTCTCCTTCCAGTCCTGGCACTGGAACTCAGGTAGTTGGGCCAGGCAACAGGAGCCTTTTCCCACTGAATCATTGTGCAGTCCCTCTGTCCACTTTGAAATCAACATTTTTAGCTTCCACATATGAGTGAGAATGAATCCTGCCTGTCTCCACATCTGACCGTTCTATGCAGACAGAAGCTCATTAGCTCTGTTCATGTTCCCAAAAATGACAGGATTAAAAAGACATTCCATCACCTACCATACACTGTATCCACCGTACACACCTGTACCCACCATACACACCTGTACCTACCATACACCAAACACACCTATACTCACCATACACATCTGTACCCATCATACACCATATAGACCAATACTTACCATACACACCTGTATCTACCATACACCAAACACACCTGTACTCACCATACACATCTGTACCCATCATACACCATATAGACCAATACTTACCATACACACCTGTATCTACCATACACCAAACACACCTATACTCACCATACACATCTGTACCCATCATACACCATATAGACCAATACTTACCATACACACCTGTATCTACCATACACCAAACACACCTGTACTCACCATACACATCTGTACCCATCATACACCATATAGACCAATACTTACCATACACACCTGTATCTACCATATACACTTGTAACCATATAGACACCTATCCTCACCATATATCATACATACCTGTATTCATACACACTTGTACCCACTGTGCACACCTATATCAACCATACACACTTGTACTTACTGTACACCATACACACCTGTATTCCTACACACTTGTACCCACCATACACCATACACACCTATATTCATACATACTTGTACACACCACACACCATACACACCTGTACCCACCATACATCCCTGTAACCATATAACTATGTAAATACCTGTAACCACATACATCTTACACACATGTACATCATGCATACTTTTAGCCACTACATATCATACACATCTGTAACCAACTCTTGAGATTTTAAATGTTTTAAAGTTTTATTTTTATTATTTTTAGGTGTGTGTGTGTGTGTGTGTGTGTGTGTGTAACAGGTGTGGGTGCCCAACCAGACAACATGTAATAGATCCCCTGGAGCTGCAGTGATAGTTGGTTAGGAACCACCATATGGGTTCTGGGAACTGAACTTAAGTCCTCTAAAAGAGCAGCAAGTTCGGTTAACTATTGAACCATTGATCTAGCCCCAGTAAACACCTTTTAATTAATTATGAGTATTTAAATTAATATTATCATAATAGTCAAATCAATCCATATTAATTGCATAGGTTATTTTATTTAATATTCCCAAATATTTAACATGAAATCAATATAAATATTATGAATGGGTCATTTCTCTGTTATTGTACCAAATTTTCAAAATAACAGTTAAGAGCACGGGCTGCTCTAACAGAGGACCCAAGTTTTGTTCCCAGCACCTCCAGGGATAGGGCAGTGCACTGCCTTGTGTACTCCAATTCCAAGGGCTCTGAAACCCCTTCTGCCCTCTAAGAGCTCAGCACTCACAGACACTCACAGGCCGCACAGACACACGCACAGCAAAGCACACTGGTACATAAAAAGGAAAGGAACAGTAGTTGGTTCAGAGTTGCCCTTTGATAGACTGAGGGTTGTCATGGGGCAACACGGGCCAGACTGACAGACCCCCTGTCTTGACAAGGTGTTACAGGAAAGAGGTGTCCGTTGAGTCTGGACTGAGGTGAGGACTGAGGCGGAAGAAGGTCTGGAGCATCAGGAATACCTAGGGCATGCCTGGCTGGCTTTCAGGGACAGTGTCCTGGGAGAAAGCGTGCTAAGCAGTTTCTCTATTCTCAGCCTGAAGGAACCAGACCACTGCCATGGGAACCTGTCTGACCCTGACTTGGGTGGCATCCCCAGCTTTTGCTTTCAAGAGCTATTTGTTTCATGAGCAAAATTTCAGGGTGCTGTTCCCAAGACCATCAGCTCTAGGCATCACTACACACACCCCAAGTTCAGAGAAAGCAGCAGCTGTCCTTCATGGCCACACCTATGACCCTAGCATAGGAAAGGCAGAGGCAGGTGGATCCCAGGTCCTCCCTGTCAGTCAACCTAGCTAATCAGTGGGTCCCAGACCTGTGAGAGACCCGTCTTAAAAAGTAAGGTGGGGCCAATAAGATGGCTTAGTGGGTAAAGTGCTTGACGGGCTTCGAATTCAGATTCGCAGCACATACATGAAAGCTGGGCATGGCGGCAGATATCTGTACCCTCAGGCAGACGCTGGGAGTTCACTGTCCTGGCCAAGATGCCTAGGCCCTGGGTTCAGTGAGAGCCCTTCCTAAAAAGAACTAATGGGGAGAACGATTGATGACAACATGTAACCACACGTGCCTGTGAGTGTATGTGTGTGCGAGTGTGAGTGTGCGTCCACACACACGAAATCTGCAAAGGAAAGAAAGAAAGAAAGAGGAGCATAGCAGTGTCCAGGAGACACGAGATGGGAATTTGCATGTCTCCTCTCCCAGTGCTGCCAGGAGCCTGGTGACACAGGGCACAATGTGTGTGGTGTGTCCCCCAGCCCAGGGACACTCTTCCAAGCCCTGATAGTGAGTTTGTAGGAGTTGGTCACATTGGCATTGTTGAGGGCCCAAGAGGCTGACCTTGGCTGCCAGCCCCTCAGAAGATGCCTGTCCCAAACTCCCCCAGGAACTCACTTTGTTACTTTGAAAAGCACGGAGATAAATAAAGACCATGGTTATCATGAAGGAAGCTGGACTGACTGAGAGGCCTTGTCCCCAGAACTAGGCCAGAGCCAGGGCCACAAAGTGCAGGCATGAGGTTTAGGCTACTGGATGTACCTATGATTGTCTGATTGATTGATTGATTGATTGACTGGTGTGTGTGTGTGTGTGTGTGTGTGTGTGTGTGTGTGTGTGTGTAACATGGTGCTTGTGTGAGGTCAAAGGGCAATTTTGGGGAGTCAGCTCCCTTCCTCTACCCTGTGAGTTCCAGTTATTAACCTTGGTGGCAAGCATTTTTAACTGCTAAGCCATCTCACTGGCCCCCAAAATCATTTATTTAGTGACCAAGATTAAACCACAAATGCAGTCAGATAGAAGCCTGGAACATTCTTTTCTGGGAGGTCAGCATTCAAGGATCTCAGGATAGAAAGATCTCCTCAGAGAGTATGGGGAGGCAAGAGACAGACTTGGAGCTGAGGCTGGGCCTCTGTGACTAGAATGTCTGAACTCAGTTAATATAGTACTTGTAGCTCAGTAGTGGGTAGGGTGTGGTAGCTCAGTGGGTAGGGTGTGGTAGCTCAGTGGGTAGGGGGGCCGTGGTGGAGTGTGGTAGCTCAGTGGGGTAGGGGGGGGGGGTTGGTAGCTCAGTGGGTAGGGTGTGGTAGCTCAGTTGGGTAGAGTGTGGTAGCTCAGTGGGTAGGGTGTGGTAGCTCAGTGTGTAGAGTGTGGTAGCTCAGTGGGTAGGGTGTGGTAGCTCAGTGTGTAGAGTGTGGTAGCTCAGTAGTGGGTAGGGTGGGGTAGTTCAGTAGGTAGAGTGCTTGCCTAGCATGTATGAGGTCCTGGGATCCATTCCCATCACCACACAAACTAGGCATAGTGGTGCTTGTCTGTCATACCAGCACTTGGAAGGTAGAGGCAAGGTGATCAGGAGTTCAGAATCATCCTTAGTTACATAGTGAGTTGTTTTGGTTTTGGTTTTTTGAAACAGGGTTTCTCTGGGTAGCTTTATAGACCAGGCTGGCCTCAGAATTCAGAGATCCACCTGCTTCTGCCTCCTGAGTGCCAGGATTAAAGGCATGGACTAACACCACCTGGGAACACCATGTCTTTAAAGGTGGTACACACCTTTAATCCCCACACTCGGGAGGCAGAGGCAAGCAAATCTCTGTGAGTTTGAGGCCAGCCTGGTCTACAGAGGGAGTTCCAAGACAGGCTCCAAAGTCACAGAGAAACCCTGTCTCAAAAAACCTTAAACAACAACAGCAACAACCACCTTGGGCTTCCAGCTGGCTCCATGGTCTGGGGGTTCAGGGAAGATGAACCTGAGGCACATATCCAGGAATCCCACTGTGAAGCCTTCCCATGGTGTCAGTGGTATGTGTGTGTTTGTGTGTGTGTAAACCTCTGTATTTGCAGTTGTTGGTACTATCCTCAATAATATGCATGCCCTGATTCCTCTGCACTCCCATGACAGCCTTGGAGCCCACACCATCAGTGTCCTTATGCATAGATGGGGGAACTAGGGCTGAGGAGTTTCCCTCCCTGTGCAAACATGAACACCAGGCTCCAGTATGTAAAAACCTGGTATAGTTGTGTGTGTGCCTGCAACTCCAGTGCTGTGGGGAGTGGAGACATGAGGCCAGCCAGAGAGCTCCAGGCTCAGTGAGAAAGTGGGAGTGATGGAGAAAGACCCAGTGACCTCCTTTGTCCTATGAAAGTGCATAGGTGGGGGATGCATGTACAAATGCACACACGCACACACGCACACACGCACACACGCACACACACACGGATAGAATAGAATAGAATGTAACAATCTTTTTAAGGTAGGAAAAGTAAATGTGGTTGTTCTAGTGACAAATGCCTCCCATTGTCTGGGGTGTTTGAACTGGTTCCCAGTTAATGGCACAGGGACCTGAGGGAACTCCATGTCCTGATAATAGAGAATGTCATGAGTTTCCCTACAGCTCTGTGACTGTCACCTCCAACACGCACCTGCTATTCAAGGTGGGACCATGCCTGCCCCCCCCCAGCCTCCTTACATCCTTCCCCTGGGACATAGCAGGTGCTCTAGGAAGGCTGCATAGACTGGGTAACTGCTCTCAGGCTCTGCCAGGCTCAAAGGCCTAACTGGGCTCTGCTGCTGCAGGCTTTGGAAGATCTGTGCGGATTTTCTTGGCAAACTCACAAGGCTTCCACCGGTTCATGGCCACGGATCTGGAACACGAGGACGTGGTGGAGAGCGCGGTTTTGGGTCCTGAGAACAATGTGATTATCACTGGCTCCCGGGATGCACTCATCCAGGTGAGGGTGGATCCAGGACCCCAACCTCAGAACAGGATCCCTAATTCTGAGCTCAGACCCTGACAGGGGGCTTAGTGGAATGATACAGGGTGCTGGTATTCTGTGCCCCACAAGCAGACCTGGAATGTTCCCCAAAGCAGGCAGCATTCCCAACTGGACCTGAAAACTAAGGATACTGGTTCTCAGGGCCACAGGGGAGGAACATTCTCAGTAGTCAACGCTGGTGAGACTATCAAGGTAGGGACTATGGGTTTCCCAATATCTCAGTCTCATGACCTCTCTAGGATCTAAGAGATTCTTGAGGACCTAACAGAATTCATTTATGTAGAACACATATTTATTTATTATAGGTTGTATACATATATGCCAATGCTGGGTATGTGTTTTCTGTTACTATAATAAAATACCTGAGGCTGGGAACTGTATAAAGAAAATGGGTTATGTAGCTCACAGATTTGGAAGTTGACTGACTGCAGAGAATGGCACCAGTTCTGGTGAGGCCTTCCTTGTCCATACAGCACAAATGGTGTGAGTCTATGAGAGGGGACAATCACACTTAAGGACAGAGGCCAGTCCTGCCTGCCTGGGACAGACCCCTCTCCTGGGAACTAATGTGAGTCTCATAACAACTGCTCGACCCCTCCCCCTCATCTTTGGAGACAGGGTCTCGTGTAGCTCAGGTTAGCCTCAAACTTGCTATGAAGCCAAGGGTGACCTTGGAGTTTGGTTCTCCATCCTTCACCTTCTTGGATTTACAGATCTGCATAACCACAGCCAGCTACTTGGTCCTTTCCAAGGACTGTGTCCCACAAGACTCCATCACCTCCCACCTGGCTCCGCCTCTTAAATCTGTCACCTCTTGTGTCACACCCGTCATCTCCGAGACCCAGCCCCCCACCCTTGAACCCCTGGGAAACCACACTTGAGTGAGGAGATGAAGCTGGTGTGGTGATCCCAGCCTGTCTCAGCTACATGGCAAGTTCATGGCTAGTCTGGGCAATGTGAGACCCTGTCTCAAATAGAAAAAGAGAAGGAAATCCGAGAACATATATCCATGAAATTCACTGTGACATGTTTACATGATGACATGGCTTTTAATCAGAAAAGTTTTATCACTCTTCTTGTTATTATTTTATGTGTATGAGCATCTTGTACCGTGTGTGTCCAGTGCCCTTAGAGGCAGTAGAGTATGGATGCCCTAGAGCTGGAGTTGCAGATGGCTATGAGCTGCAATGTGGGTGCTGGGGACTGAACCAGGACCCTCTGCAAGAGCGTCGGGTGCTCATAACAGTTGAGCCATCTCTCCAGCTCACATGACAGGTTCCTGAAATACACACACACACGCACATGCACACAGACATGCATGCACACTACAATCTCATTCAGCTCTTGCAGAATTATGCTGCTTACCTGTGTGGATGAGCCAGTACTTTAGGAGTGCTCTGAAGATAGTTCGCTGCTGCAGACCTGAGAGGCCCTGCAGGGTGTTCTCTGGGGTCCCTGGGACACACTGTGAGAATGCTGAAGCCCTGGGAAGTCTTCAGCAGCCAGGATTGGTGAGGACCCTGGAGCCAGAGTCTCCATGTTCAGCAGAGGTGGGTGAACAGCCAAAGCCTGTCCCTGGGGCAGACCCGTGCTTCTGTTCTCCACTCTCAGGTGTGGAGCCTCTCAGAACAGGGGACCCTGCTGGATGTCCTCGAGGGCGTGGGCGCCCCTGCAAGCCTGCTGGTCCGGGGCGGGACTCTGGTGGTGTCTGCATCCTGGAAGTCTTCGTCTTTAAAAGTCTGGGATCTCGTGTCCCCTCAGAAGCCGAGGCCTCCTGCTCCATTTCTGGACCGCACAGGCCTCACTGCAGTGTCTCACCACGGCAGCTACATCTACTTCCCCAAGGTTGGGGACAAAAACAAAGTCACGATTTGGGACTTGGCAGAAGGTTTGTGAGAGATGATTAGTGTCTTCGTGGTGAGTTCTGGACTTACGTTTTGCAGACAGAAGTTCAAGATGAAGCCAGGAATTGGCTCAGTTGCTACAGTGCTTGTGGCTTAGTTGCTGGAGTGCTTGTAACTTAGTTGTGCAGTGTTTTTCTGGCATATGGGAAGCCCTGAGCTTTGTTTCTAACACTACATAAGCCAGGTGTGGTGGTCATGGTTGGCAGTGAAGACAAAAAGGGTGGAAGTTCAAGATAAACCACAAACTCTGGCTCAAAAAACAAACAACAGGGAATGGAAGATGACTACGTAAAGTGCTTGCTTTGCAAGCATTCAGACCGAAGTTTGGATCCCCACTTCCATGCAAGTGCTGGGCTCTAATTCCTGCAGCTGGGAAGCAGAGATGGGGTCACCAGAGCAAGCTGGCTAACTTCACTAGCTCTGGTCTCCATTGAGAGATCCTGACTCTGTGAATAGGTAGAGAGCAACTGAGGAAGACGACCACCTTCAGCCTTGTCCTCCACACACACTCAACCACACGTGCACCCATGCTCACGTGGACATGTATACATCACATACACACATGCACTCACCCTCCACACTTGTATGGCCATGCATGCACTCGCACACACACTCATGTGGACATGCACACGCCACACATACATGTGCAAAGAAGTTGAAAAGCACTTGAAGGAACTGCACATCAACCTCCAGTGTGCACACATGAACATGGATGAAGAGATGCACAGACATGTATGACAAGTGTAGAGGTTCTGAAGTGTTCAGGGTCTGGTGAGGGCTGCTTACTTCTGGCTCATAGATGTCCTTTTGCTGTGTCTGTGCAGCAAGGCAATGCTCTGCTCTTTTTCCCCCTCTAAGTAAGAGCACTAACCGTTTTCTGAGGGATCCTCCCCCGAACTCTAATTAACTCCTAAGAAAGCACCTCCCCAAAACATCATCTTGTAGATGGAATCTCTTTTTATTTGTTTGATTGTTTATTTCTTTATTTTGTATGTGTGTTTTTTTTGAGTTTGCCTGCATTTATGTATATGTATCATGTGTCCCTAGTATGGTCTGAAGAGTGCATTAGATCCCTGCAGCTGCTCTGTGGATGCTGGGAACTGAACCCAGGTCCTTTGCAAGAGCAGCTGGTGTTCCTAACCACTGATCCATCTCTCCAGTGCCCGAATGGAGTTCACCATCTGTGTGACATTCAACCTATAGTCACCAGGGTATGAAGGAGAGTGGAGACAGTGCTTGTACTGTGTTCCCAGGATTGCGGGACACCCCTGGGAGGGTTAAACAGGATGATGAAGTGACATGATTCTCATTTAATTAGATTAGATTCTTGTCATACACCTGGCTGTAATCCCAGCTGCCAGGGAGGCTAAGGTTAAAGGGTAAAGAGGAGATGGGCCTGGGTGATTAGAATGTTATCAGACTCTCCTGGGTGTCTCTTTCTATGCACCACAGACAGGGCTGGGAGAACTAAGGAGTCTGCTGGAGCTGAGCACAGCCCTGTCCCCAGTTTCAGTTGCCACTTGCTCCCAGTGCTCCTCAAGCCTGTGGGAGCTCAGGATTCTCTCTTTTCCTCTGGTGCCTACAGAACATGTCCCGACTTCCTTTGCCTCAGGGCTTTCTGAGCATGCATATGGGTGCAGGGTTCATTTCCAGCTTCCAGCTCAGCCAGGAAACTTTACATTATTCAAGCTAAACCTTACGAGTCAAAGACTCAGAAAGCTAAGGCTAGCTAAACATCCAACAGGTAAGGGCACTTGCTGCCAAGCCTGAAAATGTGAGTCCAGAACCCACAAGATGGGAGGGAAAACTTGTCCTCTGGCTTATATACACACATACATAATTGTATTTTTTTTTAACTGAGAAAACCATATGATCCATCCCTGACTCTCTTCTCCCTATGCAGGTGAGGAGCAGGATTTCCTGGACACATCCAATGAGGTCCGGTGTCTAGAAGTGGCTGAGCAGGCCAAACTCCTCTTCACAGGTCTGATTTCAGGGATCGTGCTTGTGTTCCCTCTGAATTCCAGGCAAGATGTGCTGTGCATTCCCCCACCTGAGGCCCGCAAGGCTGTCAACTGCATGTCCCTGAGCAAGAGCGAGGACCGGTTGGCCATCGCCTACGACAACATTGTTCTGGTGCTGGACATTAGCCCCGGGGACCCATGTCCCACCATTGAGGGCCCTGCCTACACCTTTTACACCCAACTGCCCGAGACCATAGCGAGTGTGGCCGTGCTGGCAGACTACCGGGTGCTCTATGGCATGACCGACGGTGGCCTCTTTCTGTATGACTGTGCACGGTCCAAAGTGTTTCCTCTGGAAGCCCATGGGAGCAGGGTGAGCTGTGTGGAGGTCAGCCACGGGGAGCAGCTGGCAGTGAGCGGGGCAGAGGATGCACTGCTCTGCCTCTGGGACCTGCAAGCTTGCAGGGGGATGTTCGAGATGATCTATGAGGTGGGTGGCCAGTGCCTCTGAGTCCATGCTGTGCCCGTTCTCTCCTCTTCCTTGTGTGTGTGTGTTGGCACTGTTTCTAGCTGTGAGTGTACATCCGTGCAATGTATGTGATGGATAAAGGTCAACCTGGGGCGTTATTCCTCGTGTTTTAGGGGTCAGGGTCTCTCATCAAGGTTGGGGTCCCCCCATTAGTCTGGAGTGGGCAGGGTACTCCTATGTACAACTCGCCAAAGCTGAGATTGTTAAGAGTGAGCCACTATGCCTGCTTTTTGTTTTTATAACATGGGAACGGGGAATCAATCACAGGACCTCATACTTGCACAGCAGCTGACTCAAATGAGGAGGAAGGCAACCATAAGGAAGCTGTCTGTCCCCCAGCCTCCAGATAAACCTGCACATGCATGCACCCCACCCCACATGTACCCTGCACCTGTGCCTCAGTGCCATAGCCCTGAAGCTGTCACCTCTGTGAAGACAGACGTGCACCTTGGAAAGTCCACTTCCCCATCTCTCTGGGGTTTGCTCTGCTCTGTCCCCAGTGGGCAGCAGGGGTTGGGGTGCTGGCCAGGCCAGAAGTTGTCTGGATGTCTCTCAGTTGAAAATGGTATGGTGTGATGTATTAGTTATTTTGTTACCAAATCCCTGAGGTGAAGCAACTGAAGGGGCAGGGGCCTCATTTGGGCCCTCTGTTGTAGGGTCACAGCCTAAGGTGGAGGGGATACATGGTGCCAAACAGCTCTGCGGTGGCAGGAGTGTGCAGCTGGAACTCTGCACCTCACATCATAGTGGAACAGGAAGCAGAGAATGAACAGGATGTGGGTTGGACTATAGGCCCCCAAACTGGAACCAGAGTGATCCATGTCCTCCAGGGAGGACAAACCTGATAAAGATTCTACAACTTTCCAAATACCAGCTGTGGACCAAGAGTTAAACATGATCCCAGGCAGGCGAGAGGGCTTAGCTGGTAAAGGTGCCTGCAGCCAAGCTTCATGACTTGAGTTCTGTCTCCACTAACATAGTGTAAGTCAAGAACAGACTACTAAAAGTTATCTCCTGCCCTGCTCACAGCACCATGATACACAGCTCCCCACCCACAACAAGCAAATTAAATACAAGTAAACAACAACAGATACCATTGCTCATGCAGAGCACGTCATTTGATCTGTTTTCACAGAGCTCCTACTGCAGAGGGGTGCGGTGTGCCTGCTTCTCAAAGGATGACAAGTATGTGTTTGCAGGCATGAAGGACCGTTCCATCATCGCCTGGAGTGCGCTGGATGGTGAGTCCTGTTCTAGGATGGGACTGAACTATGAAAAAGTCTATTTTATTTTATTGCCTCTATGTGTGTGTGTATGTGTGTGTGTGCATAGTGGTGCAGCCCTATACTTTGGTGGCGATCATGCACTGGACAGGATGGACTTTGGGGTCAATTATGAGGCCAAACCAGGTGGACAGGGAGCCCCCTGACTCTGCCTGCATGCACCTTTACACTCAGGTTTTCCAGGTGTGCTAGGGATCAAACTCATGTCCTTGTGTCTGCAAACAAAGCACACTACCAACTGCAATGTCCTTCCTGCCTCTGTGCCTGAGTTTTCTCATGACCGAACTTTCCCCATCACAGGCACCCTGCTGGCTGTCCAGTTTGTCCATGCTGTGGTCAACCGAATCATCCCTACCTCCAATGGCTTCATGGCCCCCACAAGCCATGGTTATCTCATCCGAGAACGCTTTCAGTACCCATCAGCCAGAGCCTCCCAGCAAGACCCTCTCAAGAACTTCAAGAAGACAGTGTGGTTGGTGAAGACCAGGCACAGAAAAGAGCAGCTGGCTGCAGCAGAGGCCTCCCAGGACACAGGGTCAATGGCTACAGAGGGAAAGGAATCGAAATCCAATAAGCACTCACAGGTCTGCCTGATACTGTGAAGGCCTATGGAGGCTGGGAATGCAACAGGTTAGCTTTGACTCATTTGGTTGAAGCAAACTGACCAGCTCTGCTGGTGTCACATGGATCCCAGGCCTCCCTCCAACATCTTCCATTTTTCCCACCTCTTTTTTCTATTGGGTTTTCAAACCTGCTCTACTCAGGTTAGCAGCAGCCTGAATTTCCCACCCTCCTGCAAGAACTTGAATCAAAACCTTGCCTCTGCCTCTGTTGGTACCAGTGGGCACAACTCTCCTCCTTGAGCCAATCATTGGCTCTGGGAGGATCTGTAATCACTGTAGGACCAAGAATGACCAAGTCAAAGGAAAAACTGTGTGGCAGAAAGTGACAGACTGCGGTGGGCACTGTCCTGTCTTGGATGGCAGTGAGCATCCAGCTGTAGCCCTGAATGTGAATGGGAAAGGCAGCCTGTGTTACAGGCCTTTCCTTTTCCATATGTGAAGCCAGAGGTCTGGACTGTCTCATGACACACACTCTAGCACTTTCAAGTCAGGTCACAGTTACCCTGAGACGGAAAATGATGTGTACAAAATTCACTCCGGCTGCTCGGTGGCTTGGCCTTCAATCCCAACACTCAGGAACTGGAGGCAGGTGGATGTGTATGTGTTCAGGGCCAGCCTGATCTACAGAATGAGTTTCTGGACAACCAGGAGAGAGACCCTATCAAATAGAAGAAAAATAAAATAAAGGAAAAAGAGAGAAATCTACACGAGGCTGGGGCTAGCTCAGGGCTTACAGAACCTGCAGACCTAGTGAGGGGACTGAGTTTGGATGGCAGAACCATGGACATGCCAGGTATACAATGTTGCCCACATATAGGCCCAGCTCCAGAATGTGGAGATAGCTGTTCTCACTTCATTCTGCTGCTGTGGCCAAAACACTCAGCAAAAGCAACTTAGGGGAGGCAAGGGCTAATTTGGCTTCCATGTCCAGGTCAGAGTCCACCTCTGAAGGAAGCCAAGGAAAGACAGGGGCTGAAGGCAGGGCTGAGGCTACAGCACACAGCACGACCTGTGACCAGGAACTCACTCGGCCATGGTAGTGCAGGAGTGTCCTAGTCATTGTTTTCTTGCTGTCCAGAGGCAACTCATTTAAAAAGAAGCACTTAATTGGGGTGTCTTACAGTTTCCGAGGTTAGTCCATTATCATCATGGCTGGAGCATGGTGGTGTGCATGGCAGATATAGTGCTGGAGAAGTAGCGGAGATATAGATCATGATCTGCAGACTGACAGGGAGAGAGAGAGAGACTGGGCCTGGCATGCACTTTTGAAACCTCAAAGCCTACCCCATTATACACCTCCTTCAACAAGGCCACACCTACCCCTTGTAATTCTTTCAAACAGTTCTGCTTCTTGGTGGCCAAACATTCTCATATATGTGCCTACTGAAGCCATTTTCATTCAGTCCACCACAAGCAGGAACCCAGGAGAATGCTGTTTCCCGCCTTCTCCGGATCATCAGCTGCTTTCTCATACAGCCCCGGAACCACCTGCCCAAGGGATGGTACCACACACATGGGTTTCCTCCTACATCCATTAACAGCAAGACAATCCCCCATGAACAAGCCCATGGGCCACCCTGATCTGGGCAGTCCACCTTGGCAGGCGACTCTCTCCATCCTGCCCACAGCCATCTACTGAGCTCTGCTGCTGGCAGCCCTGAGGTGGGACAGCTGTCCTCACCCATGGGACTCTAGACTCAGCAACAGCAGCAGCAGGGGAGACTTTGCTTCTCTTCTTGGTGTTGGAGATGGAGCCCAGGACTTGCTAGGCTCTACTGCAAGCCATGTCCCCAGCCCCTCCCTGGGGAATCCAGGCAGGATCCCTGGAGCTAAGCCACACTTCCAGCTACAATATGAGGCCTTTGAAGATATTTCATTCAGTTGTTTCCCAAACGAAGGTTCTAAAATGCACGCTTTGGCAGTTCTGAAAATGTTAGTGTCAAATTTCATCTTAAAATAAATAATAGTGAGCTGACTCAATGGATGAGGCACCTGGTACTCAACCCTGATGGCCTGAGTTCAGTCACTGAGACCCAAAAGGGTAGAAGGAGAGACCTGACCTCACAGAGTTGCTCGCAACCTCCACACATTCACCATGGCCATCACAATACCACCTACATCATACACACATACATACAATAATAATAATACATTTAAAGATGTATTTTAAGTTGTAGCTTAAAAATATGCTCAGGTGCATTGAGCAATAACTTTAGATTTTTAAAATGTTTTTATTAACCTGTATTAACTGTACATATTAATGGGAACCTGAGAGATATTTCAGCATGAATGCAGCGCACACTCAACAAATAGCCTCTCTATCCACCATCACCTATGCCCAAGCTGGTCCTCACAGTCTCACGTCCTTTCAGGTCCACGTCATTCCGTGTCCCATCTCATTGGGCATGTCCTTCAATTCTGCCTATTTTGTTCCAAATAACAACCTTTCCTGTTCTCTATGGCCAAATAATATTTCATCATTGAGTGTATCGCATTCTTTTACCATCCCCTTCACTGTTGGCGATTGCTAGTTTAGGAAGTTTCCCACCATCTCCATTTAACTGAAGGACCCTTATGTGGGAAGCCACAGCCCCAAGATGGAGCCTGGCTGGATGCCAGGTAGTCGAGCTTAGCTGTAAACAAACCTTATTTGGAAGTGCTTGATGGATCTGGTGTGCCTCCTCCTTCTGTGGCCTATCCGGGATCGCTAGGTGGCATGAGCTGATTGGGCAGTGAGTGCATATTTAAGGGCTTGCTGGGGCTGGGAGGAGCAGAAGAAGATTGTTCAAGGTTCCTGAATAAACTGCTTAAAGAAGAGTCCCAGCGTTGAGTCTTCCTTGCTGGTCGAGGTGGTCGCGACACCCTTAGTTTGAGGAGAAAGATTACTTTTTTTGCTCCTGCTTCTGTTGCTGCTGCTGCTTCTTCTCCTCCTCCTTCTCTTTCTCCTTCAACAGGGCTTCTCTATAACTCTGTGTGACAGGGAAAGTTTCAAAGTTTCAATGTATAGCTTTGGCCTAAAATTCCAGTGTCTGGGGCATTGTCACACAGACATTTAATCCTTAGCACTCGGGGGGCAGAGGCAAGAGGATCTATGTGAGTTTGAGGCCAGCCTGGTCTATATAGCAAGACCCTGTCTCAAAAACAAAACAAAATAAAACTCCTGTGTTCACTGTAACAGTTTGAGGGAGATTCAGTTACTGAGTAATATGTTCTGGGTTGGTGAATGGCACGTACACAGGTAGAAGTGTTAGACCCTGAGTTACTCAGGTGGGCTAGCCCCTTGACTCAATGATCAGGAGATGCAATCAGCAAGAGGTGTTTATTGAGCAAATGCACAAACTGGTGTCAGCTTTCTCCAAGGAAGGCTGCAACCCAGCAAAGCATCAAGGCTCCTCTATAGGGCAAAACCACAAATTAGCATAGATATATTAGGTATAACATGACTGGCTACATTAACATTCCTTCATTAGCATAAGGTCAAACTAGGGTAAGGGTTTGTAGGGAGCCGTCCCTGCATTCTCCATTACAAGATGGCGCCTGTATCCGGCTGGCGTTGAGAGTAAACAAGTCAGTGCGCAGGTGCAGGGTGATTTTCCCTCCCTTGGCCTCTGCCTCTCCCGTGGCGTCATATGGGCCGATGGGCTGCAGCCAATCAGGAGGTGACACGCCCGAGGCGAAGGTTGTAAACCTATATAAGGGTTGGGTTTTGGATGTTTGGGGTCTCCGCTCTGTAAGCTTATGCTCTCCCTCTCAAGATGCATTAAAGCTTCACTGCAGAAGGATCCTGAGTGTGCCACGTCATTCTTGCTGGCGAGACGGTAGCGCAGGACAAGGGTTGTTTATGTTCTAAGAAAAGCCACAAAATGTTCTTGGCCAGGTGTTGGTCCATCTGGGGTTTGCTTATCTGGAACCATCTGTTCTGGGACAAGGCCTATTTTCTTGTTCCCATGACTAAGGTCTTTCATTCCCCCATTTCTTTTTGTCATAGTTTTAATCTTAAAACTCAGGGTCCCTCTTGAGTTAATATTCCTTAATATTGCTGGGTGAGGATACGGGCTTGGGTGATGGATAAGCGATCTTTAATAAACTGAAGTAGTCGACTAAGAATACAAGGTCCAAAAGTGAGGATAAGCAAAAGAATGATCAGGGGCCCTGTTATAGTGGATATTAGGGTAGTCATCCAGAGGGACCTGTTAAATCATCCTTCAAACCAACTTGGTTGAGCCTCCCTGTCCTTTTGGCGTTGGTTAAGTCTCTCCCTCAGTTTGGCCATTGAATCCCGGATCACACCTGAATGATCTGCATAAAATCAACATTCCTCCGCACCTGCGGCTCTCAGCCCTGCTCCTACCATCTTGGGGACATACATATAGATCCCAACCTCCTAGCAGGTGTCTAACATTGGGCATGCTGCAGCCCCTAGCCACCGCTGAGAAGGGTGGTGTGCTAGCTAAGGGGATAGCTGCAGGTTCATAATCAGGGATGTCCCAATAATCAGACCCAGCTGCCAATTGGCAGAAGTCGGGGTAAGTGTAGGCTACCAGGTACCTGGTTGACCAGACAACTTCTCCTGCCTGAGAGGAAACCTGCCAGGTAAGCTGCTTAGGGGCATGAGAGCTATCTCCTTTGGTCTTACAGACCATGGGCATTAAGAGTAGGGGTTGAAGCAGTGGCTCGCACGAGTCTTATAGCTTTAGAGGATTTTGGGTGCATTGGAGTTTCCATGTGTTGGCGTCCTTCATTTCCTGGGGTGGGGCCTGCTTTGCGTATGAGGTGTGGACCCAAGCTGCAATGCCGTCGACATTCAGTGCTGTGGGGGTGGTCAAAAGCATGATATAAGATCCCTTCCAGCGAGGCTCCAAGGTTTTAGACTGGTGTCTTCTGAAGCAGATGGAGTGCCTGATTCTGAAGGGGTGTGGGCAGGCGGGGCGGGGGGGGGCCCTTCTGGAGATATGTGGTAACCAGGGATTTCCAGACCTGCTTCTGAATGGCCTGAAGGGCTTGCAGTTGGGCCTGCAGGGTTGGGGTATTAGCATAAGCAGAAATATCAGAATCAAAAAATGAAGTGGTGTGGGGGGGGGGTGGAGGCCCTCCATATAAGATTTCGAACAAGGTAAGGCCATGCTGTGCAGGAGTATTTCTTGCCCTGAAGAGGGCCATAGGTAGGAGTTGAACCTAGTCTTTAGTGCCAGTCTCCAGTGCTAATTTGGTTAAGGTCTCTTTAATGATTCTATTCATTCTCTAGACTTGCCCTGAACTCTGGGGTCTATATGCACAGTGCAATTTCCAATCAATCCCCAGTAGACTGGCCACCAGCTAACTTACCTGGGAGACAAAAGCGGGCCCATTGTTGGACCCTATTACCTTAGGCAGTCCTAATGGGGAGAAAAATTTCTTCCAGTATCTTTTTGACCACCACCTGGGCAGTCTCCTTCTTGGTTGGGACGGCTTCGACCCATCCTGAAAAAAGGTGTCTATGAACACTAAAAGATATTTGTTACCATACATACCAGGTTTGATCTCTGTGAAGTCTATCTCCCAATGTGCCTGGTCGATGTCCCCTTGCCCATGTGCCTTCGGGCAGTTTGAGTCTACCAGCATTGACCTTAGCACATGGGACACAGTCATCAACAATGTTCTGTATCATGGAACCAGCATTAGGTATATAGAAGTTCCTCCCGCGATAGTAAGGTAGCCATCTTTTCCTTTCCCAGATGAGTCAGTTACTAGATGTTTGGCATCCTTTGGGGTAGGATCAGTCTATTTTGATACCTTCATCCTTTTGTCTCGGGATCGTAATTAGCACCCAACTGTTGAATAATGTCCAAGTCCATATCAGAATAATTGAGCTGAGGGGTTTCAGGCTGGTGGCTGTTGCAGGGGCAGTACCCAGGAGCCCAAGGCCGCTTCTCAGGCTGTTTCATCTGCTAGGCAATTCCCTCTAGCAATGGGCTCCTCCCCTTTCTGGTGGTCTAGGCAGTGCATTATACTCAGTTTCTTTGGCAGTAAAGTCAGAATCTCTGCCTTGTTTTTAATTTCCTTTTCCCCAGACATCAGCAATCCCCTTCTATGATATATTTCTCCGTGGACATGAGCTGTAGCGAAAGCGTAGCGACTGTCGGTGTAAATGTTGGCTTTCTTACCTGCCGCCATCTTCAGTGCCTGGGTGAGATGTTCCTGGGGGCAATGCACTGGCCCAAATGATGGTTGTCCCATCCACCACCACTGCCCCCGCTACTCCCGCTGTCCCCGCTGCCCCTGTTTTCCGCTCACCATCCAGGAGAAAGCTGCTCCCATCGGTGAACCAGGTGACATCTGCGTCCGGCAGGGGTTGGTCAGACAGATCCTTGCTGGTCCCATGCACCTCCGCTAGTATCTGCTGGCAGTCATGGGGTATACTCTCCTCTGAGTCTGGGTCCCGGAGGAGCATGGCTGGGTTGAGAGAGACTGCTGGCCTTTTGGGGGCCAGGAGCATGGACCAATAAAGAGTCATTCAAGCATCAGAGAGCCAGCGGTCTGGGGGCTGGCGGACAACAGTCTCTACCACATGTGGTGCAATCACTGTCAAGGGCTGGCCCAGAGTTAGTTTGTTAGAGTCCCTTATTAAAACAGCTATCGCCTCTACCATTCAGAGGCAAGGAAACCACCCGGCTGCTACATTATCCAGTTTCTTCGAGAGGTACGCTACCAGACTCCTCCAGGGCCCTAATCTCTGAGTCAGAACCCCTTTTGCTATTTCTTGGTGCTCTTGGTGCTTGACAGTATAGTTTGAACGGTTTGGTCACATCCAGAAGACCCAAGGCAGGGGCCATCAATAGGGCCTCCTTAATCTGATCAAAAGCCCCCTGCTGTTCTTTCCCCCATTTGAAATGGCATCCTTGCTTAATCAAGGGGTATAATGGGGCAGCCATTTCAGCAAAACCCAGTATCCATAGTCTGCAGAACCCAGCGGTCCCCAAAAATTCCTGCATTTGGCAGGGATTCTTAGGAGGGTTATTAAAGCCACTGCCTGCTTTCTTGCTTCTATCAACCAACGTTAGCAGTTCTCCAGTAAATATCTGAGGTAGGTCACTCTCAGCTGGCAAATTTGAGCCTTCTTGGCCGAGGCTCTATATCCCAGTGTCCCCAGTCTTTCTAGGAGGGCCTGGGTACCTTGCTCTAGGTCTCGTTCAGTTGTGACAGCCAGCAGCACATCATCTACATATTGCAAGAGTATTAGGTCAGGGTGTTGTACTTGAAATTCAGCCAGGTCCTGATGTAAGGCTTCACCAAAGAGGGTGGGGGAATTCTTAAACCCTTGCTGCAACCTGGTCCAGGCAGAAAAAAGCATCTTTTAAGTCAAGCAGCATATACCAAGTATGCGAGGGTGGCAGAGTGCTTAAAAGGTTATATGGGTTGGGTCCAACAGGTGGTGTATCTCTTTTGTCCTCCAGTTAACTTCCTGTACAGGCCTGTAATCCCCGGTGCTGGGTTTCTTCACGGGCAGTAGGGGAGTGTTCCCTGGTGAGCGGCAAGGTCTCAAAATGCCCAGTTTAAGAAGCTGCTGTATGTGAGGTCAGATCCCTTTAAATGCTTCATTAGACATAGGATATTTTTTGACTGAGATCCTTCCATCTCTTTGGGCAGTCTCTGACCCAATGGCCTTTTCCTTCCAATAGGCGCATTGGTCCCAGTCTATTCTGGGCTGTCTTCTGTCTCTCAGATTCCTATCCTGTCTCCCTGTTTCTGGCCTAGCCTCTACTACAGTGGCCAGGATTCTGAGTACTCAGTTCCTTAGACCGTTTTTTTAATCTCGCTTTTCCTCCTTCTCTTCTTGTTCTTTTATTAAAAATCTTTTGTGCCTCTTTCATTAAATCCTGTAGAGTATAGTCCTGCAATCCCTCTAGACGCTGTAATATGTTTCTAATGTCAGATGCCAATTGCCCAATGAATGCCTTTATCACTTCGCCCCAATGTTCTGGACTAGCAGGATCAAAAGGAGTGTACATACGATACACCTCTATTAATCTTTCTAAGAACCCTGCGGGGATGTCCTCTGCCTCCTGAGTGACTGCTCTTACCTTTGCCAAATTAGTGGGGCGTTGCCAGCACCCTAGAGACCTGCGAGGAGAACCTGGTGATAAAGACGGAGTTGTTCCCTACCAGCAGGTGTGTTGTAGTCCCAGTTTGGTCTGTTCAGTGGGAAAGCCGCATCAATCTCACTGGGGAGCTGAGTGGGCTCTCCATTAGGTCCAGGCACATTTTTACACACTTCAAGGATGACTCTCTGCCTTTCTTGTGTTAAGGAGTGCCTGAAAGAGTAGCTGGCGATCATCCCAAGTGGGTTGATGGGTTAGTAAAATGGACTCTATGAGCACAGTAAGGGCTTGGGGGTCTTTGGAAAAAGGAGGATTGTAGGTTTTCCAATTATAGAGATCTGATGCTGAAAAAGGTCAGTATTGCATTTGGTCACCTACTGATTGAAGGGGGAAAAGCTGGAACCATGGGGCGGCATCCTCGGTTTCATCCATCTGTTCCCTTTGGAAATGGAGGCGGGTGGCCATGGGGGAAGGATGCAACAGCCCTGTGCCTTCCTGGCTAGTGGTGTTGGGGGAACTCTGATCCCTCATCTGGTCCCTGGGCTGTGGGGGTCCTGGTGCAATTGGGGCTGGGGCTCCAGAAAGTGGGTAAGGGGAAGGAGGATCGAAAGTGAGAAGGTCTGCCTGTTCATCGGCTGGGATAACTGGGGGTCCTTAACTTCCTCCAGGAGGGAGAGGGAAGATTTCATAGGAGGGGCTGACGGGGAAGAAATGGGGATAAGAGGAGAATGAGAAGGTCGGGGTGCTGGGTGTGGCTGGTCAGGTGTGGCTGGTCCTTCAGGGGGACAAAAGGTTTCACCCAGGGGGGAGGATCCTGGGCCAGGCTCTCCCAGGTGATTATGTAAGGAACTTGGTCAGGGTGTTCATGGGGTCCAGTATTAAACACTTGTTCCTTAACCTGCAAGTTTCAAGGTTAAAAATCCCATCCCAGGGCCAGCCCACATTAAATGAGGGCCATTCAGAGGTGTAGAAAGTCTGCTATTCCTTCTTTTTAATTTGTACCGACTGATTGTTGGCTTGGTCCATGACTTCTTTCCAGTGGTCTAGGGTTAGACTAAAAGGGGTTGTTACTCATTGACCCATACCTGGATATTGTTTTAACATGACGTATACAAGAAGTCAAACAGAGAGACAGTCAGGCCTATTACCAAGACAGGCACAGGGACTTAAATCCACTGCTCCCAGGAATGAAGGCTGCCTGTTCGCCCTCGGCCACCCAGACCACCCTTGGAGTATCCTTCAGGGTCGGTCTCAGAGGGGTATTGACTCCTCAGTCTGCCTCATGAGTTGCTGCAGAGCCTGTACAGGTACCGTAAAATGAACATAAAACAAACAAAAAAAAAAAGTGCTGGCCGGCCTTACCTCCTTCTGGTTCTGGAAATGAGTCTGGGGGCTTCCCAATCCCGGATGAGCCCCAAAACGTTAGACCCTGAGTTTGGGGTCTAATTACTCAGGTGGGCTAGCCCCTTGACTCAGTGACCAGTTCAGGAGATGCAATCAGCAAGAGGTGTTTATTGAGCAAATGCACAAACTGGTGTCAGCTTTCTCCAAGGAAGGCTGCAACCCAGCAAAGCATCAAGGCTCCTCTATAGGGCAAAACCACAAATTAGCATAGATACATTAGGCATAACATGATTGGCTACAATAACATTCCTTCATTAGCATAAGGTCAAACTAGGGTAAGGGTTGTTTATGTTCTAAGAAAAGCCACAAAATGTTCTTGGCCAGGTGTTGGTCCATCTGGGGTTTGCTTATCTGGAACCATCTGTTCTGGGACAAGGCCTATTTTCTTGTTCCCATGACTAAGGTCTTTCAGAAGCAGTTTGAGGTTTCTACTGCTGCTGTGTGAAAGTCCGAACATGATCCCTGGTTCCTACATGGTGTATGTGTGGATGAACTGTGACCCCTCCCACGGTGTGGGGTATGGATGGGCCATGACCCCCAGCTCCCACGGGGATGTGTGAGTAGATGAATCGTGAACCTGGTTCCTGTGGGGAGTGTGGGGGTGTATAGATGGACTATAACCCTGCTCCCACGGTGGAGGTGTGGATGGACGGTGACCCATGGCTCCCGTGGACTACTGTGGATCGAAACATCCTGCACACATGACTTTGCTCCCTAAGCCCTGCTGCAGGCAGCTGGCTATCCCCACATCATTTAGTTGCTGTAGACAACCACAGGACACAGCAATTTAAGTCGAGGAAGGGTTTCTCTGGGCTTAGGGTTTGCTGTTCCTGCCCATCATGGTGGAAGGAGGAGCTTTTGGCTGTGGCTCAAGTCAGGGCAGATCATTGTCTTTTAAAGTTCATTCTAGAACTCTGGTCTATGGCATGGTACCACCCCTGTTCAGGGTAGGTCTTCCCTCCTCAGCTAAAGCTCCCTGGAAATGACCTCACAGATTCAGTCAGATTGACAATGAAGATGATCCTTGGCTACTTCCCCTTAACTGACTCAGCCCATGTACCACCTTATGTCACACCAGCCTGCCCAGTCCTTCGGGCTGCTTGTCCATCTCATGATGCAGGGTGCATTCAATCTATCTCTGAATATCCTCAAAACAATTATATTTGTTTTATTGGTGAGGGGAAATGCACACAGCCATGATGCACATGTGTGAGAGACCCAGGCCCCAGGAAATCCCTGATCCACAGCCCCTATATAATCCCTGAACAGCTCTGAGCCCAGAGCCAGTGAAAGAAACACGCCCTGGATTTGGAACCTGAGCCAGCAAAAGGGACACTTTATCCTGGAACCCAGGGCCAGAGAAAAACACCTAACTCCAAAACCATAGCCAAAAGAACATACTGTGTCCCTAGAATCAGAACCTGTAAAAGGAATTCACCCTGATCCTAAAATTGAAGCCTTAAAGCTAAAAAGAACCATAGAAAGAAATACAGTTTGGCCCTGAAATTGGAGCCACCCTTGACATAAAATGGCCAATCCCTGAGCATGAAAAACTAACCAATTCATGAGTAGTAAAGTAGCAACCACTAGCCTAGGGGCCATGACTTTCTAGCCAGGGAAATAGCCAGGCAGATTCCCCATAGTCTTTGTTGTGCTCAAATTCTGAACCCCCAAATCACCAAGAAACCCATTGTGATGCAAAAGTAAGCAGCTTTTATTATTTAATGTTAACTGCTCATACATTCATTACGGTGGGTGGAGTGAGAAGGGCCCTAAGAGGCCTCAAGGCAGGGAATTTATTGGGGTGTGTAAGGAGAGTGTCTAGGGGTAAGCAACAGCCTCAGGACTGGTGCACTTCTGGGCTTGGATGATCTGTCCTGTGTTGATTGGTCAACTGGTAGTTATGGCCTATAGGCCCTCCCAGGGCAGTTGCTATGCTCTGTATGTCACTGGTGTACCACTTTTACTGTAAAGCATGCCCAGAGCCTGCCAGCTAACTTCTGATTGGTTCCTTGCCACATGGTGGTTATCTGACCTCCTAGTGACCAGGGAAGTTTCTTCAAGGTCAGAAGGCCAGAAACTAAGCACATGTGCTGAGTCAGGGTCTTGGTCTTGCTGGGTCTTTTCTGCAGCCTGTCATGGCTGCTAAAGCAGGGGCTGGGTGAGGATCTGGTCCCTTCAACTTTAATCCTAGGGAAGTAGTAACCCCTACCCTAGAGACTTACCTTGACCTTTTTGTGACCCTACCCCTGAAATTCCCCAAGCCTCTCCTCTATAAAAATCCACTCTGCTCAACTCCTGCTGCTGCCACCACCCCTTCAAATGTAACGAGGGACCCAGTTAATGTAGTGGGATATTCACTTTGTCTCCTTCTGTGGCACTGACCACACCCATTGGGGGGTGGAGCCAGGGGCGGAAGTGAGCTGGAGAACTAAGTCAGAGGAGGAGAGGGAGAGAGCTCTCTTGCAAGCCGCAGGGGAACAGGAGAACTTCTGGAGGAATTCTTGGAAGCAGGAACCTGCTGGTGTTCACCTGTCTATGTTGTGAGTTATTTCTCCCTGAATAAACATCTGTTTGGCCTAATTGTTTATCCTGATCCTTATTAAACTGCGATAAGTTAACTCATAAGAAATACTTTGTTTTTGCATCAAAGTCAGTCTCATGGTGGTGATTCGGGTTCCAGACTTTGGATGTAACCTGTGAATCTCAGAGGACAATTTGTAAGACTTGGTTTTCTTTTCCCACCATATGGATATCTGCTATCAAACTCAGGTGACCGGATGCACCTCTACACACTGAGCCCTCTTGCCAGCCCCTCAAAATCTAAACAATTCTAACATTGTTTAGAAATCTAAGTACTGTTCAGAAGCCTGTACTGAGGCACCCCCTTAACTGTGAACCTCTGTAAAATAATACAAAGGAAGTTACACACTTTCAAATATATATGAGGACAGCATGGTTTACATAGTGAGTCCTAGGCTAGCCAGGACTACCTAGTGAGAACAACCAACTTTTCTACCCAAAATCACAGGTTAAACATTCCATTCCAGAAGGAAAGAATAGGGACATTGCAAGGAAAATCAGACCAATACAGAAACCTGCTGAAAACAAAAAAACGCCTGAAGTGTCATAATCAGCAGCTAGAGTGAAGGACCCGCAGAGCGTGGACCTTCATGCTCCCACTCAGGAAAGGTGACACCCCAAACCACTCACGAGAAGTGGTCTTGATGTAAAAGTGTGAGGTCTTTTATATTCCATGTGCACTGGGGTCCACAGTCATGCGCCACGCAGGGGTAGAGGACTGAGTACCCTGAATACAGAATTGAGACAGCTTTTATAGGGTTACAACAAAGCCCGCACATCTTAAACCAATCACCTCATAGCATCCAAAACCTGCGCGGTACGGACCAATCAATTTAAACCCTCCAAGCCAAACCCGTGCTTTATAGACCAATCAGTTTTCTATAGTCCGGGAGGTTGTTTGCGAGGGCTCCTGGGTGGGGTGACAAAGCTCATTTCCTGTACTCACAGGTCCTGTCATAAACAGCAAAGAATGTGACCTTTTGCCTACTTATTGGCTGAGGGCAGGGTCTGGAATGTAAGGTATTTAGTACTTTTAAACTTCTAATTTCCTGGGGTCATTGGAGAGTTAGGCTGTATTTTTCCATCCTTACAAGAGCTCTTGGCAGCACTATGTGAGCACCAACAGCCCACCTGCCACAGGCACAGCCTCTCTCTTAGGCCAGTTTCTCCCCTTGCCTAGGTCTGAAAGACCTTAGATAAATAACCCTCAGATGGACCAACACCTGGCCAAGAACATTTTGTGGTTTTTCTTGGAACATAAACAACCCTTACCCCAGTTTGACCTCACCCTAGTTTGACCTTATGCTAATGAAATAATTTCAATATAACCAATCATGTTATGCCTAATGTATCTATGCTAATTTGTGGTTTTTACCCTATAAAAGGAGCCTTGATACTTTATTGGGAGTGAAGCCTTCCCTGGAGTTATGTGGAGAACTCTGATACCCGATTGTGCATTCGCTCAATAAAGCCTCTTGGTGATTGCATCTCCTGGACTGGTCATTGAGTTGCAGGGCTTGCCCACCTACATTTTAAACTCCAAACTTTGGGTCTAACATTTGGGGGCTCATCTGGGATAGGGAGGCCCCCAGACTCATTTTCAGAACCAGAAGGAGGTAAGTCCCAACAGCATTTTGAATTTGTTGTATGTGTTGTCTCTGTCCTTCGCTATCTGTACAGGCTCTGTAGAGACTCAAGAGGTGGGCTGATGGGCCAGGAGATAGGAGACCTCTGAGCCTAACTCTGGAAGATGCTCCGAGGGTGATCTGGGTGGCTAAGGGTGAACAGGCAGCCCTTGTCCCAGGGAGTGGCAGATTTTGGTCCCTGCGTTTGGCTGAATTTGCTGTGTTGCCACACGGTTTTTGATTATAGGCCTGTCTATTTGTCTGTCTGTTTGTCTCTTCGTGTTCATTGCTTTAGAATATTACCCAGGCATGGGTCAACAACTAACTACCCCCTTAAGTCTGACTTTAGATCATTGGAAAGAAATCCAAGACCGAGCCAACAACCAGTTGGTCCAAGTCAAGAAAAAGGAATAGCAGATTTTCTGTTCCTCTGAATGGCCCACTTTCAATGTGGGCTGGCCCCAGGACTGGACTTTTAACCTTGATACCATTTTGCAGGTCAGGGAGGGGGTTTCGACACTGGCCCTCATGGACAACCTGACCAGGTCCCTTACATCATTACCTGGAAAAGTCTGGCCCAGGACCCCCCCTCTCTGGGTACAGCCTTTTGTCTCCCGTAGGAAACTACCACTCCTGGTGCCTAAACCATCCTACCCCCCCTTATCCTCTCTCTTCTCCGTCTGCCCCTCCCATACAGTCCTCCCTCAACCCGTTAGAGGAAATCAAGGACCTCCAAAAGAAAGTCCCTAGTCTCCCCGCCGACAAACAGACAGACCTCCTCATTTTTAATCCTCCTCCTCTCCCCCCTTCCCCCGGCGCCCGGCCCTGCTGCTCTGTCGCCCCCACTGCCCAAGGATCAACCCAAGGGCACAATCTCCCCCAATTCCATTGGCCAGGAAGACATGGGGCCATCATCATCACCCCCAATGGCTACCCATCTCCGAAGGGAGTGAACGGATGACACCGGGGATACCAGCCCCTGGTCTTCCTAACTTCGATCAGTGGGTGACCAGATGCAATATTGGCCCTTTTCAGCATCAGACCTTTATAACTGGAAGACCCACAACCCTCCCTTTTCCCAAGACCCTCAAGCCCTTACCAGGCTCACAGAGTCCATTTTGCTAACCCATCAATCCACTTGGGATGATTGCCAGCAATTTTTACAGACCCTCCTCACCACAGAAGAGAAGCCCACTAAGGAGCAGTGCTGTCGGAGGTCGGGCAGGCAGGTGGTGACATTGTGAGGAGAGCTTTAAAGTGTGGGTTGGGTCGGGCGTCTCAGGTCTGACCCAGAGTCTGGCCAAGTCTTTGCGGAAAGCCTCCATGCCATGAGTCGCTGCCGGCGCCCTTGTTCCTCGGGAGGTGGAGAAGATGGAGGAGGAAGAATCCTCACTGTCGCTTGTGCTGCATGACCGACCACACTGCTGAGGTTCGACCCCTTCCTGGCCCCTCTACACACACACACCCCGCTGGTTCCTTGGGCCAGGCATGACGACCTGGCACTGAGGACCGCCACCCCCCACCCCCCACCCCCCCGCTTCTCTCTCGGGCCCCCGGGCGCATCCCTAAGAGCCATGCCGGGCTGCCCTGGAGGACCCTAGAGCTGAGTTGCTGGGGGGGGGGGCATGGCGGCCGCCAGCGGCTACACGGACCTGCCCTGCGTGAGAAGCTCAAGTCAATGACGTTCTGGGACAACTACAAGGCAGGCAGCCGGGAAGCCGGCTGCTGCAGCCGCCGCTGTGGCCACTGCCGAGGCTGAGCCTTACCCAGTTTCTGGGACCACCAAACGGAAATACCAAGAGGACTCGGACCAGAACGCAGCAACTACGAGGAGCAGCAATTGCAGAAGGAGGAGGAGGCACGCAAGATGAAGAGTGGAATCTGCCAGACACGTCTCTTCAGCCAAGATGAGTGCTTCAAGATTGAGGCCCACATCGACGAGGTGGTGTTCCATGCTGAGAAAGGCCTGTACAACGAGCACACCGTGGGCCGGGCCCCCCTGTGCAACAAGTACTTCTTTGGCAAGGGTTACACGTCTGGTGCCCAGCTGCTGCAAAAGAGCGGGCCAGGCCAGGAGCGCCTCTACCCTCCGAGCGACGTGGATGAGATCCCGAGTGGGTGTATCAGCTGGTGATCCAGAGGAGCAGGGAGTCATCTTAGAGGCTCGGAAGAATGTGCCAGGGCCCAATGGGGACCCCACGCAGCTCCCCAATGAGATCGATGAGGCATTCCCCCTGAACAGACCCAACTGAGACTACAACACACCTGCCGGTAGGGAGCAATTCCGTCTTTATCACCAGGTTCTCCTCGTGGGTCTCAAGGGCGCTGACAAGCGACCCATTAATTTGGCCAAGGTAAGATCAGTCAACCAGGGGCCAGAAGAAACCCCCACCAGTTTCTTAGAAAGGTCAATGGAGGCATACTGTATGTATACTCCTTTCGACCCTGCCAGTCCCCAGCGGTGGAGTGAAACGATGATGGCATTCATTAGGCAGTCAGCCCCTGATATTAGAAATAAATTGCAACGTTTAGAAGGGTTGCAGGATTTAATGAAAGAGGCAGAAAAGATTTTCAACAAGAGAGAGATGCCAGAGGAAAAGGAAGAAAGGCTTAGAAAGATGCAGGAAGAGAAGGAGGAGAAGATTCGAAGAGAGCAAGAAGACAAAGAAGAAAGACAAGCTAAAAAGCCATCTAAGGAGCAGAGTAGAATTCTGGCCACCGCAGTGAAGACTAGGCCAGAAGCAGGGAGGCAGGATAGGAATCTGGGAGACAGAAGACAGCCCAAGGTAGATCGAGACCAATGCGCCTATTGTAAAGAAAAAGGCCATTGGGTCAGAGACTGCCCTAAGAAACCAAAGGATCCAAAGAAATGGCCGACACAAATCTTCTCTTTAGAGAACTAGGGCAGTCAGGGCCGGAAGCCACCCCCCCCCCACCTTTCCTGGACTGGTCATTGAGTCGAGGGGCTTGCCCACCTGCATCTTTAGACCCCGAACTTTGGGTCTAACAGGTCTTTCTTTGACAAACACCCTTTATGGTCTTGGCATCTTCAAAATCCTGAGGTCTGGAGTCAGCAAGATGGCTCAGTGGATGAAGTCATTCGCTGCCCTGGGACTTAATGGTGGAAGGAGAGAACAGACTCCTACAGGCTCTCCACTGACCTCCACACTCACAATGTAGCAGGTACATCATTAAAAGATTGAACTCCCACGGTTCTGTTGCAAATATGTTTCACCTCCTCAGCTTCCCACCATGGCCCCTCCACGACCTCCTTCTAGGAATCTGGCCTGTCCTAAATATTGCCTGGCCTTATGGAACCTTGGTGGAAACCCCCACAACTGGTTCAGTCGTGGACCTCATAAAGTCAGTCAAATGCCCATAAAACCAGTATTATGTATGTAAGGATTCAGGCATTATGCTGCAAAGGACCCCTTTAAAAGACAGACCCCTGTCCACTTATGCTCTTTTATCCACTCTCCCCCTATTCCTCTGGGGCAGACAGGACTTTTCCTGTCTCTCTCTTCTCTTCTGTCCTCTCTCTGTCTCTGTGTCTCTTTACCTCTTTTCTCTTTTCTTCCCCCTCCCTCCCCTTTCTAATAAAACTTCTCACTTAAGCTCTGTCTGTCTGGCATGTTTGTCCCTTCACATTAGGTCACCCTTGTCTGCCTGCTGTGGAATCTACCAAGGTTCACCTCTCAGGTTATAACAATGTGGATGCTGCTTCTGTCTCAGGATGATCACAGTGGCAGCTGCGTGTACACCTGAGGCTGACCCTGACAATCACTCTCCTGGGTGCCCATTTGGAACAGGGAAGCCTGTGCTGCTTCTGAGTGAATCTGCACTGTTCTAAGCAGCCGCTTTCTCCCAGACCCCTGGCCCTAAGAACCCAGTGTGGAAGCCAGGCCTCTTGAGAATACTGATGCTAATGACTTCAGCAGGTACCAGACCGGCCTGAAAACCTTGCTGTGCAGCTTCCCCTGGGCTGCAGTGGTCTGGGACTTCTCTGATACTGGATGGGCTCATGAATCATTCAAGTTTCAGCTTCCCCAGGCAGGTGAAATTTATTTCTCATGAGTCCCCCACCCCCATGGCCATCCAGCAGAAAGTATGTTTCAGCTCCTGATCTGGGCAGTGGCTCCCATGTGAGCAGATGAGTAGACAGGAGGACAAATGTGCAGCTTTGTTTCTCAGCCTCTGTATTCAAGCCAGGCCCCTGGAAACAGGCCTCAGAGAAACACAGAAGAGTATCTCCTAGGCAACCCACAGCCAGTCAGATCCACAGCGAGACTTAACCACCACATTCACATCTTTTTAAGATACATTTTCTATTTGGGTTTTGTTTGTTTTGAGACTGAATCTATGTAGCCCTAGCTGTCCTGGAACTCACTGTAGACCAGTCAGGGTCCCCTGCTTCTATCTAAAGAGTGCTGTGACTAAAGGCCACCATGGCCAGCCACTCAAGAGGCTGAGGCAGGAGGATTATGAGTTTGAGGCCATCCTGGACTACACAGTGAGTTTCAGGACACCTGACTACAGTAGGTAAAAAGAAGAAATTCCCTTTCTGGACGTTAGCATCCTGGGCTTTGAGGGTGAAGAATTTCTGTCCCCACCTTACACTCTCATATATGAATGTGACCATATCACACCATGGAACACAGGTCACGTTTGAAAGTGACCGGGTCATTTCCAGCAATCATCCTCAGACAACAGAACAACTATTCCCAACAGGAGGGTGACATTTCCTCTCTAGCTCATTGCTTTATTAACATTCTATTTTAAGATATGTGAGGGGTTAGGGGTGCTGTGGATAGAACCTCACTGATGGGAGATGCCATTATGTATATGTTTCTCATACTGGTTAATGAATAAAGCACTGTTGTCCAATAGGAAAGCAAGATAGGTGGGACTAGGAGACAAGGAGGAAATAGGAAGTAGTAAGGAGGAGTCAAGATGGAGAGTGTGCAGAAGGTAGAACCGCCAGCTACCTCTCGCTGGTAAGACCACGTGGAAATACATAGAAATGGGTTAATACTTAAGACAGAGCTGGCCGATAAGAAACTAGTACCTGGCCAACAGCATTATATCAAATACAGAGACTCGGTGTGTTAATTGGGGACCAGCCACGGCGGGAAGAAAAACCTCACTCTGTATTCTATGTGCTAGGCAGGTGCTCTACCCCTGAGCCACACCCCTAGCCCCTCACTGGGAGATCCTAGGCAGGGCTCCACCCCTGAGCCCCGCCTGCAGCCCCTCCCTGGGGAATTCTAGGCAAGCCTCAGCCAACCAGAGGTATCTGAATCCTTGAACTCATTGCTTCCTTTATGAACCTGCCCAGAGGAAGTGCATGTACCATTATGATTTGGTCTGAAATGTACCCCAAAGCCTCCATCTGGTTGTGGGAGCACACCCTGCTAATACTAGCACTCAGAAAGTGGATGCTAGAGGACCGCTATTATCTGAGGCTGTCCTGTGACTCAGACATTTGGAACTTTTGTCTCAAAAAACCAAAATCCAAAAGGAAGGAAAGCTGTTTCTCCAGGATGCTCCACCAGGAGGAGATGGAGGCTGGGAGAGGTCAGGCCTCTTGTGAGGTTGTTAGGTAACTGGGACATGTCATTGGAGGGTATTGAAGGGCTCTGGTCTCTTCTTCCTGTTTTTGGGCCACCATCAAGTGGGCAGCTGGCTCCATTTTACACTACCTGCCATGGACCCAAATACAAGGGGTCAGGTTGGATTTCTGAATTTGAGGCCAGCCTGGTATATAGTGACTAAGGAAAGCGTGGAGTTGAGCAACCCCCTCCCCAAAAAAACAACAAAACTTGGAGTCAAACCAATCTTTCAGGTCATCAAGAAAGCTCAGTTGATAAAGGTGCTTGCCAACACACCTGACAACCTGAGTTTGATCCTCAGAACTCACATGGTGGGAGGAGAACTGACTCACACAATAAATAAATAAACATAAGCATTTTTAAAAATGTATTCTATTTTTGGATTGTATATCTTGGATATATTTTCACAGGCTCAGGAAGCTGAACCGCATACAACTGATTTATCCTGAAGGTACAAGGAACCCCCTGAACGGTGAGCCATTTCAGAGTGTCTCAGGTGAACCATGCAAGACAGCCACCTCAGGTACAAGACTTAAGGGGCACTGAAAACCAACACAATGATCAAAACCAATAAGCCTTTATTTTATATATGTATGCATATGTACTTACACATACATATATGTATACATATATTCCTATATTCCTTTTGTTTTCCTTTTTTTTTTTTTTTGCTGTTGCTATTGTTTTTGTGTTGTTTTGTTTTTTGAGACTGGTTCTCTCTGTGCTGTGTAACCCTAATTGGTCTGGAACTCACTTTGTAGACCAGGCTGATCTTGAACCCACAGAGATGTGTCTGCCTCTGCCTTCTGAGTACTGGGATTAAAGGCGTGCACCACCACACCTGGCTCTAAGATTTTTATTCTTATTATGTTTTAAGTTGTGTGTGTGTGTGTGTGTGTGTGTGTGTGTGTGTGTGTGTGTGTGTGTTGTTTTGTATACTTGAATGCTGTGTGCAGAGGCCAGAAGAGGATGTGGGATCCTCTGGAACTGGAGTTACAGGCAGTTATGAACTGCCATGTGGGTGCTGGAATTGAACCTGGGTTCTCTGGAAGAGCAACCAGTGCTCTTAACTGATGGGGGATGTTCTTCTGTATATATGTTTCACTGATTGGTT
The DNA here is from genome assembly GCF_943737965.1 of Phodopus roborovskii. Lineage (NCBI taxonomy): Eukaryota > Metazoa > Chordata > Mammalia > Rodentia > Cricetidae > Phodopus > Phodopus roborovskii. The sequence continues at coordinate 1,744,802 of NW_026125665.1, read as the reverse complement.
GATGAATAAAACACTGTTCGGCCAATAGAGGCAGGAAGATAGGTAGGACTAAAAGATGAGGAGAATTCTGGGAAAGGTAGGCAGAGAGAGACCGAGGAGAGATGCCATGAAGCCATAAAAGGAGTAACAGGTCCAGGCATTCTCTGGTAAGCCAAGACCACATGGAAATACTTAGATTAATAGAAATCAGTTAATAATTAAAACAGAGATAGCCAGTAAGAAGCCCTAGCCATTAATCAACAGTTTTATAAATTAATATATGTCTCTGTGTGCTTATTTGGGGTTGAAGATAGGTGGGACCTGGCAAGAAAGAAACACCAGCAACACTTAACTGCTGAGCAGATTTATTATTTTTGATTATGTGTGTTTACCTCATTGCAGGTGCTCACAGAAGGCAGAGAAGGGTGGCTGGAGTTACAGATGTTTGTGATCCACCTCACAGGGAACGGAATGCAGCCAAGCCATCACTCCAGCCACCATGTGCTCTTTTGAGAGAGGGTCTCATGTACCCCAGGATGGTCTGGAAGCTTCTATGTAGTCAAATAGGACCTTATTCCTGATCTTCCTCATCTTCTCCAGAGTGCTAGAACAAGCTATGGACTGCCATGACCGGCTATTACACTTCTTAAACTGTTATGTTTGTGCCTGCACATTGTGTGTATGTGTATGTGCTATGGTGTGTAGCTGGAGGTCAAAGGCCACTTTGAGGCTGGGCCTTTCATTGACAGCGTCAGGAACCAGGCTGGTCTGTGAGTTTCCTGTCTCCATTTTCATCTCCCTCAGAAGTGCTGGGATGCGATTTCTGCTATTGTAATCTGGTTTTATGTGAATATGTGGGATTTGAACTCAGGTCCTAAAACTTGTGGTAGTTGCTTTACCCACTGAGTCATCTCCCTAACCCCAAACAAAAATTTAAAATTGTTTTTTTTTTTTTTTTAGGGGCATGTGTGGGTTTGTGTGGCTGAGTGTGCTGGTTTGAATAAGAATGGCCACCATAGGTTCACACACTTGAATGCTTGGTCACCAGGAAGTAGAACTGTTTGAAAGGATTGCAAGGGTTAGGGGGTGTGGCCTTGCTGGAGGAAGTAGGCTTTGAGGTCTCAAAAGTCCATGCCAGGCCATTCTCTCTTTCTCTGCCTATGATCAGGATGTGTCTCCTCAGGTACTTCTCTAGTACCTGCCACTATGTTCCTTCTGGGATGATTATGGACGAAACCTCTGAAACTATAAGTAAGCCCCCAATTAAATGCTTTCTTTTCTAAGAGTTGTCTTGGACATGGTGTGTCTTAACAGCAATAGGACAGTGACTAAGAGCCTAGGTGTGTGCCATAGCATGAATAAGTCAAGTCAGAGGGCAATTTGCAGGACCTACTGTGTGCTCTCATGTCATCTGGCCTGGCAGCAAGCACCCTTACCCACTGAGCCATCTCAATGGCTCAAGCTGTAATTTTTTTAATAGTAGATTTTCATTGTTATTTTGAGACAGGTTATTATGTAGCCCAGGCTCATCTGAAATTCATGGTGATTCTCCAGCCTTAGTCTCATAAGTGCCATGGTGCCTGGCGTAGATATTTTTAAGATCAATTTCCTTTAGAGCCACAATGAGAGAAGCCCCCCTGCCATTTTCCTGCTCCACACACTCTACCCCAGCAGGTCAGCCTGTATCCTGGCAGAGCTGCATTTTTGCTTGATAAGTCCTCTGACTCAGCAGTTCTCATAGCAGCGGGCACCCTGAGAGGGCGCTTTCTGGGACAAGGACATAGGGGCTGAGTTAGTTCTTTGTTGCCCGGTAACAAATTGTTGCAAGATGTATCCAACACCAACATGGTTTTTATCTGGTTTCTTCTGTGGATCAGCAATTCTGCTCAGTGTCATAGGGCCTTTGTTCAGTACTCACAGGATGCCTGCTCCTCTGGGTTCTTAGCTCAAGGCCAGACCTCAGTTCCCAGGGACCTGTTGTCTCTGGGAGCAAAAGCCATCAGGGATAATTTTTCTCTGTTCTGCCTCTGACCCACAGGCTAACCCTTTCTGTCAGGAAACTGAGGCCAAGCCTAGCCAGTGTACTCTCTTTCCTCTTGCTGTTGTAGCTTGGAGACATGTCTGTGTAGGCCAGGCTGTAATGAGGTGGCAGGCGGGCATCACCACGCCCAGCTTAGCCTCTCTCAATCTCTGGCCTGTCCCATGTACATCACGGGATCACATGCATACATGTGCATATTTACTTGGAGGCCAAAGGCTGACCTTATGTGTCTACTTTCATTGCTCTTTACCTTATGCATTGAGTCAGGGTCACTCACTATATTCATGTACTGCTGTGATGAAACATGATGACTGGAAACAGTTGGAGAGGAAAGGAGCTTACTTCAGCCTACAGTTGTATATCACAGCCCATCACTGAGGAGCCCAAACAGAGGCCATGGATGGGTGCTGATTACTGGTTTGCACCCCATGACTTGCTCAGCCAGCTTCCTTAAACACCCCAGGACCAGCAGACCAGGATTGGCACTACCCTCAGTGGACTGGAGCCTCCCATATCAAGCATGAGAATGGCCCCACAGACTTGCCCATAGGTCAGTCTGACAGAAGCACTTTCTCAATTGAGTTTCCCTCTTCCCAAATGACTCTTAGCTTGTGTCAAGTTGATACAAATCTATCCAGCACACTCACTTAGCCTGGAGCTGGTCAATTCAACCATTTTAGCTGGTTAGCTTGCCCTAGGGATCCTGACACTGCCTCCTAATTGCTGGGAGGACAGGTGGCTACCATGCCTCCCTGAAAACAAACTTCTGCAGTCTTTCTTTTTATTTATTTGTTTTCGAGACAGGGGTTCTCTGTGCAACAGTCCTGGCTGCCTGGAACTCCTTTGAAGTTCAGGCTGGCCTTGAACTCACAGAGATCCACGTGCCTCTGCCTCCCAAGTGTTGGGGTTAAAGGAGTGCACCACCACAGCTAGCTCTTCTGGATTCTTAAGCATGAGCATAAAGCCCCATCACCTTTTACAAGCACAGCAAATGCTAGAGTTTGGGTATGGCTGGGATGGAGCCCAGTGAGTGCATGTGTTGTGAGCATATCTGCACAGTGTGAAGACACTGGCAGAAGGTAGAAGCTAAGGCATGAGAGTTAATTAGGTCAGGCAGGCAGAGCCCAGTGGCCGGCTCTCTAGAGAGTGGGTCCTTCTGTTTACCTTCTTTTGTGTATGTGAGGCATATGTGCACGAGGGTATGTGTATGAGTATACATACACATATGTGGGAACCAGAGGGCCACATCAGATCGTTTACTCCATTGGTTACCTCCTTTTCTGTTATTGTTGTTGTTTAAAAGTCCTTTATGTTATGAATATGAGTGCGTATATATCTGTGCACTACTTGTGCCAACGGAAGTCAATGAAGGTGTTATATCCTCTGGAACTGGATTTATAAGTAGTTGTGAGCCACTGTGTGGGTGCTGGGAAGCAAACATAGGTCCTCTGCAGGAGCAGCAAGTGCTCTTAACCAGGAAGCTATCCACCTCATTTCCTGTTTTTGAGACAGGGTTTATACCTGGCACAGAGATTTTATCAGTTCAGTTAGATGGGCAGGTCACCTCTCCTCCCATCTCAGAAGTACTGGGCTAATAGGCATTCAGATATACATATGAAAGGGGACATTTCTATAAGAAAGTATAGGGAGAATTATGTATTTGAATGACTTCACCCACAAGTAAATACAGTGTGTTTTTCTTGTTGTATATTTTAAAATCAGAGGCTGGGATGGACTTCGTGTATCTGTACCTTAAAACAAACCTACACTCATTGACTTGTCTTGCCACACGCCTATGAAAACTCTAAGTAAAAAGGAAAGTAGAGATCTGGAGCTGGTGGCACAGCTGATTCGCAGGGTGAAGGCAGGACAATCACAAGACTGGAAGTTGGAGAGTGACCTGTGCCACCATAGTGAGGCCCCTGGAGAGCACTTTCACACATGCTCAAGGCCCTGGGTCCCAGCACCTGCTCCACAAAAATAAAATCTAAAGTATGTTTGGAAGCAGCAGTGGCATGATCCAAACACCAACCCAGCTGTGAATAGAATCGAGAAAATGAGGCTGGAGAGATGACTTACTGAGAGAAGGGCTTGCTGCAAGCAAGATGGAAGATCCACACTGGCTGGCTCTGACTCCAATCCTGTAGCAGTGGAGACTTGGGGATCGCTGGCGACACTGTCCAGTGGAGATGCTGAGCTCCAGAGTTAGTGAGAGATCTCAAAATGTAAGGTGGTTGGTGAAAGACACCAATGTGTCCACCTCTGGTACACACATGCAGGAGCGAGCTTACCTACGCACACACAACACACAAACAAACACACACTCACACACAGGCACACAGTGTAAAAAGTCAGACCACATGGCTCTAGAATGGGTGCTGTTCACCTACAGCCCACTGCTACACCAACCCTACAGGAGTGAGTCCAGAACTTTCCAGAAAGAACCAGATCCTTACAAATACCTCTGCAGCCCTTCATTAACAGATATGTTGACTTGTTTTCATCCTATCACTGTCTCTCTTTTCGAGATATTGTTAATATCTAAATGTCAATTTCTTTTAAGACATGGTCTTAACAAGTAGCCCAGTCTGGGTTGGACCTCAGTGATCCTCCTGCCTCAGTCTTATTGATACTGAGATGACAGGCGAGCCTGAACACCGAAATGTTAATTTTATAAAATTAATGAGTTTTGAAATGTTTTCCAACTTGGCTAAAAATTATTTTTTTCCCCCAACAAAATTAAAAGAAAAACAAACCCAAAAACTTCGAGCTTCCGGGTACTACAGAGCCCCAGGGGACACGCGTTTAGACCGACTCCCCTCCCCCCTCCCCGGCCAGCCCCGCCCCGTCCCTCTGAGAGTTTCTCGTGAGAACCCGCCCCTATCATGACGCCACGAGCCTCCACCCTGGGGGCGGGGCGCGCAAGCGCGACCAGGGCTCGGGCGGAGGCGGGGCAGACGCGGATCTGACTTCCAACATGGCGCACGCAGGCGGCGGAGGCTCCGCGGGACGGGGATTCGGCGGTTCCCGCTGGGGTCGTTCGGGTTCCGGAGGCCACGAGAAGCTGCCAGTGCACGTGAGTGACGCCCCCGGACTCCTCCTGGGGACCTAAAGCCCCACGGGCCGGCGCTGCAACGTGCGGCCCCTCCTCGGCCTCCTCTGCGCAGCCGAGGACCCCACACCCCTTCCCCGGAATCCTTCGATCATCCCGGCGGCCCCTCGGTTTCCCCCTGACGCTTCCTTCTTTCTCGCCGTTCCTCGGTTTCTCCCGGAGATGCCGCGGTCCTTCTCGACATCCCTCAGTCATTTCTGTGGCCCATGTCATTACCCGGGACCCGGCGGTGCGCTCCGGGCCACCCCCCGCCCCCGCCCCCGCCCCGGGTCCTCTTCGTTGGGCCTTGGTTTTCCAAGTGACTTTGACGGCCTACCCGAGACCCTTCGATCCTCCCTGCCGGTCCTCGGTCCAACCCGGAACTCCTCGGGTCTCCGAAGCCCCTCCGGACTGGCCGCTGGCCCTCGGTCGTCCTCGTTGGCCCTTCCCGGAACCCCGCAGTTATCCTTGAGTGGCCTATGCAGCCCCGCGCCACTTCTCTGTCCCTGGCCTTCCAACTCACTGTCTCTACATCTCGGCCCACCCGCAGCCTTCTTGTCCCTCGCAGGTGGAGGACGCTCTCACCTACCTTGACCAGGTGAAGATCCGCTTTGGCAGCGACCCTGCCACCTACAATGGCTTCCTGGAGATCATGAAGGAGTTCAAAAGCCAGAGGTAACCTGTTGGTCTTATGCAACTGGGAGCAGTAGGCTGGAAGACCCCTCTTCCTCCCTCCCCCCCCCCCATACTAACTACACCTCGGCCTTTAAGCTTGTGACCTTGCATAGGTTTGGTGGGCCCGGGAAGCTTTTTAAACAGTCACAGAATGAGGTACCTCTGAGGATCTGATGGGAATTCCTGGAAGGAGGGCACGAATTAGGGAATTGGGGGGAGATCTGGGCATGGACAGAGAGCATTGGTTCCAGTCTTTATTTGAAATGTTGATTTGGGTGTCAGTGAGATGGCTCAGACGGTAAAGATGCTTGCCTCCAAACCTGACCACCTGCGTTCTATATGACAGGAGAGAGCTGACTCCTATAAGTTGTCATCTGCCCTGCACTTGGGAGCTGTGGTAAATAACCCACATGCAAAAAGTAAATTTTAAATGTAACAGTTTTGAAATGTTTAAAGAGTTTTGTTTGTAAAATGTTGGATATACAAATTTTGATCGTTTTGAACAGTTTTTGGTAAATACTGCAAGAAAATGTTACTTACAGGGGATGAACCACTTCTTAAACCTTATCCATAAGATGCTTCTAACATTCCTAATTTGGTGCTTATATGGATATAAGGGACATAAAACAACAGTAACTGTTACAGGCACAGAGCCATTAGGTGTAGTAGATTGCTTTTGAGTTATGCCTGTGTCTTCTAGAACCTTCTGGGACTTACCTTAGTGACAGGTGGGTGTCAGCTTCCCATACATCTTGGTACTGCTTTGCCATTGTCTGCTCTCAGGAAGTGTGAAAGGCCTACGTTGGTTTTCTCCTGGATATTCAGCATATTGAGGCCAGAAGATGACCCTCCATGTCTTTCCATCTTTCTCAGTCCGCTAGCTTAAAGGCCCTGGTATTAACACCTCTCATTTAATTAAAAAAAAAAAAAAAAAAAAATTCAAAATGGCTGGGCAGTGGTACATCTTAATCCCAGCCCAGCATTCAGGAGGCAGAATCAGGCAGATGGATCTTCTTGAGTTTGAGGCCAGTCTGGTCTATAAAGAGTTCCAGGATAGCCAGGCTATGCAGAGAAACCCTGTCTTGAAAAAAAGCAAAAACCCAAAATGTGTCTTAACCTTTTTCTGATTCATAAAATATTAGGGAATATCTCACATTGCTCGGAGAATTGTGGCCTTCTGTTGGGTCTCAGCCCAGCACTAGGTCTTGGGACATTTTCCGAACTGGGCCCAGGAGCTCAGATGGCTTGGGAGCTGTGAATTTCTTACTGGACCTTCACATTGTGGGGCCTTCTTTTTTTTGAAGCAGAGTATGATGGTGCATGCCTTTAACCCAGGCAGAAGCAGGCAGATGTCTTGAGTTCTTGGCCAGCCTAGTCTTAGTTCCAGGACAGCTAGGGCTACACAAAGAAACACTGTCTCAAACATATAAAACAAAAACATCAAAAACATGGTGGGGTCCATTTTAGGAGTCTTTGCTCATGAACATTTGAGAGTGGGGTTTTCAAGTTTGCTCCTAGGACTCTTGCCCACTTGTGTTCTTTGTTTTCCAGCATTGACACCCCTGGCGTGATCAGGCGCGTGTCCCAGCTCTTCCATGAGCACCCTGACCTCATTGTGGGGTTTAATGCTTTCCTCCCGCTCGGATACCGCATAGATATTCCCAAGAATGGCAAGTTGAACATCCAGTCGCCTTTGACCAGCCAGGTAGGCTTCATTTGAGTAATGTGGCCCACAGGGAGCACAGCTAGCTAGGCATTTGTGATGTTGCCAGAAGCCTTTGTACAATTTGTTCTAGGTTCTCTAATTGCTTCTGGTCCAAGTCAAGGTAGAAACACAGAGGCAGCCTCTGCATCCTGAAGTGAATAGTTTGGAGGTCTCAAATTGAGTGTACTGGCTGGGGGTGTGGGAGGGAACTCTTGGCATGGCCACAGCCCTGGGTTCAGTCCCCAGCACTGTGGGGTGGGTGTGGGGGAGGTAATGGAGTCAAGGAGGACTTTATGTTCAGAGTCATCGCATCACTAGTTGCTGAGGTTTGGCCTCAGGGCTTTCTCAACAAAGTCTACCAGGCCAAAGTATACAGTGGCATTTGATGACTTTCATTCAGGCCACCAATAAAACCAAGTGGTGGAGCATGGAGATAACTTTGTTTTCTGTCACTGTTTCATGGAATCACCATAGTACCTTCCTCAGCTCAGGCTTGGGCTTTGCAGCCTCTATCTGTACTCCCACTCCGGCCAGCACTGTCTCATCATAGCACGGGCAGGTGTGAAACTCATCATGCTTCAGCTTTGCAAGTGCTAGGATGACAGATCTGAGCCACAACAACAGGCTTTCAGTGAAGTTGGAGAGGGACTCTGGAAAGGTACTGTGGTCCTGGCAGGTTCCTGAGTGGCTCCTGTGTAAGTTCTGCTGGTCCTGCCCATCAGCCTCCAGAAGCACCTGCCACTGAGCTCTCAACTGTACCTAGAAACTAGGTACTATGGCCACCAAAGCCTTAGCAGAGTAACTCTTGGAACTTGTGTGGCTGAACTGTAAGCAGTGTGAGCATTGTCACACTGAAGTGTCACAGTGAAGAGTAGCTCCTAGAGAGAGAGAGAGAGAGATTGTGTGTGTTTGTGTGTGTGTGTGAACAACATTGCCACTCCCTAGAAAGCTGCAGGGAGCAGGGTCTGGATCACGGGGTAAAGTGTTCCCTCTATGTCTTACAGGGTTCTTGCCAGCAGCAGGGTTTCCCTTGTAGGTAGCATAGGTGACTAAGGGGCCCCAGTGACTTACAGAAAAGATGACAAAGATGGTTTTAGACTCATAAACAGGGCACCTCTGCTGGTCTTCAGTCACATTGCTTCAGGGCTCTCTGGAGCTTCTTGGTCTCAGTGACAGTGATGGCCTGTTAGTGCTCAGGCCCGATTGTGACTCAGGAATTTTGCTGCTTTGTAACAGTTCACAGATTTCTTTCAGGGTTCCTGGAGCCTTTGAGATCCTATTGCGGCAGGAAACCTTACAGGTCCCACCACAAGTCAGTCCCTTGACTCAGCTTCTGACTGCTGTAATGATAGGCACCTACTGCCCCTGACACTAGCTTCACTGCTGTGAAAACAGCTTTGTTCTTCTTTCTCTCATTTCCATTTCATTAGCATGGCCTGACAGCCACAGGTGAGAAGGGTGCTGAGGGAGTGCCCACTTACTGGAGCCCTGTGGTGGGTCTCTGAGCCTCACCCTTTCTTGAAAGGAGTTTTGCACTCTGGCACGTGGTATAGCAGCCAGGGCTTCAGCCCTCCCACTGCCAGGGTCACCAGTACTGCTGTCGTAGCTGAAAGTGCCAGGCTGGTAAGCACCAGGGCCCTAGGTGACAACACAGGGCTTGAGGGGCAAGCAGAGCTAGGAACTTAGATTCAGGAGCCAGCACTCAGGAATCAGGAGGTTTGCCTTGAGTTCAAAGCCATTCTGGGCTGCAGAGTAAGACCCTATCTTATCTGCCTCTGTGAAAGGAGGGGACTGATAGCCATACCACTAGCAAAAGGCTTGGAAAACATTAATCCGCTATTGCTATTCCCTGAATAAGCATCTTGGGAGATGTCGCCTCAAGCCCCCTCTGACCTTTACAGCTGTGACAAGTGTGTTCCTGTGTTTATACAGTCCTGACCAAGCTCTTCAGAGGAGGCAGAACCTTTACATGTGCCCTTCCCAGTTGCCTCTCTGTGGCTGAGCTGTGTCAAGGAAGGAATAGGCAACCAGATGTCAGTGGGCAGGTGAAGATGGGACACATAGCTCAATAGGACATCTTTGGGGGGACTGACAGGAGGCCCTTTGCCGCCATCTTTGGGGAGGCTCACTATGTCTGATTAATTTTGAACCATTATTTGGAGCTGGACCCTCAGTTTAATTGGGGTTGTGGGACTCTCAGTGAGAGACCAATTGTTAGTAGGGACTTTGGGGGGTGTGGGCCCAAGTAAGGAGGAGGAAGGGCCTTGAAGGAATGAGCCATTAGGAGAGTTGTCTTTGAGGTAGGGCAGAGATAGAGGGGACCCGAGAGGTAGTCTTGCAGGACATGGATTGTCTAGGAAGACTGCTGTTGCCAGGAATCAGCCAATGGAGTACAGAGGCCCAAGAGGTTGGGGAGGATCCATGCCTTGGAGGACAGGACCCAGGAGTGGTTCAGTAAGGTAATGTCTGCCAGGCTGGCCCTTCTGGTGAGGTGGGGGTTGGTTCCTAGGCAGAGACCACAACACTCTGGCAGTTGGGGCTCAATAGTTTGCTCATTTAGGCTCCTGAACATCCAGGAGGGCCACATGGTTCTTTGGCAGATGTGGGGTGCATTATGAGTATCAGCTATATAAACAGTCATCCTCCAGGAGAAGAGGATGGAACGGTTGTAGGAAGTCTGCAGCAGGGCTAAAGATAACAGTAGAAAATTGTATTACAGCTGTACAGTCGTTAACTACTAATTCCAGAACATTGCATCACCCCAGAAACAGATCATGCCAACCATTCTTCTGCTTCTTATTTCTGTGTATTACCTGTTTTGGGCATTTCACATAAATGTGATTGATTATATACGATGGTCACTCTCATCTCAGTATGTGTTGGTGTTTCTTAGCTGAGTATGTTCCACTGGATGGACTGTGTTTTGTTCATTCATCTGGTGGGTTTTGAGTTGTTTCCACCTTTTGTTGGCTGCTGGGGATTGTGCTTCCTTGAATGTTGGTGTGAGTCTTTGTGGTTTTTTGGTCTGCTTTGTAGGATTGCAATTGGCTTGACTGTAAGGAAATTCTCTGTTGGATTATTGAACTGAAGGCTGTTGCCATAGTAACTGTTCTTACCACTGTCTGGTGCCTTCTACAGAGTCCCTGGCTAGAGAGCTGGCTCTTGGTCATGACATACTGGCTTATTTAGGGGACCATACAGTGCTGGAGTATGTCCCTAGTGGCTGGGGAGGCCCTACTCTTGCCCTGTGACCTTGAACATGGGCAGGCGGGTTCCTGAGTCTTGACCAGCATTTGCAATCAATGTCTGTCCCCTTAGCTTTGGCTTTTAGCACTTTCTGTCTTTCCACTGTCATCAGCCCAGTTGGGTCTCTGGTTGTCTTTTGCAGTTCAGCCCCTAATGTCTGAGAATACCACTTGTTGTCCTCTGACCCTTGAGTTCTGCAGCTGCCACAGGAGGTGTCCATAGATTGGATATTTCAGGGAATATACATGTGTATTGAGCATACAGACTGGTAATTGAACCTGGTCCTTGCCCATCCTTGGGGGGGGGTGCTCTGTATGTGAGCCACATCCCAGCCTATGCTTGTGCTGAATGTGATCATCATTCCCTAGTCTACAAGGTGGACTATTGACAGTGTGCCTGGTGTTGTAAAATGCCTAGAGATGATAGATGCTTGTGGGGGCTGTGTGCATCTGTGTGATGCTGGGCTGCATTTGAAAGCTCTGGAGAAGGGTCCTGAAACCTGTTCCCCTTGGGTACCAAGGGACTAATGTTTAGAGATGGGGCCTTGACTGAGTAAACATGGACCAGATGAGGCCATTTGAGTGGGCACTAATTAAATCTGTCTAGCATTCTTTGTTTTTTCCAGACAGGGTTTCTCTGTGTAGTCCTGGCTGTCCTAGAGCTCTCTGTAGACCGGGCTGACCTCGAACTCACAGAGATCCTCCTGCCTCTGCCTCCTAAGTTCTGGGATTAAAGGGGTACTTCATCACTACCTGGTTGTTGGCATTCTTCTAAGAAGTGTTGAGGGCACAGCACAAGCCTTCCCTTGGGAACCCAAACCCTTTGCTGCTGTCACCTCCTACAGCCTCTTGAGAATGATCTGTTGTCCAAGAAACTATTGAGATACCATGTGTGTCTGCTGCCCAGAAGCAGGTAGAACTGCTGGGGAAAACAGGAAATGTGTTTAGAGTCACTACAAGATGGTTCTGGAAGGTCATGTGGTGAGCATGTCATCTGACTAGAACCTCAAGCTGAGCTGTAGTGACAGTGACCAATGCAGAAGTATAGGATAGTTCCAGGTAACCTAGCTGCTGTTCCTCCAGGATTCGGTCAGGCTATATAGCTCCATTCAAGCACTTGAGGCCCCAAGTTCCACCAGGATGTTAGTTGTCCCTACAAAGCAGGATTCCATAGGGATGAGAGAGACATGTTTGTGTTTATAGCTGGAGAAAATTAGGCACAAGTAAGATGCTTTTCAGTGTTTAGATCTGGTGGCTGATGCTTATTACTTAAGTTGTCTTGGCACTTAGCACCCAGAGGCCCTGTTGTGAGAATCCCAAGCCAGCTGTGGCTAGATGTAAAGGCACACTGTGATGGTCCCTTGAAGCCCTTGAAGCCAGCAGCCACTGTTCCCACTCAAGAATAGTCTTGCTAAGATGAGGACATCACCTGTAGCCCTGCACATAGCTCCAACAAGGTTTAGCTTCCAAGACTCGTGATTTTTCCTCCCTGCATGCTGATCTCTTAAAGAGTAGAAAGCAAACCTCTATCTCAGCACTGGGGAGGCTAGGTAGGAGATTGGCCAGAGTCAAAGCCAGGCTGCTTAGGGCAATCGGTCGCAGGATTAAAGGGATGGATCTTATTGAAATTGCAGTTCCAGGTGCAGGAGACTAGGAGAGACTCCAGAGGGAGGGCCCTCAGGTGTTACAGGAGCAATGCTTGTCAGCATGCAGTGACAACTCACTGCCTATATTTTTCAGGAGAACTCCCACGGCCATGGTGACTGTGGAGAGGACTTTAAGCAGATGTCCTACAAAGAGGACAGAGGACAGATGCCCTTGGAATCGGACTCTGTGGAGTTCAACAATGCTATCAGCTATGTCAACAAGATCAAGACCCGTTTTCTGGACCACCCTGAGATCTACAGGTCCTTCCTAGAGATTCTTCACACCTACCAGGTAAGGCTAGCCCACTGCAGTACCTGGTGGCTCACTTCCTCCACCTGAGTTATTTAGAGGCCAGGGCCTCACAAGCTGGCCAGACATGTGCTCCAAGCCACACCCCAGTCAGAGATTCAGGTAACTTCCTCAGTCAGGACACACACACACACACACACACACACACACACACACTCTAGTTCTGAAGGAGTCAGAAGTAGGTGGGGGTGGAAAAAGGGTGTGTGTTGAGAGATGTGTAGGGCTGCCACTGCCAATCCCTTGTACAGTAGCAGGGAGAAAGAAGGCTGGGGACAGCCTGTAGGTCGAGGGATTGAAGGGTACAGCCTTGATCTGGCTCAGCAGCTAACGTTTAAAATGATAGATTGTGTTCCTAGCCCTATACAACACACAGAGTTGCACAGATAAATAAGGTTTTCTGGCATACAAGTTCACTATCATAGAGCTAACCTAGGCTCTTTCTTCATGAACCCAGAGAACCCCAATGATGGTTCACATTTGAAAGCATAGGCTTCTTCAGTATGTGATGGGGAAGCAGCTTGAGTTATGTGGATATAGAAACCTTCAGTGACAGTGTGGCTCCCAGCATAGCAGCAACTCCAGGGAGGGCACAGATGTGGGGTGCGGAAATAGTTTGCATTCTTGGGGGCACACCAGCCAGCTGGGTGCAGTTAGCCACCAGACAAAATTGTGTCACTTACCACAAGCAAACACCAGTCGCCCCTTAGCCATCCTATGTGGTGACCCTGCAGAGGCCTATGTTCTTGTTTAAGGAAGCTTGGTGGTAACAGTGTCCCTGCAGAGGACATACTCAGAGTGCTGGCCATGGCATGTGCACTGCGTCAGTTCCCACTCACTGCGAGATCAGCTCAAGGCTCCTCCAGCCTCTGTGTTTAGAGCCTCAGCTTTGTCTGCGTACCTCTGGGTAGAGAGGTGACCAGAGTGCCATGCTCACTGTAACTCTTTGCAGTTTGTTTTCTGACAGGGATACCACAGCTGCCTGTGGAGCCATCTTGCCTGCCCTAAGTTGTTTCTGAAACAGTAGTTTGAAGTCAGATACGGTGGCACATACCTTCATCCAAGAATTCGGAGTGCTGAGTCAGGAGGATAGCTATAAGTCCCAAGGGCATTCTGGACTGCATGCTAAGTCCAGGCTACCTCTTGAGCCACCGTTGAAAGCCTTAAAACTAACAGCAGCAGTCCGGGTACTGTTCTGCTCTGACAGGCATGGAGTCTGAGCTGAGTCCAGAATATTGGGTTCAGGGCTATTTTCCCTTCCCCTTGGTAGGCTTTGTAAATGTGAAGACTTCAACTGCTTCCCTGGGGTTCACAGGTCTGCTTGGGTTCATTCCTAGCACTATGCAGAAAACCAAAAATCCAAACAAAGCAACTTCTATTTCTGATGGGGGTATTAAGCTACAGTGACTGCTGTCCATGTTGTGCCCACCACTAACTCTCAACTGTGACATTGAATATAAGGTGGCATTTCTATTTTTTTTTTTTTTTTTAAGAACAGTATCTCTGCTAGGTGTGGTGGGGCACACCTTTATCCCAGCACTTGGGAGACAGAGGCAGGTGAATCTCTTGAGTTTGAGGCCAGCCAGGTCTACAGTGAGTTCCAGCACAGCCAGAACTGTACAAAGAAATCCTGTCTCAAATACAAACAAAAACAATTATCTCAGCCAGGCCTGGAACTGGCAGTCCTCATGCCTCAGTTTCCTGTAATGAAAGGCCTATCCTCATTCTACTTCAGTGCTGTTGATTTTAGCTCCAGATCTGCCTGCCTTCCACACCTCAGCTCTCCCTCAGTCCAGCAGCTCACTGAGAGCCCCTTTGCTGATCACCCATCCCTTGATCCAGCAGGTTTGCCTCCCTCTTTCTAAGGGCACCACATTTCTCTCTTACTTGGTGCCTGCCCTTCATTGCTCTGTGATCCTTCATACCCTCCCCTTTGAGTATGGCAGGGCTCACCGAGAACAGAAAACCCTGACAGTGCAGACACACGGCTGAAGTCTACACAGCTACAGTCGTGCCTTGCCTCACTCTCCTTCTTCCCACTTGCAGAAGGAACAGCTGCACACTAAGGGTCGTCCATTCCGTGGCATGTCTGAGGAGGAGGTCTTCACAGAGGTGGCCAATCTCTTCCGTGGTCAGGAGGACCTGCTGTCAGAATTTGGACAGTTCCTACCTGAGGCAAAGCGGTCCCTGGTGAGTGCCAAGTACCCAAGATCTTACCCACAAGATGCATGAAGAGCTAGAGTCTGACAGGTGTGTCATAAACACTGATTGCAGTACTGTTGAAGGAGGAGCCAATGTGAGGACTGTGGTCCCAGGCTTGCGCAAGTAAATAGGGGTGTGACCCAGGGCCAGGCTGCACTTGGTTATCTTCCCCAGCTGTGGCCTGAGGCCTGCCAGAGGTGCAGCCGCCACCTCATCCTTCTCCTCTTCTTTTTTCATTATGTATTTTAGTCTTTTTGAAAAGTAGACATGAAATTTTACTTCCTCACTTTAAAGTATAAATTCTGGACCAGCCTTTAATCCCAGCACTTGGAGGCAGAAGTAGGCTGTCTCTGAATTCAAGGCCAGCCTGGTTGGCCTAGCAAGTTCAGACTAGTCAAGACTACAAAGACACTGTCTTCTAGAAAAGGACACAATTCCGTGCTGTGCAGCCTATTTACCATGTAGCACAACTGTCCCTTTAGCTAGTTATAGGTTACATGCCTCCAAAAGGAGACCCTGACCCCATCAGCATACACCCCACTGATCTTCCAGCTTGCTCTGGACATTTGTCACTGGTATGTGGCCATGTCTTTGAAATTTGTCTGTGTTTCCTCCTGTCAAACAATGGCCAAATAGTGTTCTTGAGTGTGGGTTTGTCCATTTCATCCATTCATGTTGTGGATATGGGAGGCTGCTTTGCCCTTGAAGTTGTCCAGACTTGTACAAGTAATTGTTTGGATACCTGATGGCAGCTTGGTACTGTTGCTCCATGGGCATCCTGGAAACACAGCAGTTTCATTTAACTTTCTGAAGAATTAGAAGTATTTGCCTTGTCAGTGGCTCCATTTCCCCATGTCCACTTCGGCTTTAACTCTTCGACAACTGTCAAGTGGGATGTGTCTTGGCTTTGACTGCATTCCCCAGTATATCATGTCTGTGTACTGGCTTTTAAGATGTGTTATTTATTACTGTTTATGTGTGTGTTGTCTGTGAGTTTGTGTGCATCATATGGCTGTAGGTGCCTATGGAGGCCAGAAGAGGGCACCAGATAACCCTGGAATTGGAGTAACAGGTGGTTGTGAGCTTCCACATGGGTGGTGAGACCTGGACCTGGGTCATGTGTAAGAGCATCCAGTGCTTGCTGCTCTTAATCGCTGAACCATCTGTCTGCAGCTGCAGCTGACTTCGTCATTGCTATGCACCCACAGACGCTTCCGGGTTTGAGCTGCAGATCTTATCTCCATCTCCAGTCGTCTTTTCTCTGCTTGGTTGCATTTGATGCACAGAGTCTTGATTAATTTTTTTTTCCCACATCACTCTTAGTATTAAACTTTAGAAGCTGTTGCACAGTTGAGGTCATGAGGTTTCCCTTATTTTCTTACAGTTTTAAACCAGCTGCATTTGTACATGGGGTGTGAGTTGGGTCCACTTTCAGATTCATTTGTCCAGCACTGCTGTAGAAGGGCTACCATGCTTGGCACCATGTTGACAATGTCAGCATACGTGTGGATGCGTGTGATGACTGGGTTGCCATCTATTGGTCTGTGTGTGTTCTCAGGCTAGCATTGTCAGTGAATTGAAGAGCAGAAAGCAAGCCTTTACAGTGAATTGAAGAGCAGGAAGCCAGGACCCTCCACCTCCTTCCTGGTTGGAACAGTGTTTGAGACCCCTGATTGTTGAGTATGATTTGTTTTGTTTTGTTTTCTCTTTGAGACTGGATCTTAAGATAGCCCAGGGTTGTGATCCTCCTGCCTAGGCTACCTGAGTATGGTAATCATTCATGGGCCACTCATTACTCCCGGGTTGTTTTTTGCTTTGTTTTGTTTTTTACCATTACATATTGGCGTGTATGCGTGCCACAGCTGGTGTGGAAGTCAGAGGACAACTTGGGCGGGGGTATGTTTTCCACTTTCATCCTATATGTCATGGGATCATACTTGGGTCCAAGCACTTTACCCACTGAGCCATGCTGTTGACGTTGGTCTAGCTTTTGTTCTAGTCAGGTGTTTGCATCCTGGCATGTTACCATTGTTTTCTCGGGCTTCCCTTAGACCTGAGTTGTCCTCATTTCCCTTAGCCTTACCCAGGCCTGTGGCCAGTTGCATCCTGGTTTGTCACCATGTCTTGAACACAGTATCGGCCTAGAGCTGTGGCTTGATGATCGCTGCTACCTGGTGTGTGGGAACCCTGTGGCCTGCTGTGCCTTCCAGCCTTAGGTAGAGCCATGATGTACATTGCCCTTGGGCCTTCCTATCTCCTCAGAGCTATGACATCTGTCCACTCAGGTGAGACCATGAGCTGCTAGCTCACTTCAGGTGATAAGTGCATTGCCAGCTCCTAGAACAAGCTAGAGACATGTTCCTGTCATCGCCTCCCTGAATGTCCACACAGGGTGAGCAGCACTACTGCACTCCATGTCCCCAGAGCTATACAAACCTACAGAGGTTCTTGAGTGTGCCTGGAGGGGAGACTAGGACCCTTCCCTACTTCTGCTGTCTTGAGTCCCAGTCTGCCTGTTTCTCTCTCAAGCTGAGATGTTCTAGTGAGGGTCCCATTTGAAATCATGGTTGTTGTCTTACTCTAATATCACTGAGACAGACACTGGGCAGAACCTGCGGGAAGAAGGTTTCATCTTGGCTCATGGTTCCCTAGGTCTCTGCTGCTGTCCTCCCTCCCTGAACTCTGAACCTGCTGTGAGGAGAACTTCAGGGTAGTGGGGACCAGTGGAAATGGGTGGGAACTGTGGCAGAGGCTGCTCCACAGGCAAACCAGACAATGGGACTGATGGTACCTTACCCTCCCTCTAGCCAGGTTGCACCTCCTATCTTCTAGAACCTCCCAGAATAGCACACAGAGCTGTCAGTACAAGAGCTGGATGCCATGGTATCCCATTCCTATCAGGAGAATCCCAACTGCCTGTGGGGGCCATAATAGTATATAGGAAGGGGTGTTACCTCCTGGGTCCTGATGGCATAGCCACAGATTGTACATTAGGATGAGTTTCCTGTTAGCTGCTACTCAAGCTGTGACTGGTATTTGGGTCTGTCCTTAGATCTGGGTGCTACATCTGAGCAGCATGGCTGTGTCTCAACTCCCCTTGGAATTGGGAGCCTATGTCATCTTCCACTGCCCTTCCCTGAGCTGCCCCTGATGGCATGGAATGGATGGTGTCAGGGAATAGTGGAGTCAGGGGAGTCAGTGGAGTCAGGGGAGTCTTGAGTTGAGGGAGTCATAGTCCCTCTAAGTCTTGCTTCCTGGCTCCCTTGCTTTCTGCAGTCCTGCGCCTGGGTCTTGCCAGTCATATGTGTAGCCTCCTGGGCTGGTGGTGAGCCAGGGGCTTAGTAGCCATTTCAACTAGCAGCTGGCCTGAGACCCTGGCTCCATCCTAACCCACAGGAAAGCCAGAAACACCAAATGGCTTGTCTGCTGGGCCAGGTTGATGGTACGAACCTTTAATTCCTGCATTCTGAAGATGCAGGTAGGTGGATCTGTGAGTTCTAGGCCAAGGGCTATATATTAAGATGCAAAATAATACTTGTTAGGTCTCAAATGGCTAAGGTGACTATTTAACATATTGAAGCATGCACTGGCCACCAGTCTCTAAGTGTGGCAAGTATCACCTGTTAAGAGTCTTGGCTACTTCTTGCCCCGCCTCCTACCCTAAATCTCTGCTTCTTAGAGGCTCCGATCCCTTAATAACTCAAGACATTTTGGACATGCAGTCTCTTGACTCCTGGCTGGCTCCATTCCTGGTTCTCTCTTGGTTTGTGTTGTGTGCGTGTGCATGCGTGCATGTGCATGCACATGTGTGTGCACATGTGACTTCTCACTAGATGAAATGGAAATTAAAAAAAAGTGGGATGGGGGGAACATAACCACTCCCAGGTATGGTTGAGGAGAAGGTTTATTGTAGACCTGAGGGAGACCATAGCCAGAGCCATCTGAAACAGTTCAAACTGAACCTGGCTGTGGCAGTGGTGAGGAGAGGACAGAGAGTACAGGGAGCCACTTAGGGTGAGAAGCACT
This sequence comes from Phodopus roborovskii, assembly GCF_943737965.1. Lineage (NCBI taxonomy): Eukaryota > Metazoa > Chordata > Mammalia > Rodentia > Cricetidae > Phodopus > Phodopus roborovskii. Next base: position 1,725,885 of record NW_026125665.1, on the reverse strand, counting down.
GAGAGGAGCCAGGACTCAAACAGGTATTGGCATTGTTGGGACAGATGGGTTTTTCAGCATTTATTCAGGGTTCCTTTGAGATGTTAACAAGAATGGCAGTTAGTGATAAATAGCTCCTGTTTGGGGGGCAGAGGCAGGTGGATCTCTGAGTTGGAGGCCAGCCTGGTCTACAGGAGAGAAACCCTGTCTGGAAAAATAAACCACTCTGGAACCAGCAGTCACACCATTCATAGAACTTGTAGAAGAGAGGCTGTCTTTGTTCTCTGCTTCTTGCTCAGTCATTGCCATGATTGGGGGTCCACAGTATCCCTGCCTCTAACATTAGCAGTGTGAGCAGCTGTCAGCGCAGTGTGAGGAGAACTGTCCTGTGCATCTAGGCAGAGGGACCCTGTCCATCTTTTGACTGTTGGATTCACATTGTGAGGCTACAGACCTTTTCAGTCTTCATTTTCAGCCAGGGATAAACTGGTGTCATCTTTACTTAACATGGCTGTTCAGCACCAGTCTGGTCCAAATACTCCCTGCACATTGGTGCAGTGTAGAGAATCAGCCCTGCTCTAGTAGCTTGTAAATAGCCTCATCTGACCACAGCAAAGTGAATGGGTGTGGCTGTATGTCAATAAAATTTTATTTACAAAGTGGGCTATGTACTATTATTTGGATATCATGAAAACTTCACAGAATGACTAGGCTGGCTGCAAACCAATAGAGCCTCATTTACAGAATGAATGGCTGTGGCCATTGGCCATAGCCCCAGTGGTGTGTTGGCCACCAGCCCTGATTTGGTGTCTGTCTAAGGGAAGAACATAAAGTGAGGAGCATGTAGCTGCATAGGACCAGCTGTGCTGAGTGCTCTGAAGCTAGGTTGGCAAGCATCAGGTCACTCCTTGAGGGCCCATGCCCCTCTGTGTGTTCTGCACTGCCCCCACCTGCCTCCCAGAACTGGAATCTGTACAGATTCCAGTGAGGAATTCCCAGTGAATATTGCTTTACTTGGGGTCATGGAACAGTTTTGAATCTTTGACTAATTGAGCTATTTATTTTGAGACAGGGTCTGTCCATTTCATTCTGGTTCAGACTGGTTCAAACTGGTGCTTCTCCTGCCTCAGCCTCCTGAGGGGTAAGAAAGCAACCATTTGCCACCATGACTGGCTGTTAGATTTAGGGGGGGGGCGTTTTAATCTGTGGCTGAAGGATAGGTCTTTAGTGTTGTAAAATTTTTCTCACCCCAGAGATGATACTTTAGAGATGTCTCTTTAGAGTGTTGCTGTGTTTGTACTTCAGGGCTTTTCCTGAATGAAACAGTATGAATGACTTCCTCCTGATTCTGCCCTTTGTCCATCTGTCTGTCTTTCTTCCTGCCTTCATTTTCCTTTTTTGTTTAATGTGTGTGCATACCTGCCACAGCAAGCAGCACAGAACAGAATTGGCATAGTTCTGTCTGAGCACACCATGACTGTACATTGCCCACAGTCTGGGCCAGTAGCACATCCTTGGTGGTGTGGAATGGGGAGCAGTGGTGGTGTCAGTCATTCAGGCTGTTAGAGGGTCTCTGACTGTCCTAACTTACAGGAGGAGTAGCATCCCTGCCCTGTCTGTTGGTTAGAACTTGCTCCAACTACCCCTCCCTGCAATACACCACAGAGCAAGGGCGCACTCCCCAGATGTGTTCTGTCATTCATTACAAATGATTCAAAACCTGGCTCCAGGCTCCTACGAGTGACCTGGATAACATTAGCTACTCTCTCTTGCTACTGGGGCTGTGTGCTGCTGCCTATCCCCCACCTAGGATGCTTGTGTTTTCTGTACACAGCCTGGTCATGTGTGTAACAGAAGCCCTCTTCTCTACCTGGACACTCAGTTGTCTTCTCCTGAGCCTCTAGTTCCTTGCAATTGAGGCTGCTGGGAGCCTTCTTGCAGCTGTGTACTTGGTCTCTGCCCCAGAAAATAGGACCACTACAGAGGCCCAGCCTATGTACCAGGGCTACAAGCCAAACCAGAACCAACTGCACCTGCACAGATAGGCCATCTCCTTTCTCCATATAACACCTGTCTTTGTGTTCTTAGTTCACAGGCAATGGGCCGTGTGAAATGAACAGCGTTCAGAAGAACGAGGAGAAGAGTCTGGAACACAGCAAGAAGCGCTCTCGGCCCTCACTCCTGCGCCCTGTGTCTGCTCCAGCCAAGGTAACTGACCATGTGTGGGTTCTTGCTGCACATGATGGGAGTGGTATGGAGCCCAAGCAGCAGGGGACCCCAAGGCCAGAGACTAGTCTGCTAGCAAAGGCCATGTATTGACCTGGAGCTTACCTGCTGTCCTCACCTGAGGTGGCTGTAAGCTGGAAGGGGGAGCTGGAAGGAAAGGCGCGGTGTGCTGTTGATACTCCTTTTCATGTCGTGACTCTTTCGTAGGTGGGGCTGCAATTGAAATGTGCAGTTGTATGGTTTGGTTACTGCACAACTGAGGAGTGAAGGTGGCTGACAACAGTTCCTGTCCCGCTCATCACCCCGTGATGGTGGATCTCTAGTTCTATCATTCTGTGTGTTTACTAGTTGACTTTCTATAGTAATAAAGTTTTTTTGGCATTTCTGTTTATTTAGTTATGTGCAGCAGTGTCAACCTCAAGTCACAGTTCATTACTATTACTGCTATCTTGACACCGAAAACTGTCCTGGACTGGCCAGTGGGACCATCCCTTCCGGCAGCCCCTGGGTCTCCTAGCACGGCCATCTTTTTCATCCTTGCCCTACTCTGGGGAGTGGGTGTACAGCCGGGTGCTCCATGATGCACCTGGGTCAAATCCAGGCCTAAGTCTGGGGGGGGGGGCGACGTAGAGGAGAGGAAAGAGACAAGCATGTCTCAGATCAGAAGACAACTTCGCAGTTTATTTGAGATCTTTGGGTTGTCAAGCATGTGACAGGCAGGTCTCTTCACTCGCAGAATTACTTTCCTTGTCCTGAAGCTTAGAGAGACAAATAGTATACAAGCAGCTTGCTCGGGACCCCCTGGTGTTGCCCCTTCCTGCCTTCTAGGCACCCTCTCGCCCTAGTACAGACAATAACTCCAGTGTGTGTGTCCTGGAGTCCAGGTTAAGGGCTGGGGAGCAGCTTACTGGCACGGTGCTTTCTCAGGTCGCTGAGTGGAAGCCGGAGAATACAGCACTAACATTACCAAGTATGCCCCTGGCCCGATTTTCCCAGTGCGCATGCGCGGGTCCATTTCCTCGATGTTTGCCCTCCCTCACCCCAGTTAGTGACAGTTGGTCCTGACCAATGGCCTGGCTTCCCGTTTCCCAGTTAGTGTCTTCTGAGCATGCGTGAGTCGCTTCCATTTTTCTCAGTCCGTATCTGCTAAGCATGCGTGAGGTCCTGGCTTCCATTTTCCCATTCCGTGTCTACAAACATGCTCGAGGCTCTAGGTTCTATTTCCCAGAGTCCTCTTGGAATACATGACACGCTCAGCTCTCCCGTGGCATGAGCATACGCAAAACCCCGAGTTCCACTTTCCCAGTCCGTGTTTTCCAAGCTTGTGTGAGTGCTTTAGGTTCCATTTCCCAGTTTCTTCAGAGCATGCACCACACCATGATTCCATTTCCCCTGTAAGCACTGCCCAAAGTTTGTGAGGCCTGAGTTCTAGTTCCTTAGCACTCAATTGCACATGCGTGAGACCCTGGGTTGGGTTCATTTACCCTGCGGCTGTCAATTGTGTGGGTCCCGTACCTTCCCTGGCTATTGTGGGACTTAATATTACCGCACATGCATGTGGCCCAGATCTTGTTCTCCACAGCCTTCCAAGTGTGCTTGGTGCCAGGTTCGATCCCCAGGACGGCAGAAAAAAAAGCCATAGCAGGAATTTGAGACCCCAATTCTGACTGACTGGGTGCCACTGTGAGCTTGGTTTTCCTCGGGTCCTGAGTTGGGCCCCACACATCACAGGGCCAGAAGGGAACAGCACCCTGATGCTGGGCGGCAGATGTCATCTGGGTCCCCAGGACAGGACCCCCTGCATTTGGAACATCCGTGGGGTCCGTGTACCCCGCAGTGCCTATGGTGGGAACACATAGTTAAGCCAAGGGTTTCTCTCTGCAGAAGAAGATGAAGCTCCGAGGTACCAAAGACCTGTCCATCGCTGCTGTGGGGAAGTATGGCACACTGCAGGAGTTCTCCTTCTTTGACAAGGTGAGCGAGGCCCTGTCCCTCCAGGCACAGCTGCCTCCTGACAATGGGTCGGAAGCAGGGCCACCATGGTGCATGGGAGAGGACAGCATAGGCTGCAGGGCGCCCCTAAATGATTCAGGGCCATATGTATATGCCTACTCCACATGCTCACACGTGTGGCTTTTGCAGTGCCCAGTGTGTACAGCTTTTACAGTCGTGTCCCTACATGCGACTTCATATTCCCACAGGTGCGCAGGGTGTTGAAGAGCCAGGAGGTGTACGAGAACTTTCTGCGCTGTATCGCGCTCTTCAATCAGGAGCTGGTGTCTGGCTCTGAGTTGTTGCAGCTTGTCAGCCCATTCCTGGGGTGAGTGGCTCTCGACTCCCCCCATCCCATATGCAGACCTGGGGAAGTGAGCTGTGAAGTGTGTTTTTGTTTGTTTGTTTTTTTGTATTTTGAGACAGGGTTTTTCTGCATTGTGTTGGAGTCTGTCCTGGATCTCGATCTGTAGACCAGGCTGGCCTTTAGATCTGCCTACCTCTGCCTCCCAAGTGCTGGGATTAAAGGTGTGTGCCACCAACACTGGGCAGTAATTTTTTTCTTTTATTTTTTTCTTGAGACAGGGTTTCTCTGTGTAGCTTCAGAGCCTGTCCTGGAATTCAGTCTGTAAATTGGGCTGGCCTTGAACTCACAAAGATCCACCTGCCTCTGCCTCCTGAGCGCTGCGATTAAAGGCATGCCCACTGCCAGGGTTTGTGTGTTTCTTTTAACATTGGCTTATTTCCCATGTGTGCACAGGTGGAAGTCAGAGGACAAGTTCTTGTGTGGTTTCTCTCCTACCATGTGGGTCTCAGGAAGCTAACTCGGGTTGTTAGACTTGGCAGCAAGCACCTTGACCCACCGAGCCTTCTTACCCACTTGTGGTTTTATTCCTTGATTAAAGTTGTTCCCCAGTTATGGATAGGCTCACATTTGTAAAAAAAAAATGACTTGCAGAAAGTTCCTAGTGCCGGGTGGTCACAACAGCTGACAGTCCCTGGATCCCAGTGACCTTGGATATGGACAGTGTGCTTGTCTCAGATCATGACTCTTGGCTTATGATTTGAGAGCTATAGACATTGGGTGAACATTTTACCTGTGATATACAGGCTGTAAATGCCAATATTTGGGGACTGGTGATATACAGTCCCTCCTCTTAGAGGATGCTGGACAGTGGCATCAAAGGCAGTTCCTTGTGGCCCTCCTTGGTGGCCTTTCTCAGGTGTGCCTTCCTGGCATAGCCCATATCTGTAGTATGTTGAGCAGTGAGTTTGTATTTAGTGACATTTTCTCTTTTTTTTGTATTTTCAAGATTTTACGTGTATGTGTATTGTGTAGCACGATACTCCCCAAGTTGCCCCCTTTCAATTGATTAGTCCACTGACCTCCACATCGCATGTGCCCTCCCTACATCAGCAACATAAACACATGGAATACAAATGTAAAGGCTTTAAATTAAAACAAAATTAACAGAAATTGAGGTAGCATTGGATGTCAGTTCCTATAAAATTGTCCTATTAACATGTATCTCACTTATGTCCTGACTCCTGAACATGAATCTACAGGGGCCTCTTGGGGAGGGGTCCCCCTCATGAGGGAGGGAGACTAACACAGTGAACATAGCTCCTCTCTGTTCTGCCCTGTAGAACTGCCATGGACAGAAATAAGTAAATGGGACAGAACTGTGTGCTGATAAAGCTTTATGTACAGAAACAGTCCATGGGCTGATGGGCTGCAGTATGTGGTACCTGGCCTGGATCAAGGTCCATGCCTTGGAGTCTAGTTTCAGCCTTCTTAGAGTGAACCAACCACAGAGTTACCTAGAAAGCCATGCAAGGGAGACAAACCCAGCCTGCCCAAGGACTTCAGCATAGGACAGGGAATTTTGTGATGCCTGTGGCCTTGTGAGGGCAGGAGTGCTCTGCCTGGGCCTGGGTACAGCCAGAGACTGCAAGGACTGATGTCAGGCCTTGGGGCCAAGGCTGGTGTCTATCTGTTTGAATAGCCTAAATGAGTTCATTTCTGGCCTAGGACATTCCAGACTATAGCTTGGACATAAATTGGCTGTGAACCTCTGCAGCTGACTGACCAGTCACAGGGTTGTTGGGATACTTGAGTGGTTTTGTTATTTCTCCTTTTGTTTTGGGGGTTCTTGTTATTTGTTTGTTTGAGACAAGGTCTGTCTCATATCACTAGCTGAGGAACTCACTATGTAGACCAGGCTTGCCTAAAAGTTACCAAGGTCTATCTGCCTCCGCCTTCCAAGTGCTGGGATAATGATGTGCCACTACACCTGGCTTTGTTTCTTTGTGTGAGGGTGTCATATCCCCTGGAACTGGAATTACAGACAGTTGTGAGCTGCCATGTGGGTGCTTGGAATTGAACCTGGGTTCTCTGGAAGAGCAGCCAGTGCTGTTAACTGCTGAGCTGTCTCTCCAGCCCCCTCTTTCTTTGTTTTTAAGTTACAGGACAGAAAATGAAGGCAGTGGGTCCCACAGAGGTTATTCCCATTATGCTTTGTGACCTAGTGCATCTGGTAAGAGGGGGTGTAGTTAATGATAGGTAGGGAGGACTTGCCTCCCTTCCCTAACATTGAATTCTGACTCAGACCATTTTGAAGTTCCACATTCACAAGGCCATTTTCATGATGATTCTAGATCATTCTCAAGATGTTCAGTGCCCACTTACAGTTTCTATATGTCTTTGAAGGAAATTTCCAGAACTCTTTGCACAGTTCAAATCCTTTCTGGGAGTGAAAGAGTTGTCCTTCGCACCACCTATGAGTGACCGGTCTGGAGATGGCATAAGCAGAGAAATTGACTATGCATCTTGTAAGCGAATTGGATCCAGCTATCGGGCACTTCCCAAGACCTACCAGCAACCCAAGTGCAGCGGGAGGACGGCCATTTGCAAGGAGGTAGCACCCTGGGTTGCAACAGGTCAGCCCTCCACAGCAGACAGCTATGGGCCTGGGGGTTTCACCAGAGCTCAGCGTAGCTTCATGTCCTGTTGGATGGCTGAGCTTAGAGTTCACACTAGTGTGGAGACTTGGACAACTTTGTCACTTCTGAGTTCTGCCTTGTCCCCAGGTAGGTGTCTTAGGGTTTCCATTACTGTTGAGAATCATCAGGACCAAAAACAGCTTGGGAAAAAAGGATTTATTTCATAGTCCATCATCCAAGGAAGTCAGGGGCAGGATCTTGGAGTCAGGAGCTGATGCAGAGGCCATGAAGGGTGTTGCTTACTGGACTTGCTGCTCCGCGTGGCTTGCTCAGCCTGCTTTCTTCTTTTCTTTTCTTTTATCTAAGTGTGTGTGTGTGTGTGTGTGTGTGTGTGTGTGTGTGTGTGTGTGTGTGTGTTGCTTACCAACCCCAGTTCCCTCTCCCTCTCCTTCTCCCACATGCCCTGCCTCTCCCTTCTTACCTCCTATCCCTACTCCACTCCTCAAAGGGTGTAAGGCCTTCTTTGGGGAGTCAATAAAATCTGGCACATCAAGTTGATCAGCCTGCTTTCTTAACACAGCCAGCACCACATGCTCTGGGGTGGCACTGCCTACAGGCTGTCTTCAGAGTTGTTGGGAGGTTTTCTCTGTCTAGTCTCCATTCCAGTAGACTGGTTTCTCCCCACCCAATCAGGTCCCCGCTATGAAATAGCTACTCTGAGACTTAATATCTATTTATAATTGTTTGGCCATTGGCTTCTTTCTGGCTATCTCTATCTTAATTATTAACCCATTTCTGTTAATCTGTGTATCTCCATATGACCTTTGACTTACTGGTGATGCCTGGGCCTCTTCACTCCCCGGTTGTTACATGGCCTCTCCTTGATTCTATATATTTTCCTTTCTCTGTTCCTGTTTCGATGTCCTGCCTGTCCATTGGCCAAAATAGCTTTATCCATCAACCAATAAGAGAAATAGATATTCTCAGCATACAGAAGGACATCCCTCATCAGCGGGTCATTTTCTTAATTGAAGTTCCCTCTTCCCAGATAACTCGAGCTTCTGCCAAGTTGACATAAAACTAGCCAGAACACCATGTGTGTTCAGTGTGATCTTTCAGCAGTCAGGTTTGTGGACAGTTCTCTTAAGTGGAAACTCAAGAGTCGACTCAAGTCCAGAGAATTCCCTTTGTGGACACTACCTCAGGCTACCTTCTTAGGAGAAAGGCAAAGTTGGATGTTCAAGACAGAATACCTCAACCACAAAGCTCAAAATCTTCGGGGTTCAAGCCTACCATTCGATGGGTGCTGGGCCCTGAGACACCACCATGTATTTAGTACCACAGCCCTAGCCTTCTTAGGAACATCTAGAGAGTTAATTTCACTAAGTGGTGGGAAATAGCTGCCTGTGAGCATGGCTGCTCTTGTCTCTACCAGCATGCTTAGTGACAGTCCTGTTTTGTGGTCCAGGTCCTGAATGACACATGGGTGTCCTTCCCATCCTGGTCTGAAGACTCCACCTTTGTCAGCTCCAAGAAGACTCCATATGAGGAGCAGTTGCATCGCTGTGAGGATGAGAGATTTGAGGTAGGTGAAGCTGTGAGCCTAACCCACCTACACCCTGACTGCCTGTCCTGCCTGCCATCTGTCCACCCAGTCTAGTGCCTTCATAGTGTGGCCCAGTTCCATAGTGTCTTTCTCCTGCCACTCAGAGCAGTTCCCAGAGCTCCCTGCTTGTCAGCTCTGCCAGCTCTTGAGCTCACAGCACAGCACCACCCCCTTTCTTTTAGCTAAAGATAATGCAGAGCTGGAGAAGTGACTCAACAGTTAAGAGCACTGGCTGCTCTTCCAGAGGTCCTAAGTTCAATTCCCTGCAACCACATGGTGGCTCACAACCATCTATAATAGGGTCTAATGCCCTCTTCAGGAGTGCAGGTATACATACAGAGCACTCATACATAAAATACAATTAAATAAATACAATAGGTTAGTTAACTTAAAACTAAGTTAGCTTTATTTTTATTGACATTGTAACTGAGCTCTCAGATCCCACTGAGTGCCCCTCTGGAGGACAGACAGACAACTACCGTTCTTATCCCAGAGTCCATGTCTTCTTTTTGATTCTGTTTTAAGATTTGCTATTTTTATTTTATGTGTGTGGGTGTTTTGCCTGCATGTATGTCTGTGCACCATGTGTGTCTGATGCCCGTGGTGGCCAGAAGAGGGGGTTGGATCTCCTGGAACTGGAGTTAAGGACAGTCATGAGCTACCTACCATGTGGGTGCTACGAATTAAACCTCAGTCCTCTGGAAGGGCAGCCTGTTGTCTTAGCTACTGAGCCAGCTCTCCAGACCCTGGTTTTCTTTTTGAAATTATCTCTCTTTGTAGGATCAGCTGGTGTACAACTTGTGATTCTCCTGCCTCAGCCTTCCAAGTGTTAGGATGACAGGGGCACATTCCTCACACCTGCCTGCCTCCCTCCTCCCTTAAAGATTATTTATTATGTATACAGTGTTTCTGCATGTATGACTGCACCAGATCTCAATATAGATGGTTGTGAGCCACCATGTATGTGGTTACTGGGAATTGAATTCAGGACCTCTGGTAGAGCAGCCAGTGCTCTTAACCTCTGAGCCATCTCTTCAGCCCCCATGTATTTCTATTTTATGCTATGACAAGAGTCCAGTGGACAGGGCAGCCTCCATGGTGGAGGGACACAAAGAAGGCCAATTTTGGCTTGTCTCCTCCTTCCTGGGCAGTACCCTCCCTCCCCCCCATGAGGACAGCCTGAGCCTAGAGCACCTCTTCAGAGTCCTGTGTCTGTTTGAGTCAAGGTTGTCTTGGAATGCACAGCCTCCTGTTTCTGCCTCCCATGTGCTGGGGTCATGGACGTGTGCTAAGTGTAGCCTCCTGTTAATACTGCCACACCAACCTCTAAACTTAAGTGTGAGTTTGGGAAGGGCAGGTCAGACAGACTGTAGCAGAAAGTTCGTGTGTGTGTGTGTGTGTGTGTGTGTGTGTGTGTGTGTGTGTGTGTTGTGTGATTCTGTCACCAATGGATTCAGTGCCTACGCCCCTGATCTCTCTGCTGTTCTAATTATAGCCATGCCCAACTTGCCTCTTCCCTCACTCTGTGAACACCCTTCTGCCCCACTCTCTACTGCTCTGTCATTTCAAGCTAGAGAGAGATGCACTTTGTGTGGGGGCACATGCAACAGGATTGCCTAAGTTCTATCTCAAAAAGATGAAAACAAGGGACTGGAGAGAGGACTCAGCAGTTAAGAGTGCTGACTGCTCTTGCAGAGACCTTGGTTCAGGTTCCAGGACCCACTCTGGGTAGCTTACAGCCTCCTGTAATGCCAGCTCCAAGGGTCTGGCGCCACCTTCTGACCTCCAGGGGCACCCACACACTTAATAAATAGATGCAACATTAAAAAAATGTAAATCATTAAGAAAGCCAGAAAATGAATGTATGAAGTACAAGTGATATCACTGAGTGGGCTACCCTGGTGCCCAAACACCATGGCACTACTTCTCTACCATTGCAGCTCCACCCCTCCCACACCCACACAAGTGTGCTGTGGTGGGCACGCACCGTACCGGCTCCATAGACAGCTCCTGACCACCCACCATACTGCCATGATCACCTTCACACTCCTCACTGGTGCCTGCCCCTCCCTGTAGTTAGATGTTGTCCTGGAGACCAACCTGGCCACTATCCGAGTGCTGGAGAGCGTGCAGAAGAAGTTATCAAGGATGGCACCTGAGGACCAGGAGAAGCTCCGCCTGGATGACTGCCTGGGCGGCACATCGGAGGTGATCCAGCGCCGCGCCATCCATCGCATCTATGGTGACAAGGCCCCCGAGGTCATCGAGAGCCTCAAGAGGAACCCTGTCACTGCTGTGCCTGTCGTTCTGAAAAGGTGTCCACACCTTCCACTTCCCTCCCTGACTCAGGGCATTACAGGGGAGCTACCAGGGTTCCTGACCAGTGGTGTCACCTGACCCTGTCCTCAGGGCTGAAGACAGGTGCTGGCCCAGCTCACCTTGCCCACTCCCAATCTAGTACTGAACAAAGTCTTGACAGCCAGGCCCATGGACACCTGTTATGTCTTCAGGTGTGGACATGCAGTCTCAATTTTGGGGGGTGGTTCTGGGACTCTCCAGACCCTTCTAGAAATCAGGACAGTGCTTACATAAAACCTACACCTTGTCCATGCCTGTCCATCATCTCTAGGTGACTTAGAATGTACTGTGTATCCTGTAAATGCACTATTCCCACTTAGGCTTGGTTGAGTCCTGGGATGTAAAGGGTAAACTATAATTATAAAACACAAACTTCCCCAGCTTTCTGTCTACTAGTGACAGCAGAACAGGCAGCTGGGTACCTGGGAGGAGGTGAGAGCCTAAAACTAGCCACTGCTAGACAGACGCTCAGCAATTACAAGTACTGCCTGTTCTTCCTGGGGACCCACATGGCAGCTGATAGCTATCTGTAACCCAGGGGCATCAGGCATGCATGTGGTGCACATACATGGAGACAAAACATGCATGCACATAAAATAATTTAAGTAGCCATGTTGGCTATGTGGGACCACTGCCCCCTTCCTCTCCCTCTGTGTGTTTTGTTTGTTTGTTTGTTTGTTTGGGTGATACAGTCTTATGTAGGCAGCCCTTAGACTTACCATGTGCCCCCACCTAGCCTTCTAACTCCAGATCCTGAGTTCTGGGATGACACCCTGCACTACCACGATGGGCTCTTTCTTGGGTTTGTTTGTTTGTTTGTTTGTTTGTTTTTGTGTTTTTTATTTGTTTTCTTTTTGAGACAGGGTTTGTCTGTGTAGCTTTGGAGCATGTCCTGGAACTCACTCTGTAGAATAGGCTGACCTCAAAAGTCAGAGATCCACCTACCTCTGTCTCCTGAGTGTTGGGATTAAAGGCATGTGCCACCACCGCCTAGCCTTTTTTTATTGTTTTTTGAGATGGGGGTTTCTCACTGTAGCCCAGGCCAGCCTAAAATTGGACATCCTCCTGCCTCAGCATCCCACATACTTGATTGTTCTTTGTGGTGCAGACCAGATGTATACTTGCTGGGGGAAAGATAGCCCCTTCCCCTGGGATCCCAGGAGGTTCTGGGTGTCAGTCACTAAGCTCTGCTCCCCATAGACTAAAGGCCAAGGAGGAAGAGTGGCGGGAGGCCCAGCAGGGCTTCAACAAGATATGGCGTGAGCAATATGAGAAGGCGTACCTCAAGTCCCTGGACCACCAGGCTGTGAACTTCAAGCAGAATGACACCAAGGCTTTGCGCTCCAAGAGCTTGCTCAACGAGATTGAAAGTGTCTATGATGAGGTAAGACATTCATGGCAGGGATGGCTGGCTTCCTCACACCCCAGGCTGCAGAGCCACATAGCCCTTGCCTTACAATGGGGAAACTGAGGTATAATAGGCTGCTGCTTGCTGGACTTTGCCCTGGGCTTTTCTTTTGCTGCACAGATAGATTTTGTTTGTTTGTTTGTTTGTTTGTTTGTTTGTTTGTGTGAGAGTGAATGTGAGTATAGGTGTCCTCAGAGGTCAGAGGTTTATTATCCTCATAGAGCTTGAGTTATAGATGGCCGTGGCCATGAGCTACTGGAAACCCAACTCAAGTCCTCTGCAGGAACAGCAAACACTATTGAGTCATCTCTCCAGCTTCTGTAATGTGACCCTTAGGGCAGATATGGTGGCTTGGGGTAAAGCATTTGCCTAATCTGAGGTATGGGTTCCAAATTGAAGTAGAGGAGAAAAGACTGTTGAGTTGTCCGTATACTAGTGAATCAGCCTCCATTCCTATGACAACCATGTGAGAGAAACCATTCAGCACAAGGAATGTTGATATTGGTTCATCGTTTGGGAGACCTCTGCCTGTCTGCCTAGCTCCTCCATACTTTAGACCTCTGTCAAGGTGGATGGAGTATCATGGTAAAGCAAGACACTCTCAGAGGTACAGCCCCTGGTTCCCTCCACCCCCAGTCAGACCCCACCTTCCTACTGGTGGCATTTCCCAGTAACACCAGTTAGGAATCTACCATTAGGTCAGCTGTTCATAAGACCTCATGGTCCATTCACTCGAGTGATTGGCTCTACCAAGTAGGACCAAGGTATCCAAACTCTAGCACTGGCCTAATCTGCTTTCTGTTGCTGTGATAAACACCAGGACCACAAGCAACTTGGGTAGAAAGGACCTATTTAGCCTTCAGGTCTGTCATTGGGGCAATTGAAACAGGAACTCTAGGTAGGAGCTGATGCATAGGCCATGGCAGAACTCTGTTTACTGGCTTGCTCAGCCTGCTTTCTGTCACTTAGCACCAGCTATCTGACCAATCATCAATGGAGAAAATGCCCCAGGCTGTCCTCTTATCAGACTCCTTTCCCAGATCAAGGTGACAAAAATGGAGCACAAGCTCTGTGGTATAAACACAACCAGGGAACTTGAGAGGCCAGAGCGTGTGTGAGGCTGGACTGTGGGGAGTGGGGCACTGGCTCCATTCTGGGCTCTGAGGAACTGAGTCATTATCTAGATCAACACTAAGCGGTGATGTATGGGAAAGAGGTTCACCTGGATAGTATGCAACCAGCATGCCCAAAAGCCCTGGATTGGGCTCAGCAGAAGGGAGCCTGGCCAACGCCAGTGAACTGACAGTAGCAGGCCAAGCATGAGGGTCTCTAAAAAAAAAAAAAGCCTGGGGTAGGTGCCCATGCTCTTGTTGACTGAGGAACAGGACAGGTGGCAGGCAAGCTGTTTTCATGGGGTTAGGGGATAGACAGGGATGTGGGGAAAGGGCTGCTGAGACCGTCCCAGCCCTGTGGAGTGGAGCTGAGTTTTCAGTGACAGATGGTGAAAGCCCCTGCTACACTCACCTCACCCTAGGGAGACCATACCTCATGGCCTGGGTGGGCTGTGGGAGTCCACAACAGTGGTTCTGTCATTTCATTGCAGTCCTCTGGTGCTAACGGTGGCAGTGACAGGGCGTTGGTTTGCCCAGTGCAGAGATAGGTAGGCTTGGGCTGGACCCTAGAGGGGAGCTGTGAAGAGGTGAGAGGAGAGGAAGGGTAGGTGAATGACCCCCACTCCCCAGGTGTGTGCCCCACTTGCCAAGGTTGCTCATCCTTTCTGAGGAAGCTGTGGGGCTGGAGGCGGGGCTCGGGTGATAGGCAGGTCACGCCTACTGACTGCTACCTTTCCAGCACCAGGAGCAGCACTCCGAGGGCCGCAGCGCACCGTCGAGCGAGCCGCACCTCATCTTCGTGTATGAGGACCGGCAGATCCTGGAGGACGCAGCCGCTCTCATCAGCTACTACGTGAAGCGGCAACCGGCTATCCAGAAAGAGGACCAGGGCACCATCCGCCAGCTGCTCCACCGCTTTCTGCCCAGCCTGTTCTTCTCGCAGCAGCGCCCTGGCACCTCCGATGACTCAGCTGATGAGCGTGACCGCGACGGGGAGCCAGAGCGCAGGCGGCCCACGGATGAGAAGCCCCCTGCAGACACACCGCCTGAGCAGACCAAGGCCCTGGACGACGTGTACAGCCTGTTCTTCGCCAACAACAACTGGTACTTCTTCCTGCGGCTGCACCAGACGCTGTGTGCACGCCTGCTCAGGATCTACAGGCAGGCACAGAAGCAGCTGCTGGAGCATAGGCGCGAGCAGGAGCGGGAGCAGCTGCTCTGCGAGGGCCGCCGTGAGAAGGCCGCCGACCCTGCCATGGAGCTGCGCCTCAAGCAGCCCAGTGAGCACCAGGCCCTCTGTCCCGGTCCAGCCTCTGCCCTATTAGGCCTCCTTGGTGGAGGGTGGTGGAGGACCCCAGCCCCATCTCCCCTGAGAGTCCTTAGAGACTCTGGGCTGCTGCTTGTGCACTTGTGGTGCCCCTGCAGGTAAGTGAAGCAGCCGACCTCCTCCCCCAGGTGAAGTGGAGCTGGAGGAGTACTACCCCGCCTTCCTGGACATGGTGCGGAGCCTGTTGGAGGGGAGCATCGACCCCACTCAGTATGAGGACACCCTTCGCGAGATGTTCACCATCCATGCCTACATCGGTTTCACCATGGACAAGCTGGTGCAAAACATCGCTCGCCAGGTGAGGCTGGCCAGGGTAGGCTCAGGGAACACTCCTTATCTGTCCCTTCCCACCCTCGTTGAACTTGTCACCTTGGGTATTGGTCCTTTCCACATTGCAAGTCTTCCCCTTTTGTTTCAGTGAGATGAAGATCACATAACAGAATTAACCATCTCAAAGTGCATAGTTCATAACAGTGAGCATCTCTAAGGCAAAACCCCTACACCTCAGCTGGTCCAACATCCAGAATGAGAGCCCCAACTGTGCCCTCTGGGACAGACAGAGCGGTGTTCCTGTGAATTGACTCAGTCTCAGGAAGAGCTTTGGAAAGCCATTTCCTTCAGGGCTTAGCCACCTCATATATACATACACACACACACACACACACACACACACACACACACACACACATATCCAGTTGGTTGTGTGTGTCTGGACATGTGCCATGGTGTGTGTGCCATAGGACAACTTGCTGGACTTGGTTCTCTCCCACTGTGTGGGTCTGGGAATTGAACTAAGATTGTCAGGCTTGGCTGCAAGTGCCTTTACCCACTAAGCTATCTCACTGATCCAAGGTCTTCTTTATCTTTCCTTTTTGGTGCTGGGCATGAAAATCAGGGCCTTCTGTGTGCTAGGCAAGTGTTCTCCCTGCAGAGTCCTGCCCCCAAGGACTTCTGAGATAACGCATACACAGAAGTACCCAGATCTCCAGGGGCCACTCAATGCATTTTCAGGAGCAAAACTTCCCCACCTGATTCTGCACTGAAGTTTCAAACCATGTGGAAGTAGCTCATCCTAGCAGTAAACTGTCCTTCAGAGTGACCTGCTGCAAGGACCTGTCTGGGCATGTGTGAGCAACTCTGACCTAGTGTGGGGCAGCGGTGCCTCCTAGTGGTGAGAGAAGCCACACCTTGTTCCCACCTCTGGTTGGTAGACTCACTGACCTCCTGTGACCACTGTGGGACCATTTAGATGTCTGATGTCTTGTCCTCTTGGGGAGCCAGAGAGCCTGTCTTGCAGCCCTGCCACTCTCCAGCGCACCGTTCCCCACCACATCACAGCCAACAGCTCTCATGGTCCCTTCATCCCTTCTCTTTGAGCACTCCACTTTCCCTATACGTTCCAGGAATGAGGCTCTGCTGTCCCTGCCCACAGTAGTGGCTACTGCAGCTGAGTTGGAAATGTAGCTCTAGCTTGTGTCAAGTTGACATAAAACTATCCAGCACACTCATGCCCCACACTGTAGAGGATAGAAACAGGAGGACGGCTGGGTCTTGCTAGACATATGAATGGCTCCATATCCAGTGGGAGACCCCCACTGCTCTCCTGTGTCCTACTTGAGTGAACAAGAGCACGAGCACACACAAGTACACACACTTACCCTCTCACAGTAGAAACTGTTCTCAAAAGAAGGAGATAATGAGCCAAGTGGTGGTGGCACACACGTTTAATCCTAGCACTTAGGAGGCAGAGGCAAGCAGATCTCAGCCAGTTCGAGGTCAGCTTGGTCTACAGAGTGAGTTCCAGGACACCCAGGACTGTTACACAGAGAAACCCTCTTCAAAAACAAAAAACAACAACAACAAAAGGGAATAATGAAATTGAGTAGCAGGACAGGACCTATCTGTGGCTGGTCAGACCCTTGTAGCTGCTGACCAGGTGCTCACCAAGGGCTATCATGCTGGCACTGTGCCTACCTTGTCTGCAGCATTCCTGTTCCCTGTCTCCTGTCTCACTGTCTTCATTGAAATGAAGGGTGGGCAGGATCCAGGCCATCACCCCTGCTGTACTCAGACTGGCCCAGCCCATCTTTGCATTATGTCCCTCCTTGTAAAAATGGGTGAAAGGACTGTGTCTCCATACCTGGCAGGAAGTTTTAGATGAGGGCAGTGCTTCCCAAGGGCACATTTGTCTCTTCGGGACAGTTTGCTGGTGTGGTCTAGTCTGGTTTAGACTGCTCTGGTCTGCCCAAAGGGGGGAGGGGAAGATTGTTACTTGTATGATGTGATCTAGTTTTTATTCCCTGCCCCCAGTCACTGACTTGTTCCCAGGGGTGTGGGGCTGTGGCTATTGTCTCCAGGGCTGGTGGGCTGCAGGAAGTGGCAGCTATGGCCTTCTCTCCCTGCCAGCTCCACCACCTGGTGAGCGACGACGTGTGTCTGAAGGTGGTGGAGTTGTATCTGAACGAACAGCAGCGAGGGGCAGCTGGTGGGAACCTGTCCTCCCGCTGTGTTCGCGCTGCACGGGAGACCAGCTACCAGTGGAAGGCGGAGCGTTGCATGGCCGACGAGAACTGCTTCAAGGTCAGAGGTTGTGGGGTGACCTGGGACTAAAGGCCACGGCAACCAGGAGAGGACTGGACACTGAGCAGGGTGCCAGGGCCACTGTCTCCACTCCTGTGCACCAGGAGGAACTGTAGCACCTGCTGGGTCAGTCTTAACAGGGTAGTGCCAGGACCTTGGAGGGTGGTAGGGATGGGTGATGGCTGCTCAGACTATGACCATCTCCCACCAGGTAATGTTCCTGCAGCGCAGAGGACAGGTGATCATGACCATAGAACTCCTAGACACTGAGGAGGCACAGGCAGAGGACCCTGTGGAGGTACAGGTGAGTCTGCTCCTGTTGCCTGTCCTCAGCTGTGTGCAGCCTACATCCTGCCTATGCAGCGCAGCCTCAGTCTTGGTCCTCCACTCTGCTGACAGTTAAAAATACACCCATGTAAGCCCCAAGGCAATCACTGAGGACCCTTCCTTTGTCTTCCTGGTACCTTCCAAGGTCCCTGTGTGTCTGTCACTTAGTGTGCATACTCACTTCCTGTGGCCCCCACAAGTACTGCAGACTAGGACATTGCAAGACCAGAGCCATACCCTCTTGTCCTGGATGCCTGGGGTCCAAACTCAAGGGGTGCTGAGGTCCCAATCCTCAGAAAGCCCCTCGTGGCCTCTGCCACTTCAGAGTGTTCTACCTGCCCTAACCAGGTAGTTGTGTACACCTTTAATCCCAGCACTGGGGAGGCAGAGGCTGGTGGATCTCTGTGAGTTCAAGGCCAGCCTGGTCTACAGAGTGAGCTTCAGGACAGCCAGGGCTACACAGAGAAACCCTGTCTCAGAAAACAAACAAAACACTTGGGGCTGTAGCTTGGTGGCAGATGCTTGCTTGGCATGGGCCAGGCCGTAAGTTCCCTATCCCCAGTGCTGCAAAATAGAATATAAAAATGAGGACTGCCACTGTCCACAGCCTCACCTTGATTGTATGTACAAAGGACCTTTTTTGGAAATGAGGTCACACACAGGTCCCAAGGCTCTCAAGGACCAGAACCAGACACACACACAAACAAACCCTCTTTCCAACCTTTCTCTGAGCCAGACAGCCTGTAGACAAGATGTACAGGAAATTCGAGGGCCCTGGTGGAGGCAAGAGTGAGAGAGTACAGGGTAGGTTGGAAGACGTGTGTGTGTGTGTGTGTGTGTGTGTGCATGCGTGCACACGCGCGCGCGCACACGCAGGTTCCCCATATAAGCAGCACTCTGAGTCATTTATCCCTTTCCAAATTGGGAAAACATGTTTTATGGAGTTTGTTTGGAGACTGTCCTGGTTTGCCTTCTGTTGCTTCCCCAAAAGCATCTTGGGGAAGAGGTGATAACACCACAGTTAGTCCATCTAGGCAAGCAGACAGGAGCTTGCTGGCTTGCAGCATAGGCCCACCTGCAGAGTCGTGGCTCTGACCACAGTGGGCTGAATCCTCTTTCAGTTGGGAATGAAAATGCTCTCACAGACATGTCCATACGTTAAACTGATGGAGGCAATTCTTCAACTGAGGGTTGGTTCCTCTTCCTTAGAGACTCTAGGCAAGGGACTCTATCTCTGATTCATGTCCCCAGTCCCTCACTGGGGGATTCTAGGTAGGGGCTTCACCCCTGAATCACACACCCAGCCTTTTTATATCCTGGTGCTCTGCACTCTTCACCTTGGTTCAAACCCTGTACTGAGAGACACCATGTGACTGCCTAGACTTGCCGGTGGAGGCATGCTATGCTGGTCTCAGACCTAAGTATCATCAGGCTGCAGTGTCCTTTCACAGCAGAACCCTTGCTGGAGGCATCAGTATGGGTTTTGTGAGTCCTGCACATCAGCCCCTCAGCCATGGCTGGTCTCCTTATATTTTGGGGTTAGGGTACAAACTCACATGAACTTCTGATTTGGAATCCAGAATAAGAGGTGAGCTGCCTTATCCCAGGGGGTCATAGGGTATGTTTGTCCCATGCCCAGCACCTGGCTCGTTATGTGGAGCAGTACGTGGGGACTGAGGGTGCATCTAACTCACCTACTGAGGGTTTCCTGCTAAAGCCTGTGTTCCTGCAGAGGTGAGTCCAGGGCCACACATGTGCCACACACAGACCTGTCAGTGTCTGGTGTGCAGTGAGATATGGCATGGGGAGGGAATGCGGGAGGTGTCGGGGGTAGTCCCACCCCAACCCCAGAGAGCAGAAGGAGCAGCCGTCAATCTTGCTGGGAGAAGCTTCTGGAAGTGGAGAGTAGGGGAATGAGGTATCATGCATGCGGGGTGGTCACCATCACCTGGACCTCCGGAGCCCGCAAGTCCCCTCTCCGAGGCCCTGTCCCTGCAGGAACCTGAAGAAATTCCGCCGCTGGCAGTGTGAGCAAGTGCGTGCCCTGCGCGGTGAGGCCAAGAGCTCGTGGAAACGGCTTATGGGCGTGGAGAGTGCTTGCGATGTGGACTGCCGCTTCAGGCTGGGCACACACAAGATGGTGTTCATTGTCAACTCCGAGGACTACATGTATCGCCGGGGGACACTGTGCCGAGCCAAGCAGGTGCTGCATCCACACCCACCTACCTGAGCCCTGAGCCCATGAACCTCATACCTTGAGCCCCTAAGCCCCCACCCCAGCCCCAGGAGTTCACACACATCTCCCTCAGTTGCAGCCTCTGGTGTTCTTGCGCCACCACCGTCACTTTGAGGAGTGGCACAGCCGCTGGCTGGAGGACAATGTGACTGTGGCTGCTGCGGGGCTGGTGCAGGACTGGCTGATGGGTGAGGAGGAGGAGGACATGGTACCCTGCAAGACGCTCTGCGAGACTGCACACGTGCACGGGCTGCCGGTAACACGCTACCGCGTGCAATACAGCCGTCGCCCTGCCTCGCCTTGAGCATCAGGAAGAGGTCTCAGCACGTGAACCCCACCCTGACCCCACGTGTCATGCCCCAACTGGGCCTTTGTCACTTTGAGCCCGAGGTCATGCCTTGACCTCAAGCAAGAGCTTTAGCTCTAGCAGTGCAGACCAGACCTCGGGCAACGGCAGGGGCCGTCCCCACGAGGGCAGCCCCCTCCGCAAAGTTCTAGATGCTTATGCACAGTATTTATTCCTTCCTGCGCTCCCAGTGTTGTGACTTTTGCAGCAGCAGCTCACCTCGCTTCCCACGGGCGAGACCTCCCTGTGGACCCGCGAACCACCTGCTGTTCCCACAGTTGTCATCCACAGGCCCGTGTCGCTGTGCCAAACCCAAGGTTCTTGCTCTCTCAAGTTTCCTGAGCCGTTTTTTTGTTTTGTTTTGTTTTGTTTGAGCCGGGGCCTGGGCACTGGGGAGCAAATGTGCCTACCCAGGCCCGACTGCGTGCCTCACAAGGGACCCATGGCACCTTGAGCACATCCTAGTTTCCTAAGAAAGGTGTTGCTCGTGGGGACCCTGAGCCTCCATTTCCCAGCAAGGAGGTCAGGCACCTTCGCATGCTTCTGGGGAGCCTCTTAACGTTTTTGAGGGATTTCTGTTCCAGCTTTGACCTCCCTTTGCAGCTGTTTTGAATGTAGTTTTCTTTTTCTATTTATTTGCACATTAAAGTTAAATATTGTCGCCAAGCCTCAGGGTCTGCCCGTCATTTCCTACAAGAGTCTTGGCCAGGTTTTGCGTATGGCTGAGTCTCAAGTGGTGACAGCTGTCCACACCCAGAAGAGCAGAAAGTGACAGTAGCCCCCCCCCCAACCCGGGGCTGCTTTCTAGAATATTCTTCCCCAATTATCTTTTCACTTGCAATAGAGGCATCCCCTTCCCACACATGGGTTGTGCCTATACAAACCGCTTTGGGAGTGTGGATGGGACAGGGACTAAAGTCTCTGACAACCTGAGTTTGATCCCCAGGCCCCATGTGATAGAGGGAAAGAAGGAAGCCACATGCCAGGCACCAAACTACTTTAAAATGTAACAAATTTCTTTTAAAAAATTGTGCTGGTTATCTGAACATTGGTGGAACATATACGCCTATAATCCCAGCACTCCAGGCAGACACAGGCAGATCTCTGTGAATGAGACCCTATCTCAAAAAAACAAAAAGAACCTCTCCCCCCCCAAAAAAAAAAAATTCATATTGAGGGGCTAGAGCAATGGCTCAGTGGTTAAGGCTGCTCTTGCAGAGGACCCAGGTTCAATTCTTAGCATCTTCATCGCCTAACTCCAGTTTTCAGATGGTTCAACTCCCTCTTCTGATCTTGACAGGCACCAAGCAATCATGATGTCCATATATATGCTATGTGGTGTGTGTGTGTGTGTGTGTGTGTGTGTGTGTGTAGGTGTAGTATTATTAGGCCAGAAAGATGGCTCAGCAGGTAAAGCTCTTTGCCACCATGGCTGAAGTTCAACCTGGAACCACATGATGCAGTGAGAGAACCAACAGGTCCCCTCAAGTCCCCACTCACAGTAGGTCACACACCCCACACAAAGCAGTGGGGCATGAACCTAAAAGTTCAAGGTCATCCTGTACTACATACTGAGTAGTAGTCCAGTCTAAGCTATGAGAAGAAATATATGTCCATCTATCATGATTACTTATCTTCAGAATTCTCCTGACTTGTAGACTCTCCCCATACTCCTAATCAGCTGGTACCCACTATCCTACCTTCTGTCTTTATTAATGACCTTGGTGACTCTAGGATCTCATATATGTGAAATCCCAGACTCTGCTTATCTATAGTGGGCTTAGTTCACTCAACAGGAAGGCCTCAGTGTTCATCTATGTAGTGGATGTGCCTGAATGTCCTTCCTTGTTTAGGGTTGGAACATGGGACCTTCTCATACCTGACTTGGCATGGTCGTCTTCACAGGCAGCTCTGCACCTTCCCTTGCATGTCACAATGCTGTTCTTGTGGAGGGAATGTTAATGGGACTCCACATCTGCTCCTCCCCCCATGTCCTACCCAGGTGAAAGCATCCCTGTCCAGACACGGAAGCCTTGAGTGCAGATGGGTCACAATTTCAACACATAATTATCAGTCCTTCTTGTCCTGGTTGTCCCTCAGAAGCCTGGGGCCCTCGAACACCTCTGGCTGGGCATTCCACACCTCAGTTTCCCCTCCTGGTGCAGGGACTAAGCCAGAGGGACTGCTCACTCACATCCTGCTGGATTAGGGCTGGTGAGGCAGGAAATGGCCATGTTGGCTTCTTCCCTTCCATTCCCAATTGGTTTCATGTTCCCAGGCTTAGATCACCCATGCTGTGTTCTGCTGTTTCCAGAATCCAGCACACCCTCTGAGGCTAGTCCTGCTGCAGGACAGGATGGCAGAGGGGTCCTTGTAGGCAGACTTTCTTTTTATATTGCTTAGCATGTGATGTGGCCCTGAGCTACATCCCTCAGGCTTGTATGTATCTGCCTCCGTTTCTTCTTTCTCTTCCTTTTCTCCATACCTCCTTTCAGAAAGCTTTGCGTGTACAGGCGTGTGGAGGAGAGGCCCATGCCATGTCTTCCTCTAGCACTCTCCACCTTATTTTTGAGACAGGATCCTTCTGTGAAGCCACAGCTCACTGATGGGCCATGTGCATTGATCTCCACTTGCCAGCTGGGGGCTACAGGTGTGCTGTGCCATGCTCAGCTTTTACATGGGTGCAGTGTTCTCCCCACCATTTTTTGTGGACTGTTCCTCATCACATAACCCAGGCTTCCCTAGAAATTACTGCCTCAGCCTCCAAGTGATAGGGTGTTAGGTATGTCCACCACCTCATCTGAACAGTGGGTTCCTATTGAGCATTACCTGTGACAACTCCCCGGAGTGTCTAGGACACTGAGGCATCTCAGGGGCCCTCTGCAGAAGAGTGGCCATCTCCCTCACAAGTCACAGCTGGAACCATGAGGGCCAGTGGTCAGTGCCTCCAAGGGTCCCCAGACCCTGCCGTACAGCTGGTATTCAGAGTCAGGTCTGTAGAAGGGGACAGACACCCTCAGCTATCTCCACCTGACCCCAGAATAACATGGAGGCTTTAATTCTATACCTCACTTTACTCCAGGCCAGGGAAGGAGCTGGGATAAGGGAAGCATCTATATGGCAGGGGATCCCCATGAGAGGACTTGGTGTGCTCCAGTAAGCAACAATTGTTGGCGTGGCCTTTAGTTTTTGTTACACTATGTATGTATTTATTTACTTTGAGACAGGCTCTCACTATGTAGCCCTGGCTATCCTGGAACTCACTACATAGACCAGGCTATTCTTGAACTCAGAGATCCACCTGCCTCTGCTTCCTGGAATGCTGGGATTAAAGGTTTGCACGACCATTTATAGCCTAGTGTGTGTGTGTGTGTGTGTATACTTGTGTATAGGCACATGCACAGATGCCGAGGTGTACACACGGAGACCAAAGCATAGCTTATGGGAGTTCATTCTCTCCTTCCACCATGTGCATCCTGCAGATTGAACTCAGGCCATCATTTGCTCGCTGGCAAACAAATTCATCTTGCTGGCCCTTGTTGGCCTGCTCTGACAGAGCCAGGACTCCCTGGAATGGACCGTTGTCCTGCCAGCCACAGATAGGAAGTAGGGGGTGGCTTCAGGAAGGGCTAAGAGCCCCACATGGTGGTAACTTGGAGGAGGGCTGGACTGTCATCCAAACAGAAGTTGTGTGACTAGACAGCAGGAAGTGGCCACTTGGTCTACAGATGTTTCCTGGGCTGGGTAGGGTGAAGAGTGTTGTGGGAATGGGATGGGGGTGGGGTATAGCTGAAGTCCAGAATCCTCTTCTCCATCCTTGGCCCTGTTCTTTTGTGAGGCATCTTGGAAAAACAGAGAGACCTCCTATGCATACAAAAGAACCTCTCAAGGGCTCCAGGGTGAGCAAACAGACCCAGTGGGTCTGTGGGGGTAGGAACTCTGCTGTAGGGTTATCTTCCCAAGGTAGAGTGTGCTCTCTGCTGGGGCTCCGGAAGTCGGGGGGGGGGTGGGATTGACAAGGCAGGAAGTCCTGGGCTGTAGCCCAGAAGTGGAGTCTGACCCTGGCACCATGTCCTGGCTGCTGCTGTGTCCACTGGTGCTGGGGCTAAGCCTGGCAGAGGGCACCCAGACCCCTAGCATCTATGATGATGGAGAGAGTACCGGGGGAGGTCATGGTGAGTGACTCTATGCCTTGAAGGGGTGGATCAGAAATGGAGCCACAGTGGAGTGGGTTTACCGCCTTAGGTACATAAGCCCTGAGCCTGTGGAGCTGGGCCATCCTTCCATTCACTAGCCGCAGGTTCCTGGGGGCTGGAGTGGGGACATTGAGGTACCCACAGTACCTGAGACTTGCAAGGTCACCCTCCCTGCAGCTTGTGTCCCCAAAAGCAGGGCAGGGCATGGGTTGATTGACACCCCCTCCCTCCCACAGAAGGCACTGTGAGTCCCACAGCTGGACTCAAGGAGTCGAAGTCCCCAGTCCAGCTTCACCCACGAGGCTTCCCAGGCAAGTTCTGTGCCAATGACAGTGACACATTGGAGCTCCCTGCCAGCTCTCAAGCGCTGCTGCTGGGGTGGGTACCCACGAGGCTGGTGCCTGCCCTCTATGGGCTGGTGGTGGCTGTGGGGCTGCCGGCTAATGGACTGGCGCTATGGGTGCTGGCCACACGGGTACCCCGCCTGCCATCTACTGTTCTGCTTATGAACCTTGCAGTTGCGGACCTGCTACTGGCCCTGGTGCTGCCACCACGTCTGGCCTATCACCTGCGTGGCCAGCACTGGCCCTTTGGGGAGGCTGCCTGCCGAATGGCCACAGCTGCCCTCTATGGCCACATGTACGGCTCAGTGTTGCTGCTGGCTGCAGTCAGCCTGGACCGGTACCTGGCCCTGGTGCATCCTCTGCGAGCTCGTGTGCTGCGTGGCCGGCGCCTGACCATGGGGCTCTGTTCAGTGGCCTGGCTCTCAGCAGCCACCCTGGCCCTGCCTCTCACTTTGCAGCGGCAGACTTTCCAACTGGCTGGCTCTGATCGAATGCTGTGCCATGATGCATTGCCTCTGGCTGAGCAGACCTCCCACTGGCGACCTGCCTTCACCTGCCTGGCTGTCCTGGGCTGCTTCCTGCCACTGCTGGTCATGGGACTGTGCTATGGAGCCACCCTGCATGCACTGGCAGCCAGTGGCCAGCGCTACAGCCATGCACTCAGACTGACAGCCCTGGTGCTGACCTCAGCTGTGGCCTCTTTCACACCCAGCAATGTGCTGCTGGTGATGCACTATTCGAACCCGAGCCCCGAGGCCTGGGGCGACCTCTATGGAGCCTATGTGCCTAGCCTGGCACTCAGCACCCTCAACAGCTGTGTGGACCCTTTTATCTACTACTATGTATCCCACGAGTTCAGGGACAAGGTACGGGCCATATTGTGTCGCCAGCCAGACATGAACAGCTCCTCCCAGGCTTCCAGGGAGGTGGGAAGCCGAGGGACTGCCATTTGCTCCTCTACACTTCTGTGACAGGTATCTGAGGTGGGAAGGGGCACTCAGAGCAGACTGGACCTTTCCTTAAATACATCCCTTCTGAACCCTCAGGATGTGACCTTATTTGGAAGCAGAGTTGTTGTAACCGTCAGTAGTGGAGCTGAGGTCCATAGAAGGGTGGTGGACAAATTCCTTGTAAAAGAGGAGCGGTGGGCGCCAGTGCGGCACACCTGTTATACCAGCACTAAGGAGGTGGAAGGAAGAGGATCAGGAGCTTAGGGTTATCTCTGACTCCATAGTGAATTCTGAGCTAGCCCGGGCTATGTGAAACCCTGTCCTTAAAAAAAAAAAAAAAATACAGTAACAGAGCACAAGAACGTGTGGCTATGAAGACAGAGAAGAGTGGCAAGGCCACAAGCCAAGGGCACTAAAACCAGAAGTGAGACAGTCTCTCCCTCAAAGCCTCAGAGCCAATCCTGGACACCCTGATCTTGTCAAGGAGCCTTTCAGAACTTGAGACGATAAACCTCAAACCTTTGTGCTCTGTATATGTGTGTCTTTATGGTATAGGTGTGTGTGCATGCATGCATAAGCCTGTGGGTACATGAGGAGGTCATAGGATGACAGGTGCCTCCTTACTCAATTCCTTCTCTACCTTTAACATATTTTAAAACTTATTTTATGGCTGGGTGGTGGTTGGTGGCACACAACTTTAATCCCAGCACTTGGGAGGCAGAGGCAGGCAGATAGTTCAAGGTCTGGTCTACATGGTGAGTTCCAGGACAGCCAGGGCTATACAGAGAAACCCTGTCTCGAAAAACAAACAAAAAAATTATTGTGTGTGTGTGTGTGTGTTCTGCCAGCATTCATGTCTGTTCACTACATGTGTGTCCAGTACCCAAAAAGGTCCTAAGAGGGTGTCAGATCCCCTGGAACTGGAGTTACAAAAGGCTAGGAGCTGTCATGTGGATGCTGGGGATGGATGGAATCCTGTTCTTCAACAAGAGCAGCAGACACTTTTAACTGCTGAACCATCTTGTCAGCCTCCACCTCAATTTTGGAGATCGGGTCTCTCGGCGGACCTGACGCTCATTGCCCGTGGCTAGGCTGGCCTGCCAGCAAGTCCCCAGAGGCTGCGGACTTTTGCACCACTCTTGGCTTTTACACAGCTCCTAGGGGTCCAGACTCAGGTGCTTATGTGTGCACAGCAAGTGCTACCCACTGAGTCAGCTTGCTTGGGTCCTTCATGGTACTCTGTTACATTTGTCCTAAGGTCTTGTAAGGGGTGACTGAAGATTCTTGGACCCACTGGCCACTCAGCTCTGCTCTTTGTGTCCCTGCACTTAACAATGTTTCTCACAGACAGAAAAGATGGCTCAGTGAGCAAAGTCAATTGCTGCCAAGCCTGAGAACCTGAGTTTGATTCCTGGACGTACATGGTCGGAGAGAACCCATTCCCACAATTTGTTCTCTGACTTTTACACATGTGCTGTGGCATGCACATGCATGACAGTCTCTTGTGTCTAAGGTTAGAGTCCTTTCCTCCCCAACCCCAAAGCTAACTGCAGGTGGAGAGATGGTTTCTCAGGTGACCAGCACTGTGCCTCTAAGTCATGTGTAGCCAGGCCCTGTGTGCAAACAGGCTTGTGCTCTTGGGACTAGCCCTACTTCTGTTGTTTGCTGAGGGCTGAAGATCACATGTGACTTTGGGGGTCAACTTGTACTTACTAGTGGCCTCTAAGGTAATAGACACAGGACTTCCACCTGGCTAGGAGTTGGTCCCTCCTGTGTAGATTACACAGACTTCCCAAGCTGCAGCAGCCTTGGGCCTTAGCCTTTCAAGTGTGTGGGGTCTCTGGGGGTCATGGTATTAAGTTGGGGTGTACTGTGAGAGGGTTCTGCTGACTAGCTTGTTCTTGGACCAGTACAGAACTACAATAGCTGTGGGTACAACCTGGCGTCTTACTCTAGGACCTTACTGCAGGTGTTGGAGGTGGAGGCTGGTGGCCCCTGATTTGAAAAGACAGAGGACAGAAGGGGCACAGTTGCTAGGGAGGACAGCTAAATGGACATGGCAACTTTCAAACCTTTAGTTTGAGTGCACCCTGATGTTTAGAATCAGAATTCACTCAGACATTTGGAAGGTTTGATTATGTGCCTTAAGGAACCCATGGGATTACTACCAGACTGAGGCTTGAAGATGGTGAGAAAGGAGACTGACGCAGATCTGTCCCCAAACTGCCCTGACTCCGCTCAGGCCCAATCCTAGGCTTACCTTTCCATAGCCCCTTCCACCCTGTTCCTCCCTGCCTTGTCCTAACTGCTGTGTCTTCAGGACCTTGGCTGTTCCCTGCTTTGACTCCTGGTCTTTGATCCCAAGGGCAAACCTTTTCTGGAGTCAGAAGGGAGGTGTCATGGTTATGGAACTTTGGGCAGCAACAGTGGGTTCTACAAATGGACCAGGACCCTGCTTCACCTACCTGCACATGGAAATGAGCACACACCTGGGGTGAAAGGCTTATGTACTCATGACACTGAAGTGCATGTCTTAAAGGAGCAAAGTGACAACTGGTAGGGTGGAGAGTGAGGAACTAGGTGGAGAGCCTGAAGTTAGCAAATAAGTCCAGGACAGAGTGCTGGACGAACACACACACACACACAGACACACAGGCACACATAGACACACACACAGACACACAGAGGCACACTCACACACAGACACACAGACTCAGACACACACACACACACACACACACACACACACACACACACACACACAGAGGTGTTTTCTGTATTCAGTGAAAAGTACTTCTTTCTCTTCATTCACATCAGGAACAACCAGCCTGCTGGCACCAGCTGGAAGAGTCCTTGTGGGAGATCAGAGTGTCTCACCTCAGGGCCACCTTGTATTTCTGGTGATGCTGCCCAGCTGTTGGGTCATGGCAGTTGGGGACTGTCCCAGTCTAGTTATTATTGCACAATGACCAAAAGCAAAGCCTAAGGAGGAATGGGTCTATCTGGGTCACAGTCCATCATCAGGAGAGTCAAACAGAACCCTGGGAACAGGTGGCAGTTTGCCATCTGATGTGGGTGCTGGGAACTGAGTTCTAGCTCTCTGCTAGAGCAGCAAGCCTTCTTAACCAAGGAGCCATCCCTCCAGCCTTTTTTTGTTTTTCCTTTTTACTTTGTAGCTCAGGATGGATTTGAACATCCTCCTGTCTCAGCCTTCATTGAGATTTGCAGGAATGCACACTACATCTAGCCCCCACTGTGCCAGGTGGAGAACCTGAACCACACTGTCTAGTCTGGATACTCTCTCTAGGACACACTTCCAGTGGACTGTGTGGCATGAGCCAGCTGCTGCAGTTCTCTGAGCCAGTTCTGGGGAGGCCAGGCCTAGAGGGGAGCCACCTCCCCTGTGGGAACAGCATGGCCAGCTGTGCACTGCCTGACTGTATGACCTTCACAGGCACCTCTCTAAGATCTGGTTGGGATTGAAGGTGTGCACCATTATGCCTGGCCCAGTATGCTGTATGTTCTCTTCTAAAACCCATCCTCTGTCTCTGGCTGGAATTGAAGGTGTGCACCATCACTCCTGGTCCAGTATGCTGCATATTTTAGGAAACTATAGCAAGACAGATTGCGTGTTTGATTCAATTGCAATTTATTTTTTTTCAGTGATTGGGATTAAACAGAAGACCTTGCACATGCTAGGCAAGCCAACTCCCTGAGCTATACCCCAGCCCTCACTGGATTCTAAGCACAGCCTCTACCTTTGAGGCACACCACCATTCTTTTTTACATTTGTTTATTCAGTGTGTGTGTGTGTGTGTGTGTGTGTGTGTGTGTGTGTGTGTGTGAGAGAGAGAGAGAGAGAGAGAGAGAGAACACCCAAGTGTGAAGATTTGAGGACAACTTGGAGTCTATTTTGTGGTTCCAGGGATGAAACTCAGGTCATCAGATAATGGCAATGAGTTTCACCAGATGAGGCTTACTAGGCCTGCACATCAGTGTCCGCAACTCCCCTGCTGACCTTACTGTATGTGGGAATCCCAAGGGTGTTCAGTCACTGCCCACATCCTCCTGGCCTCTCCACGTTGGCCCTGCCTGCCATGTGTAAACAATGGTAATGCCTGTGGTTTGTGTTCCTGTGATCTCTGTGGGACACTTCAGAGCTGCACACAGACCTGTCCCACCAACCTGAGGTAGGGATTCCCAGAGCTTGAAGTCACAGGAACATATTGATGTGGTTTTCAGTTGAGCTTTGCATGTTGAGAGTAATTCTATGAAGATAATATAGGTGGGAACTTGGGTTGTCATATCGGCAGCACTGAGCAACCCAGCAAGCACTCCTCTAGGGCACCTGTGAGCTGATGTACACAACCCACTGACATGTTTTAGTTTTTGAATCAGCAAACATCTGCCTTTTGGAAACAGTCTGGAGGCTCTTAGGCTGTTATGCCTGCAGTCACAGGGACAGCGGCTGAAAAGAGGAAGGCAGGTGGTCCCTGGCTACAGCAGCCTCCAATCTCTCAGAGTCCACAGCATCCTTTGCAGCAGGAAGTCACACAAGTCATCTGAAAAATGAAGGGGAATACCAAAGTCCTCCACCCTGTTTGTTCCCCACCACGTCCCTGCATGAGACGGTCCCACTGTGCTATCCATGTTGGTCTCAGATTCATGACCTCAGGATCTACCAGCCTGAGCCTCCTCAGAGCTGACAGTCACCCCAGTGGCAAGTCTGCCTCCACCTCCATGTGCTGGGATGACAGGCAGGAACCATTTTGAGCTGAGTATGCAACTCAAGTGTTAGTGCATGGCAGGCAAGCACATTACCAACTAGCTATATGCCTAGCCCATTTTTAACTTTTGTTTTTTTGAGACAGGGTTTCCCTGTGTAACAGCCTTGGCTGTCCTGGAACTCGTTCTGTATACCAGGCTGGCCTCAAACTCACAGAGATCTGCCTGCCCCTGCCTCCCAAATGCTGGGATTAAAAGTCTGCACCATTTTTAACTTTTCAAGAGTCTTATGTTGCCCAGAATAGCCTCAAACTTACCAGAAGCTAAGGATAACCCTGAACTTTTTAAGACAGGGTCTTGCTGGGTGGTGGTGGTGGTTTAAGTCTTTAATCCCAGTCTTCATCAGTAGGCAGATCTGAGTTCTAGGTCAGCCAGGTCTACACAGTGAGTTACAGGAAAGCCAGGGCTGCAGAGAAACCTTGTATTGAACAAAAAAAAAAAAAAAAAAAAAAAAAAATGCAAAGCAAGCAAACACACATGCACACGCACCCAAACCAAAAACAAAGGAAGGGTCTTACTGTGTAGTGTAGCTCTGGCTGTCCTGGAACTCAGTAATCCAATAATCTATTTGCCTTTTCCTCCTGAGTACTAGAATTGAAGATGTGAGCAACAACTGTTGGCTCAGCCTGCGTTTCTTTAAAATTTTCTATTTATTGTGTATAGAGGTCAGAGGTCAACTTGGGTCTTTCCCAAGTATCCCAGAGATCAAAGTAAGGTTAGCAGACTTGGTAGCGGGCACCTTCACCACCTTTTCTGGCCCTAATGGATATTGAGAGTCTCAACCAAAATTCATCCATTAAAGACATGGTTCCCAGTGGAAAGGGAACCTTTTTTTTTTTTTTTTTTCCCCTTTGGCTCCCACATGATGCTCAGTACAGTTAAGGTGTTGGGGCTATCCATGACCTTAGACTGAAATCTCTGGAATCTTGAGGCAGAGTCAGCTTCAGTTTACAGTGTGTAAGGGTCAGAGTGTCAGTTCAGTCGCCATAACTCAAGTGAAAAAGCTGGCAGGGTGGTCTGTGCTCATGTTCCCTGCCCTTCAGAGGCACAGACAGGAGGACCCTGGGGCTCAGTGGCAGGCAGCTAGGAGAAGGATAGTATGGAGGGACAAATATGTGACACACAACCATCAGCATTTGTTCACTCATTTATTCATTCTCTGCAGACTAAACTGTCCTTGGACTCACTGAGATCCACCTGCCTCTGCCTCCCCAGTGTTGGGATTAAAGGTGGGTGCTGCCACACCCAGCCAATCAGAATTTAAAACAGCAAGGACAGAGGGCTGGGGACCTAGTAGTCATAAGTCACTCAGTTTCAGGACGCCAGGGCTCTGGAGAGAGACCCTGTCTCAAACAAACAAAAAACCCAACCAAAACCAAAAAATGTTAATGATGTCCCAATTGCAAAGTGCACAAAAGTTTCAGAAAACTGAATCACTGGAACTTCCTTCAGTCTTTGTGAACAAGGCAGGGATGGATGGAAAGTCAAAGGCACCTGGGAAATATTCACAAAGCAGCAGTACAGGCTGCCTGGGGCCACTCAGGGGTCAGGCCTGCATTGTGATTAGTCCTGTCCTGGGAGGGAACCGTGGTCCCTGAGGGCATCTGCACTGAAGTACCACTGGCTGCTGGTGGGGGTGGTTGGGGCCTCTTCCCAGACTTCCTGGCTTATCAAGGCTGCTTCTTTGCTGGCCTGGGAGGAAAGTTCTAGTACCTGGTCAACAATCCTGTGGACAGAAGAAAGAGAAGGGACAACTTTGTGGCTAAGAACTCTAAAGGAGCCCTTGGAAAAGCAAATTTTTTTTTGTTTTTCGAGACAGGGTTTCTCTGTGGCTTCAGAAGCTGTCTTGAACTCACAGAGATCTGCCTGCTTCTGCCTCCCTGGGATTAAAGGCGTGTACCACCAATACCCAGCAGAAAAGCAAACTTGTAAAAAGACCTTTATTTTGTTGTGTACAGCTTACCTGTGGAGGTCAAAGGAGTCTGGTCTCTCCTTCATGTAGGTCCTAGGGACTCAACTCAAGCCACCAGGCTTTGCTTGCTGAGCCATCTCAGGACCCTAATGGTCTCTTTGGAAGTAAGCAAGGGTTGTACAGCACGGTGGAATGTTTACACTGGCTGAAAACTTGGTGGGTATGTATGTGCACATGTGTGCATGTATGTGCCCATATGTTGCTAGAGACAGAACCAGGGCCTTGTGCATGCTGTGCAAGAACTGTGACTGATTTCCCTCCATTTCCAGCTCTCCCATTTTACTTCTTGAGACAGCATCCAAGTCCCCTAGGCTGACCCTGAACTGATGACCTTCCTGCCTTAGCTCCCAGTAGCTGAGATGACAAGCCTGTGCTCCCATGCCTAGCAGGCAAGAGTTGTATAGACAGGGTCTCACTATAATGCTGGCACCAGGAAGCCTTGAATGCATGCCTTTGTCCTCCTACCTCAAACTCCAGCTTATCTGGGACCTCAGTGGCATGCCCCCACACTCTGAAGAGTGGGCAAATTTTATGTGAAGAGCACTTGTTGGAGCCAGGCCAAATGTGAGACTGAGTCTATCACCACATGGCCATGGCCTCTGTTTGTCCCTTTAAGCAAGACCAGGTGGTGTCTGCAGACTTTAATAGTCTTCTAGGTGACAGAGGGCATGGGCCAAGTGTATGTACTGGGTGCATCTGTACTGCTTAGGATACTGACAGGAGAAACTGCTGGCCAGATAGTGGTTACAAGCATGAGTGAAACAAAGGCCCCATGCTTTGCTTCCTGTGAGTGATGGCTGACCTATCCTGAGGGACAGTGCTGAGTGCAGTGTGCTTCAGAGTCCCTGAAAAGTCCTTTAGGCATCTCCTTAAATTCATTTAGCATTGTGAGAGCAGATGAAGCAAGATTCTTTTGGGGTTGCCAAATGGCTCAGTGGGTGAAGGTGCTTTCTGCCAAGCCTGCCTGATGCCCTCAGTTTGACTCCTGGGATCTACATAGTGGAAAGAGAACAGATCCCCAAAGCTGTCCTCTGACCTCCACAACTCATGCTCTGGTATGGACATGACCAAACACATACAAATAAATACTATAAAAAAAAAAAAAAAAAAAAAAAAAAAAAAAACGTTAAGAATTTGGTATGGTGGTGTATATGCCTGTCACTCTAGAACTCTACAAGCTGAGGCAGTGGATTGCTGCAACTCAAAGGCATACTGGGTTACACAGTGAGACTTTGTCTCAGAAAAACACAAAAATAACTGTCTCTTGAAATCCCAAAAGGTGGTGCATACTTTTAATCCCAGCACTCAGGAAGCAGAGGCAGATGGATCTTTGGAGTTTGAGGCCAGCCTGGTCTACAGAGTGAGTTCCAGGATAGCCAGGCCAAACAAAACCAATTAACCAACCCAAAACCCCAAAGCATTATGCTAAGCAGGATTCTGTATTCTGGACAATGTTTAACATGTGTTGAGCAACTGCCTGGCCCAGGAAAGGTTCTCTCTGTTCCCTGCTGACCCAGTGCTTCAATGTCTAGGGCATGAGGATGAGCATAAGATGCCTTCCCCTCCCATGGTGGTCTCAGGTCTCTATTGTCTCCAATCCTATTTTACTAGACTCTGGCATGGTATGAATCTATGGCTCCATTTTATCCAATACCCCAATATCTCAGAAATCAGAACCAGGCCAGAAGCTGAACAGCCACTAGGGCAGCACAGCCTGGCCACTTTGGCAGTGTGGTAACTGTGAGGAACTTAACAGCAAAGGCCCCCAAAGCAGGCTGCCCAGATAGGACCAGCTTTCACCTGAGATACCAGTTGGGTGGAGGGAGGAGGGATGGAGACAGAAGGGAGGCACAGAGAAGGACGGAGAGAGGAGGGGAGGAAGGGAGGGATGAAGGGAAAAGGGGGGAGGCACAGTCCACACCTGTGGAGCTCCAGGTCCTTTTTCCTGGTCAAGTTTCTGAGCTCCTCCAGCAGGCACAGATTCTGTACATTGGCATCCAGGGAGCAGATGCCCAGCTCACCCAGGAGCTGCAGGGTGGTCCTCAGGGCTGGCTGCAGATCATCTGTAGAGACACAGGCTGTAAGCAGGATTCTGGATCCCAAAGCAACAGCTGCTTGTGCTCTGTGGAGCTGACTTTTCTATCACACTCAGGGAGCTTCGAGGGGGTAGGGCAGAGGGACCTTAGTAGATCTCACTTGTCCCTGGTGAGTGCAAGCACCAAAGGCACTCTGGTAAGGGAAAGCCAGTGCTGAGTGTACAGGTGGCACCCTCATGACAGCTGCCCCAGGAGGGCTCCCTGTGGACCAAGGGAGCTGAGGCTTCAGGCTGCAAGCTGTTACTCTGCTCCCTCACTCTGTCCTTCTACTATGAACCGACAAGCACAATGCACCTGCCAGATGTGGTCTGGACCTGCACTTCCTGAGATTCTGGCATCTGCAGCAGCTGAGTGAAGTTATGTTGCTCTGATAGCCACAAGTGTCCCAGGCACAGGCTGGCACCACTGGCCTGTTCCCTGCACATGTCATCTTTGCCTCGCACAGTGCGCAGGACTGTGCTGGGTATGGCATGGCAGCTGTGGGCAGTCTGGTAGGATAGCTGCAGGTTCCAGGGACTTCCAGCTGTGAGGGCAGCAGCTTGGGGACTCAGTTGCCTGTGTCCTACACACACTGGGAAAGACATGGTTCCAGTACCACCCCAGGGTGGAGACACCTAGGTAGAATATGGTGCATGTGAGCCTTGGGACTCCTTTTCTACTGTGGCAATGCCATACAGCAAGGGTGTTCCTACCTAGAAGCTCCTGTCCACTTCCCTGCACGTGGATTGCCTGCACAGGCAGCTCATGTCGAGTGGTATCCAGAGCTGTGGCCAGTGTCTTGTATTGTTCCTTGAAACGCTCTGCCACGACCTGGAAAGGGCCCAGCAGCTCCATCTGCAGGCAGAAGGGGACACTGTAAGACAGCACCCACAGAGAACTATCTGCGGGATGGAATGGGCCTTGCATGTGCTAAGCCCTGCTCTGGCACTGCAAATCTCAGCCTCATGGTCAGCCTTCAACCTCTAGGTTTCCTGGCCACAGGAAAGTCACAAGATTGGAAGCTGGCTTTGGCAGCTGGTCCAAGGAAACAGGATCTCCTTTGACCAACCCTGGATGAGACAGCAGCTGATTTTCCTGCCATCAGAGCTGGCAGGTGCCAAGGCTTCTGCACACGTGTGGCAGACAGGTGTCCACACTAACATCAGGAGCCATAGCAGAGTGGGCAGAATACAAGTGGTGATACCCTGAGACTTGCTTCCTCATGCACCTCTGGCTTGAGGAGCACAGTCACACCCACCTGGGTATCTAGGATGGCAGCCAGGTCCTGATGTTTCTGCTGGAGCGTCAGCTGGCGCCGCAGCTCCAGCACCTGCCCTTGTAGCCTCTCCTTCTCGCGGCTTATGGCTGCCAACTCTTTTTCAGCCTTCTCCTCCAGCAGAGTCAGGTTGTTTTCTATCTGTGGGTGCATGATCAACTCAGGTGGGGTAGGATGCATGACAGAAGACACACTGGTGCTCCTGAGGCCCAGCTATGCTCACCTTTACAGACAGCAGGGAAAACAGCAGTGTCTGCGACTCCATCATGTCCATGGTTTTCTGGAGATCCTGCAGGGTTCCCAGTAAGCCATGTGACCTGGCTCTTCCAGGGATGGCAGAACCCCAACCTCTGTGTACTTTATAGGCTCAAACAGAAATAGTATCCATCCACAGGCCTGGGGATGGAGCCACGTCTCATTTTGCCCAAGAATTGTAATGGGTGTCCCCCCCCCACTCAGTATGTGGGCACACTGATCTGAGCAAGGACCCATGGGCACCATAGTCCTGGCCTCCATCCTGGAGGACTGGCTGCCTCTGTCCTGGAACTGCAGCTGCTGAGAGTCAGACCTACCCACTGCTCGCTACCCGTGCTCACCCGTCTCTTCTTGCGAAGGGTTCTGTTTTTCTGAGGAGTGGTACAGAACGTGGACTCGGCTTTCTTTGACACTGTCCTGTCTAGCTGGGGAGGCTTCCTGAACAAGCTTTTGTCTAAAATAAACCATTTCATTTACTTAAAAAAAGTTTTTCACTTGGTTTTTGGAGATGTAGTCCAGATTGGCCTAAGACTTAATCCTCCTACCCTAGCTGGGGCTTCAGGCTTGTGCCACTGTAAGTGGCCAAGAACATAACAGGTGCCTTTAGATTCATGACTGTTACAAGTAAAAGATGCCACCTTCCACCCCAGTACTCAGGCCCTCACACTATGACCGAAGCACTGCCTGGGACCTACACCTGCTGCCACCACCCTGCCTGGGACTTGTACTTGTTGCCTTCATCCTGCCTGAGACCTGCACCTGTTGCCACCGTCCTGCCTAGCAGGAGGGTCAGACCTGCACTGCCAGTTGGGAACACACTGGGACCAACAATCCCAAGCCTGGTGTGCATGAAAGGCACATGCTACTCTCATAGCAGTGAGTCAAACTGGCAACAAGGGCTGCCCAAGGCTGGGACCATCCTTACAAGCTCAGCCACAGAGGGGCTAAAAGAAACCACTTACCATTGATGGCTGAAAGGTCTAGGTCAGGTGGAGCTGTGCCATGTCCTTCCAGCATGGTGGATTGCAGGTCTCCTGTTCCTATCACTTGGCTGTCTTCTACCCAAAGAATACCATGGTCAGTACCAATGGAACCACACCCCTTGGTACAGTACTGCCCGAGGCCCCAAGGACTGTTTCTTACAGGGTATGTGGGCACTGGACTCGTGCTCTACAGCTAAGGTGAGGGGCTTCTCAGTCCTCTTGTCTTTGTCCACAGACTTACAGAACCATGAGCTCAATAAGCCCTTTTAAATGTCTTTTTTTTTTTTAAAAAAACTTTACATGTTTTTCTTTTATTTTTTTTAAAGGTTTATTCTATATACAGTGTTCTGCCTGCATGTATGTCTGTCTACATACCAGAAAACAGTACCAGATCTTATTACAGATGGTTGTGAGCCACCATGTGGGTGCTGGGAATTGAACTCAGGACCTCTGGAAGAGCAGCCAGTTCTCTTAACCTCTGAGCCATCTATCTCTCCAGGCCCCTAAAATATGCTGAGCCTTCTTTCTAGCCACAACAAACCTCTTCTCAGAAGAGCAAATTACTACCAATCATAATTTAGTGGCATACACCTTTAGTCCAGCTCAGGAACAGAGGCAGATGGATCTCTATAAGTTCCAGGACAGCTAGGGCCAGACAGTGTGACCTTGTCTCAAAAATAAACAAAAAAATCCTGCCAACTCCCCAGGCACAGGTATTCTGCTATAGCCATAGAAACAGACTAAAGGGCACCATGTGGAAATAGTCACATCCTTCCCCAGCTGGGCAAGCCCTGGGCTGACCATAACCCCCAAACCACAATTTGTAATTCCTAGATACAAACAAAAATCTATTCCAAATGGTGAGCCAAGAGAGGTGGGAGGGGCTCTATTTTAGTGCTTTTACAGCACTGCTGTGCATTGGTAAGAGTCAGGAAACTTCATTTTCTACAAAGTCAGATGGAGTAGTAGCAGTAGCCCTTCCATGGTCCTGTGCTCAAGGCCCAACCCAGCACTCAGGAATTCAGGGCTATCCTCAGCTACAAGGCAACTTCTAGGCTAGTCTTGGGTATATGAATGAGTGTCAAAAAATGGGACGGTTTGGCTGGCTGGTTGGCTGGCCCATAAAGGTGCTTGCTTGCCCGGCAAGCCTGATGATGGATTTGATCCCTGGAACTTGAAGGAAGCTGAAAGGAGAGGACTCCACAGAACTGTCCTTTGATACCACATGTGCCAAGATACCAGGAACAATTACCAGTAATGACAAATGAAATAATAAAAAAAGTAGTTCATTAACTTTGATACTGCTGACCTCTGAGCTAGCTAGGGGCATCCTGTGCACAACGGGCTCAACCAGCAGCTGTGGCTCCATCCATCAAAGGCCAAAATTCAAATAAAATGTCTGCATATACCACTATTGAGCAAGAGTCACTGTAGCTGAGCACCCTGTTAAAATCCAGGCAGGTCCTGGTTCCTGGCGGGCCCAGCTTCAAACATAGCCCTCACTCAGTCATATGAGGAAATCCTAGCTGGGGTTATGTTCTGCTCTTATTCCTGCCTGTGAAGAGAGA
Source organism: Phodopus roborovskii (assembly GCF_943737965.1). Taxonomy (NCBI): domain Eukaryota; kingdom Metazoa; phylum Chordata; class Mammalia; order Rodentia; family Cricetidae; genus Phodopus; species Phodopus roborovskii. The sequence continues at coordinate 1,687,041 of NW_026125665.1, read as the reverse complement.
ATATATTTTTATTTTTTTTTTTAGATAGGGTCTCAGGTAGCTCAGGCTAGCCTCAATCTCCCCATGTAGCCAAGGATGACCTTGAACTCCTGATCTTCCTGCCTTCACCTTCCAAGTGTCCAGATGTCAGAATTCCCACTGGCTGTAATTTCTGCAGAGCCCCTAACCCATCAGCAAGCAGCAGCTCTTGGCCTATCCCAGCCTGCTCCCTGGATCTGGGAATAGTTTTGTGGATATACGGCTGTGGCCTCAGACACTGCCCCTGCTCCCATCATAAATACTTGAACCACATTCTTCTTGACAGAGACCCATGGTGACACAATCTAGGATCACCTGGTAATGAGGGACTGCTTGGATCAGGCTGGTCTGTGGGCATGTCTTTGAGGGGTTGTCTTGATTGTCAAGGGGAGGCCTGGCAGTACCTTCCCTGATCCCAGAGTCCCATCTCCCCAGCCCCAGCTGGGCCCCACCTTTGCTCCTTGGCAGTAAGCTGGCCTTCCTTCCCTCAGGTAGCTTCCCTCCAGTTGATACAGAACCCTGTTACGGGAACAGTCAGAGGTCAGGTCACCTTCCCTTTGATGCATCTGCTTAGAGGTCAGAGGGAGATGCTGGGAGTTTTAGAACTGTATATACAGGACAAGAAGATTTGGTTACAAACAGTGGAAAGTTACATGCATTACACATAGGGGAATAAGGCATGGGTGCCCGACTACCTTTACACTCAGGCACCTTGATGGGCCTGTGTTTCTGTGTGCTGTGTAGGCACCACAACTGACTTCTTATAGTATTCTCAGGATACTTTCTACACACACTTAAGGAGATACCAACATTTCTTCACTGGCTAAAGTCTTCAACGATTAATAATAGCAATAAGCACCACCACAAGCAAAAGTAGGTGCCAGGGGTGGGAGGGAGAACTGTGGTTGGAATGTTAAAAAAAAAAAAAAAAAAAAGTGGGTACCAGACTGCCAGTTACCACAGATAAAGCAAGGAGGAGCATACTGTGGATGGTGTTATGGTTCATGCCTTCTCATTCACCCCTGGTAGCCTTGCCTATTGACTATTGAAAATATCACACAGGAAGTTCCAGAAGTGAATGCCACCGAAGTTGGATATTCCACGCCATTCTGGGTGAGATGGCAAAAATCTCCCATCCCAGCTGTGCCTGTGACCCTCACCAAATGCCCACTGCCAGTGCCAGTCACTCAGGAGCCACCTGGGTTATGGAGGGGATAGTGCTAGAGGACAGATTTGACAGAATAGAGGCCCCAAAAGCAAAAGGCGTAGAGAAGGAGGCACAGGCCCATAATATGGAGACTAACACTGATACCATTCTTGCCAGAGACTCGTGACTGTGCCTGCAGAAGAGGCTGCCTAGGTACCTGGCAAAGGGCCCCAAAGGTGTCCTCCAGGATCTGGCTCTAAATGCCATGTGCCCTCCATTCCCATCAACTCACAGTGGCTCCAAAAGTAGAGGACTCCATTACTCTCTTAGTTTTCTTTTCATATTGCAGGTATCTGGACTCAACCACTCTTCCTCCTGCATGGACAGAGTGTTTGTTATAGAACACAAATGCACCTTTAATCCCAGCACTCAGGAGGCAGAGGCAGGTGGATCTCTGTGCTTTCAAGACCAGCCTGGTCTACAGAGTGAGTTCCAGAACAGCTAGGGCTACACAGAGAAACCCTGTCTCAAATGGGGGAAAAATTCTCACACTTGTTGCCTATTCTCCTGCCTGTTGTCCCTGTCTGCCCTTCACACACTTCTGCACCCTCTGATCACACAGTAGGACTTCACGATGGCCTTTCTCCTCAACTCAGGAGCCACCAGCAGCTTTGGGCTCAGGACTCCATACTCGTCTCTCCTTGAATGGTTGCTCCAGGCTGAGACAGGACTGAGGATATCTGCATGCTTGGCTTATGGCTAGCCTACAGCTGGATGTGGAGGCAGCACCTGACTGTGTTGCCCAGGCTGGCCTTACACTCCTGATCTCAGGAGATTCTCCTGCCTCGGCCTTCCAAGTATGATGACAGGAGTGTGTCACCATGCCAGCTAGAAAACAGGATCAATCAAAGACAGGGATCTGAGGCCCTGTCTACTTCCAACAGTGGGGACATCAAAGTTCTGAGTGTCCAATCATTTTGGACTATGTCTAATAGTGGGGTCTCCATGAAGACACTTGTCACCCTGAGGACATGGCTGTCTTAACAAAACCAGGCAGCATGCAAACATGTCAAAGTGTACAAACAAGAGTGCCAGGCTGGGGGCACTCAGTGTTAGGGTGACAGCCTGGCATGACGAGAGCCCAAGTTCCATTCCTGCCATAGCAGTAAACAGACATCTGCTAGGGAGGTAGCTCAATGGTTGGGTGCTTGCCTAGCCTATGTGAGCCTCCCTTTCCCCCAAAACCACATCAGGTCCAATATCACTGTTAGCACTGAGGGCCTAAGTTCAATCAGGACCCCTATGGAGAAATACTCCCCCAGGTTATCCTTGACCCCAACATGTATGCCATGCTTGTCCCCACCCACTCGCCAGTGTAATAAAAAAACAAACAAACAACATGGGGTCAAAAGTACTTGCTGCTCTTCCAGGGCACCTGAGTTTGTTTCCCAGCACCCACACTGGCAGCTTGCCAGGCTTTTGGATGGAACTTGGACATGTGGCCTTCCACCACCATAGCATGTCATCTGACAAGGAGTGCAGGTCTCACCTCCAGACTTATATCTTCAGGACTTCAACTCTCCAAAGGCCCACTGAAGTCAAATGACACCTCAGTGACAAGGAGAACCCCAAGTTCCCAAAGGCATGCCACTGAGCAGTAGAAGCTTCAGACTTGTTTCTTTCCCCTCCCCTCCAAGAAACCCTTTCATGAACTAGACGATGGAACATTTAACATCCCAGCATGAGGGAAGTTGAGGAAGGAGCATCAGGAGTTGACTGGCAAACTGGGCTCCATGAGATAGCTTCTCAGAAAACAGTCAGCATGAAGGTTCAGCATGTAAGGTGCTTGCTGCCCACCCAGCTCGATGGCCTGAGTTCAATGCCTGGGCCCTTACATGGAGGACAAATTGACGTCTAACTTCTACACTCATGATATGGCTTGCACATTCCTCCAATGAGATAAATACACAGGTGACAAAAATTAAACAAAAATCGTTAGTGAAGACAAACATTTTCCTTAAAGCACTTACCTTGCACTCTCCTTCCTTTTGTCTTGTGGGCACCAGGGGCTGTGGGTTTCCTGCAAGAGAGAGGAGAGAGATGTGTTGTTCATCCAGCTGCAAGAGCTGTGCAGTGGCCAGAGCCACGTTCTGCCAGATGGAGCTGGGCATGTGAGGACTGTCCAGGATAGGCAGGAGGTGGTGTGTCTACAGGAAGCTTCCTCCTGAAGGCAGTAGAACACTGCTACAGGCTAACCTCACTGCTAGGACACAGCAACAGAGCTCCCCCGAGGGCAAGATCTCTGTCTCAGCAGACTGGTGTGACAATAGCCATAGGTGTGAGGGCTTAGGGATGGAACCTAGTATTTTCAAGGCCACACAAGCACACAACTGAAGGAAGGCAGGAGGGAAAAGCCCTGCAATGGAACGCTCCCTTTATCTACAGTGGCAGGATGGGGGAGGGGGCTATGACACAGCCATTCTCATCAAAGGGTCAGTTTTCTAGGCTCCATGGTCACTGTTATGACCACCAACTAATCAACTTTGCTATTCTAGTACCAGGGCTGACACAATGGGTGGACCATGTGGCAACAAAACTTTACTGATAAAGCACATTTGGATTCACACAACATTCACATGTCATAAAATAGTACATTAATGGAATACATTAATACTGCATCTTTTTTTTTTTTTTTTTTTTTTTTTTTTTTGTGGCTTCTGGGGACCCAAACTCAGGTTGCTGAGCTTGTTCAGTGAGTAATAACAACCCCTCACCCCACCCCACCCAGACACACAGGGTCTCATGCCACAGCCCAGCCTGGGCCAGAACTCATCACCTTCCTGCCAGGGCTGGACAGATGGTTCACAGGTTAAAGAGAGCTTAAGACTTGAGTTTCAGTCCCAGGTAGGTGGCTCACAACCGCTCCAGCTCTGGGGATCCCAAACCTCTGCTGCCCACACACGAGCACACCTACAAGCATGGAAGTTAAAAGCAGGGCTGGGGGCTCCTGGTGTTGGCTGCTCCCTGCAGCCTACAGATGGTGGGGCTCAGCCATAGGAAGCAGGGGAAAGGAAGCATCGCTGCCAGAGGCCAATTATGGGTGTGCACCCTGGGCCTGGAGAGTACATAGTCCTGCAGCTTGACAAAAGGGCAGGTGCCCCAGGGCCTGCCTATCAGTCATGGATGCTTCAGCAACATGTCCTGTCCTGTGTCCACCACCACCCCCTTTCAGAGTTGGAAGTCTGAGGTGCAGTGGTGTCCAGGAGGCTCCATCCACAGGCCTCTTCTCTTTAGCACTTAAATGTTCTAAATTTAATGTAATGTGTGGTGCTCACGTGACCTGACATGTACACGGAGGGCAGGGAACAACTTATGTAGTCCTGTCTTCTTTTATCACATGGGACCTGGGAATCCTGAGGTCATGAGACTTGGCTACACAGAAAAACACTGTCTCAAAAAAGAAAAAAAAAAAAATTCTTCTTTCTTTATTGGGTTTTTGATTTGAGATAGGGTCTCACTGTGTAGCCCTGGATGTCCTGGAACTCCCTCTGTCCACCAGGCTGGCCTCAAACTCAAGAGATCCGCCTGCCTCTGCCTTCTGAACACTGGGATTAATGGTGTGTGTCATCATGATAAATTAAAAAATAATTTGTGTGTGTGTGTGTGTATATACATAAGCATGTCCATCTGTGTGTATGCTACAGTGTGTGTAGGTTGCCCACAGAAGCTAGAAGGAAGCATCAGATCTCTTGGAGCAGGAGTTACATGCAGCTGTGAGCCCCAAACATAGGTCCTGTGAACTGAAGTCAGGTCCTCCACAAGTAAGTGCTCTTAACCATTGAACCAGCTCTCCAGCCCCTCTATTAGTTTTACTTCACACATTCTCTCTCTCTCTCTCTCTCTCTCTCTCTCTCTCTCTCTCTCTCTCACACACACACACACACACACACACACACACAACCTTACTGTTAGAATCTTCCTATTTACTTTGTCAAGTAAAGAAAGTTGGTCTGGGGCTAGGTGTGGTGGTGCAAGCCTATAATTGGCAGAGGCAGAGGCAGCTGGGACAAGGGTCTAACTGAAGTGCCTATTTAACTTATCAAAGGAGATGCTGGTTGTCATGTTCTTCCAGCATCTCTCTCCTGGCATCCCAAGTACCTGTTACAGTCATTCTAGCTGCATACCCTGCCCCTAACCTACATCTCTCCAGCCCCCAAACTTCATTTTCCTTCCCCCAGCTTCTCTTCTCTGTACACCTCAGCCATTTTGTCTACTTGGCCTCTTGGTTCCCAGGTGCTCTCTTTGCTCCCTCTCTCCACCCCTCTCTCTTCTCTCCAGGCCTGGAGAGAAAGACAGTTCAGTCTGGATTCTTCCAGATGCCTCTGGCTGTACTTCCTCTCATATACAATAAACCTACTCCTCGACCACACCTTGGAGCAGCCACGTCCTCACTTCTCATTCAGATCTCTGTGCTCTGTGAGCTGGAGGCAGGCCTGGTCTCCACAGAGAGTTCTGTGAAAGTCAGGGGTACAAAGTGAGATCTTGTCTCAAAGATAAAAAGAAAACAGCCAGGTGGTGGCAGTGCATGCCTTTATTCCCAGCGCTCAGGAGGGAGAGGAAGGCGGATCTTTGTGGGTTCCAAGCCAGCCTGGTTTACAGAGTTAGTTCCAGAACAGGCTCCAAAGCCACAGAGAAACCCTGTCTGGAAAACAAACAATCTCCACCCCACAACAAAATCAAAGCTGGTTTCTTTGAGACAGGACCTCAGGTAGGTAACTCTGGTTGTACTTGAACTCTGGAACACCTCCACCTGAGCCCTGTGCTGACAAACATGCTTCACTACATCTGCCTATAGTGGGATGGGAGAGTTTCTTGACCTTGAGTACATGTGGGTGCCATTAGCATCAACCCGCCCAGGTGTACACTTTTGTCAATTTCCAGACATTACTCTCAAGCAATTATTTCATAACTCCCCGACTCTTCTCAGAGTGGCACAAAACTCTTTTCAGGAAAGAAGGAAACCTGAATTTTAAAAAGAAACGGTCGAGGCTCCAATAATTCCCAAGCCCACTAACAAGGATGAACCCTGGCAGTGCAATGCGGCAGTAAACTGGTCACAGCGGGTGGTGGTGCCTCACACTTGTCATCCCAGCATTCGGAGGATCTGGAGTTTAAGGCTATCATTGGCTACACAGAGTTCAAAGTCGAATCTGGGCTACCAAAATAGAACAAGCCTCACACAAAACCCAGGAGACTGAGCGCACCCCAGACGCAAAAGCTACGCACTCTGAGGCTAAGCCACCTGCCGCCAACACCAAAGTCCCACGCACAATACAACTCTGGGCCGCGTCTGGGACCCCGGCCCCAGACAGAGCACGCACATTAGCTGCTCAGAGCCCGGGCCTCCAGTCTGGGAGGGACTTGGGAAGTCGCTCTAAGGATCCTCAGCTACCCGTCAGCCCAGGCTCTGGCCCTTGGGCCAGACCTCCGATGTCCCCACATTCGACCCTGCTGCACTCTAACTCACCCCGCGCCCCACTTCGAGGAGTCCGCCATTTTCCCGCCTTCCACTCAAAGAGGAGCTTCTCAGGGTCCCGCCCGCTAGGAGGCAGGGAGGACGCGTAGCGTCGCGACGGGAGGGTGTTCTCTGCACGGAGCGTGCCGGGTGTACACCTAATTCGCTCGCACTAGGTTCGTATCGCCCGGCAAGGAGCGGTGTGAGCGGGCGTGGCTTCAAGACTTCTCTCAGAGGCGCCGGCTTCCGGCCCCACTCGGAGCCCGCTAAAAGCTAGAGTCGCGAGCGGGAGGAGGCGGGGCTATCGCAGCGCCCCGCCTCTCTCAGCTCTCCGGAGCTCCGTAACAGGAACGCACCAACCGCAGGGGGCGTCCGTGATGTGTCCTCAGATGGGGCGTGGTCTCTAGGCGCCCCGCCTCTCCGACGCGCTGGCGCCCCGCCTCTCCGTCGTGCTGGCGCCCCGCCCTCTCAGCCTCTCCGGAACCCGGAAGTGGGAGCGCGCGGGGGAGCGGCGGGTGAGGCGAGTCGGGGCGGGGCGGCCTGGAGCAGCGGACCGGCTGGCGGGCGTCGGGGCGGGGAGCCGTCCCGGGACCCGCGGCGCGCGGCGGCCGAGGTTCAGGTGAGTTCTTGCGGCGGCCGTGAGCGGAGACCAGAACTGGTGTTGGTACAGGGGTTCCGGGGCGCGAGGCGGGACGCGCGCGGCCTGGGGATCGCGGGGAGACTAATGGGGGCGAGGCTGGCGGGCTTACGGGGGCTCGACGGCGCCTTTGAGCGGCGGCTGTGGAGAGGATGTGGCTGAGGTGGCAACTGGGGGGTCTCAGGAAACCCGGGAGGCTGCGGAGGCGGAGCCGAGGGCCCAGGCTAGGGAAAAAGGCGAGGTTCTCCGGGTGCTCAGAGAACGAGATTAGGTTTGTGGCAGCCCGCTATTAGGAGTGGAGCGTGCAAAGATGGGCCTGGAAAGCCACTCAAGAACAGCTCCCCTGAGGAAGGGAGAAGAGGAGGAAAGAGCTCCAGCGACCCGGGAAATGACAGGGTGCAGCCTCTGGAGGCTCGCCCCCGCCTTCCCCTTCTTGATTCATCTTCTTCCTGACTTCACACCCCGACAGCTGGGTGATCCGCCAGGGCGAGCCCCAGCGCTCTCTGGGTCTGTCTGTCTCTGCCTTGGGACGCGCATCACTTTCCGCTCAAGAAAGGACTTAGCTGAATTCTAGGGGAGATAGGGAGAAGCTCTGACAGTCTGAACTGCGGTTCAGAAGGAAAGGAGCTGCGTAGGGTGGAAGCCACTCTCTCAAGAGAGTCGCATCCTTGGACTTAAATGGGTAAAAAACGACATACAGGAAATGTGTCCCCTGGCAGTGGTTGTGAGCTCAGCCCCAGGGAAGCACAGCTGCCAGCAAGCCCTCCCTTCTTTTTCTGGGGGAACCCCTAGCCCTAGGGCTTCATAGGGGAGGCCTCTGTCTCGGGTGCCAGCACTTAATGACATCCACTTTGCAGCTCCTCATGTCCCAGCTCCTTCCTTATTGTCTGGTCTTTGAGACTCCAGATTCTTAAGGTGTCCTGTAATAGCTAGCTGTAGGTGGCATGTAAAGTTGTTGTCACAGGCCCATCTGCCTAGTTTTGATTGGCCTGACTTTCTTCTTTCCCCTCCATCATTGCCAGGATCCCTGTCTGTTGTGTGCTTGTAGAAGAGAAGCCAGGTTTAGAGCTCCATTTGGTACAGGAATCTGAATATAAAGAAAGACTCAGAGACATGACTGCCCTAGTCACTTCCAGTATGTTCTGGAAGAAAGCTTTCAGCTTAGCTTGCCTCAGGGCACACTGCCCAGTCAAGAGACTGCTAGGGTCTGGAGACCCTAGGAAGGACTTGAATCTTCCTATGCCATGACCATGTGCTTTTCTCTGTACACTCAGAACATGTGACTCAGTGGGGGTCTTCTGGAAGACGTGTCTGATGTTCTGTGCAAGACTCTCTGCCTGTTTCCTCCTCTGCAAAGTGACTGGATTGGCCTGTGTCAGCCTTTTTCAAGAGCTAACACCACTTATTAACTTTCGTGTCTCTGATATATACCCTTTGGTTTTATGCAGCCCTGACTTTTCTATGTCTCCTGCCCTACAATCCTGGGCATGGAACTTAGAGGCTTATGCAGGCACACTGGGTAAGTGTTCCACCTTGGAGCCACACCCCCAGCCAGCTGTCCATTATGCTTCTTGCATGGAGTGTAAAGCTGTGGCTTTCACCTCCTCAAGTCTAGCTGTGACTGTGTGGGTCAGGTAGGGACTCAAGACTCCTGGCTTGATACCCTTCCTGACAAGTGACCATGAAATTGTGGCTTTCCTTGTCTTGTCTCTCTGGAGTGGCATGTACTGGATGGGTCCAAAGTCTAACTGAGCAAAAGCTGGTTGTGCCAAGTGCTTGCTGCTTCCTGAGAGCAGAACTGAGATCTTCTTGTGCCTCAGAGGGACAACTACTGTCCCTTTACATAGAATAATATTCCCAGTCAGGCAGGTCCTCACAATGACAGGTGGCATGGGTTATCACAGAGCGAGAGCGAGGTTTAGGATGAGGGGAGTCTGTTATCTTTCCTCAAAAGAGGTGGCTGACCCCAGCCAAACATGGAAAGCCATGTCAGTGATGAACCCCCAGTGACAGAAGACCCCATAGCTCTGCTTTTTGGTACATTTGGTACGACCCCTGCTTTTGTTTGTCTCAGGTGTCTTTTCCACTCAACCACCAAGGAGAGGGTCTTTGTTCCTATTTTCCCAAAATGAACTCAGGCAGGTCTGGTTTGGAGATGGATCTTTAGCTTTCTAGAACCAGGAAGTATGATTGAGAAGCTAGGTTCATGCACTAGCTCTTATCACACACAAGGCACAGGCATCCCAGCACTTCAAGAGCATAAAGACAAGTAAGTCCTTGAACCCCAACCCTCTACAATAGCCCTTAATACAAACTTGGCTGTCAAACTATTCTTGTTTGGTGTGGGGTTCTGCTTTGCCCCCAGGACCATCTTGTCCTCCCTGAGATGCTGTAGTGTCCCAAGCTTGCATCATCATGAATGTGGTTAGCAAAGATGATGACAGTTTGTGTCATGTGGAGTTGGCCACATGGAATGAACCCAAGGTGAGAATAGATGCTGAGTGTGAAAATCTGGCTACAGTGCCCACTGGCCTTAGTGCTTCTCTAGGGCAGCTGCAGGATTGGGGGAGACCTTGGTTGCTAGATTCTGCTGGCAGTTGAGTAGGAGGAGGGATCACCCTCGAAGGACCAGGGCAAGTGGGCTAGCTGAGATAGCCTGGTGGGCACAGCAGGGCCATTGTCTCTCTTTTTCTTGTATCACCACTGACCTGGGTTTCTGGAGACTCTGTCCCAATCTGGGAACAAACTTACTTTTCTCGCAAGATTAGCTATACCAGACTCCATTCTTGGAGGTTGTCTGATTGCCATGCCTCTGATAAACTGCATTAACTCCTCCACGGCCCAGGTCCTTAAGGTGCTCATCCTTTCCCACACTGTTTAAGTTCTTTTGGGGGTGTGTGTGTCCTTTGCTGTTCCCTCTCTGCCTGCCTGTTCCTTTTGACTCCTTTTTTTACCAATGACCATAACACAGCTGCTTCACCTCAGTGTGGGAAGATCGTCTACTCTGGGGCTCATCCAACTGATGATTCTTTCTCTGATGTGCACACCTTCCCCCCTCCCCTGTGTTCCACCTGCTAGGCCTTTGTGTCTTTGAGGTCCCCAACCCAGCTGTGCCAGGCAGCCCCTGCCCGGCCCACCATTCAGCCTAGCCAAGGCGTGGCCTCCTCACAGAGCAAGACAGGCCCTTCTCTTCTGCCCTCGTGGTCCTGGAGGGGCAGAACAAAGGGCCTTGTCTTTGCATGGCTATCCACTTGGCTGGGAAAAGCCTCCATGATTAGGCATGTTAGAAAAATGCATCTGATGAGTTAGGGATCTGCTCATTTCCTAGTCAGGGATCCCTGAGAAGTGATTCAGGGGTTCATTCTGGAGGATTGTGGGGTGATGAATAAGCTGTCAGAGCTGACTCATTATGTAGATCCTGTCTGTGCTGGGTATCCTACGCACACATGTGTACATGTGAGATGGAGTCAAGCTAGAGATGAATCTGACAGGCTTTTATCTGCCACAGACTGAATGTGCAACCCACAGGGCTTCACTGTCAGAAGGGTGTGAAGGCCAGGAGTAAAGACCAAATACAGGCATGGCCACCTCATCTGGGGTTGCATGTAATCTACCCCAGGCTCATGGGTGACCCCATCTTCCCTCTTTGTCTCCTGTCATCTTCCTCTGAGTTTGTTCCTGTGTCCTACTTCATCCTTGGAGGACACCAGCCACACAGATGAAGGTCCATGCTGGGGACCTTGATTCATTTTAATTATCATTGTAAAGAACCTTATTTCCTGATAATAGTTGTCTTTAAAGACCAGGGGTCGGGAGCTTGGAGTGGCCTCATATGCAGTCCCAGCAGAATTGCCAAAGCAGAAAGATACTGAGTTTGAGACCAACCTGAGCTGTATAGCAAGAGTCTCAAGAACAAATAGGAAAAGAAAGTTTATAAGAACCCTGGGCTTTAAGAATGTAGGTCACTAGAAAATGGTGGGGCATTTTGCTTCTTTATGCTGGACCAGTGATAAACTTAGAGCTTTGGAGAGACAGATCATCCCTCCATGCTGTGTTCATCTAGTTTCTTCTCTGTTGAGTAAACATGTTAAGGAGTGGGTAAGTTGGTTGACCATGTCAACTCTGGAAAGCTCCCAGTGAGGGAATTTTTTGGACCCTCCTTTCTATGTTCATGGTGAGTCCAGAGAGGCTAGGATTCTTTCTGGAAGGAGCTGATTATCTTTGGGGACTTTTTTTGGGGGGGTGCCCAAACTGGCTTTGAACTCCCAGTTCTCCTGCCTCAGCATCTCAAATGCAGAATGATAGGTTTGAGCCACCACACCTGGCTTTCTTATGGGCTGTTTTAGAGTCCAGTTCTGAGCTGTGAGTGCTGGATAAGGGGCCAGGTGAAACATACAAACTGCACAGAATGGGTTGCCCTATTCTAGGCATTTCTCTGTCACAGAGAACAATACCCCAAAGCTACTCCATCATGGACCAGCTACTGTCTGGAAGGTTTTCAGAATCTTTCAGTGAGGAGAGGTGTTGATTGGGAGCCAGGCTTGGAGCTGGCCCCTAGGGACAGTGAGGGGAATAGGAACTGTCTGTACATTTACCCTGGCAGGAGCTGTGAAGGTATCCAGAGGCAGAAATCTTCTTTCTAGACCCATGGGGAGGCTGGAGAGATGGATCAGTGGTTAAGAGTGCTTGCTGCTCTTCCAGAGAATCAGAGTTCAGTTCCCAGCAGCCACTATAGGCCACTCACAGTTACCTGTAACTGCAGCTCCAGGTGAATCTGGCACTGTCTCCTGTCCTCTTTGAACACTGTACCATAGCATATGGTCAACACAGAGACATAATTAAACATAAATAAGCTCTTACGGAGTACCAGGGAGCCAGACCTTGGAGGTAATAATGCTACTTCCTTCACAAATATACAGCAGCAACTGGCACCCAGACCATGGGTCCCTTCTGTTATCCCTTCCAGAGTTAGAAGGGAGAGTGAAGCCAGGAAGGGACTGAGAGATGACATTGGGAACTCTCTGTCCTCAAGTCACTGGGACTTCCCCAGGCCTTCATTTCCAGGTGAGGATGCTGGGGTCCCTGGGCTTGGCTTGGTATAACGACAGGGTGGAGATTATCAGGGTGGGCGTGACTGTGGAAAGGAAATTTGAGTGGAAAAACTTGGCTCAGTGGAGACCTGGTCCTTTTCCCCAGGAATCTGAGTTTGCTCATGGGTTTAGCAGGGGAATATGGAGCGTTTGGGAGATGGATTGTCACTATAGGTGTGTGTACTTGGCTTCTGGGGCAGGTGGTTATCCCTTGGGGTCTCTGTGCTCATACCCCTTCACTGAATCTGTCATGAGCCTTGAGGGCATGGGGAAGAGCCAGGCTACCCTGTGTCACTCCTGTTAAAGTGCAGTTCTCTGCCTCTGAGAAGTGATGTTTGGGGATAGATTGTTGTTCTCTATAGCAGGCAGTGGGACTTGTGCAACATTCCAGCCTTGGTCTGTGAGGAGTCAGTGACACACATACTTCCTGTGGTGACATTGTTCCCTAAGGACAGTCAGCTCAGGGGCAGCTGCTGCTGTACAGGAGAGACATGCTTTCCACACGTCTTTCCATGCTTGCCCTAGGACCTGGGATTGTTTTGTGACCTGAGTACTGCTGATTCCCCCAATGTAGATAAGGGTTTCCAGTGGGTTGGGTGGTGACTGTCACCAAAGGTGTACCCAAGAGCAGGGCATATGGTACTGTGTCTCCTGGTTAGATTCATTCTCACAGGTCACAGAGGTCATGCTAGATCCTGAAGGTGGAGCCAGGTCCCCGTGGACTTTGGAGGAAACTTGACAGGAGTTTGTTATTGTTTTTTGTTTTCAGTGTTGGGACTTACCCTGTGTCCCACATGCTGGGCAAGGGCTCTGCCACAGCAGAGGATCATTTGTATCCAAATCCAAACAAACTCCTAAGTTGTCCCAAACCTGGAACTTCCTGAGTCACTCACATGATGGCACGGATGGAATATTCCTCATGTGGCATTATGGAATGGATTGCCATGGAAAGAGAAACTGCAAATGTTGCAGGGGGTCTCCCTATGGCTCTGGCAGATGGAAGGTTGACTGATGAATGGCAGGGTCAGTGTGGAAGCTTTTCACTTATAGTTGGGTAGAATCTTCAACATGACTTTCTGTATGTCTTCCTTCCTTCCTTCCTTCCTTCCTTCCTTCCTTCCTTCCTTCCTTCCTTTCTCTCTTTCTCTTTTTCTTTCTTTTTTGAGACACAGGCTGACCTGGAACTGCAGTCTTTAATCTCTTTTGTACAAACCTCTACCTCAGTTTTCCCAAGTACTGGGATCACAGGCATGCATCACCCTGCCCAGCTCCTTTTTTCTTTGTATTTGTAAATGTTGTAAAATCCAGAAAGATTCAAAATCTAAAATGCTCGTGGTCCCAGACATTTCTTACAAGAAATTCTTGACCTTTGGAAATCTAGGAGCCAGTGAGTTTGTTATTTTTTTTCCAGTTTTTTTAAAAATATTTATTTCATTTTACACTCCAGCCTCAGTTCTCCCTATGACCCTCCATAGCTTGGCCTGTCAGAGGGTATCCTGGCAGTAGGCACATGAACCAGTGTTTTTTGAGTGGCTGTTTGAGTCTCAGCCTGAGGCCCAGATCCACATAGCAGCCTGGGTGAGGTGGAGAGGCCCATAGTGTGATGTCACTGGGGAGTTCCCACATAGCAGAGCCTTTAAGCTGGGGAAACCCAGTGAAGAGCCTGACACTAGGTCCCAGGATTCTACCGCCCTGGGGTCTTAGATGGCTCCCACCACAGAGCCTTAACTGACCTTCCTTCCTAGACTAAGTTAACTGCCCTTCAAAACAAGTTGGGAACCCCAGTCACTTTGAAGCTGTTAGGTTAGGAGCCTGAGGCTAGTGTGTGCTCTATGGGAGACCCTGTGTCAGTAATAAAGGGGTGGGGGATTAGTGCTTTCCTGCTCTCCCTGGGGCCCTGAGACTGTAATAAGACTCAGTTGTCTCACCAATTTAAGAAGCAGCAGGCAGGATCTTTGTGCCTTCCAGGTGGCTCTGCTCCTAGGGCCTAGTGACAGGTGGTCCACAGAGAAGTCTGTTTTGTGCATGGGACCTGACAGCTTCCCAGTGTCCTTTATTTTGCAGCCTATGGAGCATGGGGAATTATCCAAACCTTGGTTAATCACAGTGACTGTGTACTGCCTCTCACCTGCAGCTGGATGTCATAGGTCTGACATCTGTCATTGTAAGCTCCCCTGATACCTGCAGAGACCACTATGTGGGGCTCTGCTTTCCCCAGGCCCTCTATCAGTCTCCACAATGTCCCTATCTGACAGAAGTAACAGTTTAAACTCCTTTCCACTGTTGTAGGGCCTCAGAGTCTGACCATCCCTACTTTGGATCCTCTCATGTTCACACTGGACCTCCTGTTCCCAAATTAACCCCAAACTAGCTCCCTGTTCCCAAACTAGTTCCCAAACTAGCCTGTGCCCCCTGTTCTCACTTGGCATGTGCCTGCATGCTCCTTGTATGCCTGACTCCCTCCAGCTGTGTCCGGCTCTGGCTGTTTCCCTGAATTCCCAATTCCACGTCCCAGACACTCACCATGACATGTGGGTTTGTGGGTCTCTCCTCTCCTCAGCTGCTCAGGACAGGTCCTTCTTTGCAGTGGTGGATGGTTGTCCTGATACTGGAATATCCAGAGCAATGTTGAGGCCCTTGCTCCATCCATGCCAGCAGCGTTCTACCCAAGTAGTTGCAGCCAAAAGTGATATTAGGCATGTTAGTCCTGTCCAGGGTGCCTAGTGACTGTTTGACTGTGGGAAGGTGCCTTTGCTGTGGTTGAGTGTCATTCACCTCCCTCATGGCCACATTCTCAAGATAGTAACCCAGTATCAGACCCTGGGGACACTGGAGTGGTGTTTATGATTGGAAAGAAGAGTGTAGGGGATACAGGCCTGTCATTCCAGTGTTGGGGAAAATGATGTAGGAAGATCAGGTGCTCCAGACCATCCTGGGCTACAGAAACTCTGCTTCAGAGGAGACAGGTGGGCCAGGATGGGGGCTTAGTTGGTGGAGGGCTTTTCTAGGCTACCCAAAACCCTGAGCTCCATATCAGCACCATATAAACATGCCTTGACATCTAAGCAGGAAGGAAGGTCAGGGCTTGAGGGTTAGTTAGCCTTAGCTGCATGGTGACAGACACTGGACTTTCAGGACACAGGCAGGTAGACCTGAGGCAGGAAGAACTGCTTTGAGAGATAGGTGAGTGGGTGGCAGTTAGTAATTAAGGTGGCCCAGCTTATACTTGGACAGGTGCTGTCTGCAATGTACCTGGTCCTGAGACAAGAGTGGCCTCAGGAAGAATGGCAAGTTCTGAGCACTGTTAATGGATTTAGGGAGGCTCCATAGGGGCCTTCTCACCATGTGCAAGCTGGGGAGACAGAAGGCTGAAGAAATCTGCAGGGCTTGCTGGTAGCATCCCAGAACCATTACATGTAGAACATTCCATGTCCCCTCTTGGGCATCTAGATGTGGGTACTAGGTTGTCATAAGTGACCATAAGCCAGGTAACTTAAAACAGCAAGGATGGTATTTTCTGGTTCTGGAGGCCCAAAGTCCCAAATTCTGGAGACTGCCTTCTTCAGAGGCTCCAGGTGGAGGCCCCATTCTGCCTCTTCCAGGATCTGGGACTTGGGTGGCCTGTGACTCAAGTCACATCCCACCAGCCTCCATCTCTGCCTTCCTCTGAATTTATGTATTTTTTATTATGTCCTTATTTGAGACAGGGTCTTGAGTAGCTCTGTTGGCCTGAACTTTCTAGACCCTTCTGCCTTAGCAAGGTAAGCCTTGGGGCTATATTTCATGTGGTAGAGTGTTTGTCTAGTATGTATGAGGTGCTATGTTCCATTCCCAGTGCTGAAAAAAACAAAAACCCGAAACTTGAGTGCTGTGTATACAGGAGTATGCCACCATGCCAACCTTGTGTCTTTCTTCTAAGAGTGTCATACATTGCATTTAGGGCTTGTTCTAACTACCTATGATATTTTCTCAACTCTTGGGTTATTTAAGACCTCCTTCCTTCCCAAGTAGCTTCATACTCCAAGGTTCCTAGTGTGTGTGCATTCCAGCAGGCAGCCTGGCTGATGGTGTCCTCCATGCTAGCTTACTTTGAGCTCTGACTGGAAGTTTTAGACTTCTAGTCCCTGCTTTGCCCTTAGCCTTGTGGCCCTTGGACACCCTGGAATGTGGCCCTTTAGCAGTGTCTAGGCTGCTAGGCACCTACACTTATGCTATTCCATGTTAGACTTTAGCTGGAGTCCAGTCAACCCATGATGCATTCCTAGGTCCACCTATACTTTTCTTTATTCTTTGCAGTGTTGGGAATGGAAACCAGGCCCTTCTTCATGGTAGGCAAGTACTGTAGCACTAGGTCAATCCTGTAGCCCCTCAATGGGGGATTCTAGGCAGGGACTCCACATGAGCCATTCTCCAACCCATCTCCATAGGGAGTGTGTGTGGGGGGGTTCCTGTTATGAGCTCCTATTTCCTGTCACTGGATCATCCCTCCTAGAGACTGAGCTGTGAGATGTTCTCTTAATTCCCAGCTGGCCTTTGCATGGCACTGTCTTGCATCTGGGGCTGGGATGGACACAGGCTGTCCTGACACTCCTTGGCTCTGATCTCTGCAACTGTCAGATCAGCTGGTTTCAGCCACTCAGCATATTTTGGATCTTTCCAAATAGTAATTAGGTAATGGGTGTGGTGGTGCATGCCTGTGATCCTAGCCCTCTGGAGCATGATTTTGCATGTCTGTGATCCTAGCCTTTTAGAGGTTGAGGCAGGAGAATGGGCTGTTCAGCCTAGCCTGATCTACATAGCTGAGGTTGGTGGGTATAGTGTACACACACACACACACACACACACACACACACACACACACACACACACGAAACTAAGGACCATAAGGAATAGAGAGGGACCAAGCATTGTGGCGATCCCTCACTACAAAGCTCATTCTGCCCTAACGCCAGCCTTCTCCTTTTAGCTGGGGAATGATTTCACCCGCTAAACATGAGGCTTCAAATTATGGCCTTATATAAACGAGTCGGTTGCCCTGCTCTTTGTGGGGCCCCATTCTGCCTCCTCTGGCGAATTCCAAAGTGGCTGCCAGAATGTGGCTCCGAGCCTGGCTCTTCACGAAGGAGGCTTGGCGTGTCTCAAGCCTGAAGAGTGGCTGTCCGTGTCCAGTCCGAATGCCAACCCTAGGACCTTATGTTGTCCTTCCATGGGTCAAGAGTTAGTGTCTTTTTAGAGTTGGGATTTCTGCTAAAAGTTTGGTATACATATGTAGGTGTGTGTTCATGCGCTGCATGTGTGCAAGTGTTCATGCATTGGGAGCCCAGAGCAGGCTTTCCCTCTCCTCTGTCCCTTGAGACAGGATGTGCTGCTCATTATTTCTCAGATTCCTCCTGTGTCTGTACTACCACCAAATGCTGGGTCATCACATGCAGTCAGGCCTGGATTGTTTGTATGTTTTAGACAGGGTCTCACTGTGTAGCTCTGGCTGACCTGAAACTCACTACCTAGACCAGACTGGCCTCTGCCTGCTTCCAGTGTGCTGTGATTAAAGATGTCACCTGGCTTTTGGACATGGGTTTGGGAATTCAAACTTGAGTCTTCACTGTTGGGTGGGTAGTAAATGTCCTAGTGTCCAAACCCTCTTCCCAACTGTCTTTCAGGTTTTAGGAGAAATGCTCAAGCTAGTGTGGCTGCTTACTTGTGCTAGGAAGGAGGGTCATGTGTTCTGAACCAGCCTTACTGTGCCACAACTGTGATATTAGCAGAGACCAAGTTTGCTGCAAGCACGTGCACACAGTACTGTACTTGGTGCTGTTTGTTTTGTTTTTTTCCAGACAAGATTTCTCTGTAGTCTTGGCTGTCCTGGAACTTGTTCTGAAGACCAGGCTGGCCTCGAACTCAGAGATCTACCTGCCTTTGCCTCCCAAGTGCTGGGATTAAAGGCGCATGTCACCACCGCCTGGATCCATGCATGACTTTTTATGTGGATTCTAGGAATCAGTACTTGCTGTGTGCATGACAGGCACTTTGCTTACTGAGTCATCTCCCCAGCCCTAAGGGAACTGATTTTGTACAAATCTTTGTGGGATTGCTTCTGGCAGCTTGGTGTGTGTGTGTGTGTGTGTGTGTGAGTTGGGGGGCTGAGCATGAGGTGGTTGGTACTTGAAGAAGGTAGGTCAAGCACATTAGCTTTTCAGTATTTAAGAACTGAGAAGCTGGCATGATGGCATCTGTCTATAATTCTAGCACTCCAGAGGCTGAGGCTAACATTGGAATTCCAGGCCAGCCTGGGCTACACGGCAAAACTCCTGTCTTAACAAGAGAGCACCAGGAACAGTGCTCACACTTGTAGTTCAGAGGCAGTAGCATCTCCTTTGAGTTCAAGGCCAGCATGCATCACAGAATATGACTCTTGAAATAAATTAAAAATAAATAAAAATAAAATGAGACAGAATATAGTTTCTTAGGAACTCCCGTGCCTAACACTGTCCAAGCCTGCAGTGTGACCAAGCTGTCTTCCACAGGGTCTATAGCTACAGGCTCATGGTCCCACATGTACACCCTTTCCAGACACACCCGGGGATTCTCGGTATGGGTTTCACATCCACTTAAGACAGGATGTTGGACCACAGCCTTATGAACTTCCAGGTCACAGACTATGAACAGTGCATGGGGAAGGTGTGCTGGAAATCACAGAAACCCAAGTCCCCCTGAGAAAGATGTCACGAAGCTATAATTTTCAAAACTGTGACTCAGCAGTAAAGCCCCTGCCTAGAATGCCCCAAAGGGGCTGGGGGGGGGTGGCTCAGGGGTGGAGCCCCTGCCTAGGATCCCCCAGAGGAGGCCTGGATGTCCCTTTCCCTCCCTTCCTCTTTTTTTTTCCTCCCCCTCCCTCCCTCTCCCTCTCTCCTTTTGGTTTGGTTTTGCCAGAGATTCTCTGGCTGTGGAACTTTCCCTATAGACCTCGGTACTCATAGAGATCTGTCTACCTTTGCCTCCTGAGTGCTGGGGATTAAAGGCGTGTGCCACCACTGCCTGGCTGGATCTATCTCTTAATGTGTCTTTGTGTCTCTATCTGTTTATGTGTATAAGTTTTATTTGTTTATTTTTTTGAGCCAGGCTCTAACTGGTTTTGATCTTTCCTTGCACCTGTGGGCAGCTGGGCTCTGGTCTGACGGTGGGTGCAGTGTTCCCCTTCAAGCAGACTTCCTCTTCCTTGCATCAAGGTGCTCTTGGGGAGGGTGACTAGTAGCCAGGGGCACCCTAGGCAGATCCCATAGGAGGGATTTCCCAGGAAGCAGGCAGTCCGACATAGAAAGAGGTGCTGTCGAAGGAGTGGTCTCCTTACCTAACATTAGCAGGCTTCTGTCTCCTCTGCCCACAGCCTGGCAGGGCAGCAGGCATCTTGGGCAAGAAGCCTTATCAGCTTCTTCCAGTTTGGGATGGGGTTTGCTGAGCTGGCCCCGTTAACTGTCCCAATGAGCCTAATCCTTGCCTCTGAGAGGGCAGTTTCTGAAGCAAGGGCCAGGGCTGGGTAGTCACTCTGTTCACCTGTGCCCAGGCAGTCTGGTGGCAGACAGTCCAAAGCTCCTGGAACAATTGGCATGTACTGGTCACCTCCCAGAACACACACCCTAGGAGGGGTGGTTCTCTCTGAGCCTGGCTGTGGGCACATTTCTGTAGTATTGGACATGGCCCTATGAGTGGATACATGTACAAACAAAGGTGTGGAGGGACTTGGGTGCATGGGGCGTGTGTGTTCATGCATGTACTCATGTGCATGTATTTGTGCATATTTGCCCACATAAGTTTGTGGACATGCAGACACCCTTACTGGTACTTGTGGGGCCAGAAGCAGTGTGTGATCAGGAGTCATCAGTTTTTTTTTTTTTTTTTTTTTTTCCTAATGCACATCATTAGCCTTTCTAGTCATTTTTCAAATGTCACACAGGTGATGTAATGTGCAGGACCACCTATTTTATCCAAAGCCACCTTTGACTAAAGTCCATATGCAGTGAATGACTACTGGCATATGGGTGCATGTGACTTGATTAAGGTGCAGAATTTCTGTTTGAGTCCCTGTGTTCCTCACACAGACTGCTCTTGCCCTCTGGTGGCACCACCTGGAACATTCTGTGATTGTCTCCTAGAGTATCTAAACTGCCAGGTGAGCATTGCTGCAGGCCCTACCCCAGAGCCCCTGCTGTACTCATAGACTCTCACCCCTGTCCTTGTTGAATGAAACAGGGTCTCTAGCTGTATCCCAGGCTGGCCTAGAACTCAGGATCCTCTTGCCTCAAACTCAGGGTCTTCTTGTCTCAGCCTTGAAAGTGCTGGGGCAACAGGTATACTTTAGCAAGCCTGGATTTTTATTCTTCTCTGGGTTTTTGTTTTGTTTTTCATTGTATTTGTTGTGTATGTTGTTGTCTTGTAGAGTCCTTTGGAAGTAGGTTCTCTGCTTCAACCAGGGGTCGGTCCTGGGGATTCATTCAGGTTGTCAGGCTTGGTGGTAAGCCCAGGTCATCCTCAAATTCACTGTCTATAGATTCCAACAGTCTATAAAGGTGTGGTTACTAAACAAGAAGCCATGTGTGGCATTTGTATGGTTGTGGCATGAACCTGCTGTTGTGACCAAGGTCAGAGACACAGGGGTCTCCTGACCCTCCTTATCACTGTGCCTTGAGGCAGCCAACTTTTTGTCAGACCAGCTATATTTTAGAGAATGTTCTTTATATGAAGTGTACGGCCGGAGTGCTTTCATTTTATTGAATTCATGTAAAATTCACCACTTAAGAGTGGACAGTTCCATTCTAGAACCTGTCCATTGCCCTGAAAAACCAGACTCTGACCCTTGGCAGCCTGTGCTCTGCTTCCTGCCTTTGTGATTGGCTTGTTCTAGACATACCTTGTCAGTGGGGTCACACACTCAGTATTGTTGTTTATTTTTTGTTTTTGTCATGCCGACTAGGCTGGCCTCAAACTCCTATATAACCAAGGATATCCTTGATCCTCCTACCTCCACTGCCCTGGTGTTGGGATGACAGGTACAACCACCTCCAGGTTACACTTTAGGGGACGGAACCCAGGATTTCACATGCTAGGTTGTTGCTCTGCCAACTGAGTAATGCCCCATCATGTTTTCTGGCTTCACCCATATTGTGTTCTGTCCCAGTGAAGCCTTCCTTTTCATGGATAAGTGGTATTCCACATTTTACTTATCCTTCATCCATTGGTCAGCATTTGGTGTGTTTCTGCTTTGTAATGTGAGCCATACTGTATGCATTTCTGTACTGGGATTTGAGTTTCTTTGTTCAGTGCTTTTGGGTCTAGATCAAGAGCATAATTGCCAGGTCTGTGTGTACTCTTGGGGTAGTGTTTTTATAGCTTAGTGGTTCTGTTTTAGTAAGTGGTAGAGGCTCCTTTTTGTGGCTGTGCTATTGCTCCTGCCCTGGCTGTGGTGATCTCTAGTTCAGGGCTCTTAGGAATGTACTGCTGTGACATTAACCCACCTCCATTTTGTTTCTCCAGAGAGATTTATGGGGGGGTGGGAATGCCTGGAATCTGCTGGTTAACATTTAAACAAACTTCCAGGGGCCAGTGAAATGGCTCAGCAGGTAAAGGTGCTTGCTGCTAAACCTGATGAACTGAGTTCAATCTCCAGGACCCACATGGTGGAAGGAAAGAACTGATTCCTGCAGGTGGTCCTCTGACTTCCATATGAGCACATAGCACACACACAATAGGAAAAGGTACACACTGTGACCCCAGTACACTGGAGTGTAGTCGGATACTTTTGTCTTGTCTAGTTCTCCTGGACTGGTTTCTTTCTTACCCATCATCCTCACTGCCACTTATGAAATAACACTCTTGAGGCTTAATATTAATTATATTTGGCGAATGGCTCAAGCATATTTCTATCTCTCACACTTAAATTAACCCATTTCTGTCATTCAGTATTTTACCACTAAGCTTGTGGCTTGTTACCTCACATCTTGCTTCCCCTGTGGCTACATGGTGTCTGTCTCTACCTCTTTTCTTTCTCTATCTCTGTTTGGATTTCCTGCCTAGCTATATTTTGCCCTGCCATAGGTCAAAATAGCTTTATTTATCAACCAATAAAAGTAATGCATATTTGCAGCATACAGAAGGATATCCCGCATCATCTCCTCTTCTCTGTCTAATTAAAAGGGAAGGTTTGAACTTTAACATAGTAAAGTCATATATAAAGAAACAGTTATCAAGCAAGAATTACAGTTACAAGATTTATTCTATTTATATTTGGCAAAATTAAAGAAAATACTCTATCATCTACCCTATCTTTGTGAATCTAAAGTTTTATATCTAATTTGTCTTTTATCATAACTAAGGAAAACTGTAACTGTCTTCAATTCCATCAAAGACCCCAGAAGGATATAATTTAACCTAAGTAAACTGGAAGTGCATTGTAAGCAACTTTAAAAATTCAAGAAATAACAGACATCTAGCTTCCTGGACAGCCACCCAAAGTTCTTCTGTAATGTTGGGGCATCCATCTTCAGCCTATAGGCCTAGAGTATCTGGCAGACTTTTTAGTAAAGCAGGAACTTTGAAGGACTGTCCTACCTATTTTGGCAAAATTTGTCAGTCACTTTTTTCTGTTTCCTGCAGAATGTCTGGCAGACTCTTTCATGAAGTAGGAACCTTGAAGGCCCATCCCATCTTGTTTTGGCAAGTTCAGCAGTCACTTTCCTGTGGGTCCTGCATATTCAGTTTATACAGCATACAGTTAAGCAGTTCAGGCAAGACTTGCCCAAATGGCTAGTCTTGCCACATTGAAAGCAAGCTCCATAAGGATCTTCTTCAATGTCCATCATCTTCTTGAAGTAATTGGTACTGTCAGGAGCAGACATGCCTCACTATAGCACAATAAATAAAAGATCCAGAGACTGATATTGAGGTTCAAACTTCAAGCTGATGATCAGAAAAGCAAAGCAGCCAGCCACTAGTTCTTATCTCTACCTATGCTCAGACAAAAAGGGTGATCCTCAGACTATTCCTGACTTCACTGTTCCTCAGATTCACTTAGACTGCTATGCTCTCCTCAACCTGATTAGAGACTAATTCTCGGACTGAGACCTCCATCTTTTATACCTTTCAAATTCTGGGATTCAAGGCATGAGCTCTGATTTACTCTCTGATATCCCAAGATGGTATTGGACTCAGAGATCCATCTACCTCTTCAATCCTGAGTCCTGGCATTAAAGATGATGTGTATCACCACTGCCTTATCTCTATAGCTTGAGGCTGGCTTTGCTTTCTGAATTTTCAGGCAAGCTTTAATAAATCATAAATAATATATCACCACACAAGAGGAAGAGGCAGTCTGTGAATTGAGCCAGCCTGGTCTGCATAGCAGATTCTAGAGCACTCAGGGTTTTGGTGAGATACTGTCTGAAAAGACAAGCCAAAAACAGAGCAACAATGAAATTGTGTGCCCTGGAGTTAGCCTGTGGTGTGCCTCTGTGTGCGTGCGGGGGAGGGGGTGTGTGCCATGGTGCGCAATCAGAGGTCAGAGGACGTTTGGGAAGTCAGTTTTCTCTCCTTTTTTTTTTTTTTTTTTCTTCCCTTGAGACAGGCTTTCATGTAGTTCAGGCTTGGTATGTGTACCCCAGATACTTGCTATGTATCTGGGGCTAGCTTTGAACTCGTGAACCTCTTGCCTCTCTCTCTGCCTTATAGATGCCACAGAGATAAGTGGGTGCCACCTCAACTAACCTCTGCCTTGTTTCTGAGGCACTGCCTCCCATTTCTGCAGCACTGGTACTATGTACCCGAGGCTAGCTGGCCCTTGAGCTTCTGGATTGATTTCCGTCTCACTGTGGGACTCTGAACTACATGTGTGTACCAACACATCCGGCTCTCTGTCAGGTGTTGGCAGGCACTCTGCCCTCAGAGTCATCAGCTGTCTGTCCTGAAGACAGTAAGCCAGGTCTAGATGCCTTTTTAAATTTTTGTTTTATTTTATATGTATGGATATTTTCCCTGCATATGTGTTGTGTGTACCACCTACTTGCTTAGTGCTCAGTTGGGCCACAAGAGGGTGCTGGATCCCCTAGAACTGGGGTTGCAGATGGTTGTGAGCCAGTGCTGGGAACTGAACTTAGGTCCTCTGGAAGGAAGAGCAGCCAGTGTTCTTAGTTGCTGAGCTAGCCAGTATTTCTAAATGTCCTAAATACCAAAGGCAGTATTGTGATTGTGTGTGGACTCAGGAGTAATGACAAGAAATGTCTTTGTGGGATTCACACACTTTCTTCAGGTCTTTGTGGGGCTGAGTGTTTTGAGTGTTTGTTTCCTGTTTTGAAATACTGGATGTTGAAGCCCTGTAGGTTTGTGGTGCCAGGTCATACTTCTGCAAAGTCAGAGGTCAGCAAATATCTGGAAGTGATTGCCAGGTAAATATCACAGCCTTGTCAGCTCTTAGTCTCTCTGTGACCATTTTTTTTTTTTTTGATATTGTAGCAAAAGTGGCCACATACAGTTTTTCTGCCTTAGAATAAAACTTTATTTATAAAAACAGACAGTGAAGACTGCCATACCCTCCTTCTACTGGCCAGTCTCATGAACAAACTCCTCTTCATCCTGCAGAGCCCCCTCTTTCATGTTGCCATTCCTTTTAAGATTTCTCAGCTCTCTAAGAGAAATTTCTACTGTGCTTTATTTATTGTTGGGGTTGGAGACTAGCTTCTCCTGCTGGCCTTGAACAAAGGCCTCATTTGTCTTCAGTTGGTGCACAATGGTCTCATGCGCTTAATCCATACTGCATTTGTGTCTCTTTCTGCAATATACCAGACAGGCTATTACCAGCATCAATTCATTCCTTGTTCTTGCAGCCTTCAGAAGTAAATATATTTTATTAAATATACCATTTTTTCAGAGTTAGGGCATGGCTCAAAGGGTAGAGCCCTGCTTAGAATCTCTCTGTGAGGGGCTGGGGTGTGGTTCAGGGGTGGAGCCCCTGCCTATAATTCCCCAGTGAGGGGTTGGTAGCATGGTTCAGGGGTGGAGCCCCTGCCTAGGATCCTCCAGTGAGGGGCTGGGGCCATGGCTCCACAATAGGCTCTGAGTCCCATCATATTTGCAATAAAGAAAAGAAGGTAAATGGAGGCACTTGGGTCCTCACTCAAGACCAGCTGATTGTTTCTGGTCTGAGCTGCTTTGGTTCTGCTATGGGTATGATGTTGTCTGTGCCAAGGTGATCACCAGGCTAATCTCAGTCTTCCTTCCAGCTGCAGGGGGTGCGCACTGGCCCGTGAGGCATGCTGAGGCTGGCAAGCCAGCACCGACAGGATGAGTGCTCAGGATGCTGGCAGCTCCGGCCGTCGGCAGCAGACCACCTACCACCTGCATATCTACCCGCAGCTGTCCACCACTGGCAGCCAGGTCTCATGCCGTGTGACTGCCACCAAGGACAGTACCACAACCGACGTCATCCGAGATGTGGTAGCCAGCCTGCGCCTGGATGATTCAAAGTGCTATGTGCTGGTGGAGGTGAAGGAGTCAGGCGGGGAGGAATGGGTGCTGGATGCCAGCGACTCACCTGTGCACCGTGTGCTGTTGTGGCCACGGCGGGCACAGGATGAGCACCCGCAGGAGGATGGCTACTACTTTGTGCTGCAGGAGCGCAATGCTGATGGCAGCATTCAGTACTTGCACATGCAGCTGCTAGCACAGCCCACGGCCGCTCGACGCTTGGTGGAGCGCGGGCTGTTGCCACGGCCACAGGCCGACTTTGATGACCTGTGTAACCTGCCAGAGCTGACTGAAGCCAACCTGCTGCACAACCTGAAACTGCGCTTCATGCAGCACAAGATCTACACATATGCAGGCAGTATCCTGGTGGCTATCAACCCCTTCAAGTTTCTGCCCATCTACAATCCCAAGTATGTCAAGATGTATGAGAACCAGCAGCTGGGCAAGCTGGAGCCGCACGTGTTTGCATTGGCAGATGTGGCCTACTACGCCATGCTGCGTAAACGTGTGAACCAGTGCATCGTCATCTCAGGCGAGAGTGGCTCTGGCAAGACGCAGAGTACCAACTTTCTCATCCACTGCCTCACAGCACTCAGCCAGAAGGGCTATGCCAGTGGGGTTGAGAGGACCATCCTGGGTGCAGGGCCTGTGCTGGAGGTGAGCAGAGAGGGTGGGTGGGTGGGTGGGGGCTGGAGGTGAAGGGCTGAGGATAGGGGGTGCTGGCATGCTGTCTCTGCTCTGTGTGATGATGCTCAGGGTCTTCCCCACACTCACTAAGCATGTGTCAGACTGGGTTTCCATCCCAGAGTACACTGATGTGATCTTGCATGGGACCCAGATTTTTACACCCAGCAGCACAGACAGAGAAACTGTACACATGTTCTGGCTTTGGAGGTCAGGATTGGGTGAGGCAGGGCAGCAGGCCTAGAATTGGCTCCTTGGAATCATTCTGTGTATCTGGGGTGTCAGCTCCCTCTAGGCTCTGGCATGGCTGGGGTGAGGTTAGAGGCTCAGGATGTAAGGGGAGCCATGGACTGTATTTTGCCCAGCAGCACTTACAGAAAGCTGTTAGTGATCTACTTGCTGAGGGGGGCTGTGTCCCCAGGCTCAGCTAACCTCAAGTTTGAGAGCATCCAAAACAGGAGAGGAGAATGGCAGGATTCACATGTCGTTGGTGTTCATCTGCCCTCCTGGTCCAGAGTGAACAGATTAAGCTCCTATTGAATATCAGAGGGCACTTCAGGAGCATCAGAGAGATGGTGCTACAGTGTGCTCTGGGGGAGACTACCCCAGACCCTACACCTTACTGCTTGCCCAGGGTCCCCACTTACCAAATGTCATGGGAGCCATTGATGTATCACTCTGGGCAAGCCTTCTGGGCATGGGTAACGGGGATGAGTCAGTGAGCCCAATTGTGGGCATTTTAGGGTGAGATGTTTACATGTCTCAGACCATAGTAGAGTCATGTGGCTAGGTCATGAGCTTGGGGTCTGCATCTGGAGTTGGGGTCCCAGGCCCTGCTCTTCTCTTTCTTTTCTCTTTTTTAATGCTGAAATTTTTCTTTTTCTATATGTGTGTCTGTGTGTGTGTGTCTCTCTCTCTCTCTCTATGTGTGTGTGTGTTGTTTTCATGTGTGCCCATGTGTGCCTTTAGAAACCAGAAGAGGTATCAGATCCCCTGGAACTGAGGTATGGCTAGTTGTGAGCTGCCATGTGGTGCTGGGAATCAGATCTGAGGCCTCTGCAAGCAGTGCTCTTAACCTCTGAGCCATCTCTCCTGCCCTTCCTTCTCAATCGACTTTAAAGTCAATTGATTTTGTATATGGGTGTGTGAGTACACAGTTTTCATGTGGAGGTCAAAGGACAACCTTTGGGGGTTAGTTCTCCCTCCATGTGAATCCCAGGGATTGAACTGGGGTCATCAAGGTTGATATCAAGTACCTCACTCATTGGCTGCCAGTGATCCAGTGATTTTTTTTTTTTTTTGACACAGGGTCTTATTATGTAGCCCTGGCTATCCTAGAACTCCCTGTATGGACCAGGCTGTTCTCAAACTCACAGATCCTCCTGCTTCTGCCTCCTAAGTACTGGGATTAAAGATGTGCACTGCTGCTGCCGCCACCACCTGACTATTTTTTTTCAAAGTGGTGTCAGCGGGGAATGATGAGCAGGTAACAAACCTCTCAGGAGTCTCCTCTCACATCCTGCATTTTGGCTCTTGGGTATCGTGGTATGTTATTGTAACTGAAGTGAGTGCTGATATACTGCTTGTACCTAAGCCTGCAGTATACCTCAGGGATGGGTCTTGATGCACTGAGACACAGTATGGCACCCTTGGCTACCACCTTAGTGTGGTATACTGTTCTACCACTGTGGGAACCTGCTCTTCTTCCTAACCCCACTCCCACCTGACACCCCCCATCTGGTAACCCTCATCCCCAACAGACTCATTTTCTTGCTGGTCACAGGGTTGGACTTACAGTATGACCTTGCTAATCCATTTGTGCCTGAGGTTCTTCTGCCTTTTGTGACTTGGGAGTTGTCACTAAGTAACAACCCTGACAGTTGATCCTCCACTGTGCAGGCTGTCTCGAGTCAGCTGACTGTAAATCAGTCTGTGTGAGGCTGGGGATGCCTGTCAATTGACTGCTTTTCTCACTCGCACAAGGAATTAGGTTTGACCCCCCCCCAGAGCTCTGGGAAATATTGGACATGGCTGTGCACAGTTGTAATCCCAGCACTGAGGGGTAGAGATGGGAGGTTGGGGCTTGCTGGCCAGCAGGCTTAGCTCCAGGCAAGGAAAAGACTGTGTCTCAGTGGAGGTCAACGGTGTTCCAGGGGTGTGACACCCAGACACCCAAGCTGTGCATAAACATTACAAGATCAAATGGGGTTGGAGCGATGGCTCTGCAGTTAAGGACATTTAGTACTCTTGCAGGAGACCTGAGTTTAGTTCCTAGCACCCCTCATGGTGGCTTATAGCCATCTGTAACTCCAGGTCCAGGAGATCTGGTCTTCAAGGGCTCCTTTATACATAGTGCATATAAACTCATGCAAGCAATCACACACAACAAATAAAATACATAGGAAATCTTAAAAAAAAAAAAACAAAACAAAAAATACAGAAATGTGGGGGTACTTTTGGTTTGTATTGATCATGCAGATTTCCCTGTCATTGTCCTGGAGCAGGGCTGTCTGAATTCTCATGTGGAGGTGGCTAAAAGGCTACAGGCAGGTATGGCCTATGGTGTCTTGAACTAAATCTACCCCCAACCCACTTTGAGTTCTAAACCAGAATGGAACATGACCGTAATGTGGAAGGCTTCTTTGTCCTTAAGAGTTCCTGGAGGAGGGAGTTGTGGGGGGGTGGCCTCCACTGACCTATGGCCTCTTGCCCATCCCCTGCACGGAGGACTGATGTTTGCTATGCAGACTCATTGCACTTGCTTCTAGCCTGCTGTGTTTGTTCATCTAGGTTCCTCTTTCTCCCAAGATGATTGCAGGTCATCAGTTGAGGTCACAGGGCTTAGCTGTGCACCAGCATGGGTGGTGTGTTTCTGCTTTCTCTTCCCAACCCATAGGAAGGTTCAGCATTCAGTGTTGCATAAATTTAAAAAAAAAAAAAAAAAAAAAAAAAAAACACTGAGGGACAGAATAGGTTTTCTAAGCCAAGTGCAGTGGCACACCTCTCTTGTCCCAGCACTCAGAAAGTGGAGCCAGGAAGATCAGGAATTTAGGATCATTTTTGGCTGCTTAGAGAGTTTGAGGCCAGCCTGGGCTACATGAGACTCTGTCTTGAAGAGAGAAGAGAATTTAGGCTTCCTTTTGATTCTGGCTTCCCCAATTAGAATCAGTCCATCTTTGCAGATCAACCGTCCATTCCACAAATAGAAGCCTCTCTCAGTCTCAGCCTCAGTTACCAGTGGTCAGTCATGATCTGAAAGTAAGAAATGAGAAAATCTTAAAGAAGCCATTTGTAGGTTTTACGTGGATCTTGTTCTGTGTGACACAGGAGCGCCCTTGCCATTCTGCAGTATCCATGACAAGAACCCTGAGCAGTGGTGCTGTGCTGTGGGTGCTGCCCTCATGATAGGCACTAGTTAGGTACTGGATGCCTTGATCACAAGTGGTCCTGATATCATGGCAAGTGTGTTAAGGTGGTCCTTGTTTGCCATGCTGATGGCATCAGAGGCATAATGCTGTTGACCACTTGGAAACCTCAAGCCGAACTTGAAGAGCCCTTCCTCGAACTGAAAAGGTGAAAGTTCAAGGAGAATAGGGGGGGTGGGGTGGAGGGGTGGGGGGGAAAAGTCACATAGTCATCCTTGTGAGGTTCCCAGCCACAGAATACAGATTCCTGCAACTGTTTCCAAATGAGGTCACACTTCCAGGTTTGTCCACAGTAGTCCCATAGACGAACCACTGGTGAAACTTAGTGACTTTGTTTTTTGTTTTGTTTTTTTTCTGAGACTTGCTCTATAGACCAGGTTGGCCTCAAACTCACAGAAATCTGCCTGCCTCTGCCTCCCTGAGTGAGTGCTGGGAAGGCATGTACTGCCATCACCCGTCGATACTCAATGACTTGTTCCTGGGGCCAATGACTAGTTCCATAGTTGTCTTAGGACCTGTCATTTCTCTTGTTCTGGTGAAGCCACTGCCAGCCTCCTCATCCATTGCTTAGGGATGGATGCTAGCTTGGCACTGACTGTTGTCACTGTCAAGAACTTAGTCACTGGTGTGAGTCACCTGCCAGTCCTGTTGGCTTCCTTCTTGGGGCTTCAGCCACAGACAGCCTGGCCAGCTCTCTTGGGCAGTCACAGGCTGGGGAGGGTGGTGGCCTTGCTGGGTTCAAGGCAAGCCAGAGCCAGTTCCATGGTGGGTAGTCAGCATGCTTCCTGGGGTACCCATCAGCTTGGGACTCACGTGCTCAGAGCTCAGAGCTGACCTCAGCATGGCTATCACACATGTCTGGTGCCAGGTCTGTCTCTGCAGAATGGCAAACTCTGTGCTGGGACATCAGCTGGTATTGCAGTTTCCATCTACCACATGTCGGGAGTACTCCTGCAGGCATAACCCCTGAATGTCTGAGACCTGTCAGTGTCCCCTATGTGAACATTGTCCCCTTCCCACCTGAACACGGCCTATAGTCATCCTAGGAGGCAGAGAATTTGGCCAGAAGGTTTTCTTTTCTTTTTTAATATTAATTTAGCTTGTTTATTGACTTATTACTTTGAGACAGGGTGTCATTATGGCCCTGGCTGTCCTGGAAATCTCTATGTAGACCAGGCTAGTCTTGAACTCACAGAGTTAAGATACCTGTCTCTATCTTCAATATGCTGGGATTAAAGGTGTCCTCTCCCCCCCAGCCTAATTTTTATTAATTTCTTTTATTTTAAATTATGTGTGTTGGATGAGGTGTGTACGTGTAAGCAAGAGTTTTTTTTTTTTGGTTTTGTTTTGTTTTTCCTTTTTATTATGTTTATTTTGAGACGGGCATCCATGTAGGCCAAGGCTTGCCTTAAACTTACTATGTAGCCAAGGGATGACCATGGACTCCCCATCCTCCTGTCTCCACCTCCCAAGTGCTGGGGTAACAGGCATGTACCACACCACACCTGACTCCTTTCCTGCCTCCCTTCCTTCCTTTCTTTCTATGTTGTCAAAGCTTGTCCCCACTTGTTCATCCATGCTCTGCCTCAGTATGAAAGGCATTGACTAACAAAAAAAGAACCTTGTGTTAGCTGGATCTTTGAGGCCCCTGTCCCCTGATCACAGCTGCCAGAGGTCAGGCCTTGGTACATCTTGGGTCACAGGTCAACCCAGCTCATGTGACTCTCCAGCCCCACTCCTTCCTGTTTCTGAGGGTTCCAGGCTGCACAGGTCAAAGACCCATGCAGCTTGCAGAGTCAGGGACTTTTTCTCAGCTCCCTGAAAGGAGAAGTTGGGTTGCTTTGAGGTTATAATGTCCCTGGGCCCTATTGCCCCCCTAAGGCCTGGGTGCAGCCTCACAGTGCAGTGCTGGCCTGAAAACAGGAAGACTCCTGTGGATGGCAGGAGCCCGTCAGTCAGTGTCCCTGCATGCCCCTGTGACAGTTGCCATTTCAAAGGATGTGGGGACAGCAGGAGCTGGAGCATCCTCCAGTAAGCAGTTCCCCTATTGCCACCTTCAGAAAAGAGATGATTATGTGGGCTGTGGGCTACCTGGGGGCTTTGTGAGCATGGTGGACTGTCAGTCTCAGTGGAGTAGCCTAGAATGTTCGTCATGAGATTGGGCAGGCTCACTCCAGGGAAGTAGAGCACAGACTGGCCGGGCCTGGTGTGTTCCCAGCTGCTGCTGGCATGTGTGAGCCAACATGGGCTCTGGTTCTGAAAGCGGAAATGAAACATGGACCCACATGATGGGCTGTTTTCCCAGGGTCCCTGACTTCATTGAGCTGCAGGCCCTACTGTACCAGAGAGGAGAGGAAGGGAAACAGAACACAGCTGTAGCCTTCATAGGCACCTGCGCTCCAGAACAGGGAAGGGTCCTGAAGCTGCTGCCTCCTGCTCAAGACCAGGCTTTGTGTCTTTAGAGACTGCATACCAAACTCCATCCCCTACCCTGCAGGCCACTAGAGCCATAGCACTGTGATTACTGGACCTTTGCCTGCAGGTCATGGCTTTCCTGGAATATGGTGGCTTGGCTCTGCCCAATGATGTAAGATATTGATCCAGACTGACACAGATTCTGGAATTGGGAGTGCCTCACCTCAGCTTGTGGTGGGGTTAAGAGACTTGATACAGATAGATGAAAAGTGTGGCTCAGTTGGGTATGGCAGCACATGCCTGTCATCTAGCTTTGGAGGCTGAGGCATAGGAGTTTGAGGCCAGCCTGGACTACATTATGAGACCCTGTGTCTGTTAGTCAATTAAGAATGCAGCTCAGCACCTGTTGGTCTGAGGGAAGCCCCTAAAATATCCTATTTTGGAGATTTGTCCCTAGGCAGCCATGTTCGTAGCTGTTTGGAGTTGGTGACATCACTGGGCTGTACATTGAGGAATCTAAGAGCTTTAGTCTCTTCTTTGGTCAGGCTTAGAGTGATTGCTTGTTGTTATATGTGCTCATGATGCAGTGTGACAGACAATGAGCCTGCAGCCTCAGCCTCCAGCCATGAGCTAATTTTCTCACTTTACAGAGAGAGCCTGCTGCCTCTGATACCTCCTCACAGTGACACAATAACTGTCACAGGCCTTGTCTTGACTTGCTCTCTATTGCTGTGATGAGCATTATGACCGCAGGCAATGTAAGTAGAAAAGAGCTTGTTCTATATTAGATTATAGCTCACCATTAAGGGAAGTCAAGGCAGGAACTCCAAGCAGAAACTATTGAGGAATGCTGCTCATTGGCTACCGAGGCTGCTGTCTGCCTTTCTTCTCTTTTCCTATACAGGGTTTCTCTACATAGCCCTGGCTATCCTGAAACTTGCCCTGTAGATCAGACTGACCGGGAACTCTATAGAGTGCTGGGATTCTAGGCATGTACCACCACACCCAGCTCTCAGCTGCCTTTCTTCCACAGCCCAGGACTACTTGCTCAGGGATGCACCACCCACAGTGGACTGAGCCTCCTCCATCAATTAGCAGTCAAGAAAATGCTCCACAGACAGTTCATAGCCCAGTCTCATCCTGTTGTCATGGTGTCGTGTTGACAGAATCATCTGTCTTTTTTTTCCCCTTTTTTATTTTTTACTTTTATTTTACATATCCACCCCAGTTTCCTCTCCCTCCCTCTTTCCCCTCTCCTACCCTCTCATGCCCCCCGACCACCCTCCCTCCACATGTAGGGTTATGCCTTCCTGGAGGGGTCATCTAAATCTGTCAAGTCATTTTGAGTATGGACTAGGCCTTCTGTCCTGTCTCTAGGTTAAGGCAGTATCCCTCCATGGGGGATGTGCTCCCAAAGTCCTTTTATGCATCAGGGATACATCCTGGTTCCACTGTCCGAGGTACCTTAGACTGCTTAGTCCTTCTGGCTGAGACCCATGTTCAGGGGGTCTGAGTCAGTCCCATGCTGGATTCCCAGCTATCAGTCTGGGGGCCCGTTAGCTCCTCTTGTTCACCTCAGCTGTGTCCATGTATTTCTGTAGCCTGGTCTTGTTCTCCCTCTCTGTATCTGGATTCTAGTTCGACTCAGTGTTTAGTTGTGGGTGTCTGCTTCTGTTTCCATCAGCTACTAGATGAGGGCTCCATGATGGTGGGTAAGTTAGTTGCCGATCTCATTATCAGGGAAGGGCTTTTATGGTAGCCTTTCCACTGTTGTTAGTTGGGGTCAGTCTTGTAGGTCTCTGAACATTTCTCTAGGTTCAGTTTTCTCTTCAAACCTATAATGGCTCCCTCTTTTATGTTCTCTCTCTCTCTCTCTCTCTCTCTCTCTCTCTCTCTCATGTTCTCTCTCTCTCTCTCTCTCTCCCCCCCTCTTGTCTATTCCTCCCCTGACTCAATCTTCCTAGTCCCACGTGCTTTCCTCTCCTCCCCTTCTCTTTCTCCTAGTTCCCTCTCTACTTACTGCCCCCCCCCCACTCATACGCTCAGGAGATCTTGTCCCTTTCCCCTTCTGTGAGGGACCTTATATGAATCTCTTAGAATCCTCCTTGTATCCTAGTTTCTCTGGCGGTGTGAATTATAGGCTGGTGATCCTTTGCTCTATGTCTAAAATCCATATATGAATTGAGTACATACCATGTTCCTCTTTTTGTGACTGGGTTACCTCATTCAGGATGGTTTCTTCATGTTCCATCCACTCGCCTGCGAATTTCAAGAGAATACATTCACAGTGTTGTACAACCATTATCTCTATCTAGTCCCAGAACATGCCACCCCCCACAAAAAAAGAAAAGATACCCTGTCCATGTCAGTTGTCACTGCTCACTCCTCTTGTATCTTTGTCTGCTGTGGCTGGTTCATGTGAGTTTCATCAGGTATCAGGTGAGGTTTGGCTTCTGTCACTTTCCAGGATACATCTGTGTTACAGTATATGTTGATATGTGAGAGTTTTGTTCCTTTTTTGTGGCTGAGTAATACTCCACTGTAATCAGACCCCACTTTTTTCCTCTGCTTGCTAGCTATGTCCACATTTTGTTGTGGGAATTCTCCCACAACATTTCATTCCTTAGCATGTTGGCTACAAGTAGACTCCCTGCCCTTCTGGGTTCCCCTCAGAGCAATGTTGTAGGATTAAGGGCTGTGGTCACTGTTTATCCACATGGAGCAGTATCCCTTCTAGCAGCCTGCTGAGGGTGACTTAAGGGCTAAATCGACCAGCGATCCTGAGACAGGAGCAGGAGAGGGGCAAATGCACCTCAGAACATGTGTCCACAGCCTGTCCAGAGGCCAGCAGTCAAAGGCAACTTGCCTTGGGGAGCTGTGGGTGGTAAGACTCAGGCAGAACCATTGGCTTAGGCTTCCTGAACAGAGGCATCAGAGCTAGGCATGACCCAGAGCTAGGCAAAGCCAGTGACTAAGGAGGGACTGATCTTGGTGGAATGTGATAAGGTCACGGATGGCTGCAAGAACTGTAGGAAGCTGAGAGGAAGAAGGACCAGGATGTTTCTAGGGATGTCTATCGGGAGCAGGGGAGCGACATTGTTCAGAATGTGACAGGATCATTGAGCACATCAGGGTCACAGCAGACCCACTGTGGGGGTAGGATTGCTTTCTCAGGAGTCCCTTGCCAACCCACCTTGTACCTGTCTGGGCACCCACAGGTCTCAGTGTAAGCATCAGGGTCACCACCCTATAGAGAAGGAGAGCATACTTTGTGTGTTTGGGGGTGGGCAGGGAAGTATCTTACACAGAGGCAGGAAAGAACCATGTAACTTAAGCCCTGGGATCTGAGGCCTTTGAGGGATGGATGGAGGGACAGCCAGATGGATACATATGGACCCAGGGCAGAAAGCAGAACTAGGATCTGTGTGGACCATGTAGAGAGAAGCAGTCTGGGAGACCCCTGGATTGCAGAGTGTCAGGGGGAGCCAGACAAACAGGTCCTACATATATCATGGTGCAGAGAGCCCCCACAAAGGTCACATCTCCTGTTCAAAACCAGACTCCTTCCTTTTGGCCATGTTTGGGGTTCAGGCCCCTGCCTACCAGTGTGTCCAGATGTCTTTTAGGCTCCTCTGGGAGCCATTGGGTTTAGAGCTACTGGCAGGGTTGTAGGGGTTGTGGAGTGTCCAGCCTGAGTGCTTTTTGGGTGCTGTGTTTTGTGGTGTTATCAGGTCACATATTTGTGCCTATGTGTGGAGGTGACGTAGCCCTGCAGGTTTATCACCATCCACCTGCCACTAGAATGGTCTCTATTGTTGAGGAGGGGGCCTGGCATGGGATTTGGAGTTGGGTCTCTAGGCCAACTTGGACAGAAGGCTTGAAAATCAATAGCAAGATTTCCCCAGAAAAGGAGGTGGGTTGTGCCTGACTGTCGTCAGCATCCTTCCCTTCTCCCCTCCCATCTGCTTTACTGTCATTCCATAGGGTCTCATGTAGCCTAGGCTGGCCTCATAGTTGCAGTATAGTTTAGGATACTCATGATTCTCCTGCTTCTGTCCCCTGAGAGCCAGGATAACAGGTGTGTGCCACAGGCCTGGTTCATATGACTTTGGGAATGAAAGGCTGTGCAAATGCTATGTAAGCACTGTGCCCACTGAGCTATAAGCACCCTACCAACTAAGCTACAAGCACTGTACCAACTGAGCCACATTGGCACATCCATAGCCTGGTGCAGATTTTCTTACAGACAGTGAATATTCATCCCCCTTCTAAAGGGTTTTGATTTCTGGGCTTCAATTTTTCATGGCTAACTGCAGTTTGAAAATGATATGTGGAAAAATCCAGAAATAAGCAGTTTCAGGTTTCACAGTTGATGGCTTAGTGAATGTGCAGGAAGATCTCAGATGAATGTTGGGTTTGGCACCACCCATGCTTGTGGGTGTCCACTGGGAGTCTGGGATGCTTGGTTTTAATTATCAACTTGACAAAGTCTAGAATCAGTTGTGAAGATGGTGTTGGTGAGGGATTGTCTGGATCAGGTGGGAACTATCTGTCTCGACTGTGCCATTGAGGTAGGAAGACACACCAGTCTAGGTGGCAGCATCCCTTAGGTTTGGGTCCTAGTTTATTTGAGTGAGCTGAGCTCCGAGTGCTGCCTTTCTTATGTGGGTTTTGGATGCTAGGCTCAGGTAGGGCTGACTACCAAGCCCCACTTCCTTAAGAATCTACTGTCACCACACTCCCTGCTCTCTATAGGATTTCCATCAGCCTTTTGGAAACACTCCTGCCTTCATCTTGTCTGCTAAGGACATGGGGACCACCAGACCCAAAGACTGAACAAGACCCAGGAGTCCCTTTCACTCTCTTTACACCTCTGTACTTCCTCCCTGAACTGCCTTAACACGAGTGGGACAGTGACATGAGCCTGTGGTCACCTGGGGCATCGTCTGTATCTATGGTATCTGATGTGCCCCTGGGAGCTCTGAGAAGTGTAAGTCACAGCTGGTAAAGCAGGGACAGCAGCATGAGGTAGTGACTCCTGCTTGGCCACAGCTGGGGAGGAGGTGGTCACTTGGCCATTGAGCTCCTGGCTCTGGTGCAAACTAGCAAGCTGCCTCTACCCATCCCATCTCAGGGACATTGGAAGCTGAAGAACAGTGGGGACTTATGAGAGCCAGTGCATCTGCAGCTGGCCATGTGGTAAGGGTGTTGAGTGGATGAGAGGACACTGTGCCAAGAGGTACGTGTGCTGGAAAGGTACTTGGGAGCTGTAGGCAATGTCAGGGTGGCCATGATTAGCCTTGCCTGGGGACAGCTGTGCACTCTGGGTCTTCCCTGTGCCCTGCAACCTCCCAGTTTCCCCCAGCACAGCTGATGAGGGAAGGGCCTTTGCTCACTTCAAAGCAGTCAGACCTAGGGGGAAGTTACATTTTTGGGAACACCACATCAAAGAATAGAGTAAAATTATGGGGTATAGTTTAAGCACCCAAAAAAGGTCTCCTTGAGCAGGGTACAGTAGGACACTCCTGTCATCCCAATGCCTGAGAGTATAGGCAAGTTTGGTACCATCCCCAAAACAGAGTAGCAAGTGTCTCAGGGCCTGTCTGTGGGGGACCAGAGTGTGTTGTACTGGGGGTGAGTGACATGTGGATATGCAGACCAGAGGTGTAAGTCACATGCTACACAAACAGTATGGAGAGATCACAGAAAGACCTACACTGACCCCTCCCCCCAAACAGGTCTCCCCCCACAACCAGAATTCCCATCAACTTCAGGAGCTGCTAGACCAGCGTTGGCCCCTTGCCCCTAGATCTCCTGCAGGAAAAGAGAAGCAGGGTGCAGCACACAGATATGCAGACCAGCAGCTATTTGAGAAGCTGATGCAGGAGGATCATGAGGTCAAGGTCATCTGTAGCTACATGGCCAGGTTTGAGGCCAGCCTAGGCTTTGTGAGATCATTTAAAAACATGAGAAATCAAGCTGGGTATGGTGCCTGCCGCATACCTTTGTTAAGAGCACTTTTCCCACCAGCCTGGTCCCAGAGCCATGTCAGCCCCAAAGTAACACACAGAGACTCTATTAGCTATAAAGCTATTGGGCAATGGCTAGAGGTTCTTCTATTGACTAGCTCTGTCTTAAATATTAACTCATGTTTCCATGTAGTCTTATCTTACTGGAGAGTCTGGACTCCTCTCTTGTCCTACATCTTGACTTCTCTCTGCTACATCTTCCAGAATCATCCTTGTCTCCTAGTCCCACCTATCTTGCCTTCCTATTTGCCAATAGTGCTTTACTCATTAACCAATAAGAGAAACAAAACATATTTACAGAATGACATCTCCCATTACACCTTTAATCCCAGAACTCAATAGGCAGAGGCAAGTGGATCTGTGTGAGTTGGGGGGGGGGTGGAGAGAGAGAGAGAGAGAGAGAGAGAGAGAGAGAGAGAGAGAGAGAGAGAATGAGAATACGCTATTCAAACTCGTGAAGTGGAGGGTGGAGAACAAGTTGTCGACCAGAGGCAGCACATGTCAGTTATAGGGTGCTGCATTAGTTCCAGGGGCCACTATAGTGATGACAGCTAAGCACTTGGCTTGTCTGCTCAGCATTTTCAGGGGGATCCATGTAGCAGATTTTAGGCAGGTGGCACTACATAGTGAGAGCCTGTCTGCTACTCTAGTCTGATCCATACAGCAGGTTCCAGGCTATGTAGTGAAAGCCTGTCTGTGTCTAAAGAAACCAGCATGTTTTCTTTCAGATGCCTCATGTTCACAGGGAATCCCCAGGGGTAAGGCCCTCATACACAGCATCCTTCCCCACCACCCTTTTTGGGTGGCAGTGCTCAGTTCAGGGACTTTTGGCCTTGCCTTCCATCTCTCAGCTACCTGTCCCTGAGGCCTCTAAAAGCTGCCCAGTTCTGGCCCTTGTGATAATACCTGTTTGCAGATTATATTGCCTCAGGAGCTTCCCAGGCAGGTTCCCAGGGATCCTGCACCCAGATGCCTTGAAGTTGACTTGGTTGAACTGCCTTTCTCTGCTGCCTTCAGTTTCCCCTGTTTCTGGGGTGCAGCAGCAGTTGAGAGCAAGGATCTTCTCCTGCAGCAGGGGAGCAAGTACCTGGGTTGCCAATGACAGGACTGGAGCACTGCAGTAAATCGCCAGTATTAGCAGTGCCCAGAGATAGCAGATAGCATTCAGGAGGGTAATGCATGCCTGTTGTCCCTGCTTTAATAAATGAAAAAACCCTGAGCTTGGTGCCCTCAGGCCTGGCTTCTACCCTCAGCACCTTGAAATACTTTGGGCCCAGCAAGATGGCTCAATGAGTAAAGGTGATTGCTACCAAATTTGAGGACCTAAATTTAATCTCTGGGACACACATAATGGAAAGAAAGAACTGAGTTGGGTGGTGGTGGCACACACTTTTAATCCCAGTACTTGGGATACAGAAGCAAGCAGATCTCTGTGAGTTCAAGGTCTACTAGTGCCAGGACAGACTCCAAGGCTACACAGAGAAACCCTGTCTTGGGAGAAAAAAAAAATTCATCTTTTTTGGGAGGCAGAGACAGAGACAGATGGGCCTCTGTGAGTTTGAAGCCAGCCTGGTATACAGAATGAGTTCCAGGACAGAAAGAAAAGAACTGACTCCTGCAACTTGTCCTCTGACCTGTAAATGCAATGTGTCACCTCCCTAGATAGGAAATTCACAACTTAAATAACCATCACACATCTCTATATCTCAGATGGGTCACAACAGCACAACTTTTTGAAAGGCAGAAAAATAAAAAGTACTTTAAAAATATTTGTTGCTTTTGAGACAGGGTCTCACTATGTAGCCCTGGTTGACTTAGAACTTGCTCTGTAGATCAGACTGGCCTTAGGCTCGATATGCCTGCCTCTGCCTCCCAGGTGCTGGGACTAAAGGTGTGCACTGCTGTCTTCATGCTTTTGCTGATGTGATGAAACTCCATTACCAAAGCAACTTCAGGAGGAAAGGGTTTATTTCACTTCCTCTTTCACATCACAGTCCATCATCGAAAGAAGTCAGGACAGGAACCTGGTGGCAGCTGATGCAAAGGCCATGGAGGAATGCTGCTTACTAGCTTGCTCCTCATGGCTCCTCAGCCTGCTTATAGAACACAGGTCCACCAGCACTTCCCACAGAGATCTGGGCTCTCCCACTTCAATCATCAGTCAAGACAGCGCCCCACAGGCTTGCCTATAGGCCATACTGATGCAGGCATGTTCTTAGTCCAGGTTTCCTCTTCCCAGGCGACTAGCCTGTGTCTTATTGACATGGAGCTCATCAGGACAAGTGCTGTGCTTCTGTTCTGTTCTGTTTTAATGGTGTCACATTAAACAAATATAGTTGTAAATCCACAATCCCCCTGCCTCAGCCTCCCAAGTGCTAGGGTCGTATTTTGCTACCACAATTGACTCTATATATGGTGATGCATAATAAACCCTCTATAACTCATAGACAAAGCTGCTTATAGTGGCTTGCATCTGTTGTCACAGTGCCTGAGGAAGCTGAGGTTGGATCATTTGAGCCTTTGAGCCCAGGAGTTTGGGGGCAAGTCTAGTCTACAGTGTTTAGACTATCAATGACTATACCCTTGTAGGGTTTTTTTTTAGAAATTCCAGGTTTTCTTTGTAATTTTGCTTGCTTTTGAGTGATGGTCTGGTGAGGCCAAGGCTGGACTCTAATATATAGTATGTAACTGAGGATGATCTTGAACTCCTGATCCTTCCTACTCTTCCAAGTGCTGAGATGATGGGCATGTCCCATTGCAGGTTTATATGGTTGTGGACTAGAACCCAGTGCCTTCTTCACATGTCAGATGAGCCCTGAGTCCCCAACCTACAGCCCAGTGCCAGAGACCATGGGCTCTCCAAGGTAACAGGAGGTCACTGATGTGGTTAGAGTATTGGTATGGCAAGTGGTGGCAGGACATGGCTCAGCAGGTAAAGTGACTGAAGACCTGGGTTCCCATCTCAAGCACCCACATAAAAAGTTGTTGTAGGGCTTTTTGTCACAGAGAGGAGAGCCAATCATACAGCCGTGGGTTGGGAAAAGGAGAGGCGCCAGCTGTAAGGACACCATGGAGACAGTGGGCAAGCACATTGTGATTAATGGGGCACGGGACATAGCCCAGTTGGTAAAGTAGCTGGCAGCAGAGGTGAAAACCTGGTTCCATCCCCAGTACCCTCATCAGGATCTGGGTCCCAGCCCAGGGAGGTGGGGACAGACCAGTCCCTAGGGCTCTTGTCCAGTCTAGTGACTTGGTAGCTCCAGGCCAAAGAGAAAACCTGCTCAAAAAACAAACCTGAGGAATGACCACTGAGCCAAACCTCTGTCTGTGTAGTCATTGAAAAAAGAAAAGCAAATGTCACAGTGGACTGGTGATGTTTCTGTCCCTAAAGAGAAAACACCTGAGACAGGATCCTAATTTCTTCAAGGACAGATACAGCCAGGGAAGCTGTGGCCCCTGCAGGGAAGACAGCCTCAGGAAATGTGATACAGGCCTGTGCAGCCTGAGCCAGGCTCCCCCTCTTTGTAATCTCAGGAACCACTTGGCTGAGGAGAACTCTAAATGTCCCTTTGTGATACGGATGGAGTCTCAGGATTTGTTCAGTGGCTCAACAGGTCAGGGGCACCGAGGGTGGAGGGCTTTGTGTCCCACAATCACCTACTCTAACCACATCTTTGATGGCTGTAGTGGTCATGGGGCCAGCAGCTTTCCAGAGCCTGTACTGAGCTCCAAGGCCAGAACAGACCAGAAAGGGGACCTCAGAGTAGAAGTGGGGGTGAGGCAGGCCCTGGAGAGCCCCCACTTCCTCCTTCACTGAGCAAGGAGCTGAGTGAGAGGTTGGGGTGATGCCCCACTTCCTGTCCCTGCATCTACAGCTTGCCCTGGCCTTGACTGTCCTTCAATGGCTGTGTTCTCCCTGTGACTGCAGTGACCCGACTTC
Organism: Phodopus roborovskii; assembly: GCF_943737965.1. Taxonomy (NCBI): domain Eukaryota; kingdom Metazoa; phylum Chordata; class Mammalia; order Rodentia; family Cricetidae; genus Phodopus; species Phodopus roborovskii. The sequence goes on along the minus strand of NW_026125665.1, from coordinate 1,644,632 downwards.
TGCCCTTAACAGCAGCTGTCAAAAGCAAGGTAGAGCCAGGTCTGACAGCATTCCCCCATGACCCTGACACTCAGGCTGAGGCATGGGTGTCTTCTGAGCCCAGGAATTCAGCATCAGGATGGGCTACATAGAAAGACCCATCCAAAAAAGCCAAAAGAGGCAGAGGCACAGGCTGCAGAGCAGTTGCATGGGCTGGAGTCCTGGGTTCCACCCCCAGCACCATGTAATTCTGGGTGGCCCTCACCTGTCATTTTAGTAATTAAGAGGTTGAGGAGGGGCATTCATGGTTCAAGTTCATCCATGTCTACTCAGGAGACACTAGAAATTTCTAAGCAGAAAACATAGTTGCTAGTCAGTCAGGGGACAAGGTTTTTCTGGTGGTACTGCATCTCCCATCCCTCAGCATGGCCCCTTCTTATAGGAAGCCATCTCGGGCTTACCTGCACCTTCCTAACAGAAGGCCTCCTATGAGCACCTCTTATGAGTTTCAAGGATCTGAAGTTCAAAATAGGAGGTCATCCTGTCTGCAGGTGCTTTCAGCCTAAACTGAGTTCCCTTTTTGTTAGTTTTGGTTGGAGAAACAGGGTCTTGGTTACATAGCCCAGGCTAGCCTGAACTCACAGTTGTCCTGCCTCAACCATCCAAGTGCCAAAAGATAACAGGCAGTACCACCCGCTGTGGAAGCCGTGGAAATGCACTACTCAGCACTACTCAGCTGCCACGTGCACCTAGTGGGCAGGCCACCAGTCAAGACTTAAGAGGAGGATCTGGAGAGTGTCAAGGACTGGGGGACACAGCATGATGGACAGGGTATTGGGGTGGGGTAGGCAAGGGTGCACAATATGTGCATTGGATTTTTCTTTTTGAGACAGGATTTCATGTGGCCCAGGCTGGCCTTAAACTCACTAGAAAATGTCTTTTTAAAAATCTGGGTCTGAAGCTGGGCACTCCTTTAATCCCAGCACTTGAGAGGCAGGTAGATCACTGTGAGTCCGTGGCCAGCCTGTTCTACAGAACAAGTTCCAGGACATGCTCCAGGCTCCAAAGCTACACGAGAAAACCCTGTCTTGAAAAAACAAAACAAAAAACTGTGTGTGGTGTACACACTTTTAATCCCAACATTTGAGAGGCAGAGGCAACCAGCTTGAACTACAGAGTGAGACCCAAAAAGTAAGGGGGCAAGGATGAACTGGAGAGATGGCTGCCAGTCAGGGTACTGGCTGCCCTTGGAGAGGATCCAGATTGATTTCCAGTGCCCACTTGGTGACTCACAACAACTATAACTCCAGTTTGTCGTCCATGGGTGCCAGGTACACATGTGGTACACAGAAAAACATTCAGGCAAACAGGCAAACACATAAATCTAAATCTTTTTGTTTAAATCCAAGACTGGTGGCTCATAACTTTAATCCCAGCTGAGGCAGCAAATCACAAATTTCAAGCCAATCTTGGCTACATTGTGAAACTTTGACTATTAATAAAGCAGGTACTGTTGAATATATCTGTGTGAAAAGAAGGAACTGTTGAAAGTCTGTGTGCATGCTTGTGTATTACAGCATATATAAAAAGGTCAGAAGATAACTTTGGAGAGTCAATTTTCACTGTGTTTGAGGCAGATCTCTCTTGTTTTTTTGCCACAGGGTCCTGCTAGCTCTGGGGGATTGTCCTGTGTCTTCCATCTTGGTGGGTTCTGTTGCTTTAGCACTTTCCCCAGCCTCCACTGTGTATGCTCACACCATGTCTGTCCTGACCTTGCAGTGGCTTGGCTGTTGTGATTTCCTCTAGACCTGGGCCCAAACTGGGATCAGTAGATCTAATCAGGGTCTAATATTAGCAACATGTCTTTATGTTAGAAAGGAGGAAAACCACATTTCTTTCTAAGACCTTTCTTTCCCTGGCACCTTGCCTGGGTCTCTGGGTTCAGTAGCATTAACAGGGCTTGTCCACTCCTGGGTTGGCTCTTCCCTCCAGGCCATCCATAGCCCAGTGCCATCCCCTTCAGTCCCTAGGCCAGGCTTGTGCTCTGAGCCACACAACATGCTTGTAGCTAGTGTTTTCTTCTCCATGTATCATAGCATCGACTGGATATTTTTAGTCAGGCTTTGAAAAGTCGCTGTGTACTAAGACACATACCAGACACGTGAGGTCACCAGGCACAGACAAAACCCTGGCCTGCAGGGTCATCTGTAATCACAGAACCAGAAAGCAACTTCCCCTGCACCCTGTAGCACTGCTGGCTGGCTGTCCCCCGACCTGGGCCTGACTGCCATGTTTAGAGGTCTGCATGGAAAGTTGTCTGTAGTGCTTTAAAAGTGAGCCCTGTGCCTCTTAGGGGGGTGGAAGCAATTTTGGGAACTCATCTGTAAGCTGAGGTGCCATGGCAACTTCTCTGAGAAGTAGGCTGTCCCAACTGCAGTCACCCCACCCCCACAGGAAACAAGATGAACCATTCCATGCACCCTTTCATGTGGGCTTATGTCTTAAAAAACAACAACAAAACAAGGATCTCTTTATACCTCAGGTTTGCCTAGAATTCATAGCAATCCTCCTGCATCTGTTTTCAGAGGCAGAGGCTGACTGGGAGTGACATCACAAAGTGGGAGGAAAAGGCTGGTCCTCATCTGTGTGCAAGGCCCAGTCCCCAGGCTAAAGCTCATATATCTCATGCCCACACCTTGAGTCCCTAGGACTCAACTGAAGAAAACCACAGTTTCAAGGCTGAACTCTGGGAAAATAGAGAGCAGACCCAGGACTGCCATTGAAGCAATTTTTCTCTATCCAGCCCTCCACCTTATTTATTCTGAATAATTGGCTCCAGGACACAGGCACACAGTGAGTTAATTAATTATTTAATGGTTGCCATGTAATCTCAATGGAAAAAAAATAAGTTGGGCGGTGGTGGCCAGTGAGTTCCAGGACAGCTGGGACTACACAGAGAAACTTGTCTTATAAAACCAGTATGCCAGCATGTGCCTCCTCTGAAGGTATAACCTCCCTTCTTCCATAGATACTAAGTGGTCTCCCAGGATAGACTGTTGTCCAGGCATGGGGGCTGCAGATCCTAGGTTCCAGGTCAGAATAGTGCTGTGTGCTAGCTCCCCCTGTATTGTTAGGGATGGTGGGACCTGCAGGGACGAAGAACCGTCTGGATGCCTGCACTCTGTAATGAAGCAATTTGATGACTCCTGGCATATTTTGGGTCCTGATGTTAGTAGCATCTTAGTATATGCATGCCAGTAACAGAGATACACAGTTATGTGACTTCTTGGAGAAGTGTGAACAAAAATCTCACCACATATAGGACATGAACAACAGACCAAGGAAATGAGTCTGGATAAACCAGGGCTTTATTGGAGGCTCCTTATAGGAGTATGCATGGCTCAAGCAGCTGAGTCACTGAAAAACCCACTGTGGGCAACAACTACAACCCTGCAGCTCCCTGCACAACAGCTTGTAGGCAGCTCCACTTAAGAATCTCTCCCAACAGTTCCTGCTTTGTAAGTTTTGGGAGGGGCCCTTCATGACTCCTACTCCCTCAGGGCAGAAATGGTGACAAAACAAACAGCCCCATATAACACAGCACACCATGTGCAATGACAGCCCCAGGGGAGAGTGAGTACTTGTCCTTCGTGCATGAGGCCCTGGGTTCTACCCCTAGCAATGCCAACATACATATATGGATGGATGGTGGGTGGGTAGAGCTCCACTCCTAGTGTCCACAGGAAAGGATAAGGAGCACCCCTGAGCCCTACCCTTGTAGTAGAAATAACAAGCTGGTTCCACATAGCCCACTCTAAACTGACACTTAGCTGTTCAGAATATGGTACATCACAGAGCCATCAGGTATCAAGGCAGTGTCTACTCTAGATATGCAGAGGCTCCAGACATTGTGGCTTGTGAGGTTAAGTCCTATGAGTTGCAACCTACATGGGCCTTTGTGGAGGTCTCAAAGCCAACAGTTGCTACCGCAGCTCCTGAAGGCCCCTCCCCAGCATGGGTCCTCACTGCTTTCCTCCTTGGCCCAGGACTAAGATAGACTCACTGTGTAGTCCTAGCTGGTCTGGACCTCTCTATGTAGAGCAGGGCTAGTTGTGAACTTGTGAAAATCTCCCATTTCTTGCTCCTGAGTGCTGTGGGCCACTAGTCCTGGCCTTTGACTCAGGTTCTACCACATACTCGGTAATTTCTGGTTATTCTTCATGTGGACCTGAGGATCTTGACTCTTTGTGGGCCTACATGTAGCCACCAGCACCAGCTCAGCTGTTCTGTCAAAGTGTTACAGCTCTAGAAGAACACCTGGTCCTCCTCCATCACTGAACACCTGGTCCTCTTCCATCACACAACACCTGGTCTTCCTTCATCACACAACACCTGGCCCTCCACCATCACAGGCTTTTTTGTGAAATTTCCTTTTGGGTTACTGCACAGAGGCCACCTGTTCCCTGTTGTCTTAGTCCTCTGTCACTGTAAATTGAATGCTCTAGATGGCTTCATTTATTTATTTGTTGGTTGGTTGGTTGGTTGGTTGGTTGGTTAGTCGATTAATCGGTTTCTCTGTGTAGTTCTGGCTGTCCTGGAACTCACTTTGTAGACCAAGCTGTCTTCAAACTCAAGAGATCCACCTGCCTCTGCCTCCCAAGTGCTGGGATTAAAGGTGTGCACCACATCTGGCTAAGATTGCATGATTTTTAAAGAAGAAGAAGGGTTACAAGCTGGGCATGGGGGAGGGTGAGGGGGCGTCTGGTGTATCATTCTATCACTTGGGAGGATGAGGCAGGACGATGGTTGCTAGCTCAAAATATAAATTAACAGGCTCAGAAGAGATGGCTCAGAGGATAAAAGTGCTTGCTGTGCAAGTGTGGGGACCAGAGTTTGAATTCCCATGTGAAAATCTGGGTGTGACTTCATGTTCTTGCAACCCCAGCATGCTTTGACATGAGGCAGACTGAGCACATGGGGACAGTGCTTCAACCACACACCTGAGACATGCTATTTAAATTTTTTTTTGTTGGGTTGGAGAGATGGCTCAACAGTTAAAAGCACTGGCTGCTTTTGCAGAGAACTTGGATTCAATTCTCAGCACCTACATGGTGACTCAACCACTGTTACTCAAATTTCAGGGGATCTAACGGCCTTTTCTGGCCTCCATAGGCACCAGGCACACAAATGGTGCACAGTACAAGCAGAATCCCCACCTCCACACACACAATATTAACAGTCCCCTAAATTAAAAATATGCATTATGTTTACATATACAAATGCACATATGGAGATCAGAGGATAATTTGCAGGATTTGGGTCTCTGCTTCCACCATGTGCATACCAGGGATTGAAGTCATGGTGTCAAACTTGGCAGTAAGAATTTTTACCCACTGAGTCATTTCTCCTACCCTGTGCCTTGACTCTTGCCTGAGTCTCTGAGTGAATAGCTCAGAGCTGGCTCTGGGGACAAGAATGCTGTTGTTCTAGGGCCAGGGTGGAAGCCATGGAGATTCTAGGCCCAGGTCTGAAGTGTTTTCTTTGTACTCTACAGGCTTTTGGAAATGCCAAGACAGCCCACAATAATAACTCCAGCCGCTTTGGGAAGTTCATCCAAGTCAACTACCTGGAGAGTGGCATCGTGCGGGGGTAAGTTACTCTGTATGTGTGCCTCTCAAGCTAAGGCTGGAACCCAGGGCACCCTGTGAGCTTAGCCAGGGTGCTCCTGGAGTGTACCCGCATCTGCAGATGTGGTGTTGAAGGTTTTAGGTTTATGCGGTGAGGATCTTCTCTGGCCCTTGAGTCAGAACCTGCCAGGCTATATAGCCTGCTTGCTGGTCTTCGTAAGGTTTCCACTTTGTGAGGTGTCAGGGTTTCATGGGCAGACCCCAGTATCAGCCATGTGTGATACCCCAGAAAGAGACAGTGCTGGGCAGCAACGTGATGTGATGGTCCAAGGAAGTACCAAAGGGCATGCAGTGGCTGAGCAGAGGTGGTTGGATAGATTCATGGGTAGAGGGATAGATGTGTGGGTGGCTGGATTTATACATATATTTTGTGTATAGGCAAATGGAAGCTTGGATGCTTGAGTGGATTCCTGGGTGAGTGGGTAGATTAAAGGGTGTATGGAGGGGTTGGTGTATGGTGGGTGGATGGGTAGGTTTAGATTTATGGGAGGATTGGTAGATTTTGTGTAAGGGAGGTGACTTGATTTATGAGTGGACTGCTAGACTGAAGACTCTCAAGTGGGTCGGTGGGTAGACTTGAGCTGGAGGAATCAGATTCAAGAGTGAGTGGGTGGGTGGTTGTATACGCAGATGGATTAATGGATGGGTAGATAGATTTTTGGGTAGGTATGTTGGTGGGTGGGTTGGCTCATGTATGAATTAATGGCTTTGGTGGGGGTAGGAGATAGGTGGTTGAATAGAAAAACAGGTTAGGTTAGTGAGTAGGTGGGTGGAAAGATGTGTATGTAGCTCAGGGCTGGGTGGATCTGTTGCTAGACAGAAGGTTCATGGGGCAGTGGGTAAGTAAACAGACAGACCTTTAGGGCAGTGGGTGAGTAGTGAGTAAACAGATGGACCTGTGGGGCAGGGAGTAAGCACATCTGGATTGTGAACTAACTAAATCTCTCCTGTTAGAGTCTAAAGACTGCTTTTGGCTTTTGGGCCATTATTAGGGTAAATCTGGGCTGCTGGAAGCCAACAATGCTGTACAGTGACAGTTTATCTAGTAACCAGGTGGCTGCAGAGTAGCTAACAGGAGGGTAGCATATACAGGAAGAGTCAGGACTCTGGAGGGGCAGTGAGGGTGGCATGGATTTCATCCTGCTGTTAAAATGACACACAACTTCAGACTTACAAATCATTTACTTTGGAATTTTCTGTTTCTTATTTTCTAACCTTGGGTAACTAAAATCCACTAAAACAGAACATGAAAATGGATAAATAAGAACTTGGTTAGGTCATATACACAGGTCTGTCAGATACACTGGCCTAGTGAAATAGCCAAGCTGACCCTTACCTAATGGGTACAGCCTGCCCCTCCCAGCCCACAGGCTCCCAGTTCAGGATGGATCAGCTTTTCTCTTGGGGGCACAACCATGCTCAGCAAGCTGCCCTGCTGCTACCCACACCCCTGCTCTGCTGCCACCCACACCCCACACCCCTGCTCAGATGCTGGTAGTGGGTTCAAGAAAGGAATCCCATGTTGGCCAGCATCCATGTTCCAGCCTACCTTCCTGGCCTCTGGGCTGCCACGGCCTTGTGCCACACTGTTTATGACCCAGGGCTGCCTTTGCCTGCTGTGTCTGGTCACATTCCTGTCACTGTTCCTTCACAATACCAAGGGTCAGGGCCAATCTGAGCTCAAGTTCCCCATTCCTGAGGCTTCAGTTTTCTGTGTGTGCAGATTGGCTCAGAGGGAATCTCTGCTCTCACAGGACCCCCTATTGGCCTTAGATCTTTAAAACCCAAAATTAGGCAAGGTGTGGTGGCTCATGCCTTTAATCTCAGCACTCAGGAGGCCAAGGTAGGAAGATCACAGAGTTCAAGGCCAACCAGGGCTACACAAAACAAAAAACAAAAACAAAACAAAACCCCAAATTAGGAGCTGGCAGCTCGTGCAGAGGACCCAAATTAAATTCTCAGTACCCAAATGGTGATCACAACTGACTGTAACTCCAGTCCTAGGAGGTCTGATGCCCTCTTCTAGCCTTCATTGGGCACTGCACCCATGGGGTACCCAGACACACAGTCAGGCAAAATACTAATACATATAAAATTAAATTCAGTGCCAAAAGGAGGGCATTTTGGGGGTCAGGTAAAAACCTGGGACAAGGTAATCTCCTAGGAATCTACGAGGATGATCCCAGGCAAACCGACAATAGCAGATATATAGCCTGAACTAGCCATCTCATGCATGTGACCAAATTGGTACCTAGCCAAATTTATCAGCGAGGTTTCATTCACTCATTAACTGATGGAAACTGACACAGACCCACAGCCAAACATTAGGCAGAGTTCCGGAATCCTGCAGAAGATGAGGAGAAAGGATTATAGGAGCCAAAGGGGTCAAGGACATTACCAGAAAACACATAGAATTAACTATCTTGGGCTCATAGGGGCTCACAGAAACTGAATAGACAACAAAAGGAGCCTCATGAGACTGACCTAGGTACTATGCATATATGTGACAGTTGTGTAGCTTAGTACTCTTATTGGTCTCCAAATAATGGGAACAGGACCTGCCTCTGACTGTTTTAATAGCTTTGGGGGCCCTATTCTTCATACTGGGTCACCTTGCCCAGCCTTAATACATGGAGAGGTGCTTATTCTTGCTGCAACTTAATATGTCATGTTTTATTGATACTCATGGGAGACCTGCCCTTTCCTAACAGAAATGGAGGAAGAGTGGGTTAGGGATGGAAACAGAGGGGAGAGAGGGACTGGGAGGAGAGGAAGGAGGGGAAACTATGGCTGGGTGTAAAACAAAAATATACATTTTTAAAAGTTTAAATTCAAAATCTAAAAAGCTGGAGATGTGGTCAGGAATGGAACCCCTGCCTAGAATCTAAAAAAGAAATTACCAAAGACTCGGGGAGGGAGCTGGCCAGCTGTTTTCCAGCAAGTGCTAGCCTGGTTCCACAGAGCTGGCCTGTGCTATGCTCCCACCCCTAGATGCAATGAGAGTCTGACCCTAGAAACATAACTTAGGACAAGGGTCACAGCTGAGTGGCTGAGGGAAGAGAAGGAAGTGTTTGTGTGACCCAGCACTTCGGCCAGAGGCAGGGGGATTGTGAGTTCCAGACCAGTCTTGGGCTCCATAGCAGGGGATTGTATCTGTTAAAAAAAAAAACCAAACCAAACCAAACAAACAAAAAACAAAAGGAAGAAAACCATCTTTCTCTTACTTAGCTTATTTATTCAAAATTATTTTGTGTGGATGTTGTCTGTGCTGTGTGTGTGTGTTGCCCATAAAGGCAAGAAGAGGTTGTTCAGTCTCCAGAAACTGGACTTAACAAGAGCTGCCTTGTAGGTGCTGGGAATGGAGCCTGGGTCCTCTGGAAGAGACGAGCTAAGCTATTGCTCCAGCCTCTTCTCTTGTTTAAAGGAATCACCAGTCCAGGCAGCAGCTTAGGAATCTGCTCTGTGCTCTTGAGTCTCTTGCAGACCTGCAGACTGAATGGCACTGTTCTTCAGAGGGTGGATTTCCATGAGTTCAGGGTCAGCCTGCTCTATCTACACAGTGAATTCCAGGGTAGCCTGGACCACACGGTGAGATCCTATCTCATAACAACAGAAAATAAATTAAAAGCAGACTCAGGTGGAAAGGTCCACAAACCCTTACAGGTCCAGCCCTGTCAATCCCATTGGGTGTGGAGGGAGCTGGCCAGGCCCCTTCCTTCCTATAGGATCCTTTAGGGGCTTCAGTTCCTTATCTGTCATTGGGACCTACAGCACCTGCTCTGTGTGTGTGGGAGGGTTGTCTGAGAATGCCTGAGATAATGCCCAGAATACCACAGGTCCCCCCAGAAATGTGTACTGCCATTCCTATAGCCCAAGCATCCAGTATCCAAAACTTTAATCTAAGATGTTTCAGGTTCTCTGAGTCAGCGCACTACAGCTGGAAAATGCCACACCCCTGCTTCCAGGGATGTGCCCAGTCAAAACTAAAAATATTGTATGAAGGACCTGAGTGGTCCTAGGAGATGGCTAAGATGCTAAAATGCTGTGTGATGCGAGCACCAGAGTTTTAATCCCCAGAACTCTCATGAAAGCTGGGTGGGCAGGTGTAGCAGCCACCTGTTATCCCAGTAATCCGGAGGCAGAGGGGAAGGATCCCTGGAGCAAGCCAGCCAACTGGACTGGCCAAATTGATGAGCTAAGTGCTTATTAAGAGACCCTGCAAGACTCAGATTGTGTGCTATGTGTAGAAAGATCTATATGTGATATACATAACTGATATACATAACATCTTACCACATACATGCAGATACTCCAATCTATAACATGATAAATAAGAATCTGGAAAATGATAGACTGATGGATGTTTATTCGGGAAGAAATCACTTACACCAGAAACAGATGACTGCTGCAGGTTCCCATCCCAAGGATGCCTCTAGATGTTCTCTATCTCCAACCAGGAAGCAAGAGAGTGAGCTAGAGTCCGGGACCCCAGACCTAATCCCTCCAGGTAACACCTGCACCTGTCCCCATGACCCCAATGGGTGTGGTCAGTGCAACAGGTGCAGGTGGGGTGGATATCTCACTGCGATTCCACTTTTAGTCTAAAGAAAAGATTTAGGCTTGATATAAAACTATATACAAAAACAGTAAGTATCAACTATGCTGTAGGAAAAGGAAAATTTAAAAAATACCGAGTTAAGACCTATTGCCAGTGAAGTAACAAGAGCAAATGGCAAGAACTATATATCCAGTCCTAGGGTGAAGGCATAACAGCGATTACTATAGAGTTGTCGTAAGCTAGAAAGCTTAAGTCTTGTACCTAATATTTCTATCTAGGAAGAGAGAATAATAATTGTGACAGTCTAATCTTCAACCTCATCAAAGACATGAGAAGGAAGATAACAACGCGAGGATAGGCAGGAAGTGCAGGCAAGTAGCTTCCAAACAATGCAGTGAAGACAGAAACAGCAGGCTACCTGGACAGTCACCTAAAGTCTCACAGCAACATTGGGGCAACCAGTTTTGGCTAAGGCCTAAGTATCTGACAGAACACTACAGAAGCAGGGAGGTAGAAAGGCTGTTTTACCCTGACTTGGCAAGGTTCAGCAGTCTTCTATGTTTGTCTCCTGCATGCACAGTAGGACAGCACATCCAAAGTCAATGGTCAAGGTGGGGGCAGTTCTTTGCCCAAGAGGCCATTAGCTGAGGAAAAGATGGACTCCAGAAGGAGTGACATTAGTGCCCAACATATTCTTGGGAAAAGTTTGGAGCATGTCTCATGTCTCATGTCAACGGAGAACTAATATTAAAACATTTAAATGCCATGTTCTGTACATCTATGAAGTGTTTGAAGATCTAACATCTATGTATGACTAATCTCATAGGTATAGGAAACCTGGGTGAAGATAATCTGTAATACTCAGGAACCTGGCTGTATGAATGATTGAAACTTCCCTAAGCAAGGACAGTGACTTTAGCAGTGTAACTATATACATGTAAATCTCTAAAACAGAGGTAGAATTGAAATGTCTTGACCAGAAGTAGTGCAACATGATAAAAAAATATCCTAAATTATATCAGTATACAAAATGTCTTGAACATGTGTAAAAGTATACATACATAGAATATGATAAAGATATTGTGCACAAAACATTGAAAACAGAAAGATCGTACACAATATGACAAAATATACAAATCATCCGAGAAAAAATACAAACTTAATTTTACATAAATTACAACATATAAGAATCTATAACAATATAAGTTGTATATAACTGATAATTACTAAGATAATTCACAAGAAGGTAAGTTAATCTACCTATATCCCATCTAAACCCTACCCTTCCCAACTATACCCTATACCTGTCTAAAAGAGATACCCGAGTCTGAGCATCACCTTCCATACCCAACCCTAAAACCAACCCTATGTAGATGAATATTATCCCTTAATGCCAACAGTAGGGAAAGGAGGCATCATTATCTTAAGATGACTTCCTGCTGAAATGGGACAACTATGACTCCATGGGATCCTGTAGGAAAAAAAATTAAGACAACAAAATTTCACTAAGGGACTAGCTGTAATATTTGTAGCTAGTCTCTGCATGACAGGAAATGCTTAACTGAAGTTCTATCTGAAACTTTGGCCAGGGTGTAATAAGAAGGTGCACCATTCTTGCTAGCTAGTCTGGAGTTGTCTCAAGCATTATAATCCCAAACCAGTTTTAGGGTGATGTTTGTCCAGATGCATCAGATTGAATTAAGTGGAGTCGATGAAGTAGGGCCCCATCTTCTTTCCAGAGAGTTCAAAGAATGCTGTTAGGAAATGTTATTGTTCCTTGTGGAAAACTTAAACATCAATATCAACATAACAATTTCAACTTTTATGGGTATGCATATTGGGAGAGGAACATTAAGCATGAAAATATGTATGAGAAAAATTAGGATATCAGAGGGAAAACCGAGTTTAGACAAACGACAGTCCCCAGATTTTGTTTTCTTTTGTCTTAACACCAATTGGCTTCTTGATATAAGGCAGAAACTCTGAATTTAATTTTAACAACATGCTTGAATTTAGAGGAGGAAAGCCAAATCCAACTCCAAAGCCAGCATTGATTTACATGAATTGGGACTAAAAGAGTAGTAAGAAGTAAATAGAAATAGATTTTGTATAGAAATAGTTTCACTAGAATTAAATATTGGTACCATATATCAGATTCCTCTTTGTTAGATGGTTCTTTCTGGAGAGCTATCTTCTCTTCTTTAGGTACCTACACGTTCAGTGTTTTTGGCTGTTTGACGATGGGTGTTTTCTGTTTTCATGTAAAGACAAGAACAGAACACTTTCCCTACCTTTAAGAGGTTTCCATACAACTCATGGGAAATACTTTGGTGGATGACTTGTCTTTTCTCCTCATTAAGAAGTTTCTCTTGTTCAACTCGGACCTTGATCAACTTAGATGGTATCCACAGCTTTTCTTGTCCTGTAGATACAAAGGCCACCAACCCCTAACCGAACATAGCACATATCCTGGTTTCCATACTGAGGTCAAAACATCTTTGAAGTACAGTGGCTGGTTTAGTTCAGAAGTGTTTTCTATTGTCCAGTATCTTTCTGTGGCTGTTTGTCCTTTCTCATTACCATTAAGAAAGTTTAATGTTAATAAAACATCTTGGGTGTCTTGGTTCCCCTTGTCTGTTTATAGAACATTTCTTTTAAAGTATGATTAGATCTTTCAACTACTGCCTGTCCTATAGGGTAGTGTGGTATACCAGTTATGTGCTTAATGTTATAATATTCAAAAAACTGTTTCAGTTTGTTGGAGACATATGCCGGAGCATTGTCAGTTTTTATTTGTGCAGGTATACCCATATTAGCCATTACCTCTAATAAGTGTGTGATAACAGAATTAGCCTTTCCAGAGTTCAGAGCAGTGGCCCATTGAGACCCTAAAAAATATGTCTATAGTGTGGTACACTTATTTTAATTTCCAAATTCTGCAAAGTGAAACACATCCATTTGTCATATTCCTATTTGTTGGTTTGGTTATAGAATGAGCAAGTAGAACATTTTCTTACTATTTCCTTAGCTTGTTGCCAAATGATAGAAAAATCCTTTTTTAAACCTTTTCTGTTCACATACATGGTGGGGCTTTTTTTTTTTTTTAATGAAACTCCAAGGTCTCTAGCACACTTCTTATTAATAACTGATTGACTTCGTCATTGCCTTGTGCTAGAGGACCTGGCAGACCCGTATGGAATCAGATGTGTGATATATATATATATATATATATATATATAATGAGTCCTATTCCTGATAGTTTCTTGTAATTGCATAAACAATGAAGTTAATTCTGTATTATCAGGAATGAATTCTGAAGTCTCAATGTGTAAGATGACCCTCTCTGCATATTGAGAATCAGTAACTATATTGAGAGGTTCTGTAAAACTCATAAACACCATGAGAATGGCATACAATTCTGCCTTTTGTACAGAGTTATAAGGGCTTTGAACTACATTTATATTTCCTGATTTATATCCTGCCTTACCTGATTTTTTGATCAGTGTAGAATGTAGGAACTCTAGAGATTGGTGTTTTTCTTATAATGTGTGGAAGTATCCAAATCGTTTTCTTTGTGAATTTGATTCTCTCACTTTTGGGATAATTGTTGCCAATTGTTTCCAAAAAGTTGCTGCAAGCTCTCTGCCAATATTCATTATCTTTACATAAGGAGGAAATTTTTTCATTTGTTAAAGTACTATAATTTCTGCTGGGTCCCTTCCTGTCAGTTGACGAAGTCTTAATTTCCCTTTTAAAATCAAGTCATGTATGGATACAGCAAGGACCTGTGGGGATCAGAGGTCAGAGGCTCCTGCTCTTCAGTAGTGGAGGCAGCCAGGGGCATGCTTCAGTGGGTAAAAGCACTTGACATGCAAGCCTGACAACCAGAGTTCGATATCCAAGAAGCCACATGAAAAGCCAGGTGTGGTGCACATCTGTCATCCCCACATTCCTTCAAGAGAGATGGGCTTCAGAAACTACAGAATCAGACAAAATCTGGGAGCCAGTCTAGAGTGTGCAGTAACACAAACAGAAGATTAGTTAGCTGTAGTTGTTGCCTGACAGCCAAGAGGCAGTCTGAGAGAAAAGCCTTGATTGACAGATAGCCTGGACCAGACTGGTCTGTAGTACTGTCTGTGGGGGTTTGTCTAGATTTCTTCCCTAGGTTACTTTTGATAAGTGTCTTTGTCACAGCGGTCCCAAACATTGTCCTTTGACACACATCCTCATGCATTGCACTATCACACTAAATAGACATAACTTAAAGTGAGGGGATGGAGTGCAGCTCAGCCACACAGTGCTTGCCTATATGGCTAGGTATTAGGAGCAACAACTCAATAAAAAATAGGAAAACACTTAAATATAAAACATGGCATGTTGTACAGTGCTGGCACATACCTTTAATCCCTGCACCTGGGAGGCAGAGGCAGAAGGATCTCTGAGTTCAAAGCCAGCTGACTATTTGTCTGCCTGTCAGTAAGTAATCAAGTCATGAAAGTCATCTCTGAGCGTACACTGAAGTTCCAAGTCAGTGTCTACACAAGCAGATTCCTGATGTCCCTCCAGCAGCATTCTGCTGTTGAGGAGGCTTCATTCTCTTCACCTTCCCAGGGCCAGTCTAGAGTCCTTCACCTGCCCTGGGATGGCCTGCTGGTCCTGTCAGGTTTCCATGTACCATGTTCTACCCTCTCTGCCTGGGAACGCATTGGTTAGCCAATTCCTGACTCTTAGTTTGAAGTCAGAACATAGGTTGTCTTCAGGGCATTTGCAGCAGGCATTATATCATGGTACCACATGCTAGGCCAGAGCAGAGATGTGGTTAGGGATGTGACTCCCTTGTTAGGGAGGCTGTCTAGCAAGTATAGGGCCCTGGGTTCCCCCTCAGCACCATAGAGACCCTGTGTATGGTGCACATTAGCTCAGCACGCAGAAGGGACAATTGAGGAGAGCAGCAGTTCAAGGCCAACCTCAGCAACACAGTGAAGTCTGTCTCAAACACCAGAAAAGTACAGTGGACCTTAGCTCAGTAGAGTATGTGTAGTGACATGTAAGTTAATCCTAACACTCTGGAGACACAGGGAAGGGATCAGAAGTTGATAGATATCCCCTATACACATTAAGTCATAGGCCAGCCTAGGCTATATGAGAACCTGAATGAAACGAAGGGAAAAAAGAACAAGCATACAATATCCAAGTGGAGGTCTTGGCTTAGACATAGATAATGGCCCTAGAATCCCCAATGAGGGGCTGGGGCATGGCTCGGGAGTAGAGCTCCCACCTGGGATCTCCCAGTGAATGTCTGGGGGCTTGGCTTAGGGATGGAGCCCCTGCCTAGAATCCCCCAGTGAGGAGCTGGGGGCATGGCTTAGTGATACAATGCTTGCTTGATATTTACCAGTCTTGGTTCCATCCTTAACTCTAGCCAAAACAAAAAAACTCAAAGAAGAAATATCAATACTAAAATGTAACCTTATCCCCCCCCCTTTTTTTTTTTCTTTTATGACAGAGCTGTTGTGGAGAAATACCTGCTTGAAAAATCGCGCCTGGTATCCCGGGAGAAGGATGAGCGGTGGGGCGTGATTTTTTTTGTTTGTTTATGTATATGGATGTTTTGCCTGTGTGCTTGTAAGTGCATTGCCTGTGTTCCTGGAGCTCAGGGAGATCAGGAAAGGGTGCCAGGACCCCTGGAACTGAAGTTATAGGGGATTGTTAGCCAGCACATGGATGCTGGGAACTACTGCAAGTCCTCTGTAAGAGCAGCCATTTCTCTAGCCCTCAGGGTGTGGGATTTGGCTGAACACAGTCCTGCTCAAGCTCACAGAGGTGAGGGACCAAAGGGAAGCCATGCTCTCCACTCCATATACCTGGTGCTATGGCCTCCAGCCTTGTGCCCCTTACTGCCCAAGCTGAGAGTTGCATGCCCAGGCTATTCTGAAATATGCTTGAGTAACACCTCAAAGCTGGCACAGGTGCACATTCTGTGAGCTTTAGGCGACACTGAGGCAGGAGGATCTCAGGTTCCAGGCCAGGTGGGGCCTCGGTGAAATAATCTCAGAATAACAAATCTGTGCTTAACAAGTGGATGAGACTTGTGTCCCCTGCTCCTGCACCACTTACTCACTTGAGGAGTTTCCTCTTTTTTTTCTAACAATGCTTAAGTTTTTATTTATTTATTAAATCAGGGTCCCTCTGTGTAGCCCTGTGAACTCACTCTGTAGACCAGGCTGTCCTCAAATTCAGAGATTGCCTGCCTCTGCTTCCCAAGTGCTGGGGTTAAAGGCGTGCACCACCACACCAACCAAGACTTCTCTTAACTTTATTTCAATGTGTATGTGTACACATGCCTATGTGGTCAAAGGACAACTGGAGAGTCAGTTCCCTCTCTCTTCCAAGCATGTTCTGGGGGTTGAACTCAGGTCCCCTGTTTAGCAGCAGGTACCTTGACCAGCTGAGCCATCGCACCCACACTTTCCTGGGCTATGGACCTGGTCGGGCCCTGACTCCCCTTGCTGGTCACCCACAGGAATTACCACGTGTTTTATTATCTGCTGCTGGGTGTCAGCGAGGAGGAGCGCCAGGAATTCCGGCTGAAGCAGCCTCAAGACTATTTCTACCTCAACCAGGTAAACTGCTGCAGCCACAGTGCCACTTCTGTCCCCAAAGCTATCTGCTACAGGGAAGTCAGAGGCCACCAGCCTGGCCCTTCTGGGCCCCCAGCCTAGCCCTGAGAACACACACAAAGGCTGCCATTCATTCCCAGCCCTGACCCTCCTTCTATCCAGCCCAGATCACCCTGCTCACTGCCCTCTTGGCCAGAAGTGCCTGAGTGCCCACGCCTTTGTTTTTATCAGCATAACTTGAATATTGAAGATGGAGAAGACCTCAAACATGACTTTGAAAGGCTCCAGCAGGCCATGGAGATGGTGGGCTTCCTACCCGCTACCAAGAAGCAGTAAGTGGGCTACTGAGCCCCTTGAGATCTGACCTGCATACCCCAAGAGAATAGAGGGTATTCCATACAGAGCACAGGAGAGGGCTGCAGCCATGAGCTGGGAGGAAGTAGCTCAAATCAGTTCAGCTGTGTGTGATGGTCCATACCTGCCATCCCCACACTGGAGAGATTGAGACAGGAGGGTTGCATGTTCGAGGTCAGCCTTTGCTGCTTAGTGAGATCTTACCTCATAGAAATTTTTTTTAAAGACAGAACAACAAACATATAGGCAGGAAGATGGTTGAAAGTTCAGGTACAGCCTGGCCTCCATAAGCAAGACCCTGTCAGCAAGAGCAAACAAGCAAAAGAGTTAAAGTGAGTTTACATAGTGGTGTATATTTGCACCCTCAGTGCTTGGGAAGATAGGTGAGGCTAGCCTGGGCTACATAGCTTGAATCCATCTCTAAAACCAATAGGGCTAGAGCTGGAGCACAGTTGGTAGCAGGTGTGAATCCTGGGTTCTGTCTGCAGCAGCACTCAGGAATGGGGACAGGGTGTGGAGTGGAGAGCACCCTCAGCCTGGCTGCATAAGATAGTGCTGCAGAAACAAGCAAGTGATATAGACCACAGTAACCTTTCTCTGTGTCCCAGGATCTTCTCTGTCCTCTCAGCCATCTTGTACCTGGGCAATGTCACCTACAAAAAGAGAGCCACAGGCCGGGACGAAGGTCTGGAGGTCGGGCCCCCTGAGGTGCTGGACACCCTATCTGAGCTCCTGAAGGTACCTCTTATCTCCACCATCCTTCCTCGTCTTTGCTTCCAGGTCCCTGGCATGGTAGGGCAAGACAAGTGGAGGAACATCTGTCATGGCCTGCTTCCTCTGTCTTTCTGAGATATCCCCTCCTTGTTGTTGTCTGTATGTCTGACTACACAAACTGTGGTAGGAGAGGCACTGGGTGGTTAAGATGTTATACTCTTACAGATAGAACTCAGTCCTCAGATGTGCCTGTGACCCCAGCCTCTATGGTCTCCTTCATTCAGGGATACATATCCACATACACATTTCAGTGTAAACAAGTGAAACCATGGTTTCCTGGGCTGTTGCTGTCACTGTGTGTAGCAGCGGCTTATCTAGTATGCACAAATCTCTGTCACATACCAGCCACACATAAACTTCATGTGCTTGCATGTGTTTGTCATCCCAGTCCTAGGGAGGTAAACGCATGGAGATAAGCAGTTCAGGGCCAGCCTGGGCTATGTGAAACCTTGTCTCCAAAAATCATGAATTGGAAGCCAAAGATGATCAGAAGTTAAGAGCACTGGCTGCTCTTCCAAAGGACATGAGTTTGAATCCCAGCACCCACATGACAGCTCACAACATTCTGAAACTCCAGTACCAGGATATTTGACAATTTCTGATGGCCTCAGGCATCAGGTATACATATAGTGCATGACAGATTTTAGACAAAACACCCACATGCATACTTTTGTGGGGTTTTGTTTTTGTTTTAGAGAGTTTTTCTTTGTAACCTCAGCTGTCCTGGAACTTATACCATAGACCAGGCTGGCCTCAAACATAAATTATTTTTTAGCAGTTAAATTTAAAACATATAGTTAGGGGCTAGGTGTGGTGGCACAGGCCTGTCGTCCTGGCCACTCAGAGGCTGAGACAGGAGTCTCCAAATTCAAGACCTGTCTGAGTACCTTAGTGAGACCCCTCCCTGTCCCCAACTCAAAATAAAAAGTACATGAGGGGAGCTGAGGATGTGGCCTATGACAGTCACTTCTATTGCACACATGGGATCCCAGGCCCCTAGGTGATGGTTGGAATTGGGGAGTAAAGTTGTGGAAAACTCTAGGTACAGTCTCCTCTGTTGGCTCTCACCTGGAAGGCATTTGTTAAACTGGGAGCACTACTGGCACCTAGTGGCTGGAGGTAGAGATGCCACCCTAAGCCTTCAGTGTAGAGTTTGAGCATCCTAAGATTGTTTCCTTCCTTCCTTCCTTCCTTCTTTCTTCCCTCCTTCCCGCCTTCCCTCTCTTCCTCCCTCCCTCCCTCCCTCCCTCCCTCCCTCCCTTCCTCCCTCCCTCCCTCCCTCCCATGCTACTGTAGATGGAACTGTGGGGCCTGGAGCTGGCTAGATGAATCTTAAATCTTGTCCTGATGAGACAGACCTCCAGCTTGCCTTTCTGTCTTATTTTTTTAGATAGAGTTTTACTGTGACTGGCTTAGAACTTAGATCTGGTCTCAGCCTCCAGAGGGCAGGGATTAAAGGCCTGTGCTACCACACCTGGCCTTGTGGGTTTTTGTTTTCAAGTTTTGTATTACTTTTTTAGTTTTTATTTACCTGTTATTTTTGAGACAGGGTCTGGCTGCCTGGAACTCACTATGTAGACCAGGCTGGCCTTGAACTCACAGAGATGTACTTTCCTCTGTTTCCTGCTACTAGACTTAAGAAATCTAGCACACCAGGGTCAGGGGATTGTTTGATTTTGTTTCTTAAGATTTTTTTTTTTTTTAGTGTGTATATGTGTAGGTCTGTGCTTATGCATGCAGTGCCTCCAGAGGCCAGAAGAGGGTGCCAGGTATAGGGAGGCCCTTCCCAGCCCAGCTCTCTCCTAGTTCTCTTGGGCTGGCCTCCAAGATTCAGAAGCCCTGAGGAGTGTCTCACCTCCCTGCCTTTCTTTCCCCACCCTGGAAATAGGTGAAGCGGGAGACCCTAGTGGAGGTCCTGACCAAGAGAAAAACAGTGACAGTCAACGACAAGCTTATCCTGCCTTACAGCCTGAGTGAGGTGAGTGTGTGCCCAGGGGTGGGGCTTTAGACCTGCAGAACCAAGGGACCTCAGCTGTGGGCAGACCCACTTCCTGTGGCTTTGCTTCTCATGAGATCTGTCTCATGTGCAGCTGCTGCTGAGCCACAAAGTGTAGAGCCCCATATGGAAAGTCCTTTCTCCTCACACACACTGGAGAGCTTGATCTATGAGTTGGGTACAATATGAGGTTAGCAGTAATGCCTCTTGGAACAGATTAGAAATAATAATAGCATACTTAGTCTCATGGACTTGGCCTCATGGCTCAGAATACAGGTGTTTCCTGTGGTTCTCCTTTTCACTTGAAGGGAGTCTTTCTGAGCGAATGTCAACTGCCAGCATCTACTCTTTTTATTTTCTTATTGACTAGCAGCAATTATACTCTATATGTGGGCCTTAAATTTGCAACACCCTAACTGCCTCTGGGATGATGGGTGCATGTGCCCTACTGTCCAGGCCATCATTAGGTAGATTTGCTCTTCTTGAACACATGCACTACAGTTCAGGACACTGGTTGATGATTGTGTGACTGAAAGGCAGGCAGCATATAACACCAGGATCTACTGGATCACCAGATGACGCCTGACCCAGATGAGGTACAGCCATCTCAAGATGTATCCAGTCTACATCACATGTGCTCAAGAGTTTTTTAAAGTATTGAGTTGTTAATTCTGGAAGTTTCCAGCCATAGGTGGCTCCAGATACTGAAACTATAGATAAATGAAGACCCATGGCTCAGAACCACTGAGCATTACCCTTTGTGGTTCCAGATGTTCAGTGGCCATGCAAGTCCAACATGATTTGGGACAATTCTGGCTCCCCCCCCCAAGTTGGTTTTGTAAATAAAGTTTTATTGACATAGGCATGCTCGTCCATTTACATCCTGTTCAGTGCTGCTTCTGGCTGCAGTTGCAGTGCTCAGTAGCTGCAGTGGAGTCCCCAGGCCCCTAACGCTGAAGATATCAACTCCTTGCCTTATTCTGGAAAGAGATGACTGGTCTCTGTGCTATCCTCTCAGTTTGCTGGTGTACTGTTCCTGATACAGTTCTCTTAGCTCTTGACATATCAAGAGCAATTTTGTGACTTGCAAACTAAATTTGATGACACTAGGAAAGGCCCTGGTAACAGGGCATGGGATGCTCCCTATAGGGACCCTACCCAGGGGAATCAGCTTACATTTCCAGCAGGGACCATGGACAGTTTGAGCCTTTGTGGGCCAAAGCACCCCTGACAAGACTTGACATCTCTGAAGTGAACCTACACATGTGGCTCAGGTGTTCCCTAGAGAGACTGTATGAGCAAGCATCCCCAGCAGAGGCAGTATTCTGTGTGGTGACATTGCCACGACATCCAGGAAAATCAAAACCAGAGGGACATGTCTAGCAGCTGAAGGCAGCTGGCCATGTCCATTGTGAGGAAGATAGAATAGACAGTCCTCACAGTAGTAGGTATGCAGAGAAGTGCTTTTTTGGCTGTTCATGGTAGTTCCATAGTTGTGCAGGTGGCATGGCTGATCTCATACATACCTCAGCTGGCATGCCATGCTGCACACCCATACTAGGTGCTGGACCCTCAGGCTCTGAGTCTAAGTAACAGGTATGACCCAGTGGCAGTGTAGGAGCAAGCAGACTTCAACATGAGGAAAGTAAAAACCCCGGTTGAGGGCCAGGGGGTGGCACAGTCGTAAAAACGCCTGCTTAAGGATTCAGATCCTTATAACACCTTCAGAAAGCTAACCGTGGTGACACCCATCTGCATCCCCAACCCCTGGAGAGAGAGTCTAGAGAATCAGTTGTTTAATATTGTCCTTGGCTACACGGCAAGTTTAAGACCAGCCTGGGATATAAGAGACTTTATCTATGAAACTAAGACAAAATTAGAGTGGTTCCCTGAATCTCAGTATCATGTCCTGCACCTGGCATGTTGCCCACCCCAGGTGAGACAACCCTCTACCCACAGGCTATAACTGCCCGAGACTCCATGGCCAAGTCTCTGTATAGTGCCCTGTTTGACTGGATCGTGCTCAGGATCAACCACGCCCTCCTCAACAAGAAGGACATGGAAGAGGCTGTTTCCGTGAGTGTATAGGCCATGAGCTGGCCAAGGACAGACTCCATCCTTGAGACAAACCATGGAGGCTAGGAACCTGTGGGGTCTCTGCAAACACGAGGGTTGGTAGAGGACCTCTTACCCTTTACAGGAACCCAGGCATCTGCACTTGGTGTCTGAATGAGTGCAAAATAAGACAAGTGTGCTTGTCCAATCTTTGTCCCAGCTCTGCTCAGCATATAGGCACTAGACCCTTGGTTCCACCCTTATTGCACATAGGGAAACCTAGTTCCATCAATAAGTAGTAATAGTCCTGTTTTGCAAAAATAATGGGTGCCAAGCTGGTGGCAGCTGTTTGCACTGACATCAGGACCACATATCCTCACTCATGCAGCAAGCTCAGCTTCCCTGGGAGGCCTGGCTATAAGTACACCTTGTCTCCCCAGTGCTTGTCCATTGGTGTCCTAGACATCTTCGGCTTTGAGGACTTTGAACGGAACAGCTTTGAGCAATTCTGCATCAACTATGCCAACGAGCAGCTGCAATATTACTTCACCCAGCACATCTTTAAGCTGGAGCAGGTGAGAGCTGGACACCTACTCCCTATCCTCAGCCCAGTACCCTGAAGGCCCAGTGGTTCCCCTCAGTACCAACAGCACGGGGCTTGGGGCCATAGGTTCCCTAGTCTCCAGTTTTCTGTCCCTGTATTCAATGACACACTCAGCCCTCCCAGAATCTTTCAACCTTTCCAAATGCTCAGATGCCACTGCAACAAGGCAGCGGTGTGCACATTCTGTCATAGCATTTGTGTGTCCCCTAAAGGTGTCCAGGGTATGTCCCCTGTGTCTTGTCCTTTAATCATGGCAGCCTCTCTGGGGTGGCAGGACCCATAGGTATAGAGGGGAAGGCACATTCCACAGCCATATCTGAATTGTCTAAGGCTCCATCCCAGTTACACGCTTACACTCCCACCCCCTCACCCCACCTCACTTCTACACTCCCACAGGCCCTGGAGACCTCCTTCCGTCTTTCTGTCTCTGTAAATTTGGTGATACTCCAGCCCTTGGTCACTGGAGTTATACAGTGTTTGCATTTCCACTGCCAGGGTGTTTGACTTAGAAGAATGGCTCCATTCTCATCCCTGCTCAAGTGTCAGCATTCCATTCCTGTTTAAGGCATCTCATGGCTAGGTTGTGTTGAATTTATCCAGTCACCTGTCTCCTGTGGCTTTGGTATTTTGACTTGTAAACACACATGTACAAGTCCTCTTGGACTTGCCTTTTTTATTCTCTTGAATCACACTGAGGGGAAAATTGCTGGAGCCACCCATGGCTTTCTGAATTGTTCACAGTTTACAGGGCACCATCTCTTTGTTGCCCATGCATGCAGCCTGAAGGGATCAGCTGGGCTAGTTCCTGTAGGTAACCAGCAGGGGAAGTCAGTGTAGGGCTTGTAAGTCTTGTAGATTTAACTGTGGCCATGGCTCATTGGTAAAGCCCCTGCCTACAATCCCCCAGTGAGTGGCTGGGGAAGTGGCCAGGGGTGGTCCCTGCCTAGAATCTTCCAGTGAGGGGCTGGGGGAGTGGCCAGGGGTGGAGCCCCTGCTTAGCTTGTGCAATGTCCTCAGTTCAGCCCCATTGTGTTCAGGGAGCCCCCTTTCTGAATCCAAGATGGGGCCCTCCTTAACTTTCCTCACCCTGCAGGAAGAGTACCAGGGCGAGGGCATCGCATGGCACAACATTGACTACACCGACAATGTGGGCTGTATCCACCTCATCAGCAAGAAGCCCACAGGTCTCTTCTACCTGCTGGATGAGGAGAGCAAGTGAGTGTCCCTTCCCTGGTTGTTCAGCTGATGCCAGAGTGGGGACCAAGTCAGGTTCCTGGAACTGCTCAGCTTCTTACATGCATTTTCCAAGTCCCTGGGCCTCCCTTTTCCCTAGTGCTTGTGCAGCATTGCTCTGGAAACAGCGGGTGTGTGGCTCACCTGTGCTGGCTGAACACGTGTTCACAGGAGGGCTCCTATGTCCTGGGAGCAGGGCTAGTGTGTGCTCTGCTGGGAAGGTGAAAGTTACCAGCTGCCCCAGCAGAAACAGGTGGCTTTGAATTGGTTGCCATGGCTGTGCTGACAAGTCTTTCTCTTGTGGTCCTGGAGAATACATGCCCCCCAGTCAGGAAACTGTCAGAATCTCAAGAGTCCAATCTGTGACAGGTTCTCCTGGAAATACCTGAAGCGGCCCAAGGAACTTTCTCTGTGACAGGTGCTGTGCCTGTGGTGAAGCTGGAGACTCTGCTGTTGGAGCTCCTTCCTGGTGTGCCCAGAACCCTGGGTTCCATCCCCACACCACATAACATTCTGGCATTCTTGAGAGAAGGGGGATAGGTCCCAGAATCCCCTGCAGCTCCTCATTCCCAGCACCCTGCTGCAGACCCTGTACTTTAGGCCAAATCCCCACCCTGTGTAGTAGAGATGAGCAGAGGAGAAAAGGGCTGGATGAGCACTGTGACAAGAGTCACAGAAACTGGGCTCTGTCTGCAGCCCCTGAGGGAAATAGTAAGGGGTCGGCCAGGGTTACAGCCTTCTGCTACAAGCAATTTCACTGGGTAGTCTGTGTCAGGCTTTATTTTAACATGTATTGTTGTTTATTAAGTGTTGGTGTGGTATTGTTGGGTGTGGGGTGAGTTTTTCGGTGACAGGTCGGATGTTGTTGGGTAGCAGGTCGGTTGTTGTGTTGGTGTGTTCATTGTTGGATGTCTGTTGGATGTCTGTTGGGTTGTTGCAGGTGTGTTGTTGGGTAGCAGATATATTGTTATTGGATAGCAAGTGTGTTATTAGGTAGCAAGTATGTCCTTGGGTGGTATGTTGTTATTGGATAGCAAGTGTGTTGTTGGGTAGCAGGTGTGTTGTTGGGTAGCAGGTATGCACTGTGCATGCAAAAGTCAAAAGACAACTTTGTTGAGTTCTTTGTCTCCTTCAACCATGTGGTTCCTAGGGATGGTACACATGTTGTCTGGCTTGACCACAAGTACCCTCACCTGCTGAGCTGTGTCTCTAACTGATTTGAGTTTCCTGAAATAGCAATGTTAATATTTATCACTGAAATTTTTATTTTATTTTATTTTATTTTTTTTTTTTTGGTGCCCAAGGCAGTGAATAGTCCACCTCCCAGACCTTCTGCTAAGCCCTCAGTGGTTGTGTCTCCCCTACCAGACAGACTTTGCCTCCCCTGCCCCTTCCCCAGCTATAGAGCCCTAGGGCTGGGCATCTGGCGCACACCTGGCATTACCTGTGTTTACAGTGAGGCTGGGACCAGCTCTGTGTGCTGAAACCCAGAGAGCTAGTTCCCTACCGAGTGGCAAATATAGCCAGGTACAAGGAGCCTATTATTCTTCCATCTCCTCCCTCCCAGACAGAGCAGAGCCTGGCTTTATCTGTGAGGCCATGCCTCTTTCAGCTCCAGGGCACACATCCAGGTACACATGGACCCAAAGCTAGAGGCTCCTCTAGTGTGGTATCTGAGAAGCTGCCAGGTCCATGCCTGGGAGATTGATAGAAACCAGCATTGGTCTACAGTGAGGTGGGGAGCAGAAGCAGCTTTGTATGGTGTACAAGAATTGTGCCCCCTGGACCTTGTTCTGTGTTAATCCTGTGGTCTCACACTTGCCATAAGAGTGTTCAGTACATAATAAGAAGCTGATAAATGGGCCGGCTAAGTAGCTTAGTCAGTAAAGATGACTGCCAGTAATCCTGAAGACCTGAGTTCAATTCCCAGGGTCCACATGGTGGACAGAGAAACCCAACTCTTCTTGCAGGCTACACATGTGTGTATGTGCATGTATGCATGTATGCATGCAGCATGCCAATAAAAAAAATAATTAAAGGGGTGCTGGCATCCATCCTGTCCTCTTCTCTTGAATTCTCTGCCCATTCTGCCTGGCATCAGCCCTCCTCAGAGCGGCTCAGGTGCCTTCCTACTCTGCACTCAGTGTGAGTTCTTGACTGACTGTGTCTTCTCTTGTCTGCAGCTTCCCACATGCCACAAGTCACACCCTGCTGGCCAAGTTCAAGCAGCAGCATGAGGACAACAAGTACTTCCTGGGCACACCAGTCCTGGAACCCGCCTTCATCATCCAGCACTTCGCAGGCAGAGTGAAGTATCAGATCAAGGTGGGTGCAGCCCTGTGCCCACATTGAGTTCTTGGACCCTTTGCTGTTAGTTAGGCACATTCTGCCCCCTCAATGCCAGTCAAGCCAGAATGGCAGGGTATTGTCAGCCCTTTTCTGTCATGCTCCTGGGGGTATCCCTGGGCTCCAAGGGGTGACCAACCACTCCCGCCTCACCAGGACTTCCGGGAGAAGAACATGGACTACATGCGCCCCGACATTGTAGCATTGCTGCGGGGCAGTGACAGCTCCTATGTGCGCCAGCTCATCGGCATGGACCCAGTGGCTGTGTTCCGCTGGGCTGTGCTGCGTGCTGCCATCAGGGCCATGGCGGTGCTGCGGGAGGCTGGGCGCCTGCGTGCAGAGAGAGCTGAGAAGGCAGCAGGTAGGGACTGGAGGGCTTCCCTCCATGTGCCAACCCTGGGAGCAAGCAGCATGGTTGACAGTTACAACTCATTCTAAATCTGGGCATGGTTGTGTGGGGCCCAGTCAGAAAATCATGACTTTAGACTAAGAAAGTTAATGAGCCTTGTCTTCAGGACTAAAGAGGGTTGAAGTATAGCTAAGCAGTAGAGTCCCTGCCTAGAACCCCCAAGTGAGGGACTGAGGGTGTGGCTCATGGGTGAAGTCCCTGCCTAGGATCCCCCAGGGAGGGGCTGGGGGCATGGCTCAGGATGGAGTCTCTGCCTGTAATCCTCCAGTGGGCTGGGACATGGTTTGGGTAGAGTGCTTACATAGCATGTATAAGGTCTTAGGTTCAATTCCCATTTCATCAAAAGAAAAAAAAATTGCTTACTCCAAAGAAATAATAGCCTTTGTGCTGTGAGAGACCTGACAAACAGTGTGCACTCTGTGTCTCCAGCTGGAATAAGTAGCCCTGGCACTCGAAGTCACATGGAAGAACTACCAAGAGGAGCCAACACCCCTACGGAAAAACTGTACCGGTGAGTAAGACTTCAGTGAAATGTTATTGTTTACACGAGTGTGGGATCTTCTACTATCTACCAGGGTCCTTGTAGCCCTGAGTAAGTTCACAAGAAGCTGAATGGATTCAGAGCCTCAGAACAGAAAGATACTTACTTGGTGTCCTTCTCTCCCCAGAAGGCAGATCCCGGAAGGGAGTGGGCTGGTCAGCACAGAGGATGATTTTTGTTCCTCTGGCCTGAGAGGATGGGGGGCAGGGGCGGGAACTAGGGTCCTTAGCAGCTGCAGAGGGACACAATGATGACGGAGTCTCCCAGTGTGAGGGTGCAGCTTCCCTGTAGAATGCTGGGCTCCTGATCCTGAGAGAGACCTACATTCTGTCCCCCAGGGCTGGGATGTACAAGAATGGTTCTTCTCTCATCTGAACCCCATAGTACATTTTTCTGAGTTCTTCCACCTGAGTGGGAGGAGTTTGTGAGCCTGGACCTAAGCCCTTCCTTGTCTCCAGAAGGCTATAAAAGTGCATGGGAACTAGGATGGGGGTGTTGACCTGTGCTTGCAGCTACTGGGAGACTGAGACAAAAGAATTGCAAGACCAAAGCTAACCTGGGCTACAGAGCAAGACCCTGGTAATCATAAAAGGGTTGGAGGTACACCTCTATGTTGTGGTACTTGCCTAGCACAAATGAGACTGGGTTCAGTTCCCCTGCACTGACCCAAAAAGTAGGGGCACTTGGAATGTGGCAGGTCAGTCATGCTTGACAGCTGTCCAGAAGAAGTTCAAGGTCAAGAAAGTGTTTTCCTAGTAGCCTGAGCCACAGGCCCCATGGGGATGGGAACTGTCAGGGTGGGCATGGTAGTACACATCTGTCAGCCCAGCTGTTCAACAAAAGCCTGAACAGGAAGACTGACAGAGTTCAGCCTGGGCTGTGTAGCATAACCCTTAATCAAATTAGGAGTTAGCTTTTTGTCCAGAGGGGCCGAGTAAAGGAGATTCCCTCCCCCACCCCCGGCTGTTTCTCTCCGTGGGAGTGGCCCGTGCCTAGTTGAACTGTGTCAGGGCTTCATGTCTGCCAGGTTCACTGAGCTTCTCCCTTGCAGCTGTGCAGGGCTAGATTTCTCCTTTGACCGCTCTGAGGAGTTGGATGTTAACGCTTTTGAGGACATCATGGCTTTCTATGAGACCAGGAAGTAAGTAGCAGCCAGGCCTTCGCACCCAAGACCAGGGAGGCACAGGTCAGGGCCGCCGTCTGGTAGCTCAGAGCAGTGTCCTTCCTGGGTACACACTGCCACATTTGGCCAGGTCAGGGCACATGTGGGGTTGGCAGAAGCCATGGCCACTACTCTGAGCACTCTAGACAAGAAGGCCATGTAGGAAGTGAAGGGACCCATTAACCCTGTGTCACCCATGTTGTTTTTGCTCTTGTGCCTCCCTGGAGAGCATGGGAGCGGAGGTAAGTTTGGCATTCATCTGGGCATGAGGCATGGTGCATGTATCACAGTATGGGGGCTGCACACAGGGGCTCCTTCAGGCCAACTTTCAGAGCCTAAACATGCTTTTAGAACAGCTTAAGTGAGACCTGTGAGATGGCCTACTGGGTAAAGGTGCCACCAGACCTGCCCACATTGGTTTGAATCCTAGAACCCACATGGTGGAGAGAATCAACTTCTGCAAGTCGTCCTCTGACCTACATACACACTCAAATGTACACGCACATACACAAATGCACCCTCAGATAGACAAATAGACACAGACAGACAGGCACACATGCACTCTCCAGACAGACACAGATGTACCTCAGACAGACACATACATGCACCCTTAGACAGACTCACACACCCTCAGGCAGGCAGGCAGGCAGACAGACAGACAGACAGACAGACAGGCGCACGTGCACACGCACCCTGAGACAGACACAAATACACAAGTAAATACTGAATAACAAGCGAGAGCCAGGGCAAGACTCAATGGCAGAGCAGCTGCCCATTGTGGGGCCCTGGACACCAGCCCAACAAAAATGTGGGCTGCAGAAGTGATTCATTGTTTTCAGAAGACCCAGCTGCCAGTACTCCAGTAGGCTAACTCACAACCACCTGTAATTCAAGCCCCAAGAAGTCTGATGACCTCTTCTGGCCTTTGTGGGCACTGCACTCACGTGCCCAACTCCACATGTATCTACCTATATACATATGCACATAGTTAAAAATAAAAATTTTAAAAAGTTGACCCTATTCAGGTAGGTTCTTAACTTTAGCCCTGACCCTATAGTGGAGGTCACCTGTGTCCTAAAGGGTGTTAGATATTGTCTCTAGCTGCTATTTGCCAGGTGTCAAAAGTACTAAACCCCAGTAAGAGCAGTCACATGTCCCTATGCTTGTCTGGACACAGGTTGGTTCCCTGGGGCTAGAAGGAGGCAGTGTGGGCACCAGGGAGGGTCAAGCCTGGGCCATGCTCTCCAGACCCACCCTATTTTATACAAATTACACAGGCTCATAAATGCAGGATCCTGCAGGCCTAGGCAGCTCACAGGGAAGGGCATTTGCTGCCACTCCTGATGCTCTGGAGTTTTATCTCCAAGTCTCCACTTGATGGAAGGAAATGACTGGCTGCTTAGATCCATCTTCTGACTGCCAAAGGCTGTAGCACATCCCAAGTTGTAAATAAAGGCACTTTAAAAATACTGGGTAGTAGTGGCACATGCCTTTAATCCCAGCACTCGGGAGGCAGAGACAGGCAGATCCCTGTGAGTTACAGGAAAGACTCCAAAGCTATACAGAGAAACCCTGTCTCCAAAAAAAAAAAAAAAAAAAAAAAAAAAATATCTTGACAATCAAAATCAAAAGATGACCCTGCAGTTGAAAACATTCACTGCTGGACTACTGAGTCCAGATCCTAGCACCCACATGGGCTACTTGCAAATATCTGTCACTCCAGGTCTGAGGCATCCAGCACCTTCTCTGGCCTCTAGAGTACCTACCCACACACACACACACACACACGCACACGCACATGCATACACATATACATGTGTGCACACATAAATAAAATTCTTAAAAAACAAGAAAATATGGGCAAACAAATGTTGATTCTGTGAGTTCAAAGCCAGCCTGTTCTATGTATCGAGATCCAAGCCAGCCAGGGTCCTGTCATAAGCCTATGGTCCCCTGACCTCGGGGACAGTGTGGTGTCATTTTGTAAATATGTTTCTGGCCCATTTCCCTCCCTCAGGAAGGACATGGTGGTCACCTACCTGTGTTCCCCTTTCTCAGATGCATGTTTTGTCTCCTGTGGCCTGGGGACAACCTGATGGGCATTGGGGGCCCCAAGGTGGTGGGCCATGCTCTAACTATTCTTCTTTCTGTCACCGGGTCCCCTTCTGGCCCTTAGCGATTTGCATAACCAAATCATCAAGAGCCTCAAAGGACTGCCATGGCAGGGTGAGGACCCTCGGAGGCTTCTCCAGTCCCTCAGTCGGCTCCAGAAGCCCCGCACCTTCTTCCTGTGAGTTTCCTCAACTCCTCCCAAGTGCAGCAGCCACCTCTGCCACCCATCTTGCATCTGTCACCAGCCCAACTGGCCTGCTCCTCCTCCACGTGATCGGCCACTAACACTCCCCCTGCCCCTACTGCTACCTCACATTTCAGTTCTGAGCCAGGCATTGCTGACCAGCCCTAATGTCCCTGGCAGCTCCCTGGGCCCCTAAACAGTGCCCTTCTATGAGGGAGTCCCCTCTGACCCTGACCCTCTCCAGTTTGTAGAGCGTGGACTTCCCCTGCCTGTCCTTTACCTGCTGTGACCTTGTTGTGAAGCTCATGGAAGGAACATGTGAAGCTAGGGACCAGTCTGTAGGCCTGGGTCCCAACCCACCCTTGCCCACATTTTACTAAGTTACCTTGGGGTTTAGTGTTCCTCTGCAAAATGGAGTGATAGTTCCCAAACTTCTTTATGCTGACCTGTCAGGGCACCCACAGTCACCAGCCATAAGTTGGCTGAGAGTAGTGCTTGTGTCCACGAGAAGCCTGACTTTTCGGTGCTTCTCCCTAACCCCACCCCCAAGCCAGGGTCTCACCATGTTGCCCAAGCTGGCCTCCAACTTCTGTATTCAAGGATCCTCCTCCAAATGGAGAGACTTCTCAGCACTTGGGAATGCTTGCTGCTCTTACAATGGACAAGAGTTCAGTTCTTAGCACCCATATTGGCTAACTTACCTGGATCCCACTTATACAGCCTCCATGGGCACTGCACTTGTGTGCACACATTCTTAAAAACAAAATCTTCAAAGAATCCTCCTGCCTCAGCTCTGGGAGCAGCTGGGGCTCAAGGCATGTGCCACTGTATCCAAAGGTGACCTTTTTTGCACGTTTTATTAAATTAATTGAAATGCAGTTGAGAGCTGGATGTGGCTCAGGAACAGAGGCGGGGTGAGCATTCCAGCCCTGAGGCATGATAGCACACAGCAGCTCATGGCCATGTACACTGTGAGCAGGGTTCTTGTATGTTCTAGTTTTTCCTTGTCACACCCAGGCACTGTGGCACTTGCCCAAGCATACACTCAGCATGAAAGAGGCGGAGGTAGGAGGATTGTGAATTTGAAGCTAACCTGACTCAATAGGGGGGGAAAAGATGATATTAGATGCTATCATCCTAGCACTGGGATGGTGGAGGCAGGAAGATCAGGAGTTCAGAATCTTCCTCAGCTACATAGCAAGTATAGGCCAGCCTGGGCTACATGAGACCCTGTGTCTCAAGAAAAAGAAAAATAATTCCACTGTGAGATTGTTTGCCAGCCCCTGGATTAGGGGCCACGGATTAGGCTTCAAGTCTCCTTTCCACCATAGGCATCCTAGATCTGGGATGTGGCTCAGAGGAGGAACATCTCAGTATGAAGGGCCCTGGGTTCCATACTCAGCATGGCAAACTAATACTAGATGCCCTTAAGAAGATCAAGTGAGGAACCATCCAGGCCATTGTTCTTTGCAGGGCAATTCTACCCCACCAGTGGAGAATTGACATAGCAGAGTAGGGTCAGTCAGTTAGTGCATCAGGACACCTCAGGGCCCTCAGTGCTGTGTGCAGACTGCTGGTTCACATTATCAGTGCTTCATATAGAC
This sequence comes from Phodopus roborovskii, assembly GCF_943737965.1. Lineage (NCBI taxonomy): Eukaryota > Metazoa > Chordata > Mammalia > Rodentia > Cricetidae > Phodopus > Phodopus roborovskii. The sequence continues at coordinate 1,612,414 of NW_026125665.1, read as the reverse complement.
CCTGAAATCTCCAGCATGTTCTGCACACTCAGATGTGACAGATCTGCAATGTGGAAGGCAAAAGCCTGCGGGTGTGTGGGGAGTCGGTGACAACCTTGATGCATTTGCCCTCTGTCTATCTCTCTCTGGATCTAACCCTCAAGGCGTGGCTTGCTGAACTAACACACCCCCAGATCTGGGTCCATCATGTTCACACCGTTTTTAATATTTTGACAGGAAGAGTAAAGGTATCAAACAAAAGCAGATCATTCCAAAGGTAAACCCGCACGGGCAGACGGTACTATCACATGCAACTTGAGAGCACCTTTTTCAAATTGCTCTGAGACAGGGAGGTGGGAGAGAAAAACTGAGCTTCTGGGACCTCTTTCATTCCTATTTCTCACCCCTCTAGCCAACTCTCCCTCTTATATAAAGTTGTATCACTCTGGGAGTGAAGCTCAGGATAGAGCCCCTGCCTAGAATCCCCCAGTGAAGGGGTAGGGGGTGTGACTCGGGTGGAGCCCTTGTCTAGAATCCCTCAATGAGAGGCTGGGGTACAACCTCTGCTTAGCCTTTATCACCCCCTGGGTTCCCAGCACAGAAATCAGATTCCTTTCTCCATGGTGACCTGGCTTGCAGTTGTCTTGGGGTTTCATCAGAGTAGGACCTACAGTGAGATCATTTGCCCAGGAGAAGCTGAGATTATTCTCAGGAAGCAGTCACTCAGGAAAGAAAGAGCCATGCTTTACTCATTTCAAATCTTCCCTTCTAGTGATCCAACTGGACCCTTGAAGGGTCCTCCCTGCCCCAGAACTGGTACTTCCCATAAGCCACTGGGCTAATCCTTACCAGCATGAGTTAAATGCTGCCTGTGAGACCCCTCTGCGGCCAGGCCAGGCTAGACCAGAGTACACTGCAGACTCTTAGTCTCCCCTCAGTGTTCACAGTAGAACATTCCCAGTGGTATGCAGGGAACCCACTTGTATACAGAGCCCAGGTTTATCCTGCCACAGGTGTTGAACCTTCTCTGGGGGCTTTAGAGACCTGACACAGTGACTGCACTGTGCATGCCATTGTGTTATCCCCAATAAGGGCAAGATGAAAGTCCATGACTGGGTGTAAGGCACACACTTGTCCCACACCCTGGAGACCAAGCCAGTATGGGCTACGGTCGTGAAGAGCAAACAGGCAGTATGGGGGTTTTGTTGGTTTTTTTGTTTGTTTGTTTGTTTTGTTTTGTTTTGTTTTTTAATATGGTTAGTAGTTCTTGTCCAAAATTCTGTAGACCAGAAGCGGCTGGGATTCTGGGTTGCTCTTAACCATTCTGATACATATACATGCGTACAATGAGGTATCAGGATAGTGCCATCTCAATATGGAGTGTGTTCTTTTTTTACCTTAGGCTCATGGCCTGAAAATAATCTGATACAGCATCACTAATAATTGCATGTGCATGTGTGTGTTATAAACTGTCACATGAGTCTGACAAGATGGCAAGTCTGACCACTTGAGTTCAATCCTAGGACCCACATGATGGAATGAGGGAACTGACTCCTGCAAGTCATTCTCTGACCTCCACACATGCACATGTGTAATAATTAAAAAAAAAAAAAGTGTGAGGGTTTTTTTTTGTGTGTGTGTGGGGGGGTGGTTTGTGTGTGGGGTTTTTTTGTTTTTTTTTTTTTGGAATAAGATTGACATGCCTATCATTTCTCTAGGGAGGTAAGAGGCAGGGGAATTGTGAGTTGCAGATGAGCCTACAGAGCAACATTCTGTCTCCATAAATAAAAAGTAAAGTCCAGGTGTAGTGAATATGTGCCAGTATTCATAGCAGTTGGGAGGTGGAGACTGTGATAAGGCGTTCAAAGCCAGCCTGGGCTACATAAGCCTTTTTAGAGCAAAAAAAAATGGCCACAGATTTGAAAGCATGTTGGTTTCTGTTTGATGTACTGGACCAGTGCATTCAGTCACAGGCAAGGAATATGTATGTCCTGGGAGTTGTATGGCTTTTGATATTCACAGACCTCTGTCTAGGCAGGCCCCTAGCCTAACCCACGGAAGGAGGAAGCGTGGTCCTCCTGTCTGTCACCAGCTTGTGCTGACATGTGAGGTCTGATGACATGGGCAGGGGGAACTTGAGTTCTGGTCCCTGTTCTGAGGGTAAGGACATGGAGGGAGAGGGTGTACTCACTGAGGGAACCAGTAGCCCCTGTAGACCATGGCAAGGCCTGATGACCCTGTGTGTCTGTCCTAGAACTTACTGGATTCCAAGTCCCTAAGGCTTATCATCGGCATGACACTGCATGACCGCACCACCAAGTCGCTGCTGCACCTGCATAAGAAGAAGAAGCCACCCAGCATCAGTGCACAGTTCCAGGTGGGGGTAGCCACTATCTCCATGCCTTGTAATATTCTTATGGGTGTCCGGCCTTACTGTTTGAAAACTACTGAGATTAAAAGGAAATCATTAGTTAGCAAGTCAGTCATCATAACTGTTGAGCCATGTTCTGAGATCATAACCCCCACACCCAACTCCACCCCCGGCTTCTAGGAAGCTCAGCAACATTACTTTGTTTGTTGGGACATGGTCTTGTCCTTCAAGTTTGCCTCAGATAGTCCTCAGTGTTCCCACATGAATTTCCCCAGGTGTGTGCTAAATCGTTTTTATTGTGATGTTGGAATGGAGCCCAGGACCTCTCCACAGATCTGTAAGGCTGAGGGTATAGCTTACTCGGTTAAGCACTTGCCTGGCTTGTGCAAGAACTGAGTTCAGCCTCAGCCCTGCAGAAACAGAAGGGGAAAGGAAAGGGAGACAGCAGCTACCTCCATGGCTGACACACTGAGGTCTTGACTCACCTGCTCCACCCCTGCAAAGATGGCAGCTGTATGACCCCAGAAGAGTCTTTGATCAGCCATAGGGATCCCCACAATTGGGGCAGCTAGCAGAGCCTTTGGTTGGGTCCCTGCATATATCCACAGCAGCCCAGATATACCCCTTCATACAGCAGTGGTGTCCTGTCCTCTCCTGCTCAGCCCTATGCCTGGTCAGCAGCTCCATCTGAATCTATCCCCTCCTCTTGCAGGCATCTCTTAATAAGCTGTTGGAGGCACTGGGCAAAGCTGAGCCCTTCTTCATCCGCTGCATTCGCTCTAATGCCGAGAAGGTGAGTGGGGGCCACAGAGTGTAAGCGGGGCAGTCCTTGGTCCCCAAGGCGAGGGCTAAAATAGCCACTGGCAGGAACTGGGGCTGACACTCAATGGGTAAAGCACTTGTTCAGCAAGAAGCCCTAGGGTCCATCATAGTACCATGTAAGCCTGCCATCCCAGCACTGTGGATGTGGAGGCTGGAGAATCCAAAGATAAAGATCATCCTTGGCTACATAAAGTTTATAGGGTATCCTGAGCTACATGAGACCCTGCCTCAAAAACAAAAGAAGAAAGGTTGGGGCAGACAAAGCTTTAACCTTGGGGATGTCCAGCTTCTGAGCTGGGACATGGGGTGGGGCAGTCCACATTGTGTCCCACAGAGCCCCTGAGCACTTCATGCTTTTGTAGAAAGAACTCTGCTTCGATGATGAGCTGGTCCTGCAGCAGCTACGCTACACGGGTATGCTGGAGACCGTGCGCATCCGACGATCTGGCTACAGTGCCAAGTACACTTTCCAGGTAAGCCACCCACGCCTGCTCCCTCTCCGCTGTGGGGGAGGTCTCCACAGTAGACATGGCTTTCACAACAGAACCTGGGAAGATCTGTGAGCTAACACCTGTCCTGGAAGTTGCAAGTAGGTGCCTTGACTGAGTGTCTTCTAGCCTAGTGTTTTGACATGTCTTGGATTTATTTGTATATGTGTATGCACACATACATGTGTCATGGAACATTTGTGAGGGTCAAAGGACTTGGAGGAGTTGGCTCTCTCCTCCCACTGTGTGGGTTCTAGATCTTGAATTCAGGTTGTCAGCCTTGGCTACTGCTCCTTACCTAGTGAGCCTAACCTCCTCACCAGCTCCAGTGTCAGCAATTGTAACACTGTTGTGAGTGCCCAGTGCCCAGGAACAAGCTGGACCCTTCCTCTGGCCATTTACTTAAAGTACATGGACATGATAGCTCATATTTTTCATCTCAGCTTTAAAAAAAAAAGGCAGGCAGGAAGCTTGCTATGAGTTCCAGGCCAGCCTGGGATGCAGAAGGTGAGCGTGTGGAGGGCTCTGGGTTCTAGCAGTAGTCAGCCTGCAGTGTGCCCAGGCAGTGCCACTTCCACTACTAAAGTGCCCTATTCAGTGAATGAGAGATGCCTCAGCGGGGAAGTGCTAACGCACAGAGCCCCTGGACCTTTATAAAACCCTAGCCTCCTGTAAGTCTACCCTCAGAAAGCCAAGACAGAGGATCCCAGAGTAAGCTGGCTATTGAGACTAGCTGGATCTGTGAGCTCTTGGTTTGATTGAGTGACCCTACCTCAAAGAATAAGGTGGAAAAGCCAAGGAGGATGACTCCCTACCACAGCCTTGGGCTTCCATTGCATTTGAATGCACAACCTCATGCTTCCATACACATACATGCAAAAACATGACATACTGTGTCTCCATTAGTGTGCCACCAGCTTGAGCGCTGTTGTAGCCACTTTTCTATTGCTATGATACACACCATGACCAAGCCAGCCAGCCTATAAAAGAGAGTGTTGGACTGGGCTTAGGGCCAGAGGGTTATTAGTCTGTGATCGTAGAGTGAACATGTGTCATCAGCAATAGCAGACCACACTGAGGGAGCCTCAGAGCCCACCCATGACACACTTCCTCCACTAAAGCCATGTGTCCTAATCCTTCCCAAACAGTTCTATCACTAGGGTCCAAGTATTCGAACACTTTGTTCCCCACTGTCACACCAAGTGTGTTAGTCAGTAACAACCACAGAAAAACCAGAGAGCCAGGGAGGTGACTCAGCAGTGAAGAGCACAGATTGGGCTTGTGGGGGATCCACATACGGTGGCTCATAGCCGCCTGTGACTTTTGCTCCAGGGAATCTGACACCTTCTCGTGTCTTCCATGAACACTGTACTCTAATGCACACAATTCAAGATAAGTCCTCAACAAAAAGAAAACCAAATTTGCACTTCAGAAAGTGAGTTTGGGGATAGATGGGTCTGAGCATGCATGGGGCCTAAGTTCTATCCCAGTTGTACCCACATCACATGGTCCCAGGTCCCTTAGCACCACACACAAGAGAGAGGAAAGGAACTGCAGCCGCCAAGGGGCTAACACTGTCCTTCCCTACTTCGTGCCAGGACTTCACGGATCAGTTCCAGGTGTTGCTGCCCAGGGACGTCCAGCCCTGCAGGGAGGCTATTGCTGCCCTGCTGGGGAAGCTGCAGGTGGATGGCCGGAACTACCAGATAGGGAAGACAAAGGTGAGTGCTGTCCCACTCGTAGCCACCATCCCACATCCATTCTACCCACTCAGGACCTCACAGGATCCCACACTTCTTGAAGGGTTTGGGCTCTTCAGTGGAGCGGTCTGTCACAAGAAGATAAGAGTATCCAAGGCTGGGTGCTTAGCAAGAGGTCTCTGGAACCACTTCCTTCCTGGCTCCATTTAACATTAGAAGATGGGGACACGTGGGAAGGATCACATGACAACTTAGGACACAGGGCAGCTCTTCCAGACCCACTCAGTCTACAGAGAGCCAGGAAGTCCCATGAGAACCATATTTAATCTCTTCCAGGACACAGTAGAGACAACATCACATCTTCCACTGGGACACACCTTTTGAAAGTCCTTTAGCTCAAGGCCACCACACTGACCCAAACTTTCAAAACAAGAGTGTTGAGGGATGAAGCACATCCAGACTGTAGGTTAGCATAAAGGCCACTTCCGTTCTTGTGTCTCCCCTTCCAAACACCGTCTTGGTGGCACAGTTGCAGGCAGGTCCCTGACAGTTCCAGTTCCAGACTGAGTCACCTGGGGACCCAGCAGCTCCACTCTTGGGTGTGAAACCAGGTGTTCCCAGAAACACTTGCATACAATGTTTAGACTAGTCACAGCCCTCAGAAAGTGGATACAGTCCAAATGCCCATCAGACTGGGTAAGCAGAAAGTGGCCTATTCACAAAAAAGAGCAAAACTCTGGCATAATACAGTATGACCTAAGGAGCATGTCGAGTGATAGATGCCATACATAAAAGGCTATTTGCTAGCTGGGCAGTGGTGGCGCATACTTTTGATCCCAGCACTCAACAGTCAGAAAGTCAGATCTCTGTGAGTTTGAGGCCAGCCTGGTCTACAAAGCTAGTTCCAGGACAGGCAGGGCTGTTGCACAGAGAAACCTTGTCTCAAAACACACACACACACACACACACACACACACACACACACACACACACACACACAAAGGCTGTTTCCTGTGTGATCCTATTGACATGAAATGTTAGAACTGGCACATGCCTGCCATCCAAGTGTTTGGATGGTTGAGAAAATTGTGAGCTCCTGGCCAGCCTGGGTTACATAGCAAGGCCTTGTCTCAAAGCAACAAAAAGAAAGGGCTGGGAGATGGCTCAATTAGTACGAGCTTGCCGTGCAAGGATGGACCTAAGTTTAGATTCCCAGCCCCCGCCCCCTTAAAAACTGAGTGGGGTAGCTCATGTCTGTATTCTCAGTAATGGTGGGGTAGAGACAGGAGCCAAATCAGTGGCCTTCAGTTTCAGTGAGAGACCCTGTCTCAAAACATAAGATATGGAAGTCACCTGGTGTTGGCCTCTAGCCTGTGCATACACAGTGGTGAATGCTATGCTATGTGAATTCTATTGCCATATATTAAACAAATCCAGCCAGGCAGTGGTGGTGCACACCTTTAATCCCAGTGCTCAGAAGGCAGAGGCAGGCAGATTTCTGTGAGTTCGATGCCAGCCTGGTCTACAGAACCAGTTCCAGGACAGCCAGTGCTGTACAGAGAAACCCTGTCTTGAAAGGAAAAAAAAAAGGTCACTGAAGCTACAGCTATCACTCCTGCCTTGGTTAGTTGCATGGCTCTTCCTGCTTAGGCCCTTCAGGTGACTTGCCCCTGCCCATAGGTCTTCCTGAAGGAGACAGAGCGGCAGGCCTTGCAGGAAAGGCTGCATGGTGAGGTCCTACGCAGGATCCTGTTGCTGCAGAGCTGGTTCCGTATGGTGCTGGAACGCAGACACTTCCTGCAGATGAAGCACGCTGCCCTGGCCATCCAGGCCTGCTGGCGGTCATACCAAGTACGCCGTGCCCTGGAGAGGACACAGGCTGCTGTGTACCTGCAGGCTGCCTGGAGGGGCTACCTGCAGAGGCAGGCCTACCGCCGACAGAGGCATAGTATCATCCGTCTACAGAGCCTCTGTCGTGGTCACCTGCAGCGCAGGAGGTAAGTAGAGTAGGGATTCCTAGCTGGGAGAAATCTGAAAGCCCAGAAGTTACTTCCTCAAGATTGCTAGCACCCAGCCAGTAGAACTGGGGACCTCAGGCAGGGTGCAGGGAGGTGGGGAGGGCCTGGCTACAAACAGCACAAGAGGAAGAAGACTGCTTCCTCCACCTGACCCCCAAAACAAGTGATTCAGGCTGGTGGAAGGGCTGCTGTCACCAACTCAAAATACTCCCTCCTATGTTCCCGCCCTGAGCATCCAGCCCTGCTGGTTGGGAGCCCACTGCTGTCCAGGGGACCTCAACCCTCTGCACCCCAGAAGTCACACAGGTATTCACTTCATAGTGTCACACTTTCCTTCCCACTAGCTTCAGCCAGATGATGTCAGAGAAGCAGAAGGCAGAGGAGCAAGCCAGAGAAGCCGCAGCAGAGACATCAGAGGGTGGGCTAAGCTCTGTGGCCACCGGAGAGCAGCTGCCTGAGCAGCCTGTGGAACAGACCAGAGACCTCAAGAGTCTGGGTGTGGAGGCTGAAACCTGGATGAATGACAAATCCTCAGCTGGCACATTCTCACCTAAGAAGGAGGCACCCAGCCTGGAGAAGGGGGTACCACCCCCAAAAACAGTGCTAGCAGAAAGCCAAGATAAAGTCCCCAGCAGCCGTGAGAAGCGAGAGTCAAGGAGACAGCGAGGGTTGGAGCATGTTGAGCTGCAGAACAAACACATCCAGTCCTACAGGGAGGAGAGCAGCACCCCCAGAGAACCTTCCAGAAGGACCAGCCTGGAAACAGGGGAGAGCTTCCCTGAGGACTCAGAGGGACATAGAGAAGATGGACTGCCCTCTGGGGCATGGACTGAGGCCACAACCCATTCTCCAGAGCGGGTGCAGGTTGTAGGATCCCCATCTGGGAGCCCCAGTCCTATGCAGCGGCCCACAAGCCTGGCCCTAGACAGTAGGGTCACCCCAGGGGTCCCCAGCAGCACCCCTGAGTCCCCCAAGGATAAGGCTAAGGGTGGGAACAGCCCTAAGGCTCAGGACAAGCCTGAGAGCCCCAGTGGTTCCACCCAGATCCAACGGTACCAACACCCGGACACAGAGCGGCTAGCCACAGCAGTGGAGATATGGCGAGGCAAGAAGCTGATGGCCTCTGGTGGTACCAACGCAATACTGAGCCAATCCCTGGACCTGAGTGAGAAGCACCGGGCTGCTGGGTTGGCCCTGACTCCCACAGAGTAAGTCTACCCACTATGCAGGGCTGAGGGCATTGGGTTGGGCAGCACCAGCTTGGTGTCTGGGCCATAAACACGTGTGACCATGCTTGCCAGGCAAGGATATGCCCTGTGGGTTAAAAAGCAGGGGACAGGAGCATGTCAGCATTTAAGCCCTGACCATCCCCAGCACTGACTGTAAAAATAATGCACCTGCCAGGCAGCCTATAACAGGGCTGACTCTAGAAACCAGACCCTGTGGATCCCCTTCCCTCCCTGATCCCTGGGTCTATTTCCCCTTCCTTGACTTGGGTTCACAAAATTTCACCCATGGCTTAGAGAAGAGGCACCTCTGCCTGTATGTATGTGAGCGGATATCTCACAGACCACATCTCAAGCCCCTGGGGTGCATGCTGGGCTGACAAAAGGAGTGTGGAGTTGGAGGCAGGCCACCTACACAGGACTTCTTGACTGTGTTACTGCTGGATTGAAGCCAGCTGTTGACTGTGGGGATACCCTGTATCATGGTGTTGAAAGTTATCATCACCCTCTCCCATCATGTGCCAGGGATCAATGGTTGGTGGATGGAGGGTAAATGGGTAGATGGGCTCAATGGGTGAGTAGGTAAACAGATGAATCAGAAAGAGGAATTGACTAGTGTATAGCTAGGTGTTGGAAAGATGGTTAAATGGAAAAACAGATTGATTGGGAGATGGTTGGTTGGATGGGTGAATTGATGAACAGGTGGGTGGGTAGGACAAACAGAGATAGATGGAAGAAGGAATGGCGGATAGTTCTGTTTGCTCTGTGAATTTTTGCTGTGATGGGCGAAGGCACCCCACCTGAGTGAGAGCCACATTGCACTGGAATATTCTGCATGGTACCTGTCAGTAACATTGTGGTCTGTGGTCTCACAGGGAGAGACGTATCTCCTCCTCCACCAGTGACGTCTCCAAGCTGTCCCCGGTCAAGGTACAAGTAAAGCTACAGCACACAGACATACAGACACACATACATAGATGCACACACACGTGTATGACATACATACCCACACCCACTGCTGATCAAGTACACACTTGCCATCTTGACACTTTCGAGGCAGAGTCAGGAGGCATGCTATGTAACAGCCTGACTGCCTTCCTCTAAACGTAAAACAAGGGGCTGGTGGCATTGTTCAGTGGTTAAGAACACTTGCTTCCCCTGCAGATGACCTGAGTTGTGCTCCCAGGCCCTGTGTTAGGTTCACAACCTTCTGTAACTCTGTCTCTGGGGATCTACCTCTGACCTCTGTGAGCACCTACACATGTGTACATTACTGGGCATACACATAATTAAAAATTTAAAAACATTGCCAGACAGTGGTGGTGCGCATACCTTTAAATCCAGCCCTTGGAAGGTAGAGGTAGGAGGATCTCTGAGTGTGAGGCCAGCCTGGTCTATGGAGTGAGTTCCAGAATGGCCAGGACCACACAGAGAAACCCTGTCTTGAAAATCAAAATATGAAATAAAATAAAATCTTTAAAGATGGAAAACTGCTAGTGGAGTTGGTGGGTGGGGCACAGGGAGGTTTGGCCCCAGCTGTGGCTCTCTCATTCAGTCCTCTCCCTGTACCTGTCCCCTCAAGACTTCAGCTGAAATCGATGGGGATCCGAGCACCAAGAAGCCAGGCATCCACAAGAAGAAGTCGGGAGATGCATCTGCTGGTCCTGATGCAGGCCTGTCTCCAGGCTCCCAGGGTGACTCTAAGTAAGTGATTGAGGTACCCACCCACTAGAGATGTCCAGGGCTTGCCCTACCACAGTTCCCCTAAGCTGGTTGCATTAACGAGGCACAGTTCCAACCAGCCTTACTGAACACCTATCCACTGATCCTTCCCACTTAGCCCAGCTCAGGACCACCTCGAGGACCAGGGGTACATGGTTGTGGTGATGTCTCAGGAAGCCACAGCCAGGCCAGGTCATCTGCCCTGATTCCACAGATGTATGACAAGGGCTGATGTCAGTGTCTTTCTCTATTACTCTGTTTTAGTCTGTTTAGTTTTGCTGTGAGGAAACAATGTGACCAAGGCAACTCTTACAAAAGAAAACATTAAATTTGGCTTATGATTTCAAGGGGTTAGTCTGTGATCATCACGGCAATGAGCATGGTACTGGAGCATTAGCTAACAACTTACATCCAGACCCACAAACAGCCCCAGAGAGACATTGGGCCTGGCTGAGCCTGACCCCAGCCCCAGTGACTCTTAATCCTTCCTGAACAGTTCCATGCCCTGGTGACTAAGAACTCAAATATATGTGCCTGTAGGACTTCATTCTTGTTCAGGCACCACACTCTGCATCTTAATTTTTTATGCAGGGTCTCTCACTAAACCTGGAGGTCATTGATTTGTCTAGGCTGGCTGGCCAGCAAACTCCAGGAATCTACTGTCGTCCCCCCCTCCCCAGCAGTGGGATTACAAGTATGTGCTCCTGATTGATCCTAACTCGGGTCCTCAAGCTTGCACAGCAAGTATTTTACTATTAAGCCATCTCCCCAGTTACCTCCGTTTGTTGGTTTGTTTATGGATTTTTCTAAAGACAGGGTTTATGTGACCCTGGCTATTCTGAAACTTACTCTGTAGACCAGGCTGGCCTTGAATTTACAGAGAGCCACCTGCCTCTGCCTCCTGAGTGCTAGTATTGAAGGTGTGCATTACCACTTAGAGCCCTCCACCCCCAACCCCCCACCACACTCCCCCATTCCCCCCCCCGACCTTGCCCCTGGCAATGAAGTCAAAACCAGGTCTCGGCTAGGCTTAGTTGAACACAGCTGTGATCCCAGCCCTGAGGAGACTGAGGCATGAGGATGGACCCTGTTTGAAGTTTGAAGCTGTCCTGGGTTGTGAAGACTATGTAAAAAACCAAAACACAATTTAAACGATCTCCTGCTCCTCCTCTGTCTCTGGGGAAGTGCTGAGCTCTCAGATCTTGATAACTATATGAAGGTGTTGTGCCCAGAGAGCCTTGCTAGACTGCCCTAGAATGGTTCTTTCACAGAAGAGTTTGCAGGGCAAGAACACACAAGTAACAAAACAACATAGAACAGGCATGCCCAGGGGCAGGGCACAGAGAGGCCCCTGCTGCCAAGTGTAGGGCACAATCCAGGGACCATAACCAGCAGGAATTGATCTCACAAGAAGTCCAAAATGAGATCAGTGGGGCTGTGCTCTTTCCTGAGGCCCCAGAGGAGTCCCTCCTGGCCTGCATCTGGGGACTCTACACATCCTTGCCCTGTTCACAGTAACTCATCCTGGTTACAGTGCCCTGGGCTGCATACATAGTAGGCAGGACCTCCACCCCTGAGCCATGCCCACAGGCCCTTCTATTTTGTCTTGTAAGGTCAATTCCTATCTCATCCTGCATTCCTTCAGTTGGTCACAAAGACTTTTCCTACACACGATCCCAGTCAGAGTCTGAGGTAACAGCCCAAGGTAACTTTTTGGTGGGCAGTCATTTGCTGCTATAGTATACAGCAGCCACTCTTAATAATTTGTCTGGCTTTCTTCTCATGCTATGTCCATGAAAGCCTTCAGGGTGCAAGAACTTTTATTTCATTATTTTACTTAAAATTATTTTCATATATATTATGTGTGTATACACATATACATGCATATATGTTCCATGGCATATGTGTGGAGGTCAGAGGACACCTTGCTTAAAGTAGGATCCCAGACTGAACACAGTTTGTCAGGCTTGATGGCAAGTGCCTTTACCCACTGTGCCCTCTCACCAGTCCCTCATTATATTCTTCCTCAGCTCAGGCAGATGGATACCATCTGTCTGGCTACACCTCTGTCCCAATAAACCATTGTCTTGTGAGGTGGCCCTGTTCAGTTCAGTTTTGTTTTGTTTTGTTTTTTCTGTTTGTGTATATATATGTTTCTTATTTTACATATCGATCCCAGTTCCCTCTCCCTCTCATACTCCCTGATCCCCCTCCCTCCCATGCCTCTACCCCTCTCCCATCCAATTCCCCCCCCCCTCTCCACAGGGACCCCTCCTGCTTTCCAGGAGGGATCATCAAAATCTGTGAAGTCCTTTGGAGTAGGGTCTAGGCCCTCCCTCCTGCCTCTAGGTTAAGGGAGTATCCCTCCATGGGGAATATACCCTGTTTGTGTTTTTAAGAAAGAAGTTCAGTCACTGTAAAGAAAGCAGTAGGCACACATTAACAGAAGAAACTACCAGTTTGGAGTATTTTGAGACCAAGTCTTTCTCTGTAATCCAAGCATTCCTCAAATGTGTGGCAATCCTCCTGCCCCAGCCTCCCAAATACTGAATTATAGGTGTGAGCCACTACAGCCTGCTCAACCCTCTCTTTCTCCCACTCCCTTTGCACAGGGGATTGTGCAGCCCAGGCTGTCTTTGAACCTGGGAGCCAGGAGTGACTTTTAGACCAGGAGCTAAAAATTCCAAGCATATGCCCCAGGCCTGGCCTCCATTTTTGTTTTATATTGGCAATAAGAGTATGGCTTCCTATGCAGAGGCTCTAGTTCTCAGGCCTTAAACCTTGTGCAGAACCAGGCATGGTGGTGCACACTTTTAGTCCCAGCTCTTGGGAGGCAGAGGCAGGCAGATCTACTTGAGTCTGAGGCCAGCCTGATCTACAGAGTGAGTTCCAAGACAGCCAGGCTACACAGAAAAACCCTGTCTCAAAACACAAAAAAACAACACCATGCAGAGGAGAGGCATGGCTCTACACACACGCAGGTATGCACACTAAAGATGTAAAGGTCACCCTGGCTGCCTAGAGACCCTGTCTTAAAAGCAAAACAACTGGGCAATGTGACACATGCCTGGGAGGAGTGTGTGCATTCTAGGCCAGCCCAGTGTATATAATAGAACCCTGTCTCAGAAGGAAAGGAAGGAAGGGAGGAAGGAAGGAGGGAGGGAAGGATCAATCTACCTGGGAGGGAGGAGGGGGACAGAGAGAAAGAGAGAGAGAAGGACTAGACTAGCTGGGCAGTGGTGGTGGTGCATGTCTTTAATCTGAGGACCCAGGAGCCAAAGGCAGGTGCATCTGAGTTTAAGCTAGCCTTGTCTACAAAGAGACTTCCAGGAAGACTATTGTAGTTACACAGTGAAACCCTGTCTTGAAAAAAAAAAAAAAATGCACAAGAGAGATAGCTTAGTGGTTAAGAGAACCTGTCCCGCTTCCAGAAGACACAAATTGGGTTCCCAGTACCCATGCCTGGTAACTCACCACCCAGAGGGATCCTACACCTTCTTCTGGCTCCCAAAGATACTGCACCCACATGGCAGACATTCACAGACACAGGCATACCCATAAATAAAAATTTAAACAGAAACACTTGTCTCCTTCCAGATCAGCTTTTAAGCGGCTGTTCCTACACAAAGCCAAGGACAAGAAGCCCAGCCTGGAGGGCATGGAAGAGATGGAGGCCAGTGGAGGGCAGGTGGCACAGGAAGCCCCCACCAAGAAGAGTCTCGAAGGTTGGCTTTCCCCCTAACTTCAGGATCACCTGCCTGGCCATGCCCACAGTTGTCAGGTCCCAGTGGCAGTGTCTGAGCCCTGGGCTTGGACTTGGCCATGGATCTAGGTGTGCACTGGGTGCCCATTTCTGACCTTGCCTCTGACTATCTTACATCCCTGCAGCACTTTCTAGCCAGCAACACCGGCACACTATGGGTGAAAAGCCCCTGAAAGGGAAAAAGAACCGAAACCGCAAGGTTGGCCAGATCACAGTGTCAGAGAAGTGGCGTGAGTCAGTGTTCCGCAAGATCACCAACGCCAATGAGCTCAAGTTTCTCGATGAGTTCCTGCTCAATAAGGTAAGCTGCCACCAGGATGCCTGGTGTTAGCTATGCCCAGGCTAGAGACCTCACAGTGAGGTGGCTGCTCATCCCTGAGCCCTGAGTTCTGCCCCAGTGTTGGGACTAAACAATACAAAAGATTCCAGCACAGAGGTGCCTCTCCACAGCACTCAGGGAGAACTGAGCTGAAGACTTGGCAAAGTGTATGGATATTTTGCCTGTATGTATGTATATGCATTGCAGTGCCTACAGAGTCCAGAAGAGGGCATCAAATGCCTTGGAGCTGAAGTGGGTGCTGGGAATAGAACCCAGGTCCTCTGGAAGAACAGCCAGTGCTTTTAACCACTGAGCCATCTCCCTATCTCCTAAAGTATTGTTTTTGTTAGTTTGTCTAGTTTTGCTTTGTTTTTCAAAGAAGTTCTGATTTTACATCTAAAGTCATGGGTTCTAGGTAACAATGTGTCAGTCAATGTATATGTTGTAAACATTAGTGAGTCTTGTTCCTGGATGTGTGGGGAAGCCATGCTCCACTCTTGTTCTATCCCAAGGGCTTCTGGCAAAGGGCTGTGGAGTACTGATAGAAGTTCATGTTCAGAGTATGCAGGACTGCTACACAGCGCATTTCATCTTGCTGTTCCTGCTTGGAATCCACAGCCGCAGTTGCCACTGGCCTTGGGAAGCTGAAGCAGGAAGATTGCAAGTTCCAGGCCAAACTCTTCTAAAACAATACTCTCTGAATAATTAGAATGTGGCTGAGTAGGACAGTCTTTGCCTCACCTGCCTGAGGCCCTTGCCTCCATCCAAGCATTGCAAAACCCCACAAAGCAGGCCTGTCGCCATCTTCAAATGCACACCTGCATGATGCCCTTTAGGCTGTGTAGGACAGGAGTCCCACACTTGCCTATTCCTGTGTTGGTGACCTGGGGGGTCAGGTCTTCCTGGCCACCTGTCCAATCTGTGTTCTGTGTGTTCTATTTAGAAGCTTCTAGATGATTGGGTCTCAATGACTGGCTTTGATAAAGTGTGAGCAGCCCTGACCCTCTCCCTGCAGGTGAATGACCTTCGCTCACAGAAGACACCTATTGAGAGCTTGTTCATTGAGGCCACTGAGAGGTTCAGGAGCAACATTAAGACCATGTACTCTGTACCTGTGCGTGGACCCTACCCTAGCTGCCCACACCTCCCCCAGCCCTACCACACAGCCCCTTTGCTGGGTCATGGGGACACCTTGTCATGTTCCTACAGAACGGAAAGATCCATGTAGGCTACAAGGACCTCATGGAGAACTACCAGATTGTTGTCAACAACCTGGCTGCCGAACGTGGGCAGAAGGACACCAACCTGGTCCTCAATGTCTTCCAGTCACTGCTGGATGAGTTTACCCGAAGCTACACCAAGACCGACTTTGAGCCAGCTAAGGTAAGCAGCTCCACCCCCACAATCCCCATCTCATCCTGGGTCCTCCCTGTGCAACAGCTGGCTGTGCCTCCCCCATATCTTCTTGGCCCAGCTCCTCCAATTTAGTCACACACATCTCTCCCCGACCTTGCCCACCACCCTAGCACATCCTCATCCTCCCATTCCCACCAGCTGTGGTGCCATCTTCACCCTGGTCAACCGTGACCCTGACGCCGCTGCTATGTTGAGCAGGCTGTGGGTGTTAGGGTACCTTATGCTACTCTAGGTGTAGAGGGCTGTGGTGTTCCCAAGCTCTCCACCTCTTTTCTGAAGGCAGGGATATTCCTAGGGGACAGTCAGGCTGACTGACCAGTCATCCCCACACGGCTTCATCTCTCTCTCTCTCTCTCTCTCTCTCTCTCTCTCTCTCAGCAGAGCAAAGCCCAGAAGAAGAAGCGGAAACAGGAGCGTGCTGTGAGTAGTCATGTGTATGGCTCATGTGTGTATGGGAGTGTGCTGAGAGTAGTGGTGTGTGTGTGTGTGTGTGTGTGTGTGTGTGCGCGCGCATGCTGTGAGTAGTCATGGGGGGGAAGCATGCTGTAATGTGTGTATGAGTAGTTGTGTGTGTGTGTGTGTGTGTGCGGGAGTGTGCTGTGAGTACCGTGTGTGTAGTGTAGTGTGATTAGTCCTGTGGGGAAAGGCATGCTATGAGTAGAGTAGCCATATGTATGCTAATACATTCATGTCTATTCAGGCTGATTTATCCATTGTGTGCAGCCCTAATCTAGCGCCTCAGAGGCATGGGAAGGAGCTGCTTCTGAGACAGCAGTAGAAAGGACACCCACTCAGCCTGGCCCTCCCACCCCCTTTCCTACCCCAGGTCCAGGAACACAATGGACATGTATTTGCCAGCTACCAGGTGAACATCCCGCAGTCATGTGAGCAGTGTCTCTCCTACATCTGGCTCATGGACAAGGCTCTGCTGTGCAGTGGTGAGCCCCAACCTGTCCTGGCCACATGGGTACCCTATGTCTGCCACCTTCCTTGTCCTCCTACCCACTCTTCAGAAGTCTCCTCTCAACACATGAGCATACACACACACACATACACAGAGGCAGGTAATGTGATAGTCACGAGGGCCCTGCCTCTGTACCTTGGTACATGCTGCTCACATAATCTCAACCATCATCCCTCTGCAGCTCTTGACAGACCCCCATTTATCCCTCTAAGGAATGCCAATATACAGTTCAACCCAGAGCTGGCTGGTTGTGCAGCCAGAGGGTGGCCAAGCCAGGGCCCAGCTGGCCTCCTGACTTGATGTCCTGTCTTGTCAGCACCTCTGGGCTCAGGACTAGAGACCCCACCTCCGAAACACACACACACACACACACACACACACACACACACACACAGGCATCTACACCTTGACAATGCTGGTCCCACCCCCTAGAGCTCAGCCTGGGGATTGGCATGGTTGAAAGAACATCATTCAGCCACTGTCAGACTGAGATCCCAAGGGTGCATCCTGTATGATCAAGGCCTAGGTCCCTCCTGACCACCAGTTACTGCCCACCCATCTTCTCATGAGATCAGGGCAGATCATGGCTTGTGTGGTTTAGAATTCTGTCAAAGTCCCCAGAAAGTGAGTGATGTTCTCAGGAACCTGGGGTCCTTCTGTAACCTCTGCTCTGGCCCCTTAGTGTGCAAGATGACCTGCCACAAAAAATGTGTGCACAAGATTCAGAGCTACTGCTCCTACACGGGAAGGAGGAAGGTGAGCAAGCCTAAACCTGAAACTTTCTAGAACATTAAGCCAGGGCTCCCAGGGAAGTAGTAGGAGGTCTGTAGCCTCTGGTTCCCCTGTAGGATACATGTCTGTTCCCAGTACTGAGGCTCCCAACCAGGCTCCTGACCCCTGCTGAAAAGTCCTGGGCCTGGCAGAGGGAGGCCCTCAACTGCATGAAGGTGTTAGGGTCCCAAGTTTGTGGTACAACAAGAATTAAAACCCAGTCTTGTAGGGGCTGTGGGGCTGGGGCACCTTTTCCCTAGGAAGGGTCATATAGCCTATGGGTACTACATGGAGGAAGCCCACAAGCCTAGTACTCCCCCCCCAGCACCCTTTCCAGGACCAGCACTCCCAGCATCCCTTCAAGAACAGTGGGCAGGGAGGGGTGGAAGGGACTTGGGGAAAATGGCCCCCAGGCCTGACTCTCCATCCCAACTGTAGAGTGATCCAGGTGCCGAGCCAGGCCACTTTGGTGTGTGTGTAGACAGCCTAACCAGTGACAAGGCTTCTGTGCCCATCGTTCTGGAGAAGCTTCTAGAACATGTAGAGATGCACGGTTTGTATACCGAGGGCCTCTACCGCAAATCAGGTGCTGCCAACCGGACACGGGAACTGCGGCAGGCACTGCAGACAGGTAGGCACTGGAAGCACATGCCCTAGCCAGGCCCACGGGTCAGCACCACTAAACTATTTACCTGTCCCTGTCCTGCAGACCCTGCTGCAGTCAAGCTGGAAGACTTCCCTATCCATGCTATCACTGGGGTCCTAAAGCAGTGGCTAAGGGAGCTGCCCGAGCCCCTCATGACCTTTGCCCAATATGGAGACTTTCTCAGAGCTGTTGGTGAGCTACAGAGCATGACCTACTCCCACTGGGGCCCACAGTTTGGGTTGGTTGTTTCCTTCTGGACCTAGATCCCATGTGGAGGGCCTTGGTACACCCCAAATGCATGGGGACTGGGCATGGCTGGTGCCACCTAGGACTGATGAACCTGGCCTCCCTAGAGCTTCCAGAGAAGCAGGAACAGCTAGCTGCCATCTATGCAGTCCTGGACCACCTGCCTGAGGCCAACCACACCTCTCTGGAGAGGCTCATCTTCCACCTTGTCAAGCAAGTGCCCCACCCCCACCCCCAGAACCAAGATTGCTGTGCTCTGTGACCCCACTGCATGTCCTGACCACTAATCCCAAGACATGGAACTGATATTGGTGTCAGGGAAGGGTACAGGAGTGGCCCCTAACTATTGGCCCTACAGGGTAGCCCTGCTTGAGGATGTGAATCGCATGTCACCAGGAGCGCTGGCCATCATCTTTGCACCCTGTCTGCTTCGCTGCCCTGACAACTCAGACCCCCTGACCAGCATGAAGGATGTCCTGAAGATTACCACGTGAGTGCCTGGGCAACTGGGATGCCCATCATCCTCACAGTGGGAAGGCTGAGGCAGTAGAGTCTGGAGTTCCAGACCAGCTACACCATGACTCTGTCTCCAAAATCCAACATGAGAGAGAACTCATTCAAAACCTGTATAGCCTCCATCATGGCTGCTTGGAGAGTAAGCCCAGATCAGGTTCCCAGGGACTGTCTAACAGAACTCCCAGTGAAGCCACAAAGTTTCTCTTTTAATTATTTTTTGGGGGAGAGCACACATACTGTAGGTGGAGGTCAGAGAACAACTTTTAGGACCTGGTCCTTCCCTTTTCTGTGATGTCTTCAGCAGGAACACTCAGGCCTGCCAGGGCCTCCCTGCTCGGTGTGCTGTCATAGAACAGCGTTTCAACTAAAACCTAAGGTTTCAAGTGAGTGAAACTGGGGTCCCACAGGAGTAGAGCACAGCCACGGATCTCCCTGTTCAAGGAGACCTTGCTCTGGGTCCTCCCTTGGGAAAAGGTGGCCATGGAGCAGTGTGTCCACCTCTGGGTGAACGGACAGTTTTCCATCATTTTCTTTAGAACACTGAAGGGCTGGAGTGTGGCTCTGGTAGAGCTCTTGCTTGACATGCATAAGAACCCCGGTTCCATCTCCTAGCCCTACCCCTCACCCCCAGTGAAACATAAAAACCTGCCAGGAGGGAACCTTTTTTTGTCCTGTCACCCTTGGCGGTTTTCTTAAGGTAAAGCTGAGGAGGAGCCCTCTGTGTCCCCAGCCATGCTCCTGGCCTCCAACAAAGTGTTGTGGGTGAGGAAGGAGCCAAAAGCCACTGGGGGGGGGGTGGTGACTGGACAGACAGACTCACTTCCTGTGCCCTGTGGTCATAGTAGGGAGTCTGACTGAGGGCTTGCCTTTTCCCTCACTGGTGTGGGTTTTGAGCTGAGGCCCTCTGGTGCTATTGAGTGGATACTGTGGGTCAAAGTTTATAGAGCTGTTAGGGAGGGCCACGCTGACTCTGGGCAGGCTGCTGGCCTTTCTGAACCCTGTCCTTTTCTGTGACAAAAGTAGTCCACCCATACTGGTGACTGGGGTTCTGTTCTCAACCTGCACCAACTTTTACCTCTTGCCCTGGGTGTGCAGAGAGCAGTGACAGGAATCTGAAGTTCAGAGAGGCAAAGTGAGCCTCCTGAGGTGACAAGGTGTCCCAGGTCCCTGGCCCTGCCAGCTCTCTGGAACTGCTTTCCCCAGCTGCTGGACAGGAACTGACTTAGAGTCCCTGCACAGGTGTGTGGAGATGCTCATCAAAGAACAGATGAGGAAGTACAAGATGAAGATGGAGGAGATCAACCAGTTGGAGGCAGCTGAAAGCATTGCATTTCGAAGGCTTTCCCTGTTGAGGCAAAATGCTGTGAGTGCTGGCCTAAGGGTTGGTCTTAGTGTGGCTGGAGCGGGGTTTAAGCTGTAGGTCATGACCTCATGGACAAGTATGACAAAGTCCTTCCTTCACCAAATGGCTACCTCCACTTAATCAGACACAGGTTGTCCCTTGTCCCTTGGTTGCCCATATATGAGCCTGGCCTGCTTTCTTACTTGCCTGAGCATAATGCACAGGAATTCACATCTTGGAAGCACCCACTCTGGTGTTGGGAAAGGGGCAGGGCCTCAGCTCCCATGGAAACCTGTAGGGCTTCAACCTGCTGCCAGTGCCTGTGTGGCAGGCACAGCACACCTGTTCACCTGTGTTATCTCTCCCCCAGCCATGGCCTCTCAAACTGGGGTTTTCATCTCCCTATGAGGGGGTCCGGGTATGTACTCATTGCATGGGCCGATCTGCATGTCTTTAGGTGCATGCTTGGTAGTCTTGGCGATAGCATAGAGCATGTCCTGACCTCCTGGAAGTGCATTGGTCCCTGGCCCCCTATATCCCTGCATAACTCCAGGCACAGAACCCAGGAGTGGCTACCTCCCAACTAATCTAGAACTGCTGCCTCCCAACTTCCTGCAAACACTAAACTCCGCCCACACCCTGAGCTCCACCCTCCAGGGCTGGGTCAGATCTACCTATTGTGTGTTTCAGACCAAAAGCCCCAAGACCCCAGTGACACAAGATAGCAGCTTGGAGGAGCTGGAGGCGCTCCCAGAGGAGGCTGCAGGAGGCGACGAGGACAGAGAGAAGGAGATGCTGATGGAGAGGATCCAGTCCATCAAGGAGGAGAAGCAAGTGTCCTGTGCCCGTTCCCGCTAACATCCACTTAGTCCAGGCTGGCGCCCTCAGGCCAAACTGGTTGAGAGGTTGGGGGGCAGATGCCAAGGGCATCACTGACTGCTTGTGCTTGGCATGAGAGAGGGACCAGGAGGAGCAGGACAACTTCTTTGGGGGAAATGGCCTTGGACATGGTGTCTTCACCCTCAGGGAGGACATCACATACCGGCTGCCAGAACTGGACCCACGGGGCTCTGACGAGGAGAACCTGGACTCGGAGACGTCAGCCAGCACTGAGAGCCTATTGGAGGAGAGGGGCACACGGGGGCCTGTGGAAGGTCAGTGTGAAAGTGGCATTCCACGACCCTCCCTGCCATGGCAGGCCCAGCGCGGGAGTCCACCCACGCCCCCGCTGCAGTAACCCCGAGTCTGTCTCTCCAAGGGCCCCCTGTACCTGCTCTCCCCTGCCCCAGTGTGCCCACCCTGAGCCCCCTCCCCGTGACCGCCGCCCCTCCACGCCGAAGGCCGACATCCTTCGTCACGGTCAGAGTGAAGACACCCCGGAGGACCCCCATCATGCCCATGGCAAACATCAAGCTCCCACCGGGCCTGTCCTTGCACCTGACCAGCTGGGCACCTACTCTCCAGGAGGCCACTGTTCCAGTGAGGCGCCGAGAGCCACCTGCCCGCCGACAGGACCAGGTACATTCTGTATACATCGCCCCTGGGGCTGAATTGATGTCGCAGGGCACCGTGGAATCCCTGGACTACGATGTCAGACTTCCTGGGGCCAAACGCAGGTACTCGGACCCCCCTACTTACTGCCTGCCCCCCAACTCCAGCAAGGCCAATGGCTGACTACCATGACAGGCAGTCTGCATGTCCTAGAACCCCAGATCTGAGTGCCCCAGCTGCGGAGCTGGCCTTCCGCTCTCTGAGAAGGATTCAGAATGAAAAGTGCCCAGAAGGATGAGGCGGCCACTGGCTCTGTGGTGTAGAGGCTGGAGCCCCAATCTGCACAGCAGTGGCCTTTTGTGCTTAGTCACAGTAACTGTTTCTCCGTTCATGGTTTACATAACTTTTAAGTCATAACAGCCTTAATGGAGGACCAAACTGTTATTTTATATATGTATGTCAGGACTTTTATATTAACTCTTTCCCACCTTTGGAACCTGGACATGGGTGGGTCACGCCTGTGGCGTGGATGTGTAGGCCACAACTGGCTGCTGTACCCCACCCCCAGCTAGTGGATAGTGGACTCATAGGGCATTTGTTGCCCTCCCAAATTACTCTCAGAATCAGCCATGTGGCCAGAGAACCTTCCAGCATTGTTGGAGCTTTCCACAGGGTCACAGCTGTTGGCTGAAGACAGGACAGGACTGGGAAGCCCCACCAATCTGCATTCCTCTGCCCACTGTGCCTTGGAGCTGCCTGCCCTGTGGGGTGCAAGGATCCAGAGTCTCTGTACCTTTAGGGATTGGCGACACAGGCTCTGGAGCTCCTCTGCAGCCGCAGTGACAGCCGGGTCCTTTAGAGCCCAGCTGTCTCCTCTCAGGCTCTACCCTCTCCCTGGATACATGGCCACCAGCCTGGGCCCAGGGAAGCTCCACGGGGAGGTGCAAAATAAAAGTGCTTGAGAAGTGTTGGTGTGATCTTGCTGCCTTGGAGTGGGTGGGTCCTGTCTGAAGAAGGGCCTGCCTGAGCCACCAGCCAATACTGCCTGAGTTCTCCTTCCCCACGGTGGGAATGAAGCAAGAGCTGCCATTAGCACAGAATGTACCCAGGAGCTGAAGCAGGATGTTTTGACTAGCTTGGGCTACAGAATGAATCTCTGCATGAAGAAAAAGAAAGGGTCATCCAGACCTCATTCCATCAAGAGGCTGGGGCCCTTGGACGGGCACTGGCAGAGGCCAGTCTAGCTGATCATCCATAGCCTGGAACTGGGAACTATTGAACAGGTGAGAGATGCCCACCTGTCCTCAAGTGATGGGTCTCAGGCAAAACAGGCGCCAGCTCTGCAGTGGTGAGGAGCTCTTGCTTTGGTTCCCAGGGCCAACATGGGCCTCACAAATATCTGTAATCCAGATTCAAGGGACTGGGTGCCCTCTTCTGGCCTCATAGATCAGGCACACAGGTGGTACACACACATACATATGGAGGCAAAGCACCCATACACTTACAATAAATACAATTCAAAAAAAAGTAGGTATATTAAAAATGTATTAAATTCCCATTAGGGACTTGGGAGACAGCTCAGAATACTTGAGCAGAAGGACCTGAGTTCAAATCCTAGCACTCATGTAAAAGCTGGTAGTTCTGTCTCAAGAGAATAAAACAAATAGAGCAGGACACTTGATGTCTTCCTCCAGCCTGTGTGCATGGGCACACTAGTGTGCGTGCACACACACAGTTCCCTTCAGGCTGGTGGCACACCTAGTACCAGACTCAGAAAATGGAGGCAGGAGGATCTGGAGTTGAGAACTAGTTTGATCTATGCCATAAAAAGTCCACTCCACTTCAATTTCTCATAAGGGTCCTAACTGGCCTGAGGCATGGGAAACTGACCCATCCAGTAGCTCACAGATCAAGCCCCCGAGCTGGGGCTTACTGGTCCAGGTTTTGGAGGCTATTGGCTCTAGAGCAGTATGGTTCTCAACCCTCCTAATGCTGTGACCCCTTAATACAGTTCCTCATGTGGTGACCTCAGCCATAAAATGTATTTTTGTTGCTACTTCATAACTGACTTCGCTATTGTTTATGAATCAGAAGTATCAGATATACAGAATATCTGAAATGGGAAAAGTCATTTACCCCTAGGAGTCATCATGAACCTCTGCTCTAGATGTTCAGGCTGGAGGCTGCTTCCTCTGATTTGTACCTACCAGTTACTGGTGTGTCTGCTAGCATAGTGACAGGGTTGCATTTTCTCATCTCTGCTACCTTGAAACTCTGTGTGTGTGTGTGTGTGTGTGTGTGTGTGTGTGTGTGTGTGTGTGTGTGTGTGTGTGTGTGTGTTGAGAGAGAGAGGAGAGGGCATTGAATTCCCTTGAGCTGGAGCTTACAGATGTTTGTGAGCCACCAGGTGGTGGTGGTGCTGGGAATATGTCTTTTAAGTCTCTCTCCTGCTCCACCCCTACCACAAATCTCCTGATCTGCCCCTGGATCCTCAACTGTTGGCAGTTCCACCCTCTCTACAAAGATGGTAGGTAGAAGTCTAGCAGGTGACACACAACTGTTAACCACTTCTCATTGGGTTGGCAAAATGCCTAACAAATGCAATTCAAGGAAGTTTGTTTGGGCTCATAATTTGAATCTTAGTCCACGATAGACATACAGGCATGGCAGCTGGGGGCTCAGAATAACCCAAACCTAGGCCACCCCTCATGGACATGCCCTAAGTTTTGTTCCGGAAGTGTTGGAATCCTGTAGATTGGTGAGATTAACTACACACCAAGAATCCCAGTATTAGAGTCCATAGCTAGCCGGGGGTACTGTCTTAGGGCTCCTATTGCTTTGATGAAACACCATGACAATAAAAAATCAATTTGGGAGGAAAGGATATATTTGGCTTATGCTTCCTTATCACTGTTTATCATTGAAAAAAGCCAGGACAGAATTCAAGCTGGACAGGGACCTGAAGGTAGAAGCTGATGCATAAACCATGGAGGAGTGCTGCTTGCTGGCTTGCTTTCCCCTGGCATGCTCAGCCTGCTTTCTTTCTTTCTTTCTTTCTTTCTTTCTTTTTTTTTTTTTTTTTTTTTTTTTTTTTACTTTACATGTCCATCCCAGTTCCCTCTCCCTCCCTCTTACCCACTCTGCCCCCTCACATGCACCCTGACCACCCTCCCATCCCCCCACCCCAATTCCACATGTAGGGCAATGCCATCCAGGTGGGGTCATGTAGATCTGTCAGGTCATTTGAAGTAGGGACTAGGACTTCTCTCCTGTCTCTAGGTTAAGGCAGTTATCCCTCCATGGGGAATGTGTCCGCAAGGTCCTTTTGTGCATGAGGAATACATCCTGGTTCCACTGTCTGAGGTCCCTTAGACCACCCAGTCCTTCTAGCTGAGACCCATGTTCAGGGGGTCTGAGTCAGTCCCATGCTGGATTCCCAGCTATCAGTCTGGTGGCCTGTTAGCTCCTCCTTGTTCAGGTCAGCTGTCCCTATGTGTTTCTGTAACCTGGTCTTGTCCTCTCTCTCTGCATCTGGATTCTAGTTCAACTCAGTGTTTAGGTATGGGTGTTTGCTTCTGTTTCGCTCCATGATGGTGGACAAGTTAGTTGTTGATCTCACTGTCCAGGAAGGGCATTTATGGTAGCCTTTCCATGGTTGCTCAAATTGTTAGTTGGCAGCAGTCTTGTAGGTCTCTAGACCTTTCTTTAGGTTCAGTTTTCTCTTCCAACCAATAATGGCTCCCTCTTTTATGTTCTCTCTCTTTCTCTCTCCCTCTCTCCTGTCTTCTATTCCTACCCTGACTCAATCTTAAGTCGCACGGGCTTTCCTCTCCTCCCCTTCTCTTTCTCCTACTTCTCTCTCCATTCAATGCCCCCCCCACTTCCCATGTGCTTTTTTTCTTTATTCCGTATGCTAGGTGTTTTGATTATTATGTGTCCAGGGGTCTTTTTTCTTTGGTCCAGTCTATTTGGTGTTCGGTATGCTTCTTGTACTTTTATGAGCATGTCCTTCCTCAGATTGGGAAAATTTTTCCTCAATGATTTTGTTGAATATATTTTCTTCACCTTGAGCTTGGCTTCTTCGCCTTTCTCTGTGCCTATTATTCTTTGGTTTGGCCTTTTCATGTGTCCCACATTTCCTGGATGTTTTGTGTTAAGTATTTGTTGGATTTACGATTTTCTTTGGTTGATGAATCTATTTTCTCTAGTTTATCTTCCACGCCTGAGATTCTCTCTTCCATCTCTTGAATTCTGTTGGTTATGCTTGTGTCTGTAGTTCCCGATCGTTTGCCCAGTTTTTCTATTTCCAGCATTCCTTCAGTTTGTGTTGTCTTTATTTTCTCTATTTCAGTTTTCAAGTCTTGAACCATTTCCTTCACCTGCATAATTGTTTTTTCTTGGCTTTCTATACTTTCTTTACTTTCCTTAAGAAATTTGTTCATTTCTTCCACTTTTTTGTTTGTTTTTCTTCCATTTCTTTAAGGGATTTTCTCACATCTTCTTTGAGGGCCTGTATCATTTTTATGACGGTAATTTTTAAGTCGTTCCCTTCTGCTCCATCTGCTTTGTTGTGTTCCAGTCTAGTTGGTGTAGATTCCCTAGATTTTGGTGGTGTCGTGCTTGTCTTTCTGTTGTTAGGTGTTTTCTTGTATTGCCGTCTTCCCATAGCTTATTCTAGTAGGTGTTGGTGGGGTCTCTCCCTCTCTCTATGGTACTTCCCTGGTGCTTAGGTGGGTCAGAGGTTCGATGTCTGTAGCTCTGAGTGGTTCAAGCTCTCTAGGAGGTCTCTCCACAGGCAGGGGCCTAGCGATGGGGGTCAGCCTTCAGGCTCCAGCAGAAGACTGGCCATGGGGTCAAAGATCCCTAAGGCTGGGACTCAGGATGTTCCTTGTGCCTATAGGCAAATCTAGCCTGGGCCTGACACTGCAGCTGAGGCCTCTTTAGCAGAGTCCCTGCGATGGGGGTCAAGGATCCTGCAGGCAGGAACTCAGAGTGGTCCCACAGGCAGATCTCTGGGAGGGGCCCAGAACTCCAGTAGAGGATCAGCGGTGGGGGTCAGAGACCAGGCAGGTAGAAAGTAAGGGTGGTCCTGCGTGGATAGGCAGATCTTGTGTGTTCAGAGCCGCTCCCGGAAGTTCCCCAAAGGTTTCTGCACTGATAGGCAGATCTCGCTGGGACCTGGCACTCAGCCTACTTTCTTACAGCACTCAGGACCACCAGCCCAAGGATGGAACCACTCACCATGAACTGAGCTGTCCCCACCAATTACTAGTTAAGAAAATGCCCATAGCATCACCCTCCCTGTGGAGTGGGGGGGGTGGAGGTAGGATGGGAGGATGGATGGGGGGCATGGGAGAGAGGGAGAGGGAACTAGAATAGATATGTAAAATAAGAAAAAATAAATAAAAAATGAAAATGAAATGCCCATAGATAGACCTGCCTATGACTTCATCTTACCAAGACATAATTAAAATTGAGGTCTCCTGCTCCCTCTCTAAACACCAGCTTGTGTTAAGTTGACATAAAACTAACCAGGACAGGAGCTAGAGAGATGGTTTAGAGGTTAAGAGGATTGGTTGCTCTTCCAGAGGTCCTGAGTTCAATTCCCCTCACCCACATTGTGGCTTATAACCATCTGTAATGAGATCTGGTGCCCTTTTCTGGCCTGCAAGCATACATGCAGGCAGAACACTGCTTATTCAGTAAGTCAAAAAAAAAAAAAAAAAAAAAAAAAAAAAAAACAGGACAGATACATTTGAGCCAAGTCTCAAAATAAAAAGCCAATCATGATTATCTATGCACATTACCCACTAAAAAGAAATTGCCAGCAGTCTCAGAAAGAGCCCTAGCCACCACCCAGGAGCAGCCTCAAGAAGGCTTGAGTTTCAGGCCCAGGAACAGCATCACAGAGAGAACTAAGGCTCAGGCCCCTGGAGCAGCATCAGAGGTAGGCCCGAGCCACTGAACTAGGAACGGGGATTGACTGCCGGGAGTGAGGACAGCTACAGCTCCTAGCAGTGGCTTCCAGAAGCTTTTGGAAGTTTCTTTGGGAAAGAGCGCCTGTGTCCCAGCCAGCATCCACTGCCATTTCTTGGTTTTAGATATCCCACTGCTGCAGTGACCACTGGACCCTCAGCCCTATCTACACTAGAGGAACAATCACCTGCACCTTGAGAAGTGATCAACTGAGCCTTGGGTCCACTTCTACCAGGAGGAACAATCACTGGAGGTTCGGCTCTGCTTGCACCTGAAGGAGTGGTCAATAGAGCCATAGCCCCCAACTATACCAATTGGAGAAAGAGACTCCCTGAAGCACAAGCTCCACCTATACTGATCAGAGGAAGAGAGGCGTAGACGACAAGGTAAAAACACTCTCAACATATAAAGAGCATTACAGCAGCAGCACTAGAAACTTGCTTGGTGCTACAACACCAACACAGATGAAACAGAAGGAAACAACATTAAAAATAACGTTATGAGGATGATTGATGCCCTTAAAGAGGGAAAAAAAATTACCTCAAAGAAATGGAGAAGCCAAAAAATTGGAAGAAATTGATAAATCCCTTAAAGAAAACCAAGAATAAGCAATCAAACAACTGAAGGAAATGATTGAAGACTTGAAATCTGAAATAGAGGCAATAAAGAAAATACAAACTGAGGGAATTCTGAAAATGGAAAATCTGGGTAAGTGATCATGAACCACAAATTCAAACATAAACAACATACAAAAAAGAGAGAATTTCAGGCATTGAAGATATGATAGAGGAAATAGATTCACCAGTCAAAGAAAATGTTAATTCCAACAATCCTTAACACAAAACATGCAGGAAATCTGGGACACCATGAAAAGATCAAACCTAAGAATAATAGGTATAGAAATCCAGCCCAAAGGCACAGAAAATATATTTAACAAAATCATAGAAGAAAACTTTCCAACCTAAAAAAGGGCAAGCCTATGAGAGTACAAGAAGTTTACGTGACACCAAATAGTCTGGACCAAAAAAAAAAAAAAAGTTCTCTCACCACATAATAAAACACTAAACATACAGAATAAAGAAAGAATATTAAGAGCTGCAAAGGAGAAAAGCCAGGTAACATATAAAAGCAGACCTATCAGAATTACACCTGACTTCTCAATGGAAACAATAAAAGCCAGAAGGTCCTGGACAGATGTTATGCAGACACTAAGGGAACAGAGATGCCAGCCCAGACTACTATATAGAGCAAAGCTTTCAATAACTATTGATGGAGAAAACAAGATATTCCATGATAAAACTAAATTTAAACAATACCTAACCACAAACCCAGCCCTATGTAAAGTACTAGAAGGCAAATGCCAACCTAAGGAAGTCACCTACATCAACAAGAACACAGAAAATAGATGAGCTTACAGCACTAAACCCCAAAGAAGGCAATTGAACACACAATGCCATCACCAACAACAAAAACAAAAACAACAGGAACTAGCAGTCACTGATCATTAATAACCATTAATATAAATGGTTTCAACTTACCTATAAAAAGACTGAGGCACATGCCTTTAATCCCAGCACTTGGGAGGCAGAGGCAAGCAGATCTCTGTGAGTTCAAGGGCAGTTTGGTCTACAGAGCTAGTTCAAGGACAGGCTCCAAAACAATACAAAGAAACCATGTCTCAAAAAAAAAATTTTTTAAGACAGAGGCTAATAAATTGGATAGGAAAAAGAATCCATCATTCTTCTGCATACAGAAAACACAACTCAACCTCAAAGACAGGCATTACAGAGTAAAGGGTTGAGAAAAAATTTTCCAATCAAAATGTACCCAAGAAACAAGCTGGTGTAGCTATCCTAATATCTAACAAAATAGACTTCAAACTAAAGTCAATCAAAAAAGATAAAGGACATTTCATATTCATCACAGGAAAAATCCATCAAGAGGAAATCTCAATTCTGAACATTTGTGCCACAAACAGAAGGGCTCTAGCATTTATAAAAGAAACTACTAAAACTTAAATCACAAATTAAACCCTGCACACTAATAGTAGGAGACTTCAACACCCCACTCTCACCACTGGGCAGATCTGCCAGACAGATGCTTAACAGAGAGATAAGGGAACTAATAGATTTTATGATTCAAATTGACTTGAC
Organism: Phodopus roborovskii; assembly: GCF_943737965.1. Classification (NCBI taxonomy): domain Eukaryota; kingdom Metazoa; phylum Chordata; class Mammalia; order Rodentia; family Cricetidae; genus Phodopus; species Phodopus roborovskii. Next base: position 1,582,485 of record NW_026125665.1, on the reverse strand, counting down.
AGACATCCACCCAAATACAAGAGAATACACGTTCTCAGCACCTTATGGACCTTTCTCTAAAAATAGACTACATACTTGGTAACAAAGCAAACCTCAACAGATACAAAAAATTGGAATAAACCCCTGTAGCCTATTGGATCACCACAGCTTAAAGTTAGAATTCAATAGAAATATTAATTTCAGAAAACTCACAAACAAATGGAAATTGAACAATGATCAACTGAGTCAACTGGGTCAAAGAAGAAATAAATTAAAGACTTCCTAAAATTTAATGAAAATGATCACACAACATACCCAAACTTATGGGACACAATGGAAGCAGAGCTGAGACGAAAGTTCATAGCACTAAATGCCTACATAAAGAAGTTAGAAAAATCTCACACTAGTGAATTAACAGAACTGAAAGGCTAGAACAAAAAGAAGCAAACTCACCTGAAAGAGTAGACAGCAAGAAATAGTCAAACTGAGGGCTGAAATCAATAAAATAGAAACCAAGAAAACAATGCAAAGAATCAGTGAGAGACAAAGAGTTGATTCTGTGAGAAATTCAACAAAATAAACAAGCCTTTATCAAAACTAACCAAAATACAGAGAGGATATCCAAATTAACATAATCAGAAATGAAAAGGGGGATATAACAGCAGACAGTCAGGAAATCCAGAGAGTCATCAAGTCATACTTCAAAAACCTGTACTCCAAAAAATTGGAAAACTTCAGGAAATGGACAATTTTCTAGATAAGTGCCACATACCAAAATTTAATCAAGAGCACTAGGAAATAGAAACAAACAGTTATCAATAGTCTCCCACCCCCCCAAAAAAAAAGTCCAGGGACAGATGGTTTCAGTGCAGAATTCTACCAGATGTTCAAAGAAGAACTAATACCAATACTCCTCAAATTATTCCACACAATAGAAACAGAAGGGACATTGCCAAACTCTTTACAGCGCTACAGTTACCCTGATACCCAAACAACACAAAGATACAACTAAGAAAGAGAATTACAGACCAATTTCCCTCATGATGCAAAAATATTAAAAAAAAAAAAAAACTGGCAAACTGAATTCAACACATCAAAAACTCTTCCACCATGACCAAGTAGGAGTCATCCCAGAAATGCAGGGATGGTTCAACATGCAAAAATCTGTCAGTGCAACCCACCATATAAACAAACACATGATCACATCCCTAGATGCTGAAAAAGCCTTTGACAAAATTTGGCATCCCTTCATGATCAAGGTCTTGGAGAGAATAGGGATGCAAGGAACATACCTAAGTATAATAGAGGCAATATACAGTAAGCCAAAACCAACATCAAACTAAATGGAGAGAAACTCAAAACAATCCTACTGAAATCAAGAACAAGGCTGTCCACTCTCTCCATATCTATTCAACATAGTACTCGAAATTCTAGCTAGAGCAGTAGGACAACAAAAGGAGACCAAGGGGATAATAATTGGGAAAGAAGAAGTCAAATTCTCACTATTAAATGATAGCCTACATAAGTGACCCCAAAAATTCTACCAGAGAACTCCTACAGCTGAAAGACATATTCAGTAGTGTGGCAGGATACAAGATTAACTCAAAAATAAAATCAGTAGCCCTACTATATACTAGGCTGAGAAAGACATCAGAGAAACATCATCCTTTACAATAGCCACAAATAACATTAAATATCTTTGGGTAACTCTAACTAAACAAGTGAAAGACCTATATGACAAGAACTTTATGTCTTTAAGGAAAGAAATTAAAGAAGATATCAGGAAAAGGAAAGATCTCCCATGCTCTTGGATAGGTAGGATCAACATAGTAAAAATGGCAGTCCTACCAAAAGTAATCTACAGATTCAAGCAATTCCCATCAAAATCCCAACACAATTTTTCACAGACTTTGGAAGAATAATACTCAACTTCATATGAAAAAACAAAAATCCCAGGATAGCCAAAACAACACTGTACAATAATGGATCATCTGAGGACATCACCATCTCTGACTTCAAGCTCTATTATTAAAACAGGCTGGTATTTGCATAAAAACAGACAGGTGGACCAATGGAATCGAATTGAAGACCCTGATATCAATCCACACACCTATGAACACCTATTTTTGACAAAGAAGCTGAAAATACAAAATAGAAAAAAGAAAGCCTATTCAACAAATGGTGCTGGATGTCAACATGTAGAGGAATGCAAATAGATCCTTATCTATTGCCATGCACAAAACTCAAGTCCAAATAGATCAAAGACCTCAATATAAATCCATCCTTACTGAACCTCACAGAAGAGGAAGTGGGAAATACATTTAAACTCATAAGCACAGGAAACCACTTCCTAAATAGAACACCAATTACACAGACACTGAGAGCAACAATTAATAAATGGGACCTCCTGAAATTGAAAAGCTTCTGTAAGGCAAAGGGCACAGTCAACAAGACAAAATGGCTGCCTATAGAATGGGAAAAGATCTTCACCAATCCCACATCTGACAGAAGGCTGATCTCCAAAATATACAAAGAACTCAAGAAACTAGACATCAATCTACCAGATAAACTGATTTAAAAATAGAGTACAGATCTAAACAGAGAATTCTCAACAAAATCTCAAATCTTGAAAAGACCCTTAAGGTGTAGCATCCTTAGTTATCAGGGAAAAGCAAATCAAAACAATTCTGAGATTCCATCATACACTGATCAGAATGGCTAAGATCAAAAACACCAATGACAGCTTATGCTGGAGAAGATGTGGAGTAAGGGGAACACGCCTCCACTGCTGGTGCGGGGGTGCAAACTTGTACAGGCACTGTGGCAATTTCCCAGAAAATTAGGAATCAACCTACCTCAAGACCCTGCAATACCACTTTTGAGCATATAACCAAAGGAGTCACACTCACACCACAAGGACATTTGCTCAACTATGTTCATAACAACAATTTTGTAATAGCCAGAACTTGGAAACAACCTAGATGTCCCTCAACTGAAGAATAGATAAAGAAAATGTGGTACATTTACACAATGGAGTACTACTCAGCAGTAAGAAACAACAACATCCTGAAATTTGCAGGCAAATGGATGGAACTAAACAAAGAAGGAGGAGGAGAAGAAGAAGAAAAGGAAATTCTGAGTGAGGTAACCCAGACCCGGGAAGACAAATGTAGTATGTCACTCATAAGTGAATACCAGACATAAAGCAAAAGATACCCAGCCTACAATCCAAACTCCAGAGAAGCTAGAACCCTCTTCCAGAAACAGATGGAAACAGAGGCAGAAATCCACACTAACTATTGAGCCAAGCTCCTAGGGTACAATCAGAGTGAGAAAGTAGCAATAATATGAGCAAAGGAGTCAAGACCATCGTGGGGAAACCCATGGAATCAGCTGACCTGAGCTAGTGAGAGATCACTGGTGTGACAACTGAGGAACCTGCATAAGATGGAACTAGACCCTCTGAATATAGGCAACACAGGTCCCCCTGGGGCAATTTATGAGGCCACTGGCAGTGGGTCCAGGATCTAACTCGAATGCACAAACTGAATTAGTGGAATTCTTCTATATGGAGAGATACCTTGCCCAGCCTACACAGGGGTGTAGGGGTGGAGAGGTGCCTTGGTCCTGCCTCAAGGAGACAATGGGACAGACTTAGTAGAGTTCCCAGAGGAGGCCTTGCCCTCTCTAAGAAGTAGATGGGAGGTGTGGGGGAAGTGGGAGGAGAGGAGGGAGGGGGAACTGGGATTGGAATGTAAAAAATAAACAGTAAAGGCTAGGCATACTAAAACCAACACTCCTGAGGCAGAGGCAGAGCCAGAAGAACTTAACACTTGAGTTTGAGGCCAGCCTGGTATACATACCAAGTTCCAGGGCTTCATAGTGCACCCTGACACAAAGAACTGGCTGTTTCAGCCTTTTATGGAACCTCATGCTAGTACATCATAGGTACACAAAGGAGGGCATCACCAAGCTGCCTGTGAAAAGTAGGCAAAGGATCTGCTTATCTAGCTGGGAAGGAGGTTTGGCCAGGGTACGAACCATTCACAGCCTTCCGTGCAAATGAATGGTCGTGTTTGCTCCAGTAGGACATTCTGTACTTGCTCAGGTAGGTGTGGGAAGGAATCTTCTTGCTTCAGTTTTTGAGGCTGGGGACTGGGGTGTCTGCTGGGAGCAGTGCAGCAGCCAACGACAGCTGCTTACCTTCTGGTTTTGTGTTGGAATGGCTAATGTTAGCTTGCTCTTGGTAGTTTACAAATTTTTTAATTTATCTCTGTGTTCATGTGTGGCTCAGAGGTCAATGTGGTGTCTTCCTCTGTGGCTTTCCACCTCATCTTTTTTGAGACAGCTCTGACTTGAGGTGGCTGGCTCCATCCACTGTTGAGGTTGTAAGACCAGACCACTCTACACCTGACCTTTAAAAAAGATTTAAGACTGTAAGATAGTCTTATTTATTAAAAACCAAAGGATTGTACATGGTGGTGCACACCTATAATCTCAGAACTTGGAAGGCAGAGGCAGATGGATCTCTGAGTTTGAGGCCAGCCTGGTCTACATAATGTGTTTCGATCTAGGCAAGGCTACATAGCAAAACCAAAGGACCCCTGAGGAAACCACACATGAGTCTTCTCAGGGTTAGGTGCATTTCACCCCAGTCCCAAAGCCATGCAGGACATAGTGACAGATGAATGGAAGCACAAAATATGGTGCACACAGGCATTTGACCTCAAAAGAGGGTCTGTGAGTGTGAGGCCAGCCTGGTCTACAGAATAAGTGCCAGGACTGGTTCCAAAGCTACAGAGATACAGACAGGGGATCTGATAATTTTGTTTTAAGATTTGAATGTATATTTATTTTTAATATGAAGAAATTCATATGTAAATATATTTATATGGTTTTTGAGACAGGGGTTTCTGTGTGGTCCTGGCTGTCCTGCAACTCACTTTATAGACTAAGCTGGATGGGGCTAAGAAGACAGCTCGGCAGTTAAGAGCACTAGCTGCTCTTCCAGAGGTCCTGAGTTCAATTTCCAGCAGCCACCTGGTGGGTCACAAGCACCTGTAATAAGATCTGGTCCCTCTTCTGGCCTGCAGGCACACATGCAGGCAGAATACCGTATACCTAATAAATAAATTTAAAAAAGAAAAAAAAGGGCAGAAATACTTGTCCCCTGGATTACCTATTGGCTAAATCCTTCAGGGAGGTACAATCTTCTGCTATCTAGCATAGTCTCCGCTCCAAATTCTTCATCCTCCGTGGCAAAATCACCTAGAAGACTAAGTTCAAGATAAGCTAGTGTTGCTGTTAGGTAGGGAAGACAGGGGCTTATTGCCTCTTGATTGTGTTTCGCTGGTGAGCTCCATTTTCATAAAATGGACTATGATTTTTACTACAGAATGTTAAGATCAGGGCTGTGGATGGAAACAGCTGGGTCAGAGCACTGGAGGCAGGCGGCTAGGACTGCAAACTAGCCTGTCTGTAGGCGCACACCTGACGTCATTAAGCCAGGGTCGGGGGTCAAGGCTGCTGGCCCCGGAGAAAACAGAGGCCCTGACCTGGCTGTGGAGCCCAGAGAGGGAATGCGGGGAGGCGTGGCGAGCACACGGAACGCAGGGACCAGGGAACGTTGTGCATGGGTCAGAAGCTGAAGAACGTCCTTTCCGGTCCTGCCAACCAATGCTCCACAGGCGTGATAGGCGGCCCGTTTGGGCTACAGAGAGATTCTGCCTCAAAAAACGACAAAAGGCCAAACAACAAAATTACGTTTTAAAAAGATGTTCTCTTGGGAAGATAACGATTTACCATTGGACAAACACCGACAACACAGGGGCTAGGCTGGATACGAAACTCAACTTCCGTCCCAAGCCTACTAGGGCGGGCCTCGAAGGGGCGGGACGACCGCCCAAAAGAAAGACCCCCCCGCAGGTACTTCCGCCCTTTCCTAAGATGGCGCAGGCGGAAGGGGCTAGTCACCGTCCGCTGGCGACGTCCCGGCTGGAGTTGAACCTGGTGCGGTTGCTGTGTCGCTGTGAATCGATGGCGGCAGAAAAGCGGGAACCAAACGAGTGGCGTCTGGAGAAGGTGAGGGACTCCCACGTTGCCGCAGAGGCCTCGAGCCCTAGAGATAGATGACCCAACTCACTAGCCACGCCCCTTCCGGTTGGCGCCGTAATGTCAAGTGTAGCTCCTTCCCTTGGTGCATTGACCCTTGACGTTCTGGCTTCTCTCCGTGATCTCATTCCCCTATTGCATAGGCCACTATCTGTCCACATTTAATCGACTATAGCCCTGCCCCCACCCATGACTACTTTTCTGTCTTGGTCCCTCCCCTCTTTCTGGTCTTATTCTTGCAAACAAGCCTTGGGGCCCTGGCCTGGCTGACAAACTATCTTCCCTCCCAGTATGTGGGTGCCCTGGAAGACATGCTGCAGGCCCTGAAAGCCCAAGCAAGGTGAGTGAGGGACACGGAGACGCCTTCCCCGACTTTGCCACAGCGGCAGGTTGACTTCCTCTGCTGCCTTTCAGCAAACCTGCCTCCGAAGTCATCAGCGAGTACTCGCGCAAGGTGGACTTTCTAAAGGGCATGCTGCAGGCTGAGAAATTGGTGAGCCTGTCCTCCTACCCCTCAGCCCTCATTCAGACCCCCATGGCTACAGGACCTGGACACAGCCCCCAGTCATTTATCTTCTCCTTCCCATGTTTCCTCAGACCTCCTCCTCTGAGAAGGCTCTAGCTAACCAGTTCCTGGCCCCTGGCCGTGTGCCCACCACAGCTAGGGAGCGGGTGCCCGCCACCAAGACCGTCCATTTGCAGTCCCGGGCACGCTACACCAGTGAGATGCGGAGTGAGCTACTGGGCATGGTAGGATTCCCTCCCTTGTCTCTGGGACCATCCCTGGGGACAGAGACAGAGTAGTCTGTACAGGGACAGAGATTGAACACAGTACCAGAAATCCTAGAAGGCCACAGCAAAGCTTCCCCAGAGAAGGTACTGTGCTGAAGACATTGCTAAAGGGATAGGAATTTGGTTTATGGAAAGAATAGACCCTGGTGGTGGCGTACAATTTTAATCCCAGCACTCAGGAAGCAGAGATAGGCTTATCTGTGTGAGTTTGAGACCAGCCTGGTCTAGAGTGAGTTCCAGGACAGCCAGGGCCTAGAAGGAACCTGTCTGAAAAACAAAAAAACAAACAAACAAACAAAAAGAATAGATCATGTCTGGTTAAGCCCCAGAGTTGCCCCCCCCCAGCAGAATTTGGGTGAGTTTCTTTACAAAAGAATAAGGAATGCCCTTCAGAGCATTTTACATGGCTCATCTCAAAGCAGAGAGAGAGAGAGAAGTAGGGAAGACATCAAAGTGCATAGCCTCATGCCGCTCCCTTTTCTCCACAGGACTCATCCGGAGGTGAGTCATGCTGGGCAGGACTTGACTATCTCTGCTGCCCCACAGTCCTCATGCCTGCCTGGCTCCCTTGGTCTTTCGTAGCCCTGGAAAAGATCACCCAGGGTCAACTGAGTCATGCTAGAAGGGAGGCTGAGAAAAAGGTGTCCCCAGGAGAGACAGCAACAAGCACAGTGCTAGGGTCACTGAGTGGGACCTGGGACCTTGGGATAGGAAATATGTTCTTCAGAGACCCTGCGAAGATCCGTGAAGTATGAGTCTGGTGCACAGTTACACACTGGCTAGCAGACTTGGCACATAGCAAGAGTTGGGAACAGAAAACCAACCTTTGTCCTTGGCCTCTTCTGCTTCCAGAGCTTCAGATGGACATGAGGAAGCGCATGTGAGTATGTTGACCACTGAGTGGTGGGGAAAGGAGGGGGACTGGATGAAGCTGGGGTCCCTGGGGTACTGCTACAAGGACCTACCTGGAAGGCATTTCTGGGGCTGCTGTTTCTGAAATGTAAAAAAAGCAAGGGAAACTGAGTCTCTAGCAGAACTTCCAGTGATTTCATGGGCCCTGGGATACTTGGGAAGGCACCATGTGGGTGTCCATGTTTCCACCTGTCATTCCTGGGTACCGACTACATGTGGGGTCAGCAGAGCCAATGGGTCCAGACCTGCAGATGAGAAGCATTCGGCATCTGAGCTTGACCTCGTCCTTCAGAGGCACCAAGGCCTCCAGGAAAAGCTGGCAGAGGAGATGCTAGGCCTGGCACGCAGCCTCAAGACCAACACACTGGCTGCCCAGAGTGTTATCAAGAAGGACAACCAGGTGTGGGAACATTGCAGCCTCTGCCTTGGGGCACATAAAGTTTTGCAGAAGAGGGGCATTAGGAGTGGTGTTTTGGTAAAGCCCAAGGAGGAGTGGCTGAGGTATACCCAGCAGAGAGCACAGCATCAGCTAGGGCCAGGAGCACAGGCCACTCTAGAGGTCATGCTTGGTCTCAGTCCTGTGACACAGTCCCCGCTTCTCTCATAGACCCTGTCACACTCTCTCAAGATGGCCGACCAGAACCTGGAGAAGTTGAAGATGGAATCAGAGCGGCTGGAGCAGCATGCGCAGAAGTCGGTGAACTGGCTGCTGTGGGCCATGCTCATTGTCGTATGCTTTGTGTTCATCAGCATGATCTTGTTTATCAGAATCATGCCCAGACTGAAATAAAGCCATCACACCACACACATTCAGTTAGTGGAATGGGATGCATGGGCTGCAGGGTGGTATCGGCCAGCATGCTTTCCACCCTGAACTCAGCCAACATAGTGGGGCCCTAATCCTGTCCTCCAAAATAACAAAGTTTTGTTAGACAGTTCAACCAGTAAAGGCACTTGCTACAAGGCCCAGCAACCTGAGTCCCACTCCGGAACACATTGTGGAAGGAGAGCACACACACAAATGAAATACAGTAAGAAGGGGAAAATGGCAAATGAAAAACTAATAATAAAGATATTTAGTGAAACTCAAGTTCCAGGGAATCTGACACCTCCAGCCTCTGGGCAGCTGCACTCACATACATACCTGCGCACCCCTAATTAACGTGATAAAAGTCTAAACATTTTTTTTTCCAGACTGGGTTCCTGGCTATCCTGGAATTCGATTTGTAGACCAGGCTGGCCCCCAACAAAGATCTGCCTGCCTCTGCCTCCGAAGTGCATGCACCACCACACCCGGCTTTTAAACTTTTTTTTGTAAGGGATAGGGCAATGACTCTTTGTAAAAGTGCTTGTTGTGGGGTGGTGGGTTGTGAATTTGAACCCCACATTGGATGCCAAGTGGAAGCAGGGCAAGGAAATCTACGGATGCCCAAATAAAGAATGACATATTTATTTGGGGAACACACAATGAAGATAAATAGCTGTTGCAGTCTTCTCCTGGAGATGCAGAATGCTCAGATCACAACCCAAGAGCCAGAGGGAGTCCCCTTCTCTTCCTTATAAGGGATCATATCCCCACACCATAAAGCTGATACCTTAAATCTATTGGTGGGACAAGATCCCACTACATGCATACCTAGACTCAAATCTTCAGTAATGCCAGGGGTGAGATGCATGAGCCTATGATCCCAGTTCTAGTAGAGACAGGCAGATCTACCCAGAGCTCTCTGACCATCCAGCCTAGCCAAAACAGGGTGCATTAGTCAAAACATGAGACGAAATAGAGGAAGAACCAACAACCTGAGCTGGACCCTGCATGTGCACACAGCCATGCCACTAAGTTGCTTTTTTTTTTTTTTTTTTTTTGTCTTTTAATACAATACTAAGAGAACTGCCAATTTGGTAAAAACTACCCATTTTCCCCAACAATATATTTGATAAATTGAGTAGGCCCGGCTGGGCTTTGGTGGCACATGCCTTTAATCCCAGCACTCGGGAGGCAGAGGCAGGCAGACCTCTGTAAATTAGAGGCCAGCCTGGTCTACAGAGCCAGTTGTCAAGGCAACCTCCAAAGCTACAGAGAAACCCTGTTTTGAAAAAAAACAAAAAAATAGAATAGGCCCAAACAGCGCCCCTAGAGGGCTAACTCAAATTGGGGTGTCAACATTCTGCAGGCCCCGCCCACCGGTCTTAGCCCCGCCCTGGCCAGCGGATCCGCAACAAGTTCCTGCACAGCTACCTCTCGGCAGCAGAGCCAGTCGCGGATCCGCGGCTCTGGGACAGGTGACATCGAGAGAGACGGCCCGAAAGACCGACAGGTGGACGGAGGCTGGGAATTCCGCGGGGACGTGGCCCCGGGCAGCGACGGTAGGCGCAGGGGTTGCTTCGACTCGCCGAGGGTCCCCGTAACGCCCAGGATCCCCTGCATCGCGCCCTTCCGGCTTCAGAGTCGGGGGCGGGGTCGGTGCCGCGCGGCAGCCAACCTAGTGTCTTCATGCAAATAAAGGCGTGGTGAGGCCTTCGCACTTCTTCAGCACCCCCTTCCGGGGTCTGCGGCTAAGGGGTGGAGTCTGGGTTGCGCGGCCAGCCAACCGCACTCGTGTATGCAAATACATGCAGGCCCCGCCTTCAGGCGCGGCCCACCCGGTTCTCTGGACGCCTGCAGACCTAGGTCCAGAAGCTTAGGCCACAACACTACTTGCAATTCGCGCCCCGCCGCCGGGGGGCGCCAGAACGTAGCCGCCCCGCGCATGCCCGCCCGGGAGTGCCTGCAGCCCCACTCGACCGGCCCCGAGCCCCGGGTGAGTGCCACACTTGGAGATCTCAGGTAGGGGTACCCCAGTTCTTGACACCTCTTAACGTTCCACGCTGCCCTTGCAGACGCTGGTGTCCTGCGCTCGTGGGCCGCAGTGCCAGCCCAGACCTCGGGAACTCTGCACAAGGCCCCGGAAGATCGTGTTTGCAGATGAGCTAAGCCCCCGGACTCAGGTGCAAGCAAAGAAACTTCCCAAAGCTCTGGGATTCTGCCCCAACCCAGTGCCTGACTATGAGCTGTGAGTGCCCCATTGTGGCTTTGTATCCTAGATTAGCCTCTGAAAGTCATGAACCTCCTGCCTCAGCCTCCTTCCTGAGTCGCCATGCTCGTATTCCCTCCCTGCTTCTTAATGCCTGGTAACTAGGATGGGTCTGTACCAAGTTAGGCAATGAGGACATTTTTGAGTTGGGGTCCCAGCATGGGCAAAAAAAAAACCAGCTACCATGATGAAGTGAAAAGACAGATTTCCTTCCACTCACACTGACCTCCTTCCAATCTGGTAGTAAGTACCCACCAGTGAGCAGCTCGAGGGACCGAAGTCGCTATGCCGCAGTGTTCCAGGATCAGTACGGAGAGTTCTCTGAGCTCCAGCGTGACGTGGGAGCCACGCAGGCTAAACTCCAACAGCTGGAGGCCCTACTAATGTCACTGCCCCCACCACGAAGCCAGGTCAGTGCTGACACCTCTAGTGTCCCCAGATCCCTGCGTCTGTGCTTCCTCAGCCTGTCCTCTCTTTCCACCCTCCTGAGTCCCTTCCCCACCTTGTCCTTTCAGAAGGAGGCTCACATGGCAGCTCGTGTCTGGAGAGAGTTTGAGAAGAAGAGAGCGGTGAGTGGAGACTCTTGGGGCCACAGCTTTGTCTGGTCCTGTCCTGAGACTGGGATCGTGTAATGAAAGCTGAGGTTTATAAAGAAAAAAAGCTGAACATCTTGAGGGCCTCAGGGTAGAGTGCCAAGAGGACTCCCTCAACTCTTGTTCCCCCAGGATCCTGGATTCCTGGAAAAGCAGGCTCGCTGTCACTACCTGAAGGGTAAACTGAAGCACCTCAAGGCCCAGATTCGGAAATTTGATGACCAAGGGGACAGCCACAGTGAGGACTCTGTGTACTTCTGAGTGGTGGTGGCTCCTCCTCCCATGGGGAACCAAGTGTTGTTGAGAATCCCAGGGAATAAATATGGATTAGGCACCTACTGTGTTCAATTGTCTATTTTGTTTTATTTCTCACAGAATCAACTCTTTGTCTCTCATTGATTCTTTGCATTGTTTTCTTGGTTTCTATTTTATTGATTTCAGCCCTCAGTTTGACTATTTCTTGCTGTCTACTCTTTCTGGGTGAGTTTGCTTCTTTTTGTTCTAGCCTTTCAGTTCTGTTAATTCACTAGTGTGAGATTTTTCTAACTTCTTTATGTAGGCATTTAGTGCTATGAACTTTCGTCTCAGCTCTGCTTCCATTGTGTCCCATAAGTTTGGGTATGTTGTGTGATCATTTTCATTAAATTTTAGGAAGTCTTTAATTTCTTTATTTCTTCCTTGACCCAGTAGTGACTCAGTTGATCATTGTTCAATTTCCATTTGTTTGTGAGTTTTCTGAAATTAATATTTCTATTGAATTCTAACTTTAAGCTGTGGTGATCCAATAGGCTACAGGGGTTTATTCCAATTTTTTGTATCTGTTGAGGTTTGCTTTGTTACCAAGTATGTAGTCTATTTTAGAGAAAGGTCCATGAGGTGCTGAGAACGTGTATTCTCTTGTATTTGGGTGGAATGTTCTATAGATGTCTGTCAAGACCATTTGAGTGTTCAGCTGTCTAAAAGCACTCCTTTTTACTGAGGGGGAAATGAGGTTCAGAGACAGGAACCTGTCCAAGGTCACAAGTGGGGAATGACCCCAGTGTCCTGGGGGTGTAGACAGAGGGCATAAACTGGTGACAGTCTGGGCTAAATGGTAACTGTCCGGAATGAATTATTTCTGTAAGCCTTGTGATGGAGACATGCCAGGTGGGGGAGACCCAAACCACCTGCCTAAGGCTTCCTGGGAAGTGCTTGGGACCTATCTGCAGCAGGTACCTCCTAATCTCCACATAGGTCCTCCCTTTACTGGGCCTTGGTGGGGTTAGAGTTGTGTTTGCTGCACAGATGCTAACCTCCTGAGCCACAGAGCTGAGCGGGTTCCAGGCCTGGCCACTAAGACAGGCAGTTACCCCCTGGTCCTGGAATGGTGACAAGCCCAAAACCAGTGAGCCCTCCATGTCTTCCAACAGAAAGGGCCATGTGTGGGATTTTGTAGGAAAAGCAGATCAGCTGGAGACTGAACATGAGGCCTGCCAAGCATAGATCTGATGCCCAATCCCACCCTGAAGTTGGGCCCCTAACTCCCCAGTCTCTCTCTCCCTCTCTTCCTGTGTAGCTCTGGCTGTCCAGGAACTCAGTCTGTAGTCCAGGCTGACCTCAAACTCAGAGACCCATGTGCCTCTGCCTCCCAAGTGCTGGCATTAAAGGTGTAAAGGTATGCAACACCACCCCTGGGCTACTCTCTCATTCAATACCAACATCAACACAGCTAAGTTTACACTTCACAGCCTGCCCCACCTTCTTTGTGGCAATTATAGAAACAGTGATTTATGTTACTTGAGAGAAGAAGCTGAACTCAAATTGACCCTAACGTAAAAAGGTAGGTTGAAGCCAGGCACAGTGGTGCACAGCTTTAATTGGGAGGCAGAGGCAGACAGATCTCTTGAGCTTAAGGCCAGCCTGGTCTACAGGGCAAGTTCCAGGACAGCCAGGACTACACAGAGAAACCCTGTGTCAAAAAATAAAAAGGCAGATTGATATTTGAAACACCCATGGCTTTCAGGTGTGGCTTGATTCAGCAAGTGCAAAGATCTCTTGGGAAGCCCTCTACGACAGGCTGTTATTTCTCCATAGGATGAGGCAAGACTTCCCACTGGAGCCTGCTGAGCACAGGTTCAGACCCAGGGTTATTTCCCCAGCATGGCAGAAGAAAAGTAGGTTGAGCAAGTAAGGGAATATCTTTATTATTGGCCATGATTTTATCATCTCACAGTGCCCATCATGGGCCATGTATCCAGGGGACTCTCCTGGCACATAGTAGCCCTGTCCAGCTGCAGTGGCCCTTCCCCATCACACCAGGGTCACCATCACACTGGCTCCTCAGCCCCACTCTGAGCAGGGGCTGCTGGGAGGACAAGGCTGGGGCCTGGGAGAGCAAATTCTTTTTGGTTTCATGATTATTTAAAAAACAAAACAGACAAACATTTCACAGTCTTTTAAAAAAGAATGAGTCTCGGAGAGATAACTGGGATCCTGACCCCAGGTCCCTGCATCCACATGTCCCCTCAAGGCAGCCATCATTAGCCCGAGCCATAGGGCCAATTGAAGGTGCTCCCTGACAGTAGCATGTCCCGGATAAGCGTCTCGATGGGTGTCTTGCCAACCAGGCGCATGAAGAAAAGCTGGGAGATGAGGGACGCTGGCACAGCACGCAAGGCTGGCAGCCGCAGCAGCAGGCGCCCAAAACGCTGAGGCTGTGATGGGTACTGGGCACGCACATACTCAGTGAGGGCCACCTGTGCCTTCTCCTGCAGACTCTCCACATGGGCTGGGTCAGAAAGGCCACAAGCATCTGCAGGAGGCAGGAACGACAAGTCACGTTTGGGAAAGCAGGAAGAGAGGCCTATATGGGAGAGGGGTAGGAATACTCCTGGAGGAAGGCATGAGAAGAGGTAGGACCCAGGCACAAATGGGAGTATCTAAGCTAGGGCCCACCACATACAAGCCATGTAGAACCCAGGGAATAGGCTCAGCCCCGCCCTGTAGGAGGGGCATTACTGATCTGTCCCATTTGTGGGCGGGGCCTCCAAAGCCACGTCCACCCGAGGAGCAGGGTCAGGTTGGGGTTAGACAGTATCAATGCTGCCCTGGAACCACTAGCCTCTTGCATGTACTGGGGCGAACTAGGTGAATGGACTTAGCCTGTAGTGTGTGTGGCCTGGGTCAGTGTTGGGGCAGTACCCGGGATAGGGAGCGTGGCCTTTGGACTGGAAAGTGGCTTGGTTGGGAGTCTGGTTTGTGGCAGAGTGGGGCCTGCTTAGAGGCGTGGCTAGTCCGTGGGAATAGGCTGCTCAGCTGCAGCCTATAGGGGCCTGATTGCTTGGACGCGCCCTTGGAGCATGGAGCTTGTTCCGGGCGTGGCCTGTCGGAGAGAGGTCAGTCTGTGGGCGGGGCCTGGGTTGGGACCAGGTCATCCGAGAGGAGGCAGGGCGAGCTCACCGGGCGTGAAGAGCGCGATGGCCTTGAGGCAGCCGTATTCGGCGGCGTCCACCTGCAGGCGGCCCAGCTTGTCCACCTGCTCCTGGAAGGCGCGCACCTGGTCCATGAAGGCTACAGCGCGCTCGGCGGCCATGGGCGCGGCGTGCAGCCCCGCGGCGGCCAGCAGTGGCGCCGTGTGCAGCGGCAACGCCGCCTGCGCCGCGTTCAGCACGAACAGCTCGCTCCAGCTTAGCCGCAGCAGCGCCACCTGGTCGGCGGCCGGCAGGTCGGGGAAGAAGGGCGCGTGGCGGGCCCACTCGACCGTGCTGAACAGCAGACGCGCCGCCAGCTCGCACACGTTGTCGATACCCAGCACGGCGCCGCCGCCGCCGAAGCGCCCGGCCGCCGGGTAGGGCTCGGCGCGCAGCAGTTGTGCGATCAGCTCGGACACCGGTGGCCCCGCGAACGGCTCGACGCCCGCCGCGCCCGGGGGACTGCAGGCCGCGGGGCCTGGGAGCGCGTGCGGGATGCGGCCGCGCTGCACAGCTGCGAAGACAGGGCGGCGTCAGGCGTCGGTGCAGGAGGGTCATCCCCACCCCGTGTGGCAGCACAGGGTACTAGGCGCGTGCTGGCCACTAGAGGCCTGTCTGCTCGCGCCTGGCGCCCACCCCCAGGATTTCCACCAGCGAGCCCCCCTCCTCCTGCACTGTGGAGACCACTTCTGTCAATCACCAAGGACTGGATCTGTGTCTGGCCTCTCCCACCACTCACAGCTCCCCTTGGGACAGTATCACTGAAGTAGCAAGGCTGTGGTCCCCAATGGCAGTGGCTGTCATTGTTACCTTTGCTCAGAGAGGTGCATACTAGTCATCCCAGTCCTGGAGCATGGAGGCAGGAAGGTCAGGAGTTGAAAATAAGTTTGAGGCCAGCCTGGGCTACAACAAGACCCTGTTCCAGAAAATAACTGAAAAGAGAATACAATACTTATCTGAGTCCTCATCATGGATGGGATGAAAAGGAAACTGAGGCACCGAGGGGCACAGGTTTTAGCATGGGGAAGGCAGCCTGGACATGGAGCCAGGAGGCCGCCAATGATTGTGTTTTTATGAACTCACACCTGGCTCACTGGTGAGTAAACTCCAGGTGGAGCCAGGAAGAACCCAACCCAAACATCAGATGCAGAGGCAATCTCCCAGCCCCCTATAGCTGGACATGGCCTCAAGTGGTCCCACCCTCACCGTTGCTCCATCATCCGGGTCTACTCTCAGGCCTTTGCCCAAGATGTTCCAAGCCTCAAAACCCCACTCCTCCCCTGCCTTTCTCTTCTTCCTCTGTCTATACTGCTAGCATTCAAATCCCAGCACCCATCTGCTTTCTGTGCCTCAGTTTCTTCATACGTAAAATGCAGCACATGACCATTAAGGTATGTAAGAATCTACATAACTTTACTTCTAATAGTGCCTGTCTGGTGTGAACGGCTGGGTGGATGGTAAATTCAGCCAACAGCCATTTATTGAACACCTATTATGTACCAGACCCTGGAGCAGGCCTGAAGATATACAGGTGAAGAGTGTCAGTTTCTGAGCAAGGCAGATGTAATTGGTGACTCTGAGGACCTAACTCTAAGGTGAGGGAGGGAGCCAGGCCCAAATTTGGAAGGAACAGCTGTGTAAAGGCCCTGAGGCAGGAATGCACTAGGAGCAAGAGTCCTAGTGATAGAAGAGAGATCACAGGCTCTGATTAGAGACTTATCAGGGCTTTCCATCTAACAGACAAGTCCAGACAGAAATCTAGGCTGGGCAAGGACAGGGCAGGAGTCACCTTCAAACTTAAGGGGACCAAAGAGTCAACAAGTAAGGTTGATATTTTTCATTGTGAATGTGTGTATGTGTCATTTTTTCCAAACCAGGTTTTGCTATGGAGCCCAGGTTGACTTCAAACTGGAGATCCTCCTACTTCAGCTTCTAAGTACTGGGATGACAAGCCTGCCCCACTATGCCTGACTATGCAGTCTGAGGCAGAAGACCTTAAGCAATGGCTGTTCTTGAGTCCACAAAAGCCCCATTAGAAAGTGACCAATGTCAAAATGAGCAACAGTTAGGTAACTTTCTAGCCTGACCCACACCCCAGAGATCAGCCCAGGCTCTCAGCCCTCAGGGCACCTGAATTCTAAGGTGACCTGATAGCATGAGGCCCAGGTGTCCAGTGTGTCTGTCCAGCCAGGGCTCCTGGGCAGCTGGACCTCCTTCTGGCAGCCTTTGGCTGTAATCTAGCTGAGTCCTGCCTCCAACAAACATAGAGAGCAGAGAGTAAACACATTTCAAAATAAATAAAAATCCCACTTGGGAAAAGGACGAGGTCTCCAAGGGAAAGGGCATGTCCTCTGAGGCCAGAGGTCAGGCAGGGCCTGGGAAGAGCTCAGTGGGCTGTAGCCCACAACCAGGCATCCAGTATCCTAGCTAGAGCCCCACAGCCTGTGTCCTAGAGTTAGTTGCCTTGCTCACCCTCAGACCCTGGCAAGAGCGCAGCTGTGGCTCCACAGCGCGGCTACTCACCCTCCTTGCGCATCCCCACCCGGAAGCACTTCTTGAGGCGACAGTACTGACACTGGTTCCGGTGGTGCTGGTCAATCTGACAGTCTCGGTTAGACCTGGAGACAGAGGTCAGTGTTCCCAGTGACACCCACATCCTCTGTGCCTATGAACCCTTGAGAAACACCAGTGGGGGCTCCCTGGATTTGACGGTAGCCCCAAAGGCATGGTGTAAGAATTCAACTTGGAAAGGGCAACTGCACCAAAACGGGTGTTGAAGGCCAGCGCACAAGGAGAGCATGTTAGAAATGGTTTTTGAAGCCTGAAAAGAAGCTCCCCAAGAGGGTAGAAATGGAGAAGCCTTTTCTGGCAGAGGATAAGGTCAAACATATTTGAAACTCAAAAGGATCGAGAATGCATCCTTTTCATTTTACTTGGGCACCAGCAGGCCAAAAGTCAGCTGTAGTGTAGTGAAAACACTGTGCAGCCAGCGCTGCAGCCTGTGATAAGAATGAATAACAGAGACTTTCCTCCTCTGAGAACCCCACCCCCCAGTCTCTCCATAAGCTTGGGATCCTTCCTCGGGTCAGCCCTTGGAGAATGCCTCACCATGCCCAGTCTGGGCACCAAGGAGCATCCAGCTTTACACATCAGCACTGGGTTCTTCCCCAGCCTGTTCCTGTACCAGGCTGCAGCTGCTGTGTTCGATACACAGGAGAGACCAAGTGGAGGGGGTCTTGGGGGTCTCCAGCCCCAGGTGGGGTTCTCTGGCCAGGGTCAGTAGAGCTCAGACCCTGTGGCTTCTAAAGCCCCCCCCCCAGCAAGGGGCCCAGTTGAGTGGAGAGAACTCAGGCACAGCCAGAACAAAGCCAGCAAGCAGGCGGGGATGGGGGTGGGAGGTGGGGGGCTGTGGAGGATCAGAGCGGCCAGGCGGAACTGGCCAGGCCCTGGGTGGGTGAGCAGATCTGCTCAGGGAAGGCCTTCTGTCTTTCCTTCCCGACTGCATGGTTGGGAGAGATTAAAACCCACAAAACACAGTAAGTTTTTCCAGCTACCGCACCTAAAGTGTATATGCTTTGCTCAAAGGCGTGGCTTAATTCCAATTGCTGTCCCAATCTTTGTATTTTTGTTGTTTTGGGATGGGGGGTGGGGAGGTATCCCCTCACTATGCTATCAGACTCTTGGGCTCATGCCATCCTCCTGCTTCAGCCTCCTGAGTGGCTGGGATTATGTGACACACATGGCCAACTTCCCAACCCAATCTGAGCAGACCCTGATCACAGACTGCTTGTGGCTCTCTGCTGCCCTCAGCCCAACACATCAGAGCCCACTTGACTAGGCTGGGCCTGGGAGAGCTCACCTGACAGTACAGTCCACTACACCCTCATCTGGGGTTTCCTCTTCTGCCTGCCAGGGCTTCTGAGGCCACTTCCTGATAGCCCCCTCCAGACAGCTGCTGACCCACTCAGGTTCAGAGAGGGACAATGACCACACAAAGTCACATAACATAGGTTCTAAGGAACCCAGAGAGTAGGTGGAACCCGGAACCTGTCCCAGCCTCCTCCACTCTCCCAAAAGACCCAGCAACTCCTTCCAGACACAAGAATGAGGCCAAAGTCTGGTGGCCCAGTTACAGCTAGAGGAGGGGAACAAAGCAGGTCCGCACTAAGTCCAAATTCTAACATGGTGGCACCCCCCAACTAGCTGATAACCACTAATAACCAAGGGGGAGCCCAACTTCTCATTCCATCAACTCCACATCCCAGCCACCATAGCTCTACTTGCTAAGCCCACGGGGCCAGGACTCTTCGGCCCAATTTCTCTAAGGCTCAGCTCTGGGTACCTGGGAAAAGGGGCTGTCTACTCTGCTCTAAGGCATTGCAGGCTCCTGGGGATTCACAGCCGAGCTTCTGCATGCCTAGACAGAAAGTGGTCTGCAATCCCTGGCTTGATCACCCAATCTCTTCTCCAGGGGACTTTCTGTCCCCAGAGGCTGCCAGTAAGCAAGGCCACGCCCTGCCGGGCTCGGCAGAGGGGTCGGCATTTCCCACCAGTCTCTCCTACTGCGGCACCAAAGTTTAAAGGATCATCCCGGATCCCCAAGACTGCACCAGCCCGGGAGTGGGGGGGTGCGGTCAATTCCGGTGGCCTTGCTGGCCCTTCGGCGTCGGCTTCCGGTGACCCAGAGCTCATGGGGTGCCCCTCTGATGGACAAGCCCAGGCCCCCGTGCACAGCAGCCCCCCGCAGCCTGCGAGGGTAACCATCCCAAGCCACCCGGGCATCCCTCCAGCTGCCGGTGCTGGAACGACTTTGGAAGTGATATTTGACCCAAGGGCGCGCCGGATCGATCCGCGCGGCCACAGACAATAGCCCCTGGACGCCGCCAGGCCCGCGGTGCGAATTGCACGTCTGATTCCCACGGGGCACCACGCGTGACGGGCACCCACGAGAAAAGGAGCCCTGGGGGTTAGAAAGGCTATCCCCACTCCTGACATCACCCACGAGCCCTCCCCGCGCGGCAGAACCAGCTCTTTAGAGCAAGAGAGGAGCAAAGACCACCTGCGGGGAGGGGGGGTCTGCACGCTTGCATCGCCAACTGTATACCGGATCGCGGCCGGGGCCGGGCCCGTGGCCTGGGCCCGGATACGGGAGCGGGGAAGGTCAGCGCCAGGCCCAAGGTGACCGAGCAAGTCCGGGCCGGCCGGGTGGCCGCGCGTGGAGCTCACCGGCAGGTGTAGCTGAGGTTGCGGCGGATGCTGCGCTTGAAGAAACTCTTGCAGCCCTCGCAGGTGAACACGCCGTAATGCTTGCCGCTGGACTTGTCCCCGCACACCACGCAGTCCACCTGCAGCCCTGGGCGCTCGTCGTCGCCCGGCTCCGCGTCGCTGGCCACCCCGGGAGGCGAAGCCGAATCCTCCTCGGCTGAGCGTGGGTAGCTCCCACCGGCCTTGTCCACGCCGTTCGTGTCGCCTCCGGGGCCGCCCCAGCCACTGGTCACCATGGCCATAGCCCCCGGGACGGTGGGGCTGGGGCGCCCCGGCGCGAGTCCGTCCCCTCCGGGCACGCCTGGCGACCCGAGGGGGACCCGGCTATCCCGCGCGCATACAGCCCGCGCACTCGGGGGGCTCGAGTCGCACCCCCCGAAAAAAGTTTTGCGGCAACTTCCTGCGGCCGGTCCGCGCGCCCGGCAGGAACTGGTCGGGCCGGTTCCAGGCCAACTTTCCCACGCGTGCCCGCGGCCAACGGGGGCGCGCTAGAGGCGCGGGTCTGGGGCACCCGGGTCCCGTGGTCTGGAGTCCTGGGGACCCGGTGGGGACGCGCGGGCCATGGCCCGGCCCCGCCGCCCAGGCCAACTTAGTGGCTCGCCATCCGAGGGCGCACGCGCGTTCCCGAGTCCGGGGGGGAAACTTTGGCCGCAAGTTGCGCGACGAGGGGGGAGGGGTGGCGGGAGCGCGCGCCGGAGCCCCGGAGTCCCGGAGGACGCGCGCCGCCGGCCGCAATCGCGGAGGTCCGGGCGATAGAGCCGAGTGGAGAGTGCGGCCCGCGGCCTCCCGCGGCTCCTATCCCCGCCGAGCACGCGTGTGACCGGCCTGGGCCTGCGCCTGGGCCCGAGCCTCGGCCTCGCCCTGGCGCTCGCCGCCGGCCCCGCGCTGCGGCCGGCCTGACACCCGCGTTCCATCGGCGCCGGCGGGGGCGGGGCGGGGGCGCGCGGCGCGGCCGGGGGCGGGCGCTCGTTGCCCCGGCGACAGCCGTCCTTATAAGGGCATGGGGTAGCCGCGCGCCGCCCGGAGCCGTGGGCCGGCGAGAGGGCGGGGCGGGGCGCGCGGCTGACCCTCCCCCACGCGGCCGCGCAGCCTTAACCCCTGCACGCCCTGCCCCGGGCCTCTGCGTGCTCGGTGCTCGCCGCGGGACAGCTGCGCCCGGGCACGCCCCCGCCGCACACGCGTGCGCTCCGCATTGCTCCGCACGGCTGCCAGCTGGAACCGGCCGTCCCCTGCCTTCCCCAAAGTCTCCGAGGCCGGTCCCGCCTCCGCCCCGCGCGCTCTGCTCGGGTGAACACCTGGTGCCCAGAGTCTGTGGGTGGGCGGGGACGCGGCCTCCCGAGGCCTGCTGGCCGAGCAGTGAGGTCAAGGGGTCCCCCTCGCCTTTCAGGCCTCGGGGCGGGGAGAGGCAGGGCGCCTGTCGCCCCTCCAACGTGGCCCGAGGCGGCTGGCCCGAGGCGGCCGTCCGGAAGGCGTGCCAGTCTCTGGCTGTTGTCCCCGGTCCCCTTCATTTCCTTTTCTTTCTCTTCATAGAAAGGGCTTGGCCTGGTGACCGGCTGGGCCACAGATGTCTCCCCTGCTCCCGGAGTCTCCCAGCTGCCACCATGCCCCTGAGCCTCCCGCCCCCTCTACAGACCCAAGTTCTACTGGAACAAGCATTTATTAAGCACCCTTTGTATGCAGAGCACCTCCAGGGCAAGCGTTTATTAAGGCCTAAGTGGGGAGCTGAGGCCTGACTCCAGGTCTGTTAACGTTTAACCCTGTTAACCGGCTGGAAAAGCTGCTTGCGGGTGACCTCTCATCCCTGAGTCACTATTCTGCCTCCTGTGCAGGCCTGGGTCCAGTGTGGATACTAGGGCACGTGGCCTACTGGGACCCCCCTGTGCCCTAATTCCTGTTCTGTCCCTAAGGGGCCTTGTGAAGATCATCCCACAAGATGAGACCACAAATGGGGGGGTCTTTAAAGAAAAATTGAGGTTCAGGCTTCTGCCGGCCAAGGGCATCTGGTCCTGCACCGAGAATAGTACCAGGATGCCATGTGAAGATTCAAAGACAGAAAGCAGGAAGGACTAAGGTTAAACTCAAGCAAGGACTTCCCAGGAATCTGATTGGACAAGCTCTGCCCAGAAAATAAAATAGTTTTGTGGTCATAGTTGTTTATTTGGGGTGAGGGCAGGGGTCCTAGGCTGGACTAGAATCCTTGGTGGCAGTATCTCAGAGATTAAAAGTGGGGGAGTGGGGAATTTAGGAGGGAAAAAAGGCTCCTGAAGGACTGGGTCACAGAAGCCCAAACACTGGGATTTTGGGAACCCAAAGGGAGGGAGAGTTTGAGGAGAGAGAAGTGAATTCAGCATACCGCCCCTGTCCCATATCCCCACCACCCCCACTCCTGGGGCCCCACTAAGGGTGGGCAGGGCCATGCCACGCCCCCATAACCCCTGCCTGTGGCCCCGAGGTGACATTTGACCTTGTGGCTGCCAAGGACCTGGGGACAAAGACACAGGGACCATCTGCCGCTGGGATGCCCGTGGGAACAGCCAGAGACGGTTCGAGCAGCCTGGGAACCTGCCTCCCACCCCCCAACCTTGCGACTTTGGCTGGCCACTAACGATCTGGTGGGTACAGGTCAGAATGTAGACAGTTCAGTGGGCAGAGGTGCTTTGCTGCTAAAGCTGAATTCGATTCCAGGGACCTGCAGGGTGGCATGGTAGAATCAGACATGTAGGAAGGAGGGCAGTGAAAGAGGAAACAGTCCCCCCACAAACAAACACCCCACACCAGCAAGGTGACCTGCTTCACAGCCCACAGAGAGTGGGACATACACACGTCCCCAGCCCCAGCAGCCACCTCAGCCTTGGCTCATGCTGCTTTGGGACAAACAGCTAGCTAGCTTCGGTATACCCACATAGGTGTGGCCTGCAGGGCCCACCTCCAGGTTAATCCCCTTCTAGGGTTTCAGCCTGGAGGGGACAGCTGGACCCCATCCCAGCCCCCACTGCAAGGGGTGTGGCCCAAACACTGATACTATACACACACACACACACACACACACACACACACACACACACACACACAAAACACTCCTTCCTTCCAGAGGAGCCCCATTCAGAAGCCCTGACCTTCTCTCCCCACAAGTACAGGGTGGCAATGTTGTGATGTGACAGGTACCCCCACTCAGAGGATCTCTGCCACAGCTACATTAAAATTTCTTTTTCACTATTTTAAATTACGTGTGTGGATGGCCTAGGAGGCCAGAGGTGCCGCCAGACACTGGTGCTGGGAACCGGACTCTGGTCTTCTCCACACACCCCCAACTTTAAAAAAAAAAAGTAGTATTTGTGGACACACAGGGCTCTTGTGTGGAGATCAGAGGACAGCTGTGTGGAGTCCATTCTCTCTTTCTGAACTGAACTCAAATTGTACTTAACAGCAAGGACCTTTACCCAATAAACCGCCTCTCTGGCTCCATTTTTAGTTTTATTTTCAGTTTTGTTTGTTTGTTTTATATTTGGTGTATGTATGTGTGGTTTGCTTGCATCTGTGTCTGTACCATGTGTGTGCCTGATGCCCAAAGAGGCCAGAAAGGGGCGTCAGATCTCCTGGAACTGAAGTTACAGACAGTTGTGAGCCACCATGTGGTGCTGGGAACAGAACCCATGTCAGGTCCTCTGCAAGAGTGGCCAGTGCTCTTAACCACTTTGCCATCTCTCCAGCCCCTTATTCATTTATTTTTTAGATGCTGTCTCATGTAGTCCAGGCTGGCCTTAAATTCACTATGTAGTTGAGGATAGCCTTGAACCCTGAGTGCTGGCATTGCAGGTAGTCACAGTCTTCCTGTGTGCAGTGCTGGGGAATAGAACTTGTGCATGCTAGGCAGGCCCTCTTCCCACTCGGCCCCAGCCTCTGTGTGCTACAGAAGCCTTCCCCATGCTTGGTAACGGCTGCGGATGGAACCCAGGCCTCCTCAGCACAAGCTGGTGGGCTGGGCAGGCAGAGGCAGCACATGCTGAGCAACCACTCTGCCCGTTTCCCAAAGCAGTCTGAGATTCCCCTCCCCAGCATCCCTGGAACAACCTGAACCCTTTCCATTCCATCCCCTTTTAGGAAGATACTCTGGCCAAACACAGCACCTCCTCAGAAGGTGGTCCGGACACAAGGGACAAAGGACAGGTGGTATGATGTCATGACAGGACACTTTTGTTTAATTATGAGTGTGTGTGGTGTGTGTGTATGTGTGTGTGCATTACTGCAGAGTCTGTAGAGGCCAGAAGGGGGTGACAGATCCTGCTAGCTGGTGTTACAGCTTGGGAACTGAACCCAGGTCCTCTGCAAGAGTAACACAGGCTCTTAACCTCAGAGCCATCTCTCCAGCCCAGGAAGGATACTTTATGACATGTCTGCCACTCCTATGTGTTACATATAAGCTTGGTCTGGATCCTACAGGAAGGTCTGGCCAGGTTGGGGAACCCTGGGGATCCCCAGGGCTCTGGCTGTGGCTGACAACACTGAGAGCTCCTCTGCCTGCTGGGCCTGCATCTGAGCCACCTGCTTCTCCAACTTCCGGCATTGCTCCTCCTGCTTCCGGTGGGCTCCTCTGAAGGCCAGGACCAGGGAGCTGCAAGGGGGAGGGGAGAGTCCTGGCTGAGGTGTCTGAACTAAAATCAGGGGTTGTGGGCTTGCCTGTTGCCTCAGAAGTGGAAGACTGAGGCCCTGAGAGCCAGGGATGCTTCCAAGAGGGCCCGAGTCGCACCTATGAGCCTTGCACAGCTCTTTGTTCAGCTCTGCACTCTGAGCACGTCTGGTTCGCCCCTTTTGAGCCTCCTGTTCCAGCTGCCTTCGCAGGGACTGCAGCTGTGCACGCAGGTCCACGGCTCTGCAAGGGGGTGAGAGACAATCCCAGCCACTCCCAACCCTCTCCTTCCAACACACCTGCAGACAGCCGGCTGGCTGCACACTTCCGGTGTCTTCTGTATACAGTGCTCCCAACCACATCTGCTTACCCACCCACCCCAGCCAGGCCTTGACACACACCGGGCCAGGGATGCCGACAGCTCCTGGGATAAGGTCTCAGAGTCCCACGTTCTGCCCATCTGGCCACCAGGGAGGACAAGAGGACCCTAAGGGAGGCAGGCAAGAGAAAAGAGACAGGTGTGAACAGTATTCAGCCCAGATCCGGGCCAGAGCTTCGTTTTGTTTTTGGAGATTGGGTTTCTGTGTAGCCCTAATTGCCCTGGAACTCACTCTGTAGACCAGGCTGGCCTTAAACTCACAGACATCTATTTGTCTTTGCCTCCCAAGAGCTGGGATTAAAGATGTGCGCCATCACACCTGAGCAGATTTATTTTTATTATTACATGCATTTATTACATTGATTTATTAATGTTGTGTGTGCATGCACACATGTGCCACAGTGTACATGTGGAGGCCAGAAGACAAAATGTGGGTGTGGGTCCTCTTTCCGTTATGTGGGCCTAAGTGAAAGGAATAGACACACACCTGTGTCTCCATGAGGGCTGGGGGTCTCCCCTTTCCGAGGCTTGACTCAGGCAGGCCTCACTGTTTTCTTTTTCCAGGTGCTGGCAGAACTTCACTGTGCTTTAAGCACTAAGTGATTGGGCTTCCTCCACCACTCACCAATCACACCACTCTCTCCTGTACACCCCCTCCCTTCAGGGAGCTGAGAGTTACAGCTTGCCTGTCCTTGGGTTTTCCTTTCAAATTCTAATTGAGCTTCTTTTGGCTACATTCTTAAATTATTTAATTAATGAGGCTAAGAACCCCCAAAGGGATCCTGATTCCCTAGCTTTGTTGAGGCACCCCAAGATTTCCAGTAACCCTTCTTTACTGATTTCTATTTTTTTTTTTTTGATATTTTAAAAGATTTATTTATTTTCATTTTCCCGTATATGGGTGTTTGCAAGTCTTTGTCTGTGCACCATGTGCCCACAGCTCAGAACAGTGCGTGGTGAACACCGTATGGGTGGTAGCAATCGAACCTGGGTCCTCGGCAAAAGCAGCCATCGCTCCAGCTCTGCTTCCCACCTTTTAAAAAATTCTTTAGTTAGAAGATTTGCACCCCTGGGGATTGAACTAGGGTCTGCAGCAAGCGCCTTTACCACAACTTGTTCTTTGGCAGGAGGATGCTCAGAGGCGCATGGTGGCGGGCGTGGTACCTGGTAGTGCTGCTGCTGGCCCTCCTCGTCCTCCTCTTCGCTGCTCGGGTCCTCGCTGCTGCCACCGGTGCTACCACCGCCCGCCAGGTGAGCGCGCTCCCAGCGAAGCTGCTGCAGGAGCAGCAGGTGGGCGGGGCCCTGAGCCCGCAGCGCCGCCTCCCGCAGCTCCAACCCGCGCTTCTCCCGCCTTGACAGCTGCAGCTGCAGTACCAGGTCCGCTAGACTGTCCTGAGGGAGCAGGGGTGGGGGGTGAGAGTCAGCTCCCGGGGTGGGGGGTGTGCCCATGGAGGTCAGGAAAACACTCTGACCTGAACCTTGGCCTTCATCTAGTAAAAGCCACTGCTGGGAAATGGCATTGTGAAAGTGGTTAGAATCTCTCAGACCTCACATCTTTATATTTGCTGGTTGAAAATTATTTTATGACAGGGGGAATGGTGCAGGGCATAGTCCCAGCACTTGAGGTAGATCCAGGTGGAGTTCAGTGAGTTCAAGGCCAGTCTGGTCTACATGAAGAGTTCCAGGCAGGCCTAGGGTGCCTGTATAAATGGGTTTGCACACGATTGTAGTGCTGGAAGAGACCAGAAGAGAGCTTCAGAGCCCCCGGAGCTGGAGTTAAATGGCTGTGAGCCGCCATGGGGTGCTGGGATCTGAACCCTAATCCTTGAGACCAGCCTGCCCTCCTAACTATTGAGCCATCTCTCCAGTCCAATTCTTACATCTTTTAGATTTTTGCTTATTATACATTTCTGAGACCCGGTGTCACCAGGACCTCAGTCCAAGGGCTGGGCTGTGCAGCCCTGACCCTCTTGTCTCAGCTCCGGGTGCTGGACTACAGGTGTGTACCACCATCAGGCCTAACCCTTTTGTAGAAGGGGTAGGGGAACAAGGGTTCTCATTTACCCTAGGCAAGCATTGTACTGAAGAACCACCCTGCCCCCGACCCCAGTAACTCATTGCCCTGGTTGAAGCCCTGCTTCTCCCATGGAAAGAGGATGTAGGGAAAGCAGCTTGCAATGGCTAATTTTGGATGTCAGCTTGATGGGATCTAAAGTCACCCCAACCTTGTGGAATGCCTGTGAGGGAGTATCTAAATTAGAGTAGCGGGCTGGGGACCTGCAGCCCCAGCGCTGGGGTCCTAGGTTGCATGCACCTCTCTCTGCTTCCTAAATTCAGGTGCAATGTGACCAGCTGCCTCGGGCTCCGACAGTCAGGACTTGATGACTGCCATGACAGACTGCATCCTGGAACTGTCAGCCAAGTTGGAACAAATTTTCCCTCCTGAAATTGTTCCTGTCAGGGATTTCATCATAGCCACATGAAGGCAACTTATAGAATCTTATGGAAAACCCAGTCAGGAGAAGAAACTCCTATGTATCCCTCAAAACCTCAACTCCAACTCTCTTTCATATAAGAAACTAGCTGCCCATCCAAGGGAAACCCTCCTTGCCTCTGGTCTCCAATGACATCATCAGGGGTATGTTGTGACAGTGTCAGCCACATTCCTACCCGAACATGCACCAGATTCTGCTGGATCTGAGACTTCTCCAGCCGGGGCAGGGCTGGGCCAGGCTGTATCTCCAGAATGGTCTGTACTGTTGCATCTGCATGGGGCATAGTGGGCCTGGGTGCAGAGGCAGGGCCAAGCGGTGGGGGGATCTTCACCAGAGCCCAGCGGTCCCGAAGATGCTGGACATAGCCATGGAGCTGAGCAGCCAGTTCCTGTGGTGTAGGCTTGTCCACACTGCTGCCCTCTGGGCTACAGGAGACAGGAGAAAATGTGTGCTATACAGCTGTTCTCAAGACGCAGCCCCAGGAGCCACCACAGTCCTGTGCTAGCTGGACAGTCTTCCAGCAAGATAATGTGGCAGGCTCAGTCAGTAGAGTGCTTGTAGCTCAGTCCATAAAGAGCTTGCCTAGCATACATGAGGCACCATATAAACATCCCAGTTCTCAGGAGGGTCAGGAGTTCAAGGTCATTCTCAGTTACATAGTGAGGTAGCAATCAGGCCACCAAGGGAGTCTGAACTTAATTCTCTGGTGTGCGTAGCCCACACTGGGCATTGAGGCTGCACTGGCAGCTAAGACTCTCTTCAGTACAGAGACAAAACCAGGAGCTCACAGGCATTTTGATGGACAGTACCTAGATCTGTATTGCTAACCCTTCCAGATCTACACAGGGCTTCACCAATGCCTCCTTCCTGGGCTACACCATGCCCTGGATACATCCTGTAGCTCTTTTCTCTACTTCCTGTTGCTATGATGGATTGACACCTCTGAACCAAATTAATAATTTTTCTTTGCACTGATTTTTCCTGCTGGCTTCAGAAGTTGAAATTAGGGTCTGTGCAATTGGTGCTTTGTGACATATACACACATATATATGAGACAGGGTCTCATTGTGTATGTAGCCCAGGCTGGCCTAGAACTTGCTGTATAAACCAGGCTGGCCTTGAACTCCTTAAATTCTGCCTTCTGAGCGCTGGGGTCAAAGACATGTTGTCGCCACACCTGGTGTCAGGCAAATTTAAGCACCACTGAGTAACTAATGTACTTGAGTCAGGCCTTGTGCCAGCCAACCATGATGAACTTAGCACCACCCTGGGCAACGACAAGGACAGTGACATTAAAATCCTACATGTAGCAGGCTCTGGGACATACCCCCACATAGACCTGCATAGCTCTTACACTTCCTGCAAGTACCTGAACTGGGGTGTTTCTCCATCCATAGCTGCTTCCTTCTCCACCAGCAGCCTCGCTGCCTCCTTCTCAGCAGCCTGCAGGTCACTCTTGGGGGCTCCAGCTCCAGCCCCAGCCATCCTCAGGGCAAGCAGCACCCCATATGCCTCCTCACAATCCTCACTGTAGGATGGGATCTGAGTGTTTCAACACTCAGCCTCAACCCAG
Organism: Phodopus roborovskii; assembly: GCF_943737965.1. Taxonomy (NCBI): domain Eukaryota; kingdom Metazoa; phylum Chordata; class Mammalia; order Rodentia; family Cricetidae; genus Phodopus; species Phodopus roborovskii. The sequence continues at coordinate 1,553,236 of NW_026125665.1, read as the reverse complement.
TAAGAGCCAGGCAGAGCTCTCTGAGTTCAAAGCCAGCCTGGGCTACATAGCAAGTTCCAGACCAGCTGGAGCTACACAGTGAGATCCTGTCTCCAATAAATATACAACAACAAACCACAAAAACACAACTGCCACCCTCCATAGTTTATGGGTCACAACAAGATCTCATGGTGAAGCAGTGTGCTTTCTGAAGTTCCCATGTCCCTCTGTGCATAGGGCCAGCCCCATTCTGCCCCCAGCCACCACCATCATTGGTAGCAGACACAGACCTATATTGCAGGGCCAGGTGCAGGGCTGTGGCCTCAGCCTCCCGCTGGCCCAGCTGCATGCTGAGGTTCTCACAGCGGCCCTTGTAGCCCTGGAGTACAGCCAGCAGGAGGCGGTTGAAGCACTTCAACTTCTCAATGCTCCTGTCTCCAAAGGTAGGCAACAGGGAAGAGGAGTGAGACCCCAACCAGCTAGATCCCAGTTTCTTCCCCACCCCCTCACAACCCAGTGGCAGGAAGCATGGTGTCCTTAAAAGCTCAACAACAGTGACTCAGTCACTCACCCCTGGAGCTGCTCCATCTCTTCTTCCATGAGGTGCATCTTGCGGGCTGAATGCTGTGTGGAAAAGCACCCAAAGATCTGGGTGCTAGAGTCACTCCAGAGGTGTTGGAGAAGAGGCTGAGCCAAGGGGGAGTCCTGCCAGGAGGACATGACTTGATTTACTCATCATCCTCCCTTTTTGCAGGACTGGGGGTGGAACCAGGGCCCTGGAACATATTATAAATCTGCTGCAACACTGAGGCACAACTGCAGCTTTGGTTTGTGTTTTTGGTGTGTGTGCATGCACACGTAGTGGGATGTATGCCCATGACACATGAATAGATGTCAGAGCACAACTATGGGACTCAGTTCTCTGTTTCTACTCTGGGAGTTCCAGGGATTGAACACAGATCACCAGACTTGGCAGCAGGTACCCTTTCCAACTGAATCATCTCACCAATGCTTTTTTTTTTGGTCTGGAGACAGGGTCTCGATAAATTTATTGGTCATGATCCTTCTGCCTCAGGCCTCTTAGCAGCTGATGTGACTGTGGGGCGACTGTGGGGGGACTGTGGGGTGACTGTGGGGTTATTATGGGGTGACTGTGGGGTAACTGTGAGGTTATTATGGGGTGACTGTGGGGTAACTGTGGGGTGACTGTGGGGTTATTATGGGATAACTGTGGGGTGACTGTGGGGTTATTATGGGGTGACTGTGGGGTGACTGTGGGGTGACTGTGGGGTTATTATGGGGTGACTGTGGGTGACTGTGGGTAATTGTGGGGTGACTGTGGGGTGACTTGGGGGTGACTGTGGGGGTAACTGTGGGGTGACTGTGGGGTAACTGTGGGGTTATTATGGGGTGACTGTGGAGTGACTGTGGGGTGACTCTGGGGTAACTGTGGGGTGACTGTGGGGTAACTGTGGGGTGACTGTGGGGTTATACGGGGTGTGTGGAGTGACTGTGGGGTTATTATGGGGTGACTGTGGGGTTATTATGGGGTGACTGTGGGGTTATTATGGGGTGACTGTGGGGTGACTGTGGGGTGACTGTGGGGTGACTGTGGGGTGACTGTGGGGTAACTGTGGGGTGACTGTGGGGTGACTGTGGGGTAACTGTGGGGTGACTATGGGGTTATTATGGGGTGACTGTGGGGTGACTGTGGGGTAACTGTGGGGTGACTGTGGGGTTATTATGGGGTGACTGTGGGGTTATGTGGGGTGCTGTGGGTACTGTGGGGTGACTGTGGGATGACTGTGGGGTGACTGTGGGGTAACTGTGGGATGACTGTGGGGTGACTGTGGGATGACTGTGGGGTGACTGTGGGGTAACTGTGAGGTTATTATGGGGTGACTGTGGGGTAACTGTGGGTGACTGTGGGGTTATTATGGGGTGACTGTGGGGTGACTGTGGGGTTAGTTATTGGGGTGACTGTGGGGTAACTGTGGGTGACTGTGGGGTTATTATGGGGTGACTGTGGGGTGACTGTGGGGTGACTGTGGGGTGACTATGGGGTGACTGTGGGGTGACTGTGGGGTGACTGTGGGTGACTGTGGGGTGACTGTGGGGTGACTGTGGGGTTATTATGGGGTGACTGTGGGGTAGGGGTGACTGTGGGGTTATTATGGGGTGACTGTGGGGTGACTGTGGGGTGACTGTGGGGTGACTGTGGGGTGACTGTGGGGTGACTGTGGGGTGACTGTGGGGTAACTGTGGGGTGACTGTGGGGTGACTGTGGGGTGACTGTGGGGTGACTGTGGGGTTATTATGGGGTGACTGTGGGGTGACTGTGGGGTGACTGTGGGGTAACTGTGGGTGACTGTGGGGTGACTGTGGGGTGACTGTGGGGTAACTGTGGGGTGACTATGGGGTTATTATGGGGTGACTGTGGGGTTATTATGGGGTGACTGTGGGGTGACTATGGGGTTATTATGGGGTGACTGTGGGGTGACTGTGGGGTGACTGTGGGGTAACTGTGGGTGACTGTGGGGTTATTATGGGGTGACTGTGGGGTGACTATGGGGTGACTGTGGGGTGACTGTGGGGTGACTGTGGGGTGACTGTGGGGTAACTGTGGGGTGACTGTGGGGTGACTGTGGGGTTATTATGGGGTGACTGTGGGGTTATTATGGGGTGACTGTGGGGTTATTATGGGGTTATTATGGGGTGACTGTGGGGTGACTGTGGGGTGACTTGGGGTAACTGTGGGTGACTGTGGGGTTATTATGGGGTAACCGTGGGGTGACTGTGGGGTTATTACGGGGTGACAACCAAGCTGGTGTTTTATGCTTTTCCTTTTTTCCTTTAATTTTATGTGTGTGAGTGTTTTGCCTGCAAGTCTGTCTGTGCACCATGTGCATGTCTGGTGCCTGTGGAGGCCAGAAGAGGGCGTCAGACCCCTTGGAACTGGAGTTACGGATGATTGTGAGCCGCCATGTGGGTGCTGGGCAGTGGACCTGGTCCTTTGTGAGAGCAGCCATCTCTCCAGGCTCTGTTCAGGTTTTTCCATACTATGAACAATTTCCTCTGAGCCAGGCGCGGTGGCATGCGCCTGTAGTCCCAGCTACTCGGGAGGCTGAGACAGGAGGATCAATGGGGTCCAGGAGTTCTGGGCAGTAGTGCGCTATGCCCATCAGGTGTCCGCACTAAGTTCAGCATCCGAATGGCGACCTCCCGGGAGCGGGGGACCACCAGGTTGCCTAGGGAGGGGTGAACCAGCCCATGTCGGAAATGGAGCAGGTCAAAACAGTTTCCTCTGAGATAGAAACATTCTATCCTTCAGGGAAACTCCTTAAGCAGGACAGTAAACAACTCCAAACAGCTTCAGGAAGTCCCTGACACTGAGCAGATTGACTAGAAGCCAGACCAGCTGTCCTGAAGAGGGTTAGAGCAGAGTCACTAGAATGGGCCACTCTCCAGTGTGCAGGCTGTGTGGTGTGTTCCAGGCTGCCAGCTCTGTGAGCTGTCACTGTGTTGGGGTGGGCTTTGGTGATGCAGCTGTCTGTGAGTCATTTCTGCTCCTGTAAGTCACTCCTTACCCATAATCCTATATGTAACCTCAATAAACTCACTGGTTCACCAAGCTGGAGTTTGGCAGCATCTATACTTTAGTGTGCCATGGGCTTCTGATATGGGATGAGTTGATGTGTATATTGTCTCCCCAGGAAAAGTTTTGTCACACAACACTATGGGATCCCATCAAGCACAAACTGAAGCTTACCCCCATCTCCTCACACTGGAAAAGCAGAGAACATCATGACCCTGACTCTAAAGACTTCTGGCTTACATGAGGCATCCAGGACTCCCCTCCTGCGCCAGAATTGCTGTAGTTGCTGTTGGTATGCTCTGCTCTGAAGAGGGGGACAGCTGGGGAGGCTTCCAGCTGCCTAAGGGAATCCTCCAGCTCCCGCACCTGCAGGTGACAGGATCATCATCAGCAGGAACCCAGCCTAACCCTGCATGTGACCTGGGACAGGTCCCTAGCTGCCACTCAGGTGTGCAGCCACTAGCAGGAAGGTGGGGGAGGTGGTGACTGTACCACTTTCCTTTTTTTAGGATTTATTTATTTCTATCATTTCATGTGCATCAGTGTTTTGCCTGCATGTATGTTGTGTGAGGGTGTTGGGCTGGGAACTGGAATTACAAGAAGTTGTGAGCTGTCATGTGAGTCCTCTGGAAAAGCAGCCAGTGCTCTTAACTGCTGAGCCATCTGTCTCTCCAGCCCCCCTTCCCCCAGTTTTTGATTTTTTTCCTTTTTAAGATTTTAGGTGACTCCGTGTTTCCCTGGGTTATCTGGATCTCCCCAACTCAAGCCATCATCCTGCCTCAGTCTCCCATAGCTGTGGGGTTTCAAATGTGCACCCCCACCCTCAGAAAGGAGAATTTTATTTTTATGTTGGTGAGAAGAGGCTCTTCAAGCCAAGTGCTGAGCCCTGCCCCAGCACTGGAGGATTCTAGGTAAGGCTCTGTGTGCACCTTGGTCCAGTCTGGCTTCACATCTTGTCTACGCTATTGCTAAATTGTGATCCTCCTGTCTCAGCCTCTAGAGTTCTTAGCATTACAAGCTTGACCCACCACATCATCACACATAATCTGCCCGTTTTTTGGTGACCTCTACCACTTACTCTTCACCTGGACGCCTGCTATGGCCACCTCCCTCCTCCCCACAGTCATGATCCACCACCAGACTGTTCCTCACATGGCCAGCAGATGGTGCAAGGGGACACCTGCAGCAGGGCCAATTCCCGTCAGAACCCAGAACCCTCTGGGGCTCCTGCCAAGCACAAAGCACAGCTGCAAGTTCTGCTCAGCCCTCCACATCCTGCAAACTGTGGTGGTCCCCCTTGCCTGAGAGTTTGAAGATGAAAAGAACCTCTTCCTCCCCAATTGCTTTTAGCTGTGGTGTTTTATCACAGCAATAGAAACCCTAAGACAGGATTATTCAGGGTGTGTGTGTGGGTGTGTGGGTGTGCCCAGGGCCTCACACACTCTAGGCAAAGCCGCTATCACTGAGGTACCCTGAAACCTTTAAAAAACAAACAGAAAAATTGACACAGGTCTTGGTCCTCATTGGTCTGTTGAATGGATAAGTTTGTGTATGTTCCCGAGGCATGATCTGCCGCCTCCCCAGTCACTAGCTCACCTGTCTCTGCAGAATCTCCTTCTCTGCCTGGGCATCCTGCAGGGAAGCCTGAGTGCAAACCAACTCATCCTCTCGGCTGCCCAGGGCCAACCGTAGCCAGGCATTCTTCTCTATGAGGCGAGCTGCCTCATGCTGCCCAGGCCCGGCTTTTTCCTGATCAGCAAAGGGTCCCAGTGCCATCTGGTCTCTGTCTTCTCCTTCCATTGGCCTCGGGAAGCTTAGGAAGCAGCAACGACAGGCAGCCACAGTGGCCTCAAGGGAGCTCAGCCTGCTCAGCAGGGTCTCAAACACACTGGGTACTGAGGTTGCAGCAGGGCTAGTATCCAGGAGAGCTGCCTGCAGGGTCTGGTGGCCTTCCACTTCAGGCTGGCCTTCCAGCTTTGACTCCAAGGCTAGGGCCCCATGGGATCCCACATCACAATCATCCTCAGGCCTGGAAAGATAATCCAGGAACCCCAGCTACCTGAGGCTGAGCAGGGGCCTTTAGGGCTAGACCTCAGGGTCCCTGGGAAGGGTGAGCAGGCGATGAGCTGAAGGAGGGAAGGGAGAGAGTGGAGGAGGACAGAGGAGGCGAGGGGAAGCCAAGGCAGCTGTTGTGGGGCAGCTTCATGAGGGGCAACTGCTGGAATAAGAAGCACAAAATTTGTCCTACCAGCTCCCTGGGTTCTGCAGGTCAGGACCAAGGTGTTCCTGAAGTAGCCCAAGTTTGGCCTCAAACTTCCCATTGGTGGCCTCCACCTCCTCTGAACTCTCAACCACTGGGTCCAGCTCCCCCTGAGAATGACATCCCCCCCCCACCACAGGTTCAGAGCCAAATAGGCCTGGGCTCCAGGATCCATGGGGTCGGGTGTGGCCAGAAGAGGGGTACACTTACGGACAGAGGATGTCTCCCTCGACGGCTTCGGGGTCGTGCGGCCCAGGAACTCATTGCCTCTTTTACCCTGTGATTACAGCCTGCTCTCAGATATTTCCTTTGTCTCCCTGGGTCCTTCGTTTTTTTTTTCCCCCTAGGAGTTTTTGATCAACTGTATTGATTGAATATTTGAATATTTGAATACCGATCTGATGGTGCCCACTACTTGTCCATTTACCCCACTCTCTCCCCCTTCTCTGCCTGGCAATCCTCTTCCCTCAGATGCCTGGATGCATGTCTCTTGTCTGTATGTCCCTCTCTCCCCTATGGAAGGATGGGATAGCGACCCCAAGAATCTTCTTTCCTCCCAGGACTCTCCTAGCACCAAACTCCCTCCCACCGTCTGATCTGCTCTAGGGCACTTTGGGCCACTGGCTTCTGAGGCTGCACCGGCCAAGGCTGGCCTGGGAGGGGCTGAGAAACAGGAAGCCCCTGCCCTGGTCACATAGACAGTTATTGTCTTGTTTCCTTCTCCAGGATGTCAACTTCCTCCAGAATGGGGACAGGATGGAGAACTGGGACCCTTGACTCACTCCAGGCTAACAGCCCTCCCACATACCATCCCAAGCCTATAGTGCCTCCATTTCCATTTCAGGTTTTCTCCGTGTCCCCATGGTCCTCAGGGCTCATTCTACTATAAGGTCTGTGTGAGTGTCTCAAAAAAAAAAAAAAAAAAAAAACCCTGTAGGAATGGGCTCCAACATCGGAGTAAAATTTTATTTTTCATTACTTTGCTTTATTTGTGTCTGTGGCGGGTAAGCCACATGCACTTGTGGGAATTGGTCCTCTCCTTCCATCAGGCAGGTCTCGGGGATCGTGCTTAGGTCTTTAGGCTTGGCGATGCCTGCACCTGTTCACCAGCCCATAATGTTTTCTTCAAGGAGACTGATAGCTGCTCAAGCAGAGCGTGCTTGTCCGATGTCAGAGGCTCCAGTGGGACAATGAGACTGTCCACGGTGTGTCTGCTGGCTTTTCTTTTTATTTTTTCTTTCCATTTTGGTTTTTAGAAGGGTCTCAATCAGCCCCGCCCAGGTCGGTCTCCTGCCTTGACAATTGTAGTCTAATTAAGTCATAACTACAAGCTCCGCCCAATTTTGTTTTAGTCAACACCCCCCTCCGCCCCGCCCCATCACCTATTCCTAATACCCTACTTCAGCCCCACTCTTGCCAGTGTACTCTAAGGCACACCTCCAGGATCGCCTCAGCCTATTAGCGTCTATGTCCCGGGGCCATTGAACTACATTTCCCAGAAGGCGTTACGGCAGCACCGTACAAACTTCCGGTCAGGAAGATGGCGGCTTCCTAGAACTCTATGATTGACTGGCCGCACTACCTAGGCTTCAGAGTGGAACTTGGTTGTGTGATCTCGCGGGAGCTTTTTGTCGCTGTGGTCAAACATTGATCCGGCTTGTTGCAGTTCCAGGTTCGTTCTGCTTGAAGAGGTGGGGCCTGCAGAATCCTGAGTCACCGCCCCGAGAAACGCAGATCCATTGCATGGTCGGCGACTTGGGCTTCCTGCCGCCCCAGAGACCTGATCACCCGAGTTAGCGCCTTCTCTTGTGCACGATCCAGTCACCCTCGCGCTGTAGCCTCGGGTGACAGAAACCCAGACACAAGCTCGCCAAAGCCAGCAAGGCAAGTGGGACGCTCAGGAAAGGGTTCAGGTACAGCTGGATCCAGGCGTCCAAAAGTGGCTTAGGTGTTCCGCCAGGGTGTCTCTTCGAGTAGATGCTGCCTCAGGGAAAAGGAGCTTTGAGAAGCTTTCAACTGTTATCTTCTCAGCTCTTTTCCATTTCTGTCTCTTGGGACTGTGATGTGTGTGAGCCACCGAAGGCCTTACTGAGTCAAATACCCACCTCCGAGTATTCCTGGTGACCAGGAAGCTGTGTTTATTGGCCCAGTGAAGGGCAGTGATGGTGTTTGCCCTGTTGCAAGAAGTGGAAAGCTAAGATTGGGGGCACAGTTCATTTGGTAGAGTGCTTGTGGCTTAGAGTGTAGCTCGGTGGGTAGGGTATGGTAGCTCAGTGGGTGGAGTGTGGCAGCTCAGTGGGTAGGGTGTGGCAGCTCAGTGGGTAGGGTGTGGTAGCTCAGTGGGTACAGTGTGGTAGCTCAGTGGGTTGAGTGTGGTAGCTCAGTGTGTAGGGTGTAGTGGCTCAGTGGGTAGAGTGCTTGCCTAGCATGAATGAGACCCTGGGCCTCCATCTCCAGCACACATAGGGCGGGTATGGTGGGATACTTCCAGCACACAGAAGGTGGATGCAGAGGGTTAGGAGTACCAGGTCATCCTAAGTCATACAGTGAATTGGAGGCCAGCCTGGGTTACATGAAACTGTGTCACAAACAAGAAAGAAAACAAAAAAGCTGTTATTTATTTCTGTTCCTGGCCTTACTTATATATATAAGTAATATATATATGTAATATTTTTTTTATTTTGAAGCAATCTTATTTTACGTGTCAATCCCTCCCTCCTCGTTCCCTCTCCCTCCATCCTCCCATGCTCCCCACTGACTCCCCCCAACCATCCCCCACCCACTCTCCAAGGATAGTGAGGCCTTCCATGGGGGAATCATCAAAGTCTGTCACATCATTTGGGGCAGGGACTAGAACCTCCTCCATGTATCTGGGCTGAGATCGTATCCCTTCATAGGGAATGGGCTCCCAAAGTCCATTTGTGCACTAGGGATAAATACTGGTTCCACTGTTGGAGGTCCCATGGACAGCGCAGGTCTCCTGACTGGCTCTCACAGTCAGAGAACTTATTTCGGCTCAGTGCTGGTTCCCCAGCTTTATGACTGGGGTCCCCGTGCTCTCACTAGGTCAGGCCAGCTGTTTCTGTAAGTTTCTCCAGCAAGGTCTTGACTGCTTTGCTCGTCCCCCCTCCCTCTCAACACCTGGATTCCAGGAGTGTGGCTCAGTGCTTGGCTGTGGGTGTCTGCTTCTGCTTCCATCAGTTACTCGATGAAGGTTCTAAGATGGCAATTGAAGTAGTCATCAGTCTCATTATGGGGAGGGCATCAAAGGCGGCCTCTCCACTCCTGCCTAGATTCTTAGTTGGGGCCATCTTTATGGATCTCTGAACATTTCTCTTTAAGCTGGCTCCCTCTATGACGGTGTCTCTTTCCTTGCTCTCCTCTTGTTCTCCCCCCCCTCTTATACTCTCCTCTTTCTCCCACCTCTATCCCCCCCCCCCATTTGCTCAGGAGTTCTCGTTCCTCCCCCTTCTCCAGAGAACTATGTGTTTCTCTCTTAGGGTTCTCTTTTGATTCCTAGCTTCTCTGGAGGTGTGAATTGTAGGCTGGCCTTTCTGTGACTCAGGATGGTTTCTTCCAGTTCCATCCATTTTCCTGTGACTTTCAAGATTCCCTTGTGTTTTTCCATTGAGTAGTACTCCATTGTGTAAATGTACCACATTTTCTCCATCCATTCTTCAGTTGAGGGGCATCTAGGTTGCTTCCAGGTTCTGGCTATTACAAACAATGTTGCTATGAACATAGTTGAACATATGTCCTTGTGTAAATGCAGGTAGACTGATTTACATTTTCCTGAGAAACTGATTTCAAAGTTTTGGCCTCACTCTTAAGGGAGCCATTCTGCAGCCAGCAGAGCCTCCTGTTAGGCAAGGAGCTCATGGCTCAGCCTCTAGTGTCTCACTGCTTTTTAAAATTCTTAAAGCAGGATCCTGGCTTCTGCAATTCCCTCTCCATCCAAGCACCCAGGAGCCATGGAGGTGGCTGAGGCTAACAGCCCCACCGAGGAGGAGGAAGAGGAGGAAGAGGAGGAGGAAGGGGAGGAGCCAATCCCTGAGCCCAGGCCTCACACTCGCTCCAACCCCGAGGGGGCCGAGGACCGGGCCCTGGGAGCCCAGGCTAATGTGGGCAGCCGCAGCGAGGGTGAGGGTGAGGCCGCCAGTGCAGACGAGGGGGCGGCCAGTGCCCCAGCAGCCGGGCCCAAGCCCTGGCAGGCACCAGCACCAGCACCTGAGGTCCAGATTCGAACACCACGGGTCAACTGTCCAGAGAAGGTGGTATGTGCTTGTCTTGACTGAGGGTGCAGCAAACGGGGCCCTCAGGAGGCCACTCCTGCCCTGTGAGATTCTCTAAGTTGCTGCTGTATTTTCCTGCAGGTTCCATGAGCCCACACACTTGAAAGCATAAACATCACTGAATTTAGATTCTTGTTTTTTTTTTCTTTTTTCTTATTTTATTTTGTGGCACCTGGATCTCCACATGTGTCCCCAGTCCCTCCCTGGGGCTCCTAGGCAGGGGGCTCTACCCCTGAGCCACACCCACAGCGCCTTGGACACTGTCCGCTGGGTCCCACACTTGCTGTCTTAGCTCTGTCTGGTTTGGTCCTGTACTCTCTGTCTTCTGCTTGTGTTTCAGATCATCTGTTTGGACCTTTCAGAGGAGATGTCTGTGCCAAAACTGGAATCTTTTAATGGGTATGATGGCATTGGGCATGGCCATGGGCAACTCAGAGTGCAGAGGGTCCTTGTTGTAGCCTGTAGGAGCTCGGTGTCCATGGCACAGTTCCAGGGCTGTGGCCTTCTAGGCTTCTGTCCATATGTGTGACACTCTTAGGAGCTAAGGACCTCCGGTGGGTGGTGGGGCACTCTGTTTGATGGGGCGGGCCACTGTTAGTTCCCATAGAAGCTGTTGAACTCTGTGTTCTCCCAGGAGCAGGGGTGTGAGGCCCCACATCTGGAGTGGCCTTGGGCCCCTGTAAATGACAAGGACAAGGCCACAGGAGTGATAGCACACACCTGTTAACCTAGCATTGGGAGGTGGAGATGGAGAAGTCAGGAGTTCTAGGTTCATCTAGGCAATGAATTAATTTGGGTGCCAGTTTGGGTTCCACCGCAGGTTTGAGGCTAGCGGTACTACACGATGGATTTGAACTCACTTGGTATATTAGGAAAGAGTCCCTCAAGGCCATGCCCAGTCCCTTGGGTTTTAGTTAATTCCATATATAGTCAAGTGACAACCTTGTCACTGTCACCCACCTCTTCCAGCTCCAGGATGAATGCCCTGAATGTGTCTCAGAAGATGGTTGAGATGTTTGTGCGCACAAAGCACAAGATTGACAAGAGCCATGAGTTTGCACTGGTTGTAGTGAATGACGACTCCGCTTGGGTGAGGCTGGGGGTGGACAGGGACTCTGGGGACCTCAGGACTGGGATCCCCAACACTGAGGCTCTGCCTTCCCCACAGCTGTCTGGCCTGACCTCTGACCCACGTGAGCTCTGCAGCTGCCTGTACGACCTGGAGACAGCATCCTGTTCCACATTTAGTATCCTTGTCACTGTCCCTGGCCCCAGATCAGTAATGCTGTGAGATGGGGACCCAGGAGTTTTGTGGCGTCCCTCCAACACAGAGCCAGGCTACATGTTCAGAATCCAAAACAATTCAGAGTCTGAAATCAGGACTTTTCTATAGTTGTTGGAAAATTTTTTCTTGTAGACAATACTGGTCTTGAACTCACACAGATCTGCCTGCCTCTGCCTCCACAGTGCTGCCCGGCTCAGTGGTTGGTTTTTGACACATGATCTTGCTGAGTCCATGATCCTCCTGCCTTAGCATCCTGAGAGTAGAATGACAATGGTTCAGGATCATGCTCCTAATTCTTTATTTCTAAATATTTATTGAGACAAGATCTCACTATGTAGCCCAGGCTGTCCTGGAACTTTGTAGATCAGGCTGGCCTCAAACTCACAGAGCTCTACCTGCCTCTGCCTCCCAAGTGCTGGGATTAAAGGTGTGTATCACCATCCCACATCAAATATATAAATATATTTTTGAGACTATTTCTCTTGTAGCCCAGGCTAATCTTGATTCATAGTGTATGTAGCTAAGGATGGCCTCGAGCTCCTGATTCACCCTCTTCCACCTCCTAAGTACTGGGATGTAGTGTGCTGGAGAGGGACCCACAGCTACATGAATGCTAAGCAACTGTTCTACTCTGGTTCCTGAGCTCCAGCCCCAGCATGACTCGGGGATTTTGTCCAGTGAGATAACAGACAGAATATTCCATGTATGACATTTCTAGTAGTCACATTCAAGACCCAGCTTCAGGGCTAGGTGTTAGGGTGCTGGAGAGTCAACCTAGCACTCAGGACGTTGAGGCAGGAGGATTGCAGGTTACAGGCCAAAGCTTACCTAGAAATCTAGACTCTGTTTCAAAAACCACAAAATCAGTAAAAAGGGCAACAACAGAAACCTGGCTATTAATTCACAGTGATGCAGATACCAAAGCCAGCCAGCACCCAAGCCCAGAGAATTCCTGGTGCCCATCCTGAGCAGTGGAGGAGTGGGTGTTAATGAGCGCACCCAGGGAACACATCACCAAAGCCAGGCTTGCATACAGTTGGTGCCTCTTCATGCTGATACTTACCTGAAAAGTCACAACCATGTCTTTCCACCTGTATCCTCTAACATGGAGGATGCTCCCCCAGAGATGTGGCTGGACAGGGGTGCCCCGAGGGTCTGCGGGGGTTAAGGCCAGCACCCACTTTATGATGTGTAAAAAGAAGCAGGTGTGGGACATACAGTGTACCCTATGGGTCACATAGCCTTCCTCAGGGGCCACACTACCTGCCCCCAGGGTTGCCCGTCATCTCCCAAGATCCAGGACAGGGCAGGCCCCTGTCCCCAAGCTGGCACCTTGTCCTTAGCGACCCTCCAGATCTGGAAGGCCTCTTCAGCCTCATGTGAGTGTACTTCCAGAGTGGGGCATGGCCTTGGCTTCTTTCCCCAGCAAGGTGCAGACAGACAGTGGGTGGAGCCGTGGGTCCAGACCTGGTGTTCATGGGTGGAGCTTGCATTTGTTTTCCCTTTGAAAGTGGTTTTAAAGAAGCCTTGTACATTTTTTCATTATGTTTTTATTTTTGTGCAAGCATATGTACCACAGTGCTTGTGTGGAGGTCAGGAGCAACTTGTAAGAAACCTCTCTGTGCTCGTGGGGCCTGCACATCAAGTCAGTTCACCGGCTTGGCTGCAGGCACCTCTAGCCTCTAGCCTGTCTCCCTGGCCCTAGCTTTGCAATTAACATGCAGGGCCACTAGGGACTGGGCCCGTGGGGCTCAGCTGTTATGGGAAGGGTTCTGCCCAGGGCTGGCAGGCAGCTGGGTACCAAGCCCTCCTCCTTCCCCTCTGTAGCCAGCAGAAGACTGAGCTGCCAGTCACAGAGAACGTGCAAACCATCCCTCCCCCCTACGTCGTGCGCACCATCCTTGTCTACAGCCGCCCACCCTGCCAGCCCCAGTTCTCCCTGACTGAGCCCATTAAGGTGAGCCTGCAGGGGAGGAGAGCAGTGGCTAGAAACCAGGGTCATGGTGGCTGTGGTAAGCACCCACCCACCCTCTCTCATCCACTGCAGAAGATGTTCCAGTGCCCCTACTTCTTCTTCGACATCATTTACATCCACAGTGGCACCGAGGAGAAGGAAGAGGAGATGAGGTGGAAGGTGAGACGTCACAATGGGGGATGGACTTCCCCTCCCTGCCATTTGGTCAGTCATCAGTCACTTAGCAACTGTTTCCTACATTTCCACTTTGTGCTGATGGTGACTGACTTGGGAGGGAGGCAGTGGCTCCCCAGCCTGCATATCCCTAGCACCCAGTTCTTTTCCTGATTTCATCCTATTATACCCTCTGCCTGAAGCAACCTCCCTCTCAGCCTCTCTAGGCCTCACTGGTTCTTCACAGCTGACTTGTGTGTTACTGTGAGTGGCCTCTGACATGTGTGGACTTAAGTTTACAGACTGTGAAGTGGGTCAGGTAAAGGCACTCTTGCAGGCAAGCATGAGGACTTGAGTTCAGTCCCCGAACCAACACGGCAGGAGCACTGACTCCAAAGATTATACTCTGACATCCACACTCCTGCACTCAGCACACACACACACACACACACACACACACACACACACACACACACCTGTATGTGTATGCACATTCCTACACACACATATACACACACACACCCATACACACACTTGCATATATGCACACCTGTAACTCCAGCCCCTCTGCCTGTGAGTGAATACCTGAAAGGCTAGGGCAGGGGTTGTGATGATGGGAATGTTGTGTGACAAGGCTTTTCTTGGAGAGAAACAACACTCAGTCCTGAGAGGAGCCCACGACACACCAAAGTACAGACACCATAAAGTCCAGCTTGGTGAACCAGTGAATTTATTGGTGTTACTTACAGGAATAGGGTTTGGGGTCATGTCACCTACAGGAGCCAAAATGACTCACAGAGAGTTGCATCACCAAAGTCCACCCCAGCAAGAGTGACAGCTCTCAGAGCTGGGAGCCTGGAGCACACTGCACAGCCTGTACACTGGAGAGTGGCCCATTCTAGTGGCTCTGGTCTAACCTCAGCTGGTCTCTGAGGGACTTTCCTTACCCTGGCAGGGAGGGGCCTAGAGAATCTGCTCAGTTTCAGGGACTTCCTGAAGCTGTTTGGAGTTGTTTACCATCCTGCCTAAGGAACTTCCCTGCAGGGTGGGACATCTCTATCTCAGAGGAAACTGACATAGAAGGCTGACTTAGGCTACAGAGTGAGGCCCCTGAGTTCTAGGTCCTTCCTCCCTGCAGGGGATTAAGGATATGCCCTGCTGTATTTAGTTTTCTATGGGTCCTAGGGATTTGAACTCAGGTCTGAGTTCTTGCATAGCAGACACTTTACTCACTGAGCCACCTCCCAGTCCCACACTGTGGGTTTCTAGGGTCCCCAAAATGAAAGCTCAGGTCCTGGATGCCGGGTAGATGTTAGGGATGTTTGTTGACTTCAGTAAGTTTCTAGCCTGAGCAACTCCTCTTCAGCCCTCAGAACCCACTCTATATACCCCTTCCTCTAAGAAAGCCTCTCACTGGTCCCCACAGGACATGTTCTCCTTCATAGGCAGCCTGGACACCAAGGGCACCAGCTATAAGTATGAGGTAGCACTGACTGGGCCTGCCCTCGAGCTGCACAACTGCATGGCCAAACTGCTGGCCCATCCGTTGCAGAGGCCCTGCCAGACCCATGCGAGCTACAGCCTGCTGGAGGACGAGGAGGCTGGTGAGGGTGAAGCCACTGTATGACCTGTGACTTCTCTGTACCATTCAGGGGCTCTGTGCACCCATGCCTGCTCCTACCGTTTCTGCTGTAAATTCATTCTTCCTGGGACCAGTTTGTCACCAGAATAAACATCTGAGGCTTCTGGGCCTGTCTTCTGATCATTTTAGGTTCACTGGGACAGAAGACAGGTGCTGAACCTGTTGTGCATGGCTTCCGGCTCGGCTGACACCACAGCCATAATGACCTCGGCTGTTTGCTTCCGCAGGCTGGTATTAACTGCTTTGCAGACTTCTCTTCACCCTACAGAACCCCCCAGATTTCTTTTCCTCCAGGAAGTCCTCCAGAGACAAGGAACATCTGTTTGCAGGTGAGAATGGTGTGGCTTCCACAGGAAGTGTTTACTTTTGGGTTCTTCTGGACACCCAAGAGTACCAGTTCCAAGTGGGAAGTGGGTGGGGTGACACCACCCCACCATCCCAAACTGTGTTGAAGTGCTGTCTCTGAGTACTCTGACCTGATTGGACCTGTGTAGCCCTGTGGCCTCACCATGAGCAATCACCACCCAGGGTTCCAGGATGGGACCTATGAGACCCTCCCATCCACCCCTCCTTCTCCATTCATAGGAAGCAACAACAGTCACTGTATCTGGGGTAGACATTAGAATGAACAGCTGTTTCCTAGAAGTACTTTGACCTTGAAGAATCCTTGTGGGAAACTGATTGTTTTGCTGAAGGGCATTGCTGCCACCCCATGTCATAAGATGCCTCAGGCACACCTGAGGGTCTTGTATTATTGTGTATTGCAAATGATACATAATGAAGGACTATAGTCATGCTCCTCATTAGTAAGACATGTAAATTAGATTGGGGTCCTTGGTATGAGGAAATATTTTGTGTAACAATAAATACGCCTTTGTACAGCTGTTCGGGGTTCAGTCCATCAAGGCTGGACCTTCCTGCTGCCACGTAGGTCTTAAAATTCCAAGTTGGAGCGCTTCATTTGAACTGAGCTACACGGTGCATCCCGCCTGCCCTGTACCCTAACAGGGCTACACAGTGCACCCAGACAGTCCTCACTTTGATATGGGAAGCTGAGGCAGGAGAGTGACCAGTTCTAGGTCAGCGGGGGCCACATAAAGGAAGTTCCGAGTATGAACAAAACTGGATTTGGCCTGGTAATGGCTCAGCCATTCGGAGCACTGGCTGTGCTTGCAGAGGACCTGGGTTCGATTTCCACATGCAGGCTCACAACTCCAGTTCCGGAGGATTCAAGGCCCTCTCTGTCTTAAGAAAGTAGGTCAGCTTGACTGTTTTCTGGCCCCTGCATTACTTGGGTACTTAGTGTTGAGCTCTGTACCCCCATTTTCAAATAAGGAAAATGCAGCTCTTTAGAAAATGTTATTTGTGTGTGCACTCGTGTGGACATCAGTCTGCACTCACATTCCAACCTGTGGGTCCGTGGGTCCTGGGGATCGAACTGGGCTCATCAGGCTTGGCAGCAAGCACCTTTACCCGCTGAGCCATCTTGCTTCCCTTGCAAAGCCCTTCCTCACAAAGCAACAGTGACAGCCAGCTCTGCTGGATTGAAAAATGCTCAATGCTGTTCCTCAGGAGTCGGATCCCAGCAATCGGCAAGCTGAGGCAGGAGGATGGACAGCTTGGGCTAAGACTAGGATATCCAGTAGTTTGTTCTTGTTTTGTTAAAGACAGAGGCTCCGCTCTTTCGTGGTAATCCTCCTGACTCAGCTTTCCAAATCCCGGTGTGGGACCCCAGCTGCGAGCACCAACCCCCCCCCCCCCCCCCCCCGTGTCCCTGCAGTTTGCAGGACCATGACATACCCCACCCCTCTGTCTTGGTCTAAGGTTCCAGGCCCTGCCTGTCAATCTAGGGCGTCGCCTGGGCGGGGCGGGAGGCAGAGCTGGGAAGCATAGGGGCGGGGCCGCGCGTGCGCAGAGGCCGCCGCGCGAATTTGAACCTTGGAGGGCGATGACATGGCGGATTCTACCCGCTTGGCCCAGCAACTGCAGGAGGCACTGCACGAGCAGGAACCGCGGTGAGGGCGGGGAGGGGGGTTCTTCCCCGGCCTTCTGCTCCCCGGGCGGCCAGGAGTGCTGGGGTTTATCGTCACGGTCTGCCGCAGGGCTGTGGAGGAGCTGCTAAGGCTCGGGGCAGACCCCAGCCTGGTGCTGGAGGATGGCGCGGCGGCCGTGCACCTGGCAGCCCGAGCACACCACCCGCGCGCCCTGCATTGCCTCTGGATCCTGCTGCGCCGGGGCGCGGACCCCAATGCTCGGTAAGGTGCGGCCTGGATCCCCCTGGAGCGGTGGGTGTGACTTGGAGACCCGGCGGCTCCGGGCATCAGGACTAGGAGACTGAGATGTCTTCTCTGAGGGCCGGACCTGATTTCACACACCTACTATTCTGGCACTTCGGAGGGTGAGGCAGGAGGATGACCCTGAGTTAGAATATCAACTTCTATCTCATCCTCGTGGTAGTGGGCACCCGTCATTTCAGCACAGGGGGCTGAGGCAGAAGGAGCAAAGAGTTTGAGGCTAGCCTGGGCTACATGAGACTGCCTGGAAAAGGAAACTTCTCCAGACATTCCTTCTCTCTCTCCCGCCGTCCCAGGTCCGCTGAGGCGCTGACGCCGGTGCATGTGGCTGCAGCGTGGGGCTGTCGTGGTGCCCTGGAGCTGCTGCTGAGCCAAGGGGGCGACCCCACGCTGAGAGACCAGGTCTGGACCCAGCGCAGGCACACAGGGTGGCGGGAGGGCAGGCCGAGGGAGCCCTCTGCTGACTGTGTCTATGCAGGACGGGCTCAGGCCCCTGGACTGGGCGCTTCAGCAGGGACACCACAACTGTGCACGAATGCTACAGGAGCTGGACAAGTCCATTAGAACCCGGGAACCCGCTGGTGAGCAGAGCTGAGGGGGTCACGGGACCTGTGCACCCTGCTGCCTCACTGCTGGGGCCAGTTTCACATGCTGTCATCTGTCAATCACTATCCATCATCTGTCAATCATCTATCATCCATAGATCACCTATCAACAATCACCTATCCATCTATCATGTCTATATCATCCTACCTATTTTTATCTGTTTATCTGTCTGCTTAGTTATCATCTATCTATACATTTATGTTTATCTATATTTAGAGAAGTTTCCTGTAGCCCCGGGTGGCCTCAAATATGCCCTGTGCCGAGGACGTATCTTTTCGGGGTCTCCTGGTGTGTCTACACCTATGCACATGCCACTGGCCTCGGAACAGCACGTGTGCAGAGCTGAGCTGGCGGCTGCGCAGCAGGTAGTGGCAGAGCTCCAGAGCTCAGAGGCCACCAGGAGCCCGGACTGCAGCAGCAGTGACACCTCTTTTGTCACCGCCTTGGAGGACTCACCACAGCCCCATCACCCTGTGGGGACATCAGGGTCTGCAGCTGACCCGTGGTTATCCAGTGGGGCCAAGGAGGCTGGGGACAGAGCACTGAGCTGCCAGATGCAGGCCCTGACGTTGACCACAGAGGCCACCAATGTCCCCTCCCTGCCGGGTGACAGGGACCCAGGGACCTTGCAGCCACATGGCCCAGTGGCCCCCATGTCTGACCTACAGCTGCTCCAGGCCCTCCGGGCACTGGGCCATAGTCCTGGCCCGGTCACGCCTTTCACCCGTGGACACTACCTGCGGCGGCTACAGGAAGCCCAGGCTAGCCCAGGTGAGTTCTGTAGTGGCACTCCTGGAATCCAGAGACCTGGCTCTCAGACCCACTGCCCTCACCAGCCACTCTCCTCTGCCCTGACTTGGTTTTCCCTCACCAACTGTTCCAGGGCACAGCCCAGAACTGGCAGAGGCTCTGAGGACTGGCCATGTCCCCGACTGCCAGGCAGATGAGGCTGCCCTGGCTCAGCACTTTCAGCGGCTAGATCCCGCTAAGAGTTGGCGGGAAGGTGTTACAAAGTCCAACTTTACATATCTTCTTCTTGACCCCAGGTATAAGGGTGACAGAAAAGCTGGGGTTTGGTCTTAGAGCATGGCTCTGCAGAGCAATAGCTAGAGCTCGAGGCCTGGGTTGTAATAGGGAGATCCTGTTTCAAAACATCAAAACAAACGGCTGTGTAAGTGGGGGTTTGTTTTTGATTTGCTGTGTGTTCCTAGGCTAGCCCTCTCTGTTAGTTAGCCCAAGTCTGGGTCCCCCCTTTTATTTTCCGTTTATGTCTCTGATTGTGCACGGGCACACACACATGCTGTGGTGCACATGTGGGAGTCTGCAGGAGATGATTTCCTCCTTCCATCATATGGGTTCCAGGGATGGAACTCAGGCCGCCAGTGTTGGTGGCAGGCTCCTTTGCCCTCTGAGCCACTCTGTCTCACAGGCAGACGCAGGGCCTGCCTACCCGAGCCTCTTCCCTCACACTGATCGAGTGTCTGCAATGTTTTGTGAGAGCCATCTTCTATGTGGGCAAGGGGACCCGTGCCCGGCCAGATGCCCACCTCTGGGAAGCCCTTGGCTACCGTGAGCGGCCAGGCAAAAAGGTGGGGACAAAGGGCCGGGATGGGCAGGGTCAGCTGTCCTTCAGAAGGTCAGAGGGCAGATGACTTAGGATCCAACCTCTGACTCCATCATGCCCCCTAGGCTTGTCCCAAAGTATGCCGGATCCTAGACATCTGGGACAGTGGCCGCGGTGTCATCTCCCTACACTGCTTCCAGCATACGGTGGCCGTGGAGGCATACACGAGGGAGGCCTGTCTATTGGAAGCCCTAGGTAGGGTCTGGGTTGGTCTGGGTTCTAGGGCTGAGGTTACAGGAAAAGTATTTGAGCTCTGAATCCCCTCATCACTTCCTTTCCTTCAGGGTTCATTTATTCACATACACAGTGGGGAGTTACTGAGCACCAACACCTGGCACATGAGTGCCTGTACATACATCCTGTGTCAGTTGTTGTGGTGGAGGGTATGGAGTGGAAACCACTCCTGTGACTTCACCTCTAATCTGTTCAGGGATCCAGACACTGACCAACCAGAAACAAGGGCACTACTATGGAGAGGTTGCCTATTGGCCACCCACACAGCGTCGCCGTTTGGGAGTGTACCTGCTGCATCGGGCTCTGCTAGTCTTCCTGGCTGAGGGGGAGCGAGAGCTGAGGCCTCAGGACATCCAGACCCGAGGCTGAGTGCAGAGGATGTGACTGAGCCATTGGGTGTCTGAACACTCCAGGGACAGGTCCCTTACTGTGTCCCCAGCTCCAGCTTCAAAGGCATGGTGGGTGTGTGTGTGTGTGTGTGTGTAAATATGTGAGTGATGGCATGTTCCAATGCTTCTGGATGGGTAGTGAGCTTTCCATTGTGTGAGGTAAACCAGCCAAGGGTGCAGAAGTTACTCTAGAACATTCTTTGTCTCCATAGCTTATCTTTTGATACAAGGAGAGCTTGTAGAAGAGACCAGGCCAGGTGTGTTGATAGTGGTCCACCACCACTACCTTTGGGAGTATGGGGCAGGATTACTAAGCTAAGCTGGAGGCCAACCTGGATGTCTCAGTGAGACTGGAAATTGACATACATTTGTATTTGCTTAGAGGCCTCTGTGTGTTTGGTGGTGACAATCCTTCCCTTGTAGGTGTTCACAGACTGGGCACCCGAGGTCCCAACTATGCTCTTGGGAACACATCTAAGATCAAGAAGGCTGAAGGGCTTGGACTGACTGACACGTGTGTGTGTGTGTGTGTGTGTGTGTGTGTGTGTGTGTGTCCCCAGGTCTGCCCTAACCCTTTGCAACACTGTGCTGTGTCTAGCCCCTTGGTCTCCAAGCATCCCGCTAGCGTGGAGATGTGGCCTGCCCACCCAGTTCTCGCCCTTCTCCATTACCAAGTAGCTGCTTTCCTCCATGAGCTCCAGGAAAGCCTGCAGCAGGATCTGTGGGCACATCAGAAAGTCCCCCTGCTGTCCTCCCTTCAGCCACACCCAGGAGGATCCCCAGAATGGCCTGTCACCCTGTTGGAATCTCACCAGGTACTCAAACACTCAGTCAATACCCATTAAGTGCCTGCAGTATGCCCCGGTAGAAGTTCTCAACCTTGGGGTTGGGTTGTTGCTGTGGGGACATCGTGTGTGTTGTAAGGTGCTAGGCAGCCTCCTTGAACACCCCCCACTCAGGATGCCAGGGAAACTCTGCTATCCTTTCCTAGAAGGCTGACACCTGTCTTGGGGTACATCACCTGAGAGCCCCACTGAGGAAGAACATTGCATCTCCTGAGCATCCAGATGACAACACCCAGCAAAGGCCACGCCCTGGAAGTACACCATGCCTACCATAAGTTATACTCACTTAACCCAAGCCACAAAAGCTTGTTGCCTCGAAATCATACTCACCTAGAAGTTGTGAACCCAGGGCATCCCTGTTCACTTGGATCTGGATTCACACATTGAGGGCTACACCCCCAGAAGCCACACCCCCAGGTTCTCCACACTCTTGGCTGCTGTTTCAATTGTGCAGCTTCAAAATGACAACCCTTCTTCACTCAAGTGCTAGCTGAGTGCTGGTTGTGGGCCAGGAACCAGGTTCCCAGCTCAAAAGGTTTTAGTTGTTTTGGCTTTTCTAGACAGGGTTTCTCTATATGGCTTTGGAGCCCATCCTAGAACTGGCTCTGTAGACTGACCAGGCTGGCTTCCCGAGTGTTGGGATTAAAGGCATGCACCACCAATGTCCAGCTCTTGTGTTTGGTTTTTTGAGACAGGGTTTCTCTGTGTAGCTGGGACTGTCCTGGAACTCACTCTGTAGACCAGGAACTCAAAGTTCTGCCTGTTTGTGCTTCCTGAGTGCTGGGATTAAAAGTGTGCAACACCATGTTTGGTTCTGTCTCAAATTCTTGACGCCACTGTGGAGATGGTAAAAGGAGAATCAGTCAGCAAAGGTTTAGAGCCCTGAGGGCCTGGGACATCAGAGTGCTGGCTTAGCACTCAGAAGACTTGGGGTGCAGCAAGTTGCCAGGTAGTAGAGGGAAAGGAAAGATGGTTATTGTGATAGGTGTGTGCCTTGCCAGCCAGCTTTGCTCAGTGGAACTCTTTGTGTCAATACAACAAAACATTGGCCTTGTGGTTCAGTGTCCTTAGGAAAGGAGCTAGCCATCTGTGCTCATTGGCTTCCTTAGAAAAGGTTTTATTTAGGGAGTTTGCACTGGGGGAGCAGGCCTGTGATCCTGGCAGAAGGGCCAGAAGTTCAAAGCCAGGCTAACTGTAGTGTGTTTACTATCACCTTCAGTTATGACTCAGAGCCAGAAAGTTGTTGCACTCTCTGTGCTGTGAGTGTGGGTCCCAGTGTGGAGCATGTGGTGCTGTCTCCCTGCATCATTTCACCTGCATTTGGGGACAGTCCCCAGTAGGCCTTGTCCTTGTGTATGCAGAGTTTCCTATGAGCTCAGGGCCACTCTGGCCAGGGTTTCAGACGCCCCGCAGAACTTTGGAGTGGTGGTGGCGGCTTGGCTCGGGTATCAGCTGGGATTATGGGGGGCCAATTACATTCAAAGTACCACAGTGGCATGCCTCTTTAATTCTAGTACTTGGATGGTAAATGCAGGCAGATCTCCAAGTTCAACGTTAGCCTGGGCTACATGGTACAGTTCATGTGTATGGGTGTTTTGCCTGCATATCTGTGTACCACATGGATGCACTGTTCATGGTGGATTGCAGGACTATACAGGATTTAATGAAAAGGCAGAAAAGATTTTTAATAAGAGAGAAACGCCGGAGGAAAAGGAAGAGAGACTTAGAAAGTTGCAGGAAGAAAAAGAAGAAAGACTTTAAAAGGAGCAGGAGAGAGGGAAGAGAAGTAAGACATAAAGCTATCTAAGTAGCTGAGCAGAGTCCTGGCCACGGTAGTGCAGACTAGGCCAGAAGCAGGGAGACAGGATAGGAATCTGGGAGACAAAAGGTGGCCCAGGGTAGACCAGGACCAATGCGTCTATTGTAAGGAAAAGGCCATTGGGTCAGAGACTGCCCTAAGAGACTAAAGGATCCAAAAGAAGTGCCCAGTGCAAATCTCCTTAGGGGACTAGGGCGGTCCGGGCCAGGAGGCCCCTTCCCCCACCCCCCAGCCCCGGATAACCCTTAAGATCAGGGGGCAGCCCATGACATTCCTGGTTGATACTGGAGACCAACACTTGGTTCTGAGAAAATCAGGGGGACCCATTAGTGGAAAAACCTCATGGGCACAAAGGGGCCACGGATGGAAAGCTGTACCGATGGACCACCGAATGTAAGATCCACCTGGCCACTGGCAAAGTGACTCATTCGTTCTTGCACGTAAGGATTGGGAAGAGATCTTCTTTCTAAGATGGGAGCCCAAATTCAGTTCCACGCAAAGGGAGCTTCCATTACTGGACCAAATGGGGCCCCCCTCCACATCCTGACTATGAGATTGGAAGATGAATACAAACTTTTAAAGAACTCACCTAAGTCTCCACCACCTGATATGTAAAGATGGCTTGAAAAATAACCACAGGCTTGGGCAGAGACAGGAGGCATGGGGGTGGCTACAAACCAACCGCCTATCATCATTAACTTAAAGCCAACTGCCACCCCAATCTCAGTCAGACAATACCCTATCTCTGAAGAAGCATTTAAAGGGATCTGACCCCATATACAGCGGCTTCTTAAATTGGGCATTTTGAGGCCCTGCTGCTCACCATGGAACACTCCCCTACTGGCCGTGAAGAAACCTGGCACCAGGGATTACAGGCCTATACAGGACCTCCAGGAAATAAACTGGAGAACAGAAGATATACACCCTACTGTACCCAACCCATATAACCTTTTAAGCACTCGCCCTCACATACTTGGTATATACTGCTTGATTTAAAAGATGATTTCTTCTGCCTGAGATTGTGCCAGCCCCTGTTTACCTTCAAATGGAGAGACCCAGAGTCCGGGCTATCGGGGCAACTAACCTGGACCAGGTTGCCACAAGGGGTTAAGAATTTCCCCACCCTCTTTGACGAAGCCTTACATCAGGACCTGGCTGAGTTTTGAGTGCAGCACCCTGACCTAATACTCCTGCAATACGTAGATGACTTGCTACTGGCTGCCACCACTGAAAAGGACTGTGAACAAGGTACTGGGCCCTACTAGTAAAGCTTGGGAAGTTGGAGTATAGAGCCTCAGCCAAAAAGACTCAGATCTGTCAACCAAAAGTGACCTACCTTGGCTCTCTACTGGAGAACGGCCAAAGGTGGCCCTAATACCCCTGCCTAAGAACCCCAGCTAAATGCGGGAATTTTGGGGGACCGCCGGGTTCTGCAGACTATGGCTGCCCCATTATATCTTCTGCCTAAGCCAGGATTTCACTTTGAATGGGGAAAGAACAGCAAGGGGCTTTCGATCAGATCAAAAAGGCTCTACTAACAGGCCCTGCCCTGGGCCTCCCTGATGTGACCCAGCCATTTGAACTCTATGTTGATGAATGCCAGGGAATAACGAAGGGGGTCCTGACTTAAAAATTAGGACCTTGGAGGAGATCTGTAGCCTATCTCTCAAAGAAACTGGACAGTGTGGCAGCCAGATGGCCACCCTGTCTCCGGATGGTGGCAGCGATAGCCACCTTAATAAAAGACTCTAACAAGCTAACCCTAGGCCAGCCCCTGACTGTGGTCACCCAGCACGCAGTAGAAACTATTATCCACCAGCCCCCTGACTGCTGGCTCATTATCAGACCAAGCTCCTGGCGCTAAAAGGGTGCACTTTGGGTCTGCCGTCTCTCAACCCAACCTTGCTTCTCCCAGACCCAGGCACCGAGGGAAGCACACCCCATGACTGCCAGCAGATACTGGCAGAGGTGCATGGGACTCACAAAGGCTTGTTGGGCCAGCCCCTGCTGGACACAGATGTCACCTGGTTGACTGATGGGAGCAGCTTCCTCTTGAATGGCGAGCGGAAGGCCGGGGCAGTGGTGGTGGATGGAATAGTCACTGTCTGGGCCAGTGCATTGCCCCCCCAGGAACATCCGCCAAAGCAAGCAGAACTGGTAGCCCTCACCCAGGCACTGAAGATGGCGGCAGGTAAGAATGCCTTCGCTACAGCTCAGCTCACGTTTATGAGGAAATATATCAAAGGAAAGGGCTGCTGACCTTGGGGGAGGGGGAAGGAAATTAAAAATAAAACAGAAATTCTGGCCTTACTGCAAGCATTATTCTTGCCAAAGAAACTGAGCATAATACATTGCCCAGGCCACCAGAAAAGGGGAGGGCCCGTTGCAAGAGGGAACTGCCTAGCTGACAATTGGCTAAGCAAGCTGCCCTGGGGTCTCAGATACTACCCCTACACGCTGATCACAACATCCTGCCCCCCCCCAGACAAGGACCTCCCCCCAGCTTGACTATACTGATGAGGATTTGGACATTATTCAACAGTTGGGTGCAAATTATGACCCGGAGTCTGGGAAATGGAGATATCAAGATAAACTAATATTGCCCCAAAGAGATGCCAAGAACCTAGTGACTCAATTGCATAAACTGACACATCTGGGAAAGAAAAAGATGTCTACCTTGCTATCATGGGAAGAACAAATTTTTTATATACCTAATGCTAATTCTTTAATACAGAAAATTGTTGATGACTGCGTCCCCTGTGCAGAAGTCAATGTGGGCAGAATCAAGCTGCCTGAGGGCGTCAGACAAGAGGACACAGACCTGGCACTTATTGAGAAGTAGACTTTACAGAAATCATCCCGGCATGTATGGTAACAAATACCTCTTAGTGTTCATAGACACTTTCTCAGGATGGGTGGAAGCTTACCCTACCAAGAAGGAAACTGCCCAGGTAGTGGTCAAAAAGATTCTGGAAGAGATATTCCCTCGGTTTGGACTACCCAAGGTAATCGGGTCTGGTAATGGGCTTCTCCCAGGTAAGTCAGTTGGTGGCTAGGCTACTGGGGATGGATTGGAAATTACATTGTGCACATAGACCCCAGAGTTCAGGACAGGTAGAAAGAATGAATAGGACCATTAAAGAGACCTTAACTAAATTAGCACTGGAGACTGGCACTAAAGACTGGGTTCAACTCCTTCCCATGTCCCTCTTCAGGGCAAGAATTACTCCTGCGCAGCATGGCCTCACCCCCTTTGAGATCGTCTATGGGGGGCCTCCCCCTGCCACCACATTTTTGATTCTGATATTTCTGCTTATGCTAATACCCGGACCCTGCAGGCCCAACTGCAAGCCCTTCAAGCCATCCAGAGGAGGTCTGGAAACCCCTGGCTGCTGCCTATCATGAGAAAGGAACCCCCGCCCCCGCCTGTCCTCACCCCTGTAAGGTCGGGGACTCTGTCTATGTTAGAAGTCTATGTTAGAAGTCTAGGACTCTGGAGCCCAGCCGGAAGGACCTTACACCGTACTCTTGACTACACCTATGGCACTGAAGGTCGACTGCATAGCGGCCTGGGTTCACACCTCCCACGCAAAGCCCGCTCCACCATAAGAGACGGAGGTCGGCTCATGGAGACTCCAACACACTCCAAATCCACTAAAGATAAGACTTTCAAAGTCTACTTGGGTTTTTCCTGAACCTCATAGCCCTAAATGGGGGAACTCCCCATGCCCCGCAACCACTCACTTGGCAGGTTTCCTCCCAGGCAGGAGAAGTTGTCTGGTCTACCACAGGCACATACCCCCCAGGTGCCTGGTGGCCTATGCTTACCCCTGACTTCTGCCAACTAGCAGCTGGGTCTAATTATTGGGACATTCCCGATTCTGGCCCTGCAGACATCCCCTTGACCAGCTCAAAGAGATTGCACCCGCCTTTCTCAGCAGCAGCTGAGGGATGCAGCAGGCCCAACTTTAGAAGCCAGCTGGGAGTTTGGGATCTATTTGTGTGCCCCTGGGATGGTAGGAGCAAAGCAGAGAGCCGTAGGTGTGAAGGCATAGACAGTTATTACTGTGCAGCCTGGGGCAGCGAGACCACAGGCCGATGTGTATTGGGGATTGGATCACAATTCCCAGCTATTCGACAAGGCTGCAAACCTGTCAAGATAAGGAGGCTTGTCTACCCCTTAATATATCCTTCACTGGCCCTGGAAAAACAAATTGGACCCAATGGATCACAGGGCAGACCTGGGGCCTTATATGGTATCTTCATGGACCAGACCCATGCGTTGTAATCAGGATATGTCTTCAGGTGGAGGGTGCTAAACCCATGCCCATAGGGTCCAATATGGTTCTCACAGAACAGGGCCTACCCCTCCCACAGGATTCCCCAACTATAGAGCGACACCCAGCCCCGGAGGCACGTGCCTGACTAGCTCCCAGGCCTCCCCCTACGAGACAGTGATTGTTCAGTCTAGTATGGGGAGCCTTTTCAGTCCTCAACCGCACCCAGCCTGGCCTCACTAACCCCTGTTGGCTATGCTTGGCCTCTGCACCCCCTTATTACAAGGGGATCGCCACTATCGGATGCTATAACACCACCACCATCTCTAACGGGTATGATTGGGGCTCCTCATATCAGCTGAACCTCACCCATGTTTCAGGTCGAGGGACTTGCCTGGGAGACCTTCCTGCCTCTCATCGACATTTAGATAACCAGACCATCCCCTACCCTGGACAGGCCTCCTACCTGGTTTCCGGGCCAGACCTCTGGTGGGCATATGGTACTGGATTAACCACCTGTGTCTACACCCAGACAGACCCTCAACTTCACCCAGGACTTTGCATATAAATCCACTTGCTGCCCCGAGTCTTTTACCAACCCACTAATTATTTAGAGCAGATCTATGAGGGACACCCCAGCCGGTTCCAAAGGGAGCCACTGTAACTCACCCCAGCTGTCCTTATGGGGATGGGGAATGGCAGCTGGAGTGGGTACAGCAATACAAGGAATTAAAGTCAGCTATGACAGAGGACCTAAAAGCTATAGAGGGCTCTATTACCAGACTAGAACACTCCCTGGCATCCCTAGCTGGGGTGGCCCTCCAGAATTGCAGGGGGCTCGACCTCCTCTTCCTAAAAGAGGGGGGAATATGCGCGGCCCTAAAGGAAGAATGTTGTTTTTATGTTAACCACTCTGGAGTCATCAGAGACTCCATGGCTAAACTTAGGGAAAGGCTCAGTCAACGACAGAGAGAAAGAGAGGCCCAACAGGGCTGGTTTGAAGGATGGTTCAACATGTCCCCCTGGAGCTTAGTATCTACTATGCTAGGACCCCTGAATATCCTCCTCCTTGTGCTTTGGGCCTTGCATTCTTAACTGCTTGCTCCCAATTATTAAAGACCGCTTATCCATAACCCAACCCCTGGTGAGAACCCAACAATACCAGTCCCTTAAACAACAGGAGGGACCTTAAGTTTTAAGATTAAAAATAGGACAAAAAGAAATGGGGAGATGAAAGAATTTAGACACGATTTTTAGCCATGAGAATAAGGAACTAGGCCCAGTCCCCAGAACAGATGGTTCCAGATAAACAACTTCAAACAGGCCAACACCCGGCCAATGTACATTCTGTGGTTTTTCCTGGAATAGAAACGGTCTTCACCCCAATTGGGTCCCATGCTCATGAAGCAATGTTTACACAACCAATCATGTTATGCCTAATGCCTCTATAAAAGGCATTTGGTTTTGCCCTATAAAAGATGACAAGCCTCCTTACTGGGCGCACAGCCTTCCTCGGAGAACACTGATACCCGTTTGCACAAATGTTCAATAAATGCCTCTTGCTCATTGCATCTCCTGGACTGGTCATTGAGTCCAGTACTTAGACCCCAAGACAAGGGTCTTACAGTTTGGGGTTGTAGAATCCACCATGGGGACAGGAAGTCCATCTCTCTGCCCTGTTTGGACCGTTTCTGAGCATGGGTGATAGCCCACACCAGCCTGTCCTGTGCCCTTCCCTGATGGGAGATGCCATTATGTATATATGTTTCTCATACTGGTTAATGAATAAAGCACTGTTGGTCAATAGGAAAGGAGATAGGAGGGACTAGGAGACAAGGAGGAAAGAAGAAGTAGTAAGGAGGAGTCAACATGGAGAGTCTGGAAAAGGCAGAACCGCCAGCCGCCTCTCGCTGGTAAGACCACGTGGAAATACATAGAAATGGGTTAATACTTAAGACAGAGCTAGCCGATAAGAAACAAGTAACTGGCCAACAGCATTGTATCAAATACAGAGCCTCAGTGTGTTAATTGGGGCTGGCGAGGTGGCGGGACAAGACCAGCGGCGGGAGAAAAAACAGTACTCCTTAGCCTGGGGTATGGGGGAAGCAGGAAGCACACAGATCCACCCAGCCTGATTCAGGCTGGCCTCAGAGTCTGGCCTCAGGCCCTAACTGTGGCTAGCTTGCTCTCTAACTCCCTTCCCCATTTCTACACCCAATCCTCGGGCACTTGGATTCTGATTCTGTCTGGCTGGGTACAGGGACTCCCAGGAGAAACACATCATGTCACTCAGACATCAACCCTGAAGGTGCAGTTTCTGAACCCCAGCTCTGCAAGAGGCAATGCTCAAGGCCAGGGGCCAGAGAGACAGCTTAGTATCTGAGAGCACTACTGCTCTTTCAGAGGACCCAGTTATCATTCCCAGCAGCACATGGTGGCTCACAGACATCTGTAGCTCAAGTTCAGGTGATCCAGCACTCTTCTGGTCTCTATGGGCACTGGGCATGCAAATGGTACATAGTCACATGCAGCCTAGTCAACAGGTGACCCTTGTCTTTGTTACCTTTTTTACAAGCCAGAGTCATTGAGAAGGAGGAGAAATTGAGAAATGCCTCCATAAGATTGGCTTGTGGGCAAACCTATGGGATACTTTCTTAATTAGTGATTGATGGAGAGGGCCCAGCCCACTATGGGTGGTTCCATCCCTAGGCACATGGTCCTGGCTTCTATAAGAAAGCAGTTTGAGCAAGCCATGGGGAGTAAGCCAGTAAGCAGCTGCCCTCCATGGCCTCTGTGTCAGCTCCTGCCTCCAGGTTCTGGCCTTAAGTAGGAATGTGTGATGTCATTTGTAAATATGTTTCATATTATTGGCTGATGAGTAAGGCACTGTTGGTCCCTCACCTGGGGGTGGGCTTAGTGAATCCTTCTGATGGGGTACTTTTGAAAAGTCACTTTCTACCTGGGTGTGGTGGCACAAGCCTTTATTCCCAGCACTTGGGAGGCAGAGGCAGCTGGATCTCTGATTTGGAGATCAGCCTGGTCTACAGAGTGAGTTTCAGAACAGCCAGGACTACACACAGAAACCCTACCTCAAAAAAAAAAAAATAGTTTTCTTGCCTTTGTTTATTCTGTGCACTCACATGTATTCCATGCATGTGGAGGACAGAGGACATCTTGAAGGCATCGGTTCTCTCCTCCTACTATGTGTGTACTGAGCATTGAACTCAGTTGTTTAGGCTTGGCAGCAAGTGCCTTTGTCTACTGAGCCATCTTGTCAGTCCTGAGTTAGAGGTTGTGTGTTGGGTCGGTGGCCTTACCCACTGTCCATTAAGGTGAGCATAGCTCGCCGTGTAGAAGAATAAGGGACCATGAGGAGGTGAGGATTCTGACCAGAGGGATTCAATATGAACTGGGGTGGGGAAATGGTTCTGGGGGCGGGGCTTCCACCTCCTGGGGGCATGACCAGGCGGGGTTCCGCCCACTAGACCCTACCCTAACCTCTATTTTGTTCTCAGTGCCTCAGACTGAGTGATTTGGCTGCTGTTCACTTCCTGTCACCCGGACCAGCCCTGGCTGCTGCCACTGCAGTTTGAGGGCGCCTGGGGCTCCGACTCCCATGACCGACTTGGGACACTCCAGTTTCATCATGTGGCTTCTGTCTCTCCCCCCACCCCTCATCCCCACCCTCCACCCCTGTGAGTTTCAGGAAAGCAGTCACCCTGCTGTAGGCTCACTAGGTAGGTAGACATTCACTCAGTCAACACCCAGTAAGCGCCTACAGTATTCCCAGGGGTAGGACTTCTCAGCCTTTGCTCTGCTGATACTTTGGGGTTAGGTCGTTGCCATGGGGATGTTGTAGGATGCTTCTTGGTTCCCTCCCAGAAGATGCCAGGGAAACCCCACTCTCCTCTGGACCACAAATGTTCTAGATGTCTCCAAGTATCTCCCGGAGATTGACCCTTGATGGAGAATTCTTTCCTTCCCTCTTACTGAGCTGCCCAGAGTTCTGTGAGCCCCGTATCAGTTGCTCTGATCTCTAATTCTAACTAAACACCCATCCCTCTCCTCCTGAAGTTAGGGACCTGCAACCCCACATTTTAAGGTCTCCTTGTCTGGAATCTGATGCCAGCTTTCCTCGGGGTCAGCGCTGAAGTCAGCCTCCAGTAGACCACGCCCACCAAGGGCCCTGCACCTGCCAGCTTGAAGCCCAAAGCCTGCTCAAGTGCATCATCTCGAGACTGTGAGACTGTGCTCACATCAAGGCGTGTGGCCACCCACACCCACCCAGGAAGCGATTCTCTAGTAAGTCAGGGCCACCAGGGGCCACGCCCACCAGAAGCCACGACTCCACCCCCCTAGCCCCTAAGCAGCTGCTCTCAAATGGATGGATGGGCGCTGGGGCAGGATCTGGAGGTGAGCTCCAGCTGCTTGGGGGCTCCAGGCCCAGCAGGGGATGTACACTGATGCAGGCTCAGTTAATAGAGTGCCAAAGGCCATGGGGTGTGAGTAGGGGAGACAGAGAGGTAAGGAGCTAGGCAGTGTGGGAGGGTGCAGGTAGGGTCAGGAACACCCTGTGAGCTAGGTGCAGAAAGAGGCTAGGGTGGGGACTGAAGTGCCTGAGCCACGCCCTCCCCAGTTCTCAGTCCCACAGACCCTTCCCACGGGTGAGCGGTTTGCTTTAGATGCTGGCTGGCTATGGATCCCCGGGCTTCTCTGGAATTCTCTGTGATCCCCAGGCTGTTTTCATACAGGTAATCCTACTACCTTGGCATCTCAAGTGCTGGGATGACCCGTGTGTACTACCCCACTGGACCAACAGTCCAAATTACTAAGTTACCATGACTTCCACGCTAGAAGACTCATTTCTGAGCAAGTGTTCAGAGAGCCCGCTGGGCTGGGGAAATATCTCAGTAGGTAGAGTGCAGGAGGCCATGTAAGTGGGGGGAACAGAGATAGACAGAAACACAGACGGGCACACACACAGAATATGAACATGAATGAGTGACTCACAGGCCAGCACGAGTTACATAATTGAGACGCTGTCTAAAAATGCCAATAGACAAAAGCCCCATGGGATGTTCTTTTTGGATTGCTCCATGTTCTTAGGCAAGGGACTGTCCCTCTCTGGTGATTTGGCTTCTTTCCCAGAATTGTTAGGCCTCCCCACCACTCTCCTCCCACACTCCCAGCCGTCTAGTCAAAAGTACACTGTGCACATCCATACTCAATATTTGTAACCACATCACCTCAGTGCACACACCCATTACAGTGAACAGCCCCCACCTAGACAATACCGAGCATTTATACATTTATATAATTGCTAACTGGGCTGTCTCATGCCTATACCCATATCGAACACCTATGCCCAATCCCAACACCTGTACCCATACCCTTCCCTCATATCCAATACCTGTGCCCATATCCAACACCTTTACCCATTGCCAATTCCTGTACAGACCCAACACCTGTGTCCATATGCAACACATGTGCCTATACCCACTGTAAGCACTGCAGCTCAGATGGAAAGGTATCCTAGCCACCAGGAGCCAAGGAATACCATAGCGTTACCAGCATTGTAGCTTTCTGTCCTGTTCCAGGGAAAGGTTTCCCCAATGCAAGAATCACAGCTCTGCTCCTGTGGGTGAGGGCTTCTCCAGTGAAGTTGTTGCAGCTCTGCTCCACCAGGGAAAGGTTTCCCCAGTGAAAGTGTTACAGTTCTGCTCTACTCTACAGAAAGTTGTTAGAGCCGGGCCCCATTTTAGCAAAAATGTTACATCCCACAGGAGAGATTTATTGGCAAAAATCTAGAAAGATGGCTACCCAGGTGAGAAACAACAGCCAACAGAACATGATACAAACCTGGTGTTGGATTTAGTGGTGGCAGAGTTTTCCAGGATGGCAGAAGATTGGTAAATTTTGGTGGTCTGATTCTGTAGCAAGCTCAGGGATTGGTGCAATTTCAAGCCATGATCCTGTGATCAAGACAGGGACAGGTGTTTTTCCTTGGCGCTTTTCACGCTACGTTACCTTTACCCAAACATGTACCCATTGCCACAACCTGTACCCATTCTCACAACCTGTACATATTCTCACAACCTGTACCCATTGCCACAACCTGTACATATTTGAACAAACTGTACACATTTCCACAACTTGTAACCATTTCAACAATCTATACTTATACCCAAACCTGTAAGTATTCTCATGACCTATATTCATTCCCCAAAACTGTAATTGTATCTATAACCTGTAACCATAAGCACAACCTATGTTCATACCAACAACCTGTACTCATTTCCAGAGCCTGTACCAATCCCCACCACATATAACTCTACCTAAACCTGTATCCAATTCTACCATCGGTACCAGTTCAAAACTTCAACAACCTCTACCCATTACTACACCCTGTACCTATTACTACAAGCTGTACCAGTTCCTACAGCCTGTACCCATACCCACATCCTGTACCCTTTCAATAACTTACAGTCATTTCCAAATCCTGTACTCACTCAAGCAATCTGCACCCATACACAAACCTGTACCCATTTCCACAACTTGCATCCATTCCAAAACCTGTACCCATTTCAAAAACATGTACCCATTTAACCAACTGTACCCATTCATACAACCTCTACCAATACCTACATCCTGTACACTTTCACACATCCTGTACTCATATCCATAGCTTGTATCCTTTCCAAAAACATGTGCACATTCCTAAACCTGTATCCATTCCCACAACCTGTACTTGTGCACAACCAGTACCCATTCAAGCAACCTGTACACATACCCAAACCTATACCCATTCCCATAACTCATACTCATTTCTTCCACTGATAACCATATCCGATACTTAACCATTCCTACAACCTGTACACATATCCACATCTTATAGCCATTTCAACCATCTGTACCATTTCTACAACCTTTACCCATTCCCAATCCTGTAATCATTACCACAGACAGCCTATATCCATTTCCACAACCTATATTCATTCCATAAGCATATTCCCATACCAAAACCTGTACCCATTCCAACATCCTGTACCCATTCCAACAATATGTACACATTTCCAAACATGCATCAATTCCCATAACCCTTATATGCACAAGTATACCCCTTCAAGCAACCTGTACACATATCCAAACCTATACATACCCTTTCTCATAACCAGTATCCATGTCCTCAACTGGCAACCATA
This sequence comes from Phodopus roborovskii, assembly GCF_943737965.1. Lineage (NCBI taxonomy): Eukaryota > Metazoa > Chordata > Mammalia > Rodentia > Cricetidae > Phodopus > Phodopus roborovskii. The sequence continues at coordinate 1,518,765 of NW_026125665.1, read as the reverse complement.
CCTAATCCTGTATTCATTCCTCTACGTCCTAAAACCATTTCTCCATCTTTTATCTTCTTTTTTTCTTTTTTCTTTTTATTTTACATATCGATTCCAATTTCCCCTCCCTCCCTCTCTCCCTGTCTCCCATCCTCCCATGTCCCCAACTACCCTCCCCTCCCCCATCCACATACAGGGTGATGCCTTCTAGGGGGGGATCATCTACATCTGTCAAGTCATGTGGAGTAGAGACTAGGCCCTCCCTCCTGTCTCTAGGTTAAGGCAATATCCCTCCATGGGGGATGTACTCCCAAAGTCCTTTTATGCACCAGGGATACATCCTGGTTCCACTGTCAGAGGTCCCTTAGACTGCCCAGGCCTTCTGAGACCCATGTTCAGGGGGTCTGAGTCAGTTCCATGCTGGATTCCCAGCTATCAGTCTGGAGGCCCGTTAGCTCCTCCTTGTTCAGGTCAGCTGTCTCTATGTGTTTCCACAACCTGGTCTTGTCCTCCCTCTCTGCATCTGGATTAAAGTTCGGCTCGGTGGTTACCAGTGGGTGTCTGTTTCTGTTTCCATCAGCTGCTAGGTGCGGGTTCTATATTGGTGGATAAGTTAGTCATGGATCTCATTATCAGGGAAAGGCATTTATGATAGCCTTTCCACTGTTGGTCAAATTGTTAGTTGGGGTCAGTCTTGTAGGTCTCTGGACATTTCCTTAGGTTCAGTTTTCTCTTCAAACCTATGATAGCTCCCTCTTTTATGTTTTCTCTCTCTCTCTCTCTCTCTCTCTCTCTCTCTCTCTCTCTCTCTCTCTCCTCTATTCTTCCCCTAACTCAATCTTCCTAGTCCCACGTGATTTCCTCTCCTCCCCTTCTCTTTTTCCTAGTTCCCTCTCCGTTCACTGCACCCCCACTCCCAATATGCTCAAGAGATCTTGTCCCTTTCCCCTTCTGTGAGGAACCTTATATGAATCTCTTAGAATCCTGGGTACAGGAGACCACTACCTGAACATAACTCCAGGGCACAGACATTGAGAGCAACAATTAATAAATGGGACCTCTTCAAACTTATTAGCTTCTGTAAGGCAATGGACACAGTGGACAAGACCAAATGGCAGCCCACAGACTGGAAAAAGATTTTCACCAATCCTACATCTGACAAAGGGCTGATCTCCAAAATATACAAAGAACTCAAGAAACTAGTCACCAAAAAAACAAATAACCCTATTTAAAAATGGGGTACAGAACTGAAGAAAGAATTCTCAATAGAGGAAATCAGAAAGGCTGAAAGACACTTAAGAAAGTGCTCAACACCCTTAGCTATCAAGGAAATGCCAATCAAAACAACTTTGAGATACCATCTTACCCCTGCCAGAATGGCTAAAATTAGAAACACCAATGACGACTCATGCTGGAGAGGATGTGGAGAAAGTGGAACACTCCTCCACTGCTGGTGGGAGTGCAAACTCATACAGCCATTTTGGAGATCAGTATGGCGGTTCCTCAGGAAAATGGAAAGTAGTTTACCACAGGACCTGGCAATCCCCCTCTTAGGCATACACCCAAATGATCCACATCCATGCAACAAAGACATGTTCATAGCAGCACTATTTATAATAGCAAGAACCTGGAAGCAACCTAGATGCCCCTCAATTGAAGAATTGTTAATGAAGATGTGGCACATCTACACAATGGAGTACTACTCTGCAGAAAAAAAAATGGAATCTTGAAATTCGCAGGCAAGTGGATGGAACTTGAAGAAACCATCCTGAATGAAGTAACCCAGTCACAAAAGGAGGAATATGGTATGTACTCGCTCATATATGGATTTTAGACCTAGAGCAAAGGATCACCAGCCTACAATTCACACCACCAGAGGAACTAGGATACAAGGTGTATTCTAACAGAGTCATATAAAGTCCCTCACATAACTGGGAAGGGACAAGTCCCCTAGAGCACAGGGGAAGTGGGGGGGCAGTGAATGGAGAGAGAAATAGGAGAAAGCGACGGGGAGGAGAGGAAAGCATATGTGACTAGGAAGATTGAGTCAGGGTAGGAATAGAAGAGAGATAGATAGAAAGAGAGAGAGAGAGAGAGAACATAAAAGAGGGAGCCAATATTGGTTTGAAGAGAAAACTGAACCCAAAGAAAGATCTAGAGACCTACAAGACTGCAGCCAACTAACAATTTGAGCATCTGTGGAAAGGCTACCATAAATGCCCTTCCCAGATAGTGAGATCAACAACTAACTTACCCATGGAGCCCTCATCTAGTACCTGTTGGAAACAGAAGCAAACACCCACACCTAAACACTGAGTCGAACTAGAATCCAGATGCAGATGGAGAAGACAAGACCAGGTTGTGGAAACACATAGAGACAGCTGACCTGAACAAGGAGGAGCTAACGGGCCCCCAGACTGATAGCTGGGAAGCCAGCATGGGACTGACTCAGGCCCCCCTGAATATGGGTCTCAGCCAGAAGGACTGAGCAGTCTAAGGGACCTCAGACAGTGGAACCAGGATGTATCCCTGGTGCACAAAAGGACCTTGCGGACACATCCCCCATGGAGGGATATTGCCTTAACCTAGAGACAGGAGAGAAGCCCTAGTCCCTATTTCAAATGACCTGACAGATCTACATGACCCCACCTGGATGGCATTCCCCTACATGTGGAATTGGGGTGGGGGGATGGGAGGGGAGGGTGGTCAAGGTGCATGTGAGGGGGCAGAGAAGGTAAAAGGGAGGGAGGGATGGAGGGAACTGGCATCGACATGTAAAATAATAAATTAAATAAAAAAATTAAATAAAAAAAAACAGTATCCACATCCTGTACCCTATACAAAGTCCCATAACCATACCAAAACCTGTGCACATTACATACCTTTTATGCAATTCCTAAAATGTGTACCATTATTTACTTCATTTACCCTAGTCAAAACCAAAGAACCAAACAAATGCTGTACCTGTTTGAAAATCCCATGCCCAAAACAAAGCCTGTAGAATTCGGCATTATGTATCAATTTACTACAACCTGACCCATATCTATCTGGTAGCTGTAACCTGTATGGTTTTTCCGCCCGCCGCTGCTGGTCTTGTCCCGCCGCCACGCCGCCAGCCCCAAATAATACACAGAGACTCTGTATTTGGTACAATACTGTTGGCCCTGTTACTTGTTTCTTATCATCTAGCTCTGCCTTAATTATTAACCCATTTCTGCTGATCTATGTATTTCTCTTACCGGGGAGCCGGCGGCATACTGCTTTCTTCAGACTCTCCATCTTGACTCCTCCTTACTACTTCCTCTTTCCTCCTTGTCTCCTAGTCTCTCCTATCTTCCTTTCCTATTGGCCAACAGTGCTTTATTATTAACCAGTATGAGAAACATATATACATAATGGCATCTCCCATCAGGTAGCCATTCCAAAAACATACCCATAACTAATCCTGTACCCATTCCCATAACCTGTTTCCATATTCACATCAAAAACCCATACTCATAACAAAATCTGTAGCCATTCCACATTCTATAAGCTGTCCAACCCCACATCCATACCCAAAACATGTTCCCTTTCCACCCGCTGGACCTTATCCTAAATCTCATACCCAAACCAAATCCTGTAACCCCTCCACATCCAGTAACCTATCAAAAAACTCATACCCATACAAAATTCTGTACCCATTCCAAATCCTGCACCCTTGGAAATCCTGTACTCTATCCAAAAATCCCATAACCACAGCAAAACCTGTACCCATCCCAAATCCTGTACAAAGTCCCATACGTTTAACTCTTCCATATCCTGTAACCTATCAAAAAACTCCTACACATATCCTGCATATCCTGTGCCTTATCCAAAATCCAATTCCCATTTCAAAACCAGTACCACTTCCAAATCCTGAACCCAATCCAAAACTTTATACACATACCAAAACCTTTACCTATTCTACATACTGTATTTATGAAAAATCCAATATTCATTCCAAAATCTATACCCCTTCCAAATCTTGTCCTGATCAAAAATCCCATAAACATACTAAACCTGTACTCATTCCAAATTCTGGGCCCTATCCAAATACAATACCCATAAAAAACCTGTTCCATGTCCACCTTCTGTACCTTATCCAAAAATCCCATATCAAATTCAAAACCTGTAAAACTTGATTTCAAGAACCTTATCCAAAATCCCATACACAACCATAAACTGTTCTCAATCCAATTCTTGGATCTTATCCACAATCCCATAACTAAACCAACCTATCCAAAACCTCCTACCTACACCAAACATGCAAAAACCTGCACTATATCCAAAATCATATAAGCATACAAGAACCTGTACCCATTCAAAATCCTATAATTTTTACAAAATCCCATACATAAAACATAAAGAATAACCACCCATAAATTATACAAAATCCAATACCCATTCCAAAAAAGTACCATTTCCCAATACTGACCCCTAGAAAAAAATGCATTTCCATACCAAAATATGTACCCTTTCAAAATCCTGTACCCTATTCAAAATTCCACACAAATACTAAAACCTGTACCAGTTCCTAATCCTGAATCTTATCCAAAATAAAATAAGCATTACCAAAACCTGTACCAATTCCAAATCATGAATATGATCTAGAATCCTATACAGAAGCCAAAATCTTTAACCCTTCCATATCATGTAAATGATCCAAAAAATCCGACCCAGACCAAATCCTGGAACCATTTCAAAACCTGCAATGTTTTATCATCCTCAACACTATCAAAATCCATAAACATATCAAAACATGAACCCATCCAAAACCCGGAACTCTATCGAAAATCCAATATCCATACACAAAACTGGTCCCTTTCAACCTCCTGTAAGCTTATCCAAAACCCCAGACTGATTCCCAAACCTGCACCATATCCAAATTGTCATAACCATTCCAAAACCTGTACCAATTTGAAATTCTGTACTCTGTTCAAAATCACATACAAATACCAAAACATTCACTCATTCCAAATCCTATACACTAACCAAAATCCCATAACAAATCCAAAACCTGTATTCGAAACCCCGAACCCAGTAGAAAAGCCCATACCCATTGTATACCTGTACACATTCCAGATGCTGTAACCTAACCAAAATCCAGTACTAAAACCAGACCTATACATAAGAAGTCCTGTACCCTAACAAAAAATCCATACCCACACCAAAACCTTTACCATTCTATATCCTGTACGCCATCCACATCCCATACCTATACTAAAACCTTTATCAAACAAAAACCTATACAGTAATATTAATTCCATACCCACACAAAAACCTGTACCCATTTCAAATCCTTAACCTTATCCAAAATCCCATACCCATTCCAAAACCTGCACCCATTCCAAATCCTGTACCAATTCCAAATCCTGTACCTTATTCAAAATCCCCTACCCACATCAAAACCTGTACCAATTCAGAATCATGAACCGTAGCCAAAATCCCATACACATTACAAAACCTGCACCCATTCCAAATCCTGTACCGTATCCAAAATCCCATACCCATTCCAAAATTGGTACTCATTTGAAATCCTGTACCCTATTAAAAATCCCATATCTATTCCAAATCCTGTATCCCATTCAAATCCCATACCAATACAAAAACATTTACCATTCCAAATCCTGTACCCTATCCAAAATCCCATACCCACACCAAAACCTGTACCAATTCCAAATTCTGAACCCTATCCAAATTCCCTTACCCATTCATAAACCTGTACCCATCCCAAACCATGTACCTGATTCAAAACCTGTACAATATTAAAAATCCCATAGTATTTCCAAAGTCTGTACCTCATCCAAATACCATACCCATACCAAAATTTTACCACTCTAAATTCTGTACCTATCCAAAGTCCCATACCCACACAAAATATGTCTCCATTACAAATCCTGAACCGTATCAAAAAACCCATAACCATTCCAAAACATGTACAAATTCCAAATCCTCTACCAAAGTCAAAACCTCATACCCGTACCAAAATCTATACACATTACAAAGCCTGAACCCTATTCAAAAACTGATACCCAAACCAAAACCTGTAACCACTACAAATCCTGTACCCTATTCAAAATCCCAAACCTACACCAAAACCTGTACCCATTCCAAATGGTAAACCCTGTCCAAAATACCATACTCATTCCAAAACCTGTACCCACAACAAATCCTGTACCCATCCAAAATCCCATACTCATTCCAAAACCAGTACCCATTCCAAATACTGTACACTATCCAAAATCCGATTCTGATTCCAAAACCTGTACCCATTTCAAATCCTGAACCCTATAAAAATGCCATACCAAAACTAAAACCTGTACTTATTCCAAATACTGTTCCCTACTCAAAAACCTGTTCCCAATCCAAAAATTGTACTCATTCCTAATCCTGTCCACTCTCCAAAATCCCATACCTATTCCAAAACCTGTACCCATAGAAATCCTATTTCCTTTCCAAACCCTGGACCCATTGCAAATCCTATACACTTTCCAAATCCTATTCCTATTCTAAATCCTGAACCCTATCCAAAATCCCATACCCTTGCCAAAATTGTTCACATTCCAAATAATGTACCCATTCCAAATCCATTACCCTATCCAAAAATCATTCCCAAACCAAAACCTGTACCTGATTGTAATCCTGTCCAATATCCAAAATGCCATACCGATTCCAAAACCTGTACCCATTCTAAATCCTATTCCCATTCAAATCCTGTACCCTATCCAAAATCCCATACTGATTTCAAAACCTGTATCCACTCCAAATCCTATTCCCTTTCCAAATTCTGAACAGTCTCTAAAATTCCAACCCTTTCCAAAACTTGTACCCATCCAAATTCTGTACCCATTCCAAATTTGTTCCCATTCCCAATCCTGTACCCTATCCAAAATCCCGTACTGATTACATGAACCCTACACAAAATCCAATACCCTTTCAAATCCTGTACCCATTCCAAATCCTTTACACTATCCAAAAATCCATTCCCAAACCAAAACCTGTACCCATTGAAAATTCTGTACACTTTCCAAATCCTCTACCCATTCCAAATCCTGTACACATTCAAAATCATTTACCCTACCAAAAACCCTTTCCATAATCAAAACCGGTACCCATTCCAAATCCTGTACCTGTTACAAATTTATTTTTAATTTATTATTTTACATGTTGATGCCAGTTCCCTCTCCCTCCCTCTCTCCCTCCCTCCCTTTTACCCTCTCTGCACCCTCACATGCACCTTGACCACCCTCCCCTCCCATCCCCCCACCCCAATTCCACATGTAGGGCAATGCCATCCTGGTGGGGTCATGTAGATCTGTCAGGTCATTTGAAGTAGGGTCTAGGACTTCTCTCCTGTCTCTAGGTTAAGGGAGTATCCCTCCATGGGGGATGTATTTACAAGGTCCTTTTGTGCACCAGGGATACATCTGGTTCTACTGTTTGAGGTCCCTTAGACTGCTCAGTCCTTCTGGCTGAGACCCATATTCAGGGGGGCCTGAGTCAGTCCCATGCTGGATTCCCAGCTATCAGTCTGGGGGCCCATCAGCTCCTCCTTGTTCAGGTCAGCTGTCTCTATGTGTTTCTACAATCTGTTCTTGTCCTCTCCATCTGCATCTGGATTCTAGTTCGACTCAGTGTTTAGGTGTGGGTGTTTGCTCCTGTTTCCAACAGGTATTAGATGAGGGCTCCATGGGTAAGTTAGTTGTTGATCTCACTATCCGGAAAGGGCATTTATGGTAGCCTTTCCACAGATGCTCAAATTGTTAGTTGGCGGCAGTCTTGTAGGTCTCTAGACCTTTCTTTGGGTTCAGTTTTCACTTCAAACCAATAATGGCTCCCTCTTTTATGTTCTCTCTCTCCCTCCCCCCTCCTGTCTTCTATTCCTACCCTGACTCAAACTTCCTAGTCACATGTATTTTCCTCTCCTCCCCCTCTCTTTCTCTTACCCTATTCCAAATTTTGTACATTATCCCACAATGAATTACCAAACCAAAGCCTGTACAGATTCCTAATACTGTCCACTATCCAAAATGCCATACCGATTCCAAAACCAGTACCCATTCAAATTCCTATTCCCATCCCAAATCCTGAACCCTATCCAAAATCCCAAACCTTTGCAAATCCTGTACCCAATCCAAATCATGTACCCTATCCAAAAACCCAATCCCAAACCAAAACCTGCAAATATTCCTAATGTATTACCCTATCAAAACTCAGATATACTGATTCCAAAACTTGTGCCCATTCCAAATCCTATTCCCATTCCAAATACTGAACCCTATCCAAAATCCTATACCCCTTTCAAATCCTGTACTCATTCAAAATCCTATATCCAATCCAAAAACATATTACTTAACCAAAATCTGTACCCATTGCAAATCCTGTACTCTTTCCAAATCCTATTCCCATTCCAAATCCTGAACCCTATGCAAAACCCCATACCCTTTCCAAAACTGTATGCATTCCAAATCCTATACCCATTCCAAATCATGTACCCTATCAAAAAACCCATTCCCTAACCAAAAACTGTGACCAATGCAAATCCTGTACTCTTTCAAAATCCTATTTTCTTTCCAAATTCTGCACCCATTCCAAATTCTGTACCCTATGCAAAAATCCATTCCCAAACCAAAACATGTATGGATTCAAAATCCTGTACCTTATCCAAAACCCAACTCACAAAACAAAACCTGTACCCATTCGAAATCCTATTCCCATTCCAAATCCTGTACCCATTCCAAATCTTTACCATATCAAAAATCCAATTACCTAACCAAAACCTGCACCCATTCAAAAATCTGTATGCAATCCAAATCCTGTACCCTGTCCAAAAATCCATTCCAAAGCCATAACAATACCAAATCCTGTACCCTACCAAAAAACCCATTCCCAATCAAAAACTTCTAGCTGTTCCTAATCCTGTCCGCTAACCAAAATCCCATACCGATTTCAAATCTTGTACCTATTCCAAATCCTATTTCCATTCCAAATCCTGAACCCTATCCACAATCCCAACCCTTTCCAAACCTGTACCTAATCCAAATCCTGTACACATTCCCAATTATGTTACCTACCCAAAATCCCATACGGATACCAAAACCTGTACCCATTTGACATACTATTCCCATTCCAAATCCTGAACCCTGCCCAAAATCCAAAACCTTTCCAAAACCTGTACCCATTCCAAATCCTGTACTTTATCCAAAAACCCATTCCCAAACCAATACATACAAACATTCCCAATCATGTATCCTATCCAAATTCCCATACTGATTCTAAAACCCATACCCATTCCAAATCTTATTCCCATTCCAAATATTGAACCCTATTCAAAATCCCATACCCTTTCAAATCCCGTACCCATTCCAAATCCTGTACCCATGACAAATACTGTACCCATTCCAAATACTTTATCCTATCAAAAAACCCATTCTCTAACCACAACCTGTACCCATTCCAAATCCTATACACATTTTAAATCCTGAACCCTATCCAACACCCCAACCAACCCTTTCCAAAACCTGAAACCATTCCAAAACCTGTACTCATTCCAAATCCTGTACCCTATACAAAAATGCATAGTGAAATCAAAACCTGCAACCATACCCAATCCTATACCCTCTACAAAATCTCGTATTGATTCAAAAAACCTGTACCCATTCCAAATCCTATATCCATTCCAATCCTATAACCTATTGAAAAATCCATCCCCAAACCAAAACCCGTTCTGATTCCAAATCCAGTACCCCAACCAAAAACCCATTCCTAATCCAAAACCTTCCTGTACCCAATCCCAACCTGTACCCATTCTAAATCCAGTACCATATCCCAAATCCCATTCTCAAACCAAAACCTGTATGCATTGCAAATTTTCTTCCCTATCCAAATCCCATACCGATTCCAAAACCAGTACTCATTCCAAATCCTATTCCCATTTCAAATCCTGATCCCTAGCCAAAACCATACCCTTTCAAATCCTGTACACATTCCATATGCTGTAATCATTCCAAATCATTTACACTATCAAAAATCCTTTCCCTATCCAAAACCTGTACCCATTCTAAATCCTATTCCCATTCCAAATCCTGAACCCGAATCCAAATTCCATACCCTTTCCAAACATGTACCCATTCTAAATCCTGTACACATTCTCATTTCTGTACCGAATTACAAACCCATTTCCAAACCAAAACCTTTAACATTTCACAATCCTGTACCTTACCCAAAATCCCATACCGATTCGAAAACCAGTATCCATTCGAAATCCTGATCCTTATGCAAAATCCCAACCCTTTGCAAAACCTGTAATAACCATTCCAAATCATGCACCCATTCCAAATCTGCACCCAAACAATATCCAAAAACCGAATCCTGATCCATCACCAGCAACCATTCACAATGCTGTACCCTATCTAAAATCCCAACGCTTTCCAAAGCCAGTTCCTAATCTCATTCCTGTACCCATTCCAAAACCTGTACCAAATCCAAACCCTGTATCCTGTCCAAATCCGAATCCTTTCCAAAACCTGTACCTATTCCAATTCCTGTATCCATTCCAAATCCTGTACCCTATCCAAAAACCCCTTCCCAAACCAAAACCTGCAACCATACCAAATTCTGTACCCCAATCAAAATCCCATACTGATCAAAAACCTGTACACACTCCAAATCGTATTCCCATTCCAAATTCTGAATCCAAATCCAAATCCCAACCCTTTCCAAACCTGTACACGTTCCAAATCCTGTATACATTCCAAATCCTGTACCTAATTCCAAATCCCATTCCCAAACCAAAACCTGTACCCATTTCAAATCCTGTACCCATTCCAAATCCAGAACTCTATTCAAGAACCGATTCTGATCCAAACCCTGAAACGATTCCCAATCCTGTAACCTGTCCAAAATCCCACACTGATTCCAAAACCTGTAACCACTCCAAATCCTATTCCCATTCCAAATCCTGAATCCTATCCAAAATCCCAAACCTTTCTAAAGCCAGTACCTGATCCCAATCCTGTACCCATTCCAAAATCTGTACCCAATCCAAATCCTGTACCCTGTCCAAATCTGAACCCTTTCCAAAACCTGTATCTATTTCAAATCCTGTACCCATTCTAAATGCTGTACCCTATCCAAAACCCCTTCCTGCTAGGAGTGGGTTTTCCCTGCTGGACCACTGGTGCCAGAGCTGCGCCAGCCACAAATATCACACAGAGACACTGTATTAGATATAATTCTGTAGGCCAGTTACTAGTTTCTTGTCGGCTAGCTCTGTCTTAAATATTAACCCATTTCTATTAATTATTTCCACATGTTCCTAATTTACCGGAGAGAGAGCCTGGACCTCTCTTCTCTAAGTCTTTACATGCTGACTCCTCCCTAGTCCTTCCTGGAATCCTCCGTGTTTCCTAGTCCCGCCTATTTTGCTTTCCTATTGGCCAACAGTGCTTTATTCATGTACCGATAAGAGAAACATTTATAGAATGACATCTCCCATCATCTCCTATTCTCTGTCTAGAATAAAAAGAAGGGGTTTTAACCTTAGCATAGTAAAATATATCACACAACAGTTTTCAAATAAGAACCACAGTTAACAATGTTCACTCCATGAACATTTAGTAATATTTAAAGAAAATATTCCATCTATCCTATCTTTGTGAGTCTAAAGTCCTATATGTAACTTATTTTTAATCCTAACTAAGGAAAACTATAACCATAACTATCTGTCTTCAACTCCATCAAAGACCACATAAGGATAATATATAAACTCTAGATATGACAGAGACAACTCGCCTGGTCAGTCACCTGAAGTTCTTCTGTAATCTTTCATCTTTAGCACATAGGCCATAGTGTGTCTGGCAGACTCCTCAGCAAAGCAGGAAACTTTAAACTGTCCATCTGTATTGGCAGTTTGTCAGTCATTTTTCTCTGTGTCCTGCAGACTGTCTGACAGACTCTTCCATGAAGCAGGAATCCTGTAGCAAATGTTCATCTTGTATCAGCAGTCACTTCTCTGTGGGTCCTGCATGTCCAGTTTATAGAGAACAAAGTCAAACAAGTCCAGACAGGAGCGGTATCTTGCCCAAATGGCTAGTCTTGCCATATTGAAAGCAAACTCCATAACGAGTTACTTCGATGCCCATCTTCCTTTCTGATGCAGGTGGTGTTGCCAGGAGCATTTATGCCTCACTATCAAGAAAAATCCTAAACCATTTTAAATGCCATATTCTGTAGGTCTTTGAAAGTTTTGAAGAATGCCTATCCATGTCAAATAAGTCTTGAAAACCTAACTAACTTTAAGTTTTGACCATCATAGGTAACTTGCACATTATATTTTTAAATGAGCTATATAAACACAATACCTAAACAAGAGGAGAAATGTACATATCACAAAATTGACCTTAAAGTGTATCAATAAATTAAAATCCATTTTAAAGCAAAGAATTTATAACTATACGATAATATCCTTTTTTACCTTTAAAAAAATATTGATTGTGATTATGATTATTAACCATTTATAACTAACCCCATTTAAATGAAAACAAACATTTATAGACAATATTTGGGAATTTGGGCATCGTTCTTTCCAAACTGCTTCCTGCTGGTAGGGGGACCCTTAGATGATGAAGAAATCCTGGCTGCAAGGCTACCTTGTCCCAGATGTTTTAAATATTTGATCACCTGGGACGCTGTTTCAGGGGTCTGGCTTGATTAAACCATATTAATATTGAAGGAATCCATAGCTTATTTTCTGTGGAAACAAAAACGGAAATCCTTTTCCCAGTAATTTGTCCTTAGACTTAAATTTTGAAGTCAAAGCATTTTTAAAATATATAAATTGAATTAATCCAGCAGCATTTCCCTTAACAGTTGTTATTTCCTCAGCAGTCAAATGATACAAAGACAATATAACACCATATAGTATCAAGATTCTCTCTGTGCTTTCCATCTTTACATGGCTTTTTATTACTCTATTTCTTCTACTTCGATTTTTTTTCTTTTTTTGAGACAGGGTTTCTCTGTGTAAATTTTATCTGTCCTGGAATTAACTCTGTATACCAGGTTTACTTTGGGATCACAGAGATCTGCTTGCCTCTGTCTCCCAAGTGTTATAATTAAAGGTGTGTGTCACCACATCCAGCTACTCTCTTTTTATTATTCTTTTTAAAATCATTTTATCCTGTTTATTTTTCTCTCCCAAGCCTATGTATATTTTAAAACACACTGTAAATCTTTAGAGGTTTTTCATAATCTGAATCTTTATCTTTTTGTAGCCATGAGTCTTATCTGGTAAACAACAACATTGCTAAAATGAAAGTCATAGCTGTATTAGCCGTGGTCTATCAAAGATGGCGGCGGGTAATTTTACCGTCAGAACTGAGAGCTGTGTTCACCGCCTGGGTCTGCTGGTTTGGAGAGGTGGTCATTGCCATTGCCAGCTCTCATGCACATCATTCAGTTGTTAGCAGTGCTTCTTAAAAGCCTTGCAGGTTTTTTGTTTGTTTGTTTGCCGCTTATGCTGAGTCAGGAAACCTCCCTTAAAGGAGCCGCACAAATCTCTGCTTGTCTCTAGCAAAACAGAGTCCAACCGAGAAAGATGCTGCTACCAGGAAGCCTTGCTTGTCTCTGTTCTTCTGTTTCTAAAACCCATTCTTAAGCTTTTGTTAAGTTTTAAGTGGAAGTCCTTATCAGCCACGTTGAAGGTGCCATTATGTTAAGAGTTTGCTTTTCAGTTGGTCTGGATCCACAGCTGTGCCAGCCCCAAATAACACACAGAGATGCTGTATTAGATATAATTCTGTAGGCCAGTTACTAGTTTCTTATTGGCTAGCTCTGTCTTAAATATTAACCCATTTATATTAATCTAAGTATTTCCACGTAGTCTTATCTTACCGGAGAGAAGCCCTGAACCTCTGTTCTCTTAAGTCTTTACATGCTGACTCCTCCCTACTAATTCCTCAAATCCTCCTTGTTTTCTAGTCCCACCTATCTTGCTTTTCTATTGGCAAACAGTGCTTCATTAACCAATAAGAGAAACATATTTACAGAATGACATCTCCTATCACCTTCCCAAACCAAAACCGTCAACCATACCCAATCCTGTATCCCAATCAAAATCCCAAACTGATTAAAAAACCTATACCCATTCCAAATCCTATTCCCATTCCAAATCCTAAACCTGAATCTAAATCCCATACCCTTCCCAATCGTGTACCCTTTCCAAATCCTGTACCCATTCTCATTCCTGTACCTAATTCCAAGTCCCATTCCAAAACCAAATCCTGTACCCATTCATAATACTGTACCCTATCCAAAACCCATTTCCAAACCAAAACCTGCAACCATACCCAATCCTGTACTCGAAAAAAAATCCCGTACCCTATCCAAATTCTCATACCGATTCCAAAACCAGTATACATTCCAAATCCTGATCCTTATCCAAAATCCCAACCCTTTCCAAAACTGTACTCTATTCAAATCCTGTACCCATTCCAAATCCCGAATGCTATCATAAAACTGATTCCTGAATCAAAACTTGCAACCATTCCTAATCCTGTACCCTATCCAAAATCGAACACTGATTCCAAAACCTGTACCCACACCAAATCCAATTCCCATTCCAAATCCTGAACCCTATCCAAATTCCCACCGATTTTCAAAACCTGTACCCATTCGTAATCCTGTACCCATTACAAATCCTATACTCAAACTAAATACTGTACCCTATCAAAAATCCAAACCCATTCTAAAACCTATACCTATTCCAAATCCTGTACCCAATCTTAATCCTGTACCCTATCCAAAACCCATTCCCAAACCAAAACCTGCAACCATACCCAATCCTGTACCCCAATTATAATACCGTACTGATTAAAAAACCTGTACCCATTGCATCCTATTCCCATTCCAAACCTGAATCCAAATCTAAATCCCATATCCTTTCCAAACCTGTATCCGTTCCAAATCCTGTAGCATTTTCATTCCTGTACCTAATTCTAAATCCCATTTCCAAACCAAAACCTGCAGCCCATACCCTATTCTCTACCCCAATAAAAGTCCCGTACAGATTCAAAAACGTGTACCCATTCCAAATCCTATTTCCATTCCAAATCCTGAATCCGAATCTAAATCCCATACCCTTTTCCTTACCAAAACCTGTACCCATTACAATACCTATACCCATTCCAAAAACTGTACCCAATCTTAATCCTGTACCCTATCCAAAACCCATTCCCAAACCAAAACCTGCAAAAATACCCAATCCTGTACCCCAATAAAAATCCCTTACCGATTCAAAAACCTGTCCACATCCAGAGCGCTCTTGGGGCTCTGATACACACCCACACACCCCCACCAAGAGGCTGCCCTCCCCCTACCCTGTGCCCTACCCTGCCCACTGTCCCACCACTCTGGTTGAGCACTGGGACAGAGGGTGGAGCCATCAATCCTGCCACCTTCAGGGAACTTCCTGGAGCTGCTCTGAGCACATTAGACCTGCCTATCCACGCAGGACCACCCAGAATCCCTGCCTGCTTGGTCTCTGATCCAGACTACAGGTCCTCTGCCTGAGTTCCAGGCCCCACCCAGAGATCTGCCTTTCCCCGTGGAGCCATTCTGAGTTTCTGTGGGCTGGATCCTTGACTCCCATCGCTGGGCCTCTGCTAAAGAGACCTCAGCTGGAGAGTGTCAGGCCCAGGCTAGATCTGCCTATAGGCACGTGGAGCATCCTGAGTCCCAGCCTTCAGGATCTTTGACCCCCATTGCCAATCTGCTGGAGCATGATCTTTGACGCCCATCGCCAGGCTCCTGCCTGAGGAGAGACCTCCTAGAGAGCTTGATCCACCCAGAGCTACAGACATCGAACCTCTGACCCACACAAGCCCACCTGGGGAGTACCACAGAGGGAGACCCCACCAACATCTACTGGAAGAAGCTATGGGAAGACGGCAATACAAGAAAACACCTAACAACAGAAAGACAAGCATGACACCCCCAGAATCAAGGGACTCTACACCAACTAGACCTGAACACAACAAAGTAGATGAAGCAGAAGAAAATGACTTAAAAATTATCGTCATAAAAATGATAGAGGCCCTTAACGATGATGTGAGAAAATCTTTTACAGAAATGCAAGAAAAAACAAATTAAAAAATGGGAAGAAATGAACAAATTTCTTAAAGAAAGTATAGAAAGCCAAGAAAAAACAATTAAACAGGTGAAGGAAACAGTTCAAGACTTGAAAACTAAAATAGAGACAATAAAGACAACACAAACCGAAGGAATGCTGGAAATAGAAAAACTGGGTCAACGATCGGGAACTACAGACACAAGCATAACCAACAGAATTCAAGAGATGGAAGAGAGAATCTCAGGCGTGGAAGATAAACTAGAGGAAATAGATTCATTGACCAAAGAAAATCTTAAATCCAACAAATCCTTAACACAAAACATGCAGGACTTGTGGGACACAGTGAAAAGGCCAAACCTAAGAATAATAGCCATTCCAAATCTTTATCCATTCCAAATCCTGTACCCTGTCCAAAAATCCCTTCTCAAACCAACACCTGTAACCATTCTCAACCCTTTACCCTATCCAAAATCCCATACCGATTCCAAAACCTGTACCATTCCGAATCCTATTCCCATCAGAAATATTGAACCCTATTCAAAATCTCATACCCTTTCAAATCCTGTTTGCATTCCAAATCCTGTACCTAATATAAATCCCATTCCCAAACCAAAACCTGTACCCATTCCAAATCCTATTCCCATTCCATATCCTGAACCTGAATCCAAATCCCATACCCTTTCCAAACCTGTACCCCTTTCAAATCCTGTACCCATTCCCAATCCTGTACCTAATTCCAAATACCAGTCCCAAACCAAAACCTGTACCCAAATCAAATCTTGTACCCTATCAAAAATCCCATACCAATTCCAAAACCAGTATCCATTCCAAATCCTGAACCTTACCCAAAATTCCAACCCTTTCCAAAACTTTGTCTATTCCAAATTCTGTACCCATTCCAAATTCTGAACCCTATACAAAATCCCAACCCTTTCCAAAGCCAGCTCCTAATCCCATTCCTGTACCCATTCCAAAACCTGTACCCAATCCAAATCCTGTACCCTATCAAAACCCTTCCCAAACCAAAACCTGCAACCATACCCAATCCTTTACCCCAATAAAAATCCTGTATCGATTCAAAACCTGTACCCATTCCAAATCCTGAAACTGAATACAATTACCATACCCGTTCCAAAGCTATACCCGTTTCAAATCCTGTACCCATTTCAAATTCTGTACCTAATTCCAAATCCCATTCCTAAACCAAAACCTGTACCCATTCACATTCCTGTACCCTATCCAATATCCCATACCGATTCCAACACCAGTATACATTCCAAATCCTGAACCCTATCCAAAATCCCAATACTTTCCAATACCTGTACCCATTCCAAATCCCGAATGCCAAAAACTAATTCCTGATCCAAAATCTGCAACAATTCCCAATCCTGTACCCTGTCCAAAATCCCACACTGATTCCAAACCCTGTACCCACTCCAAATCCTAGTCCCATTCCAAATCGTGAACTCTATCCAAACTCCCAGCTCTTTCCAATGCCAGTACCTAATTCCAATCCTGTAACACCTTCCAAATCCTGTACCCAATCAAAATCCTGTACCCTATCCAAATTGGAACCCTTTCCAAAACCTGTACCTATTCCAAATCCTGCACCCAATCTTAACCCTATTCAAAACCCATTCCCAAACCAAAACCTGCAACCATACCTAATCCTGTATCCCAATCAAAATCCTGCACCGATTCAAAAACCTGTACCCATTCCAAATCCTATTCCCATTCCAAATCCTGTACCTGAATCCAAATCCCATATTGGTCCAAACCTGTACCGGTTCCAAATCCTGTAATTCCAAATCCCATTCCCAAACCAAAATCTATATCCATTCACATTTCTGTACGCTACCCAAAATCCCTTACTGATTCCAAAACCAGGATACATTCCAAATCTTGAACCGTATCCAAAATCCCAACATTCTCCAAAACTTGTACCCAAAACAAAACCTTGACCCTTCCAAATCCTGTGCCGTATCCAAAAATCCTTTTCCATACGAACACCTGCATCCATTCCCAATCCTTATTTACCATATTTAAATCCCATACCTATTCCAAAACCTGTACCCATTCCAAATTCTTTTCCCCTTCCAAATATTGAACTCTATCCAAAATCTCATACCCTTTCAAATCCTGTACCCCTTCCTAATCCTTTTCCCTATCCAAAAACCCATTCCCTTCCCAAAACCTGTACCCATTCCAAATCCTGTACCCAATCTTAATCCTGTACTCTATCAAAAACCCATTCCCAAACCTCAACCTGCAACCTTACCGAATCCTATACCCCATTAAAAATCCCACACCGATTTCAAAACCTGTACCCATTCCAAATCCTGAACCCGAATCTAAATCCCATACCCTTTCCAAACCTCTACCCGTTCCAAATCCTGTACCCATTCTCATTCCTGTACCTAATTCTAAATTTCATTTCCAAACCAAAGGCTGTACACATTCACAATCCTGTACCCTATCCAAAATCCAATACTGATTCCAAAACCAGTATCCATTTCAAATCCTGATTTTTATCCAAAATCCCAACCCTTTCAAAAACCTGTACCCATTCCAAATCCCAAACGCTATCCAAAAACCGATTCCTGAATCAAAACCTGCAACGATTTCCAGTCCCTTACCTGTCCAAAATCCCACACTGATTCCAAAACCTGTACCCACAGCAAATCCTATTCCCATTCAAATCCTGAACCCTATACAAAATCCCAACCCTTTCCAAAGACAATACATAATCCTAATCCTGTACCCATTCCAAATCCTGTATCTAATCCAAATCTTGTACTCATTCCAAGTCCTGTACATAATTTCAAATCCCTTTCCCAAAACAAAACCTTTGTGATGGGAGATGTCATTCTGTATATGTTTCTCATACTGGTTAATAATAAAGCACTGTTGGCCAATAGGAAAGGAAGATAAGAGGGACTGGGAGACAAGGAGAAAATAAAAAGTAGGAAGGAGGAATCAAGATAGAGAGTCTGGAGAAAGCAGTATGCCGCCGGCTCCCCGGTAAGAAAAATACATAGATCAACAAAAATGGGTTAATAATTAAGGCAGAGCTAGCCGATAAGAAACAAGTAACCGGGCCAACAGTATTGTATCAAATACAGAGTCTCTATGTATTATTTGGGGCTGGCGACATGGCGGCGGGACAAGACCGGACAACGACAGACAGAAAAACCTGTACTCGTTACACCTTTGTCCATTTACATTACTGTACCCTAACCAAAATCCCATACAGATTCCAAAACCTAAATGCATTCCAAATCCTGAACCATCTCTGAAATCCCAACCTTTTCCAAAACCTGTACCCATTCCAAAACCTTTACTTCTTCCAAATCCTGAACCCTATCCAAAAACCCATTCCCAAACCAACAACTGCACCCATTCCAATACTTTATCCTATCCAAATTCCCATACCAATTCCAAAACCTCCCATTCCAAATCCCATTCCCATTAAAAATATTGAACCCTATCCAAAATCCCATACGCTCTCAAATTCTCTACCCATTCCAAATCCTGGACCAATTACAAACACTTTACTGTATCCAAAAAAAAAAAAAAAAAAAAAAAAAAAACCCATTCCCTAACCAAAACCTGTACCCATTCCAAAACCTATACCCATTCCAAATCCTGATTTCTATACAAATTCTCAACTCTTTCCAAATTCTGTACTTATTCATAATCCTGTACCCATTTCAAATCCTGTGCCCAAACCAAATCCTGTACCATATTTAAATCCAAACTCATTCCAAAACCTGTACCTATTACAAATCCTGTACCCAATCTTAATGCTGTACCCTATCCAAAACCCATTCCCAAACCAAAACCTGTAACCAACCCAGTCTTGTACCCCAATCAAAATCCTGTATCGATTCAAAACCTGTACCCATTCCAAATCCTGTTCCCATTCCAAATCATGAAACTGAATACAATTACCATACCCGTTCCAAAGCTGTACCCATTCCAAATCCTGTACCCATTTAAAATTCTGTACCTAATTCCAAATCCCATTCCTAAACAAAAACCTGTACCCATTCACATTCCTGTACACTACCCAAAATCCCATTTTGATTCCAAAACCAGGATGCATTCCAAATCCTGAGCTGTATCCAAAATCCCAATGTTTTCCAATATGGGTACCCATTCTAAATCCTTTACCCAGTACAATGCTGCCCTATCAAATAACCTGTTCTAAACCAACACCTGCAACCATTCCCAATCCTTTACCCTATCCAACGTCCCATACCGATTTCAAAACCATTACCCATTCCAAATCCTGATCCTTATCTAACATCCCAACCCTCTCCAAAACCTGTACACATGCCATGTTCTTTACCCATTCCAAATCCCAAACACTATCCAAAAACCAATTCCTGATCCAAAACCTGCAACCACACCCAATCCTATACCCCAATAAAACCCCTGTACCGATTCAAAAAACTGTACCCATTCCAAATCCTATTCCCATTCCATATCCTGAACCCGAATCCAAATCTCATACTGTTCCAAACCTGTACCCATTCAAAATGCTGTCCTCATTCCAAATCCTGTAGCTAATTTCAAATGACATCCCCAAACCAAAACCTGTACCCATTCACATTCCTGTACCCTATCCAAAATCCCATTCCGATTCCAAAACCAGTATCCATTCCAAATTCTGAACCATACCCAAAATTCCAACCCTTTCCAATACTGGTACCCATTATAAATCCTGTACCCATTCCAAATCCTGAACACTATCCAAACACTAATTCTTGATCCAAAACCTTCAACCATTCCCAATCCTGTACCCCATCCAAAATCCCGTACCGATTCAAAAACCTGTGCCCATTCCAAATCCTGATTCCCTAAATAAATCCAATACCCTTTCAAAGCCTGTACCTATTCCAAATCCTGTATCCATTACAAATCCTATAACGTATCTAAAAATCCATTCCCAAATCCAAATCCATTCTGATTCCAAATTCTGTACCCTACACAAAAACCCATTCCTAATCCAAAACCTGTACCTAATCCAAACCTGTACACATTTCAAGTCCTGTATTCTGTTCCAAATCCCATTCTCAACCTGAAACCTGTACTCATTGCCAATCTTGCACCCTGTCCCAACATCCTCAACCGATTAAAAAACCTGTACCCATTCCAAATCCTATTATTCCAAATACTGAAACCTATCCAATATCCAATATCCTTTCAAATCCTGTACCCATTCCCAATCCTGTACCCTATCCAAAATCCCATGCCGATTGCAAAACCTGTATCCACTCCAAATCCTAAACCATGTTCATAATCCCAACCCTTTCCAAAACCTGTACCCATTCAAAATCCTATTCCCATTACAAATCTGAATCCTCTCCAAAATCTCATACTTTTTCCAAACTCTGTCCCCATTACAAATCCTTTACCCTATCCAAAACCACTTTCTTTAACCAAAACCTGCAACCATACCCAATCCTGTGCCCTATCCAAAATCCCTTACCATTTCAAAAACCTCTACCCATTCCATATCTGGGACCCATAACAAATCCTATTCCCATTTCAAATACTGAACCCTAGCCAAATCCCATACCCTATCAATTCCTGTACACATTCAAAATCCTGTAACCTATTCCAAATCCTATTCCCGAACCAAATCCTATACCCATTCACAATCCTGTACCCAATCCAAATTCCGATAGCAATTCCAAAACCAGTATCTATTCCAAATCCTGTACCCTATCCAAAATGCCATATGGATTCGTAAACCTGTACCCATTCCAAATCCTATTCCCATTCCAAATATTGAACCCCATTGAAAACCCCATACACTTTCAAATCTTGTACCCCTTCCAAAGTCTGTACCCATTCCAATCCTGTACCCTATCCAAAAACCCATTGCCGAACCAAAATCTGCAACCATACCCAATCCTGTACCCTATCCAAAATCCCATACTGATTAGTAAACTTTTACACATTGCAAATCCTATTCCAAAACTTGAACCCTATCCAAAATCCCATTCCTCTTCAAATCCTGTACCCATTTCAAATCATGTACCCTAACCAAAAATCTACTCCCTAACAAAAATTTGTACCCTTTCCAAATCCTATTCCAAATACTAAACCCTATCAAAAATCCCATACAGATTCCAAAACCTGTATCCATTCCAAATCCTGAACCATATCCAAAATCCCAACCCTTTGCAAGACTTGTACCCATTCCAAATCCTGTACCCTATCCAATATACCATACCGATTCTAAACCTTGTATTGATTCCAAATCCTATTCCCATTCTTTTTTTCTTTCTTTTTTAATGTTTATTTTACATATCGATCCCAGTTCCCTCTTCATCCCTCGCTCCCTCTTTCCCTCTCGTCTACCTTCCATGCCCACCAACCACTCTCCCTTCCCACCCCACCCCACTCCACATGTAGGGTGATGCCTTCCAGGCAGGGCCATCTAAATCTGTCAAGTCATTTGGAATAGGGACTAGGCCTCCCTCTTTTATGGTATCTCTCTCTGTCTCTGTCTTTCTTTCTCTTCTGTCGTCTATTCCTCCCCTGACTCAATCTTCCTAGTCCCACCTGCTTTCCTCCCCTTCTCTTTCTCCTGACTTCCTCTACACTCACTGCCCCCCCCACACACTCCCAATATGCTCAGAAGATCTTGTTCCTTTCCCCTTCTGTGAGGGACCTTGTATGACTCCCTTAGGTTCCACCTTGTATCCTGGTTTCTCTGGCAGTGTGAATTATAGGCTGGTGACCATTTGCTCTAGGTCTAAAACCCATATATGAGTGAGTACATACCATGTTCCTCTCTTTGTGACTGGGTTATCTCCCTCAAGATGGTTTCTTCAAGTTCCATCCACTTGCCTGCGAATTTCAAGATGGCATGTGTTTTGTTTTTTTTTCTGCTGAGTAGTATTCCATTGTGTAAATGGGCCACATCTTCTTTATACATTTTTCAGTTTAAGGCCATCTAGGTTGCTTCCAGGTTCTTGCTATTACAAATAGTGCTGCTATGAACATAGTTGAACAGATGTCTTTGTTGCATGGATGTGGATCATTTAGGTATATGCCTAAGAGGGGGATTTCCGGGTCCTGTGGTTGACCAATTCCAATTTTTCTGAAGAACCCCCATACTGTTCTCCAAAATGGCTGTACAAGTTTGCACTCCCACCAGCAGTGGAGGAGTGTTCCCCTTTCTCCACAACCTCTGCAGCATAAGCTGTCATTGGTGTTTCTAATTTTAGCCATTCTGGCAGGAGTAAATGGTATCTCAGATTGTTTTGATTTGCATTTCCCTGGTGGCTAAGGATGTTGAGCGCTTTCTTAAGTGTCTTTCAGGCTTTTTGATCTTGTCTATTGAGACTTCTTTCTTCAGTTCTCTACCCCATTTTTAATAGGGTTTTTTGGTGTTTTGTATATTTTGGAGATCAGCCCTCTGTCAGATGTAGGGTTGGTGAAGATCTTTTCTCAGGCTGCATTTATGTTGAGGTCTTTGATCCATTTTGACTTGAGTTTTGTGCATGGCAATATGTCACGACCACCTCGACCAGCAAGGAAGGTGCAACACTCAGACTCTTCTTTAAGCAGTTTATTCAGGAACCTTGAACAATCTTCTGCTCCAGCCCCAGCAAGCTCTTAAATATGCACTCACTGCCCAATCAGCTCAAGCCACCTGGCGATCCCGGATAGGCCACAGAAGGAGGAAGCACACCAGATCCATCAAGCACTTCCAAATAAGGCTTGTTTACAGCTAAGCTCGACTACCTGGCATCCAGCCAGGCTCCACCTTGGGGCCTTGAGTACCTACAACAATAAACATGGATCTATCTGCCGTCTTCTACACACCATCATCCAGTTGTGATAGCACCATTTGTTGAAAATGCTTTCCTCCTTCCATTGTATACCTTTAGCTATTTTGTTACTATCAGGATTTTCTATTCTTTTCCATTGGTCTACCTGTCTATTTTTGTGCCAATACCAAGCTGTTTCATGACTATAGCTCTATAGTAGAGCTTAAAGGTGAAGATGGTTGGAGATGCCTCCTGAAGTTTCTTTATTGTACAGCTTTTTTTTTTTTTTTTTTTTTTTTTTGCTATCCTGGGTCTTTTGTTTTTCCATATAAAGTTGAGTATTATCCTTTCAAGATCAGGGAAGAATTGTGCTGCGATTTTAATGGGGATTCCATTGAATCTGTAGATATAAATATAAACTAGAGGAAATAGATTCATCCACCAAAGAAAATCGTAAATCCAACAAATTCTTAACAGAAAACATCCAGGAAATGTGGGACACCATGAAAAGGCCAAACCTAAGAATAATAGGCATAGAGGAAGGTGAAGAATCCCAGCTCAAAGGTGCAGGAAACATATTCAACAAAATCATGGAGGAAAACGTTCCCAATGTGAAGAAGGACATGCCCATGAAAGTACAAGAAGCATACCGAACACTGAAGCAAACTGGACCAAAGAAAAAAGACCCCTCGACACATAATAATCAAAACACCTAGCATACAGAGTAAAGAAAGAATATTAAGAGCAGCGCAGGAAAAATGACAAGTAACATATAAAGGCAGACCTATCAAAATTACACCTGACTTCTCCATGGAAACCCTCAAGGCCAGAAGGTCCTTGATAGATGTTCTACAAGTACTAAGAGACCACGGATGCCAGCCCAGGCTACTATACCCAGCAAAACTCTCAATCACTATAGATGGAGAAAACAAGATATTTAATGACAAAACCAGATTTTCCCAATACGTACCTACAAATCCAACCCTACAGAAAGTATTGGAAGGAAAACTCCAACCCAAGGAAGTTAACTATGCCCACAAGATGTAAGCAATAGATAATATAACTACACCAGAAACCAAGGGTAAAGCAGGAGAAATATATTCACAATACCACTGCCAACAACAAATCTAAAACAAACAAGCATCAACAATCAATGATCCATACTCACCCTCAACATTAATGGTCTTAACTCACTTATAAAAAGACACAGGCTAACAGAATGGATACGAAGACAGAATCCATCCTTCTGCTGCATACAAGAAACACATCTAAGCTTCAAAGATAGACATTACCTCAGGGTAAAGGGTTGGGAAAAGATCTTCCAATCAAATGGGACCAAGAAGCAAGCAGGTGTAGCTTTCCTAATTTCTAACAAGTTAGACTTCAAACCAAAATTAATCAAAAGAGATGAAGGTGGTCATTTTGTATTCATTGCAGGAGAAATCCATCAACACAAAGTCTTGGTTCTGAACATCTATGCCCCAAATACAGAGGCACCCACATGCATAAAAGAAGCACTACTAAAACTCAAAGCTCACATAAAACTTCATACACTTATAGTGGGAGACTTCAATACACCACTCTCAACACTAGACAGGACCACCAATCAGAAACTTAACAAAGAAACAAAAGAACTAACAGAAGTTATGTCTCAACTGGGTTTAACAGACATCTATAGAACTTTCCATCCAAATACAAAAGAATATACCTTCTTCTCTGTTCCACATGGAACCTTCTCTAAAATTGACCACATACTAGGTGGCATAACAAACCTCAACAGATACAAGAGAATTGGAATAATCCCCTGTATCTTATCAGACCACCATGCTTTAAAATTGGAATTCAACAACACAAATCGCAGAAAACCTGCAAACTCATGGAAACTAAACAATCTGCAATTGCACCACACCTGGGTCAAAGAAGAAATAAAGAAAGAAATTAAGGACTTTCTAAAATTCAACGAGAATAAGAACACAACATACCCGAACTTATGGGACAATTTGAAAACAGTGCTACGAGGGAAATTCATTGCACTAAGTGCCCATATGAAGAAAACAGAAGATAGTCACATAAAAGAATTAACAGCACAACTGAAAGCCTTAGAACAGAGAGAAGCAAACTCACCCTGTAGGAGTAGACACCAGGAAATAATCAACTTGAGGGCTGAAATCAACAAAATAGAAACCAGGAAAACAATACAAAAATCAATGCAACAAATAGTTGGTTTTTCGAGAAAATCACAAGATAGACAAACTTTTATGCAAACTAACAAAAAAGCAGAGAGAGAACATGCAAATAAACAAAATGGGGGATATGACAATGTACACAGAGGAAATCCAGACAATTTTCAGGTCATACTTTGAAAACCTGCATTCCACAAAAATTGAAAATTCAAAGGAAATGGACAAATTTCTGGATAACTATCACTTACCAAAATTAAATCAAGAAAAGACAAACAACTTAAATAGACCTATTACCCACACTGAAATAGAAGCAGTCATTGAAAGCCTTCCAACCAAAAAAAAAAAAAAAAAAAAAAAAAAAAGGCCAGGGCCAGATGGCCTCAGTGCAGAATTCTACCAGACATTCAAGGAAGAACTAATACCACTACTCCTCAAATTGTTCCACACAATAGAAACAGAAGGTTCATTGCCAAACTCTTTTTATGAGGCCACAATAACCTTGGTACCCAAGCCTCACAAAAACACAACTAAGAAAGAAAACTATAGACCAAAATCCCTGATGAACATCGATGCAAAAATACTCAATAAAATACTGGCAAACCGAATTCAAGAATACATCAGAGAAATCATCCACCATGACCAAGTAGGCTTCATCCCTTGATTGCAGGGATGGCTTAACATACAAAAATCTATCAACGTGATCTACCATATAAACAAACTGAAAAAGAAAAACCATATGATCACCTCCCTAGATGCTGAAAAAGCCTTCGACAAAATTCAACACCGTTTCATGATAAAGGTCTTGGAGAGGTCAGGGATAACAGGAACATACCTAAACATAATAAGAGCAATATACAGTAAACCAACAGCCAACAACAAACTGAATGGAGAGAAGCTTAAGGCGATTCCTCTAAAATTATGAACAAGACAAGGCTGCCCTCTCTCTCCATATCTCTTCAATATTGTACTTGAAGTTCTAGCAAAAGCTATAAGACAACAAAAGGAGATCAAGGGGATCCAAATTGGAAAGGAAGAAGTCAAACTATCTCTATATGCAGATGATATGATAGTTTACATAAGCGACCCCAATAAACTCTACCAGGGAATTCCTACAGCTGATAAACACCTTCAGCAAACTAGCAGGATACAAGATAAACTCAAAAAAAATTCAGTAGCCCTACTTTATTCAGACGAAAAAGAGGCTGAGAAAAAAAAAATCAGAAAAACATCATCCTTTACAATAGCCACAAACAACATAAAGTATCTTGGGGTAAAGCTTACCAAACAAGTGAAAGACCTATATAATAAGAACTTTGTTGCTCTAAAGAAAGAAATTAAAGAAGATACCAGAAAATGGAAAGATCTTGCATGCTCTTGGATAGGAAGGATAAATACAGTAAAAATGGCAATCTTGCCAAAAGCAATCTACAGATTCAATGCAATCCCAAATAAAATCCCACCACAATTCTTCACTGACCTTGAAAGGATAATAATCAACTTTATATGGAAAAACAAAAGACCCAGGATAGCCAAAATAACCCTGTACAATCAAAGAACTTCAGGAGGCATCACCATCCCTGACTTTAAGCTCTACTACAGAGCTATAGTTCTGAAAACAGCCTGGTATTGGCACAAAAATAGACAGGTAGACCAATGGAATTGAATTGAAAATCCTGATATTAACCCACACACCTATGAACAATTGATTTTCGACAAAACAGCTAAAAGAATACAATGGGGCAAGGACAGCATCTTCAACAAATGGTGCTAGCACAATTGGATGAAGGTGTGTAGAAGACTACAGATAAAACCATGTCAGTCGCCATGCACAAAACTCAAGTCCAAATGGATCAAATACCTCAACAAAAATCCAGCCACACTGAATCTCTTAGAAGAGAAAGTAGGAGGTGCCCTTGAACAAATTGGTATAGGAGACTGCTTCGTGAACATAACTCCAGGGGCACAGACACTGAGAGAAACAATAAATGGGACCTCTTCAAACTGAGAAGCTTCTGTAAGGCAATGGACACAGTGGACAAGACCAAATGGCAGCCCACAGACTGGGAAAAGATTTTCACCAGTTCTACATCTGACAAAGGGCTGATCTCCAAAATATACAAAGAACTCAAGAAACTAGTCACCAAAAAAACAAATAACCCTATTAAAAATGGGGTACAGAACTGAAGAAAGAATTCTCAATAGAGGAAATCAGAAAGGCTGAAAGACACTTAAGAAAGTGGTCAACATCCTTAGCTATCAGGGAAATGCAAATCAAAACAACTTTGAGATACCATGTTACTCCTGCTAGAATGGCTAAAATTAGAAACACCAGTAACAATTCATGCTGGAGAGGATGTGGAGAAAGGGAACACTCCTCCACTGCTGGTGGAGATCAGTATGGCGGTTCCTCAGGAAAATGGGAATTAGTTTACCACAGGACCTGGGAATCCCCCTCTTAGGCATATACCCAAATGATCCACATCCATGCAACAAAGACATCTGCTCAACTATGTTCATAGCAGCACTATTTGTAATAGCAAGAACCAGGAAGCAACCTAGATACCCCTCAACTGAAGAATGGATAAAGTAGATGTGGTACATTTACACAATGGAATACTACTCTGCAGAAAAAAATAATGGAATCTTGAAATTCGCAGGCAAGTGGATGGAACTTGAAGAAACCATCCTGAATGAGGTAACCCAGTCACAAAAGGAGGAATATGGTATGTACTCGCTCATATATGGATTTTAGACCTAGAGCAAAGGATCACCAGCCTATAATTTACACCACCAGAGGAACTAGGATACAAGGTGTATTCTAACAGAGTCATATAAAGTCCTTCACAGAAGGGAGAAGGGACAAGTCCCCCAGAGCACAGGGGAAGTGGGGGGCAGTGAATGGAGAGAAAGTAGGAGAAAGCGACGGGGAGGAGAGGAAAGCACGTGCGACTAGGAAGATTGAGTCAGGGTAGGAATAGAAGACAGAGAGAGAGAGAGAGAGAGAGAGAGAGAGAGAGAGAGAGAACATAAAAGAGGGAGCCAATATTGGTTTGAAGAGAAAACTGAACCCAAAGAAAGATCTAGAGACCTACAAGACTGCAGACAACTAAAAATTTGAGCATCCGTGGAAAGGCTACCATAAATGCCCTTCCCAGATAGTGAGATCAACAACTAACTTATCCATGGAGCCCTCATCTAGTACCTGTTGGAAACAGAAGCAAACACCCACACCTAAACACTGAGTCAAACTAGAATCCAAATGCAGATGGAGAGGACAAGACCAGGAGGCAGAAACACATAGAGACAGCTGACCTGAACAAGGAGGAGCTAACGGGCCCCCAGACTGATAGCTGGGAAGCCAGCATGGGACTGACTCAGGCCCCCCTGAATATGGGTCTCAGCCAGAAGGACTGAGCAGTCTAAGGGACCCCAGACAGTGGAACCAGGATGTATCCCTGGTGCACAAAAGGACCTTGTGGACACATCCCCCATGGAGGGATAACAGCCTTAATCTAGAGACAGGAGAGAAGTCCTGGTCCCTACTTCAAATGACCTGACAGACCTACATGACCCCACCTGGATGGCATTGCCCTACATGTGGTATTGGGGTGGGGGGATGGGAGGGGAGGGTGGTCAGAGTGCATGTGAGGGGTGAGAAAGGGTAAAAAGGAGGAAGGGAGGGAGGGAGGAGGAGGGAACTGGGATTGACATGTAAAATAATAAAATAATAAATTAAATTAAAAAAAAGATGATACTAGAGGCACATGTGGACTGCGTGGATCCAAAATGAGTCTGTATTCTGATTACATTAGCATCCAGAGAATATCTTTCAGGGATTTTGATGCAGAGATAAGATATCATATTAGAATGGATTTTTCTACCATATAAATAGAATAAAAAACTAAAAACATATATAGAAAAGATCTCTGACTTGATTTTAAGAGGTAAATTAAGACTTCATCAACTGACAGGAAGGGAGCCAGAAGACGTTATAGTACCTTTAACTAATGAGGACATTTCCTACATATGGAAAAATAATGAATATTGGCAGAGAGCTTACAGTAACTTTTTGGGAATCATTAGCAACAATTATCCCATAAGTGAAAAAATCAAATCATAAAGAAAACAATTTGGATCTTTCCATGCATTGTAAGAAATACACCTATCTCTGGAGGTCCTACATTCTACATTGATCCACATTCATGCAACAAAGACATCTGTTCAACTATGTTCATAGCAGCACTATTTGTAATGGCAAGGACCTGGAAGCAACCTAGATGTCCCTCAATTGAAGAATGGTTAATGAAGATGTGGCACATCTACACAATGGAATACTACTCTGCAGAAAAAAATAATGGAATCTTGAAATTCGCAGGCAACTGGATGGCACTTGAAGAAACCATCCTGAATGATGTAATCCAGTCACAAAAAGAGGAACATGGAATGTACTCACACGTACATGGATTTTAGACCTAGAGCAAAGGATCACCACCCTACAACCCACACTGCCAGAGGAACTAGGATACAAGTAGGAACCTAAGAGAGTCATATAAAGTCCCTCGCAGTAGGGGAAAGGAGCAAGACCTCCTGAGCATATGGGGAGTCAGGGAGGGGGACAGTGAGTGGAGAGAGAGCTAGGAGAAAGAGAAGGGAAGGGGAGGAGAGGAAAGCACGTGGGACTAAGAAAATTGAGTCAGGGTAGGAATAGATGAGAGAAGAGAGAGAGAGAGACAGAGAGAGAGAGAGAGAAGATGATAAAAAGAGGGAGCCATTATAGGTTTGAAGAGAAAACTGATTCTAGAGAAATGTCCAGAGACATACAAGACTGCCGCCAACTAACAGTTTGAGCAATAGTTCAAATGCTACCATAAATGCCATTCCCTGATAATGAGAATGATAACTAACTTATATGCTATCATAGAACCCTCATCTAGTAGCTGATGGAAACAGAAGCAGACACCCACAGCTAAACACTGAGCAGAACTCCTAGAATCCAGTTGCAGAGAGAAAGGAGTGATAAGAGAAGGGGTCAAAACCAGGCTACAGAAACACACAGAGACAGCTGACCTGAACAAGCTGGAGCTCATGGACTCCCAGACTGATAGCTGGGAAACCAGCATTGGACTGACTCAGACGCCCTGAACGTGGGTCTCAGTTAGAAAGCCTGGGCAGTCTAAGGGACCTCTGACAGAGGAACCAGGATGTATCCCTGCTGCACAAAAGGACTTTGGAAGCACATTCCCCATGGATGGATATTCCCTTAGCCTAGAGGCAGGAGAGAGGGCCTAGACCCTACTCCAAATGACTTAACAGATTTTGTTGATCCCTCCTGGAAGGCCTCATCCTCCCTGTGGAGTGAGTGGGGAATGGGACAGGAGGGGGTGTCGGGTTATATGGGAGGAATGGATGGAGGGAGGGAAGGAGAGGGAACTGGGATCAATATGAATGTGTGTGTGTGTGTGTGTGTGTGTGTGTGTGTGTGTGTGTGTGTGTGTGAGAATAGGACTTGGGTTTGTTATTGGGAATTTAGGAGGATGGAGAGGACAGACATCTGTCTAAACCTCATCTCAGAAATGGTGACTGTGGCCAAGCAGCTGCTGCTGTAGAACAATAACCTTGACCCATGTGTGCCACTCTCAGGGACTGTGATGAACCCTAATCCCTTCTGTTTTCAAGGTGTCCACATACTCACTCACATGACAGACTAAGCAGCTACACTTCAGACCACAAAGAAGGCCCCCAGAGGTTTTCTCTGAAGACATTACAGTCTCAGATACCTCTTTCTTTGTTGCAGGACATCGCACCCATTGAAGGGGACACACACACACACACACACACACACACACACACACACACACACACACACACAAACCTTCACTCCTACTTCTCCAAAATTAGTATTCATACACAACCCCTGCCCATAACAAACCCCATACCTACATATCCTATGCCCACCCATATTCTCACTCAAACCCATAACCATAGCCAGACCAACACCTGACCCAGAACAACCACAACAAAAAGCTGGAGCATGTAGGTCAATGGGCCTGGGACTCTCATGAGCAGTCACATTCTCTCTCTCTCTCTCTCTCTCTCTCTCTCTCTCTCTCTCTCTCTCTCTCTAATGCCCATTTCATCTCTTGGACAGGACACTTGAGAGTTCCCATTTCTGCTGGAGGATGGTGGTGCACACCTTCAATCTCAGCACTCAGGAGGCAGAGGCAGGCAGATCCCTGTGAGTTTTAGGCCAGCCTGGTCTACAGAGCAAGTTCCAGGTCAGCCAGGACTATACAGAGAAACCCTGTCTCCAAAAACCAAACCAAAGGCGGGAAAAAAATCACATTTCTTGCATCACATTAACTTCATTATTTTTCTCTTTAAAACTCTGGTTGGCAGTGCATGATGGCACACACCTGTCATCCCGGCACAGGGGACATTGAGCCAGGAAGAGCATTCAGTTCCTATCTAGAGAAATTTAACTCATAGAGAACCTAAGCCCCATAAAAGGGGCCCTCAGGGATGGAGCTCCTGCCTAGAATCCCCCAGTGAGGGGCTGTGGGTATGGCTCAGGGGTGGAGCTCCTGCCTAGGATCCCCCAGTGAGGGGCTGTGGGTATGGCTCAGGGGTGGAGCTCCTGCCTAGGATCCCCCAGTGAGGGGCTGTGGGTATGGCTCAGGGGTGGAGCTCCTGCCTAGGATCCCCCAGTGAGGGGCTGGGGACGTGGTTCAGTGGCTGGGTGTCCTTATGGCTTACCACAGAGAGTGAACTTGGTATGTGGGTTCAGGTAGCTCTGGGGACAGTGTTCATTTCCCTCTCATTTGCCCTTCTGTCCCAAAGGGACTCTGATCCTTCCTGCCCCAGCTTCCCTTCCAGGGCCTCCTTTCCTCAGGCTCCCCTTTCCTGCCTCGTGGTAGTAACTGCACTTAGGGTTAGTCCACAGTGGGTCACCCTGAGCTCCAGTTTGCTCTGTCCAAGGATAAAGACTCTCCATAAAACTTGTCAGGGGCTCTCCACCTGAGGTCACCCTGATGGTGGCCTCATCTGCTTGTCTTTCTGGCTGAGGGGAGCAAGAGCTACAGCTTGAGGATATCCAGGGCCTAATAACCAGCAGGGGCCTGATGCAGGACAGCTCCCCAGCTCTGGTTTTAGAAGGGTGTGTGTGTGTGTGTGTGTGTGTGTGTGTGTGTGTGAGTGTGTGTGTGTTCATGACAGTGCATTCCCGAGGCCTGGCTTTAGAGGGCAGGGTGCCGAGCGGTGGTAGCACACACTTTGATCGCAGCACTCAGGAGGCAGAGGCAGGTGGATCACAGTATATTCAAGGCTAGCCTGGTTTACAATGTGAGTTCCAGGACAGCTAGCGCTATTACACAGAACCCTGTTTCAGAAAAAAAAAAAAAAAGTAGAAGGCAGTATGTGTGTGTTAGGAGGAGATGCACACGTGTGTTTATGACTGAGTGTATCCCTCGCAGGCCGAGGGTTAACTTTGTGATAGATAATGCTTCTGGGAAGAAAAATGAGGTCCTTGTGGTGGGAGGGAAACAAGAGGGGAGGTAGAAAGTACTCCAGAACATTCCATTGTCTCATCAGCCAGTGGTGGCGCATGCCTTTTATCTCAGCACTCAGGAGGCAGAGACAGTTGGATCTCTGTGAATTCGAGGCCAGCCTAGTCTGCAGAACTAGTTCCAGGACAGCTAGGTCTACTCAGAGAAACCCTGTCTCACCAGGTCTGGTCATCTTAGGAAAGCAAGCATGAACGAGAAGGGAAGAGAGGCAAGAGAAAGGCAGAGACAAAGCTACTCGCACACCCTCTCAGCTCTCAGAATGATGAGGCAGGATCACGAATTGAAGGCCAGTTTGGATTGTCATTTTTATTGAGTTACAAGTTGCCATTTGCGGGGATTTGTGGCTCCAGCCCTTCCCTCCTTGGGTGCCCAGCTCCAAGTCAAGCTATGGGTGCGGTGCTGGGGGTCTCCCAGGACAGGACGGGAGCTCCTCCCCAGGGCTCCCCTTGGGGCTTCCCAGTGCGGAGTGGACCACAGCGGAGGGAAAGACTGAATGGGGAGGCAACCCATCCGCTGCAGCATCAGGGACTTGGGGAGGCAGGTAGAGGGCTCTGTACAAGGTCACACCCTGCAATCGCTCATGGAGAGGACACAGTGGCTGCACTGGACACTGAGTCTCCAACACTGGCTATGTCCAGCCCGCCCTGGAGCGTGGTATATCCAGGCCCCACCCATTGGTGTGAGGCCCCATCCATCCAGCCTATGCCCAGTCTAAGGGAGCCTCAGCTACTCAAGATCCAGCAGGCATGCAGCAGCAGGTCACTTCTCCCCTGGAGCCGGCTCTGGCTGCAGCAGCTGTGGCTCAGGCTCTGGCTCCCAGAGCAGGAACTCGTGCAGCAGCGTGTTGACTGTCTCCGGACACTCCAGCATCACCATGTGGCTACCTTCCTCGATGAGCTTGAGAAAGGCCAGCAGCAGGATCTGCAGGCATATAAAGAAGTCCCTCCTGCTGTCTACACTTCAGCCTCATCCTGCTGCTGCACCATCAGGTCACTCAGTCAACACCCATTAAGCGCTCGCCGCCTGCAGTACACCCAGAGCAGGACTTCTCAACCTTGGCTATGCTGACACTTGGGGTTGGGTCTTAGCTGTGGGGGCACCATCTGTAGGTGCTGCAAGCCTCCTTAGACTCCCCCACCCGGAGATGCGAAGGAGTCTGCCCTCCTTCCCTGTCCACAAATGATTTTCTTTTAACTTATCGATCCCAGTTCCCTCTCCCTCCCTCCCTTCCTTTTCCCCTCTCTCCCCCCTCAAGTGTACCCTGACCAACCTCCCCTCCCATTCCCCCCCACACTCCACATGTAGGGTGATGCCATCCAGGAGGGGTCATCTAAATCTGTCAAGTCATGTGAAGTAGGGACTAGGGCTTCTCTCCTGTCTCTAGGTTAAGGCAGTATCCCTCCATGGGGGATGTGCCCCCAAAGTCCTTTTGTGCACCAGGGATACATCCTGGCTCCACTGTCTGAGGTCCCTTAGACTGCTCAGTCCTTCTGGCTGAGACCCATATTCAGGGGGGCCTGAGTCAGTCCCATGCTGGATTCCCAGCTAACAGTCTGGGGGTACTTTAGCTCCTCCTTGTTCAGGTCAGCTGTCTCTATGTGTTTCTGCCTCCTGGTCTTGTCCTCTCCCTCTGCATCTGGATTCTAGTTCGACTCAGTGTTTATGTATGGGTGTTTGCTTCTGTTTCCAACAGGTATTAGATGAGGGCTCCATGGATAAGTTAGTTATTGATCTCACTATCCGGGAAGGGCATTTATGGTAGCTTTTCCACAGAAGCTCAAATTGTTAGTTGGAGTCAGTCTTGTAGGTCTCTAGACATTTCTTTAGGTTCAGTTTTCTCTTCAAACCAATAATGGCTCCCTCTTTTATGTTTGTTCTCTCTCTCTCTCTCCCTCTCTCCCCCTCTCTTGTCTTCTATTCCTCTCCTGACTCAATCTTCCTAATCGCACATGCTTTCCTCTCCTCCCCTTCTCTTTCTCCTAGTTCCCTCTCCCCTCACTGCCCCCCCACTTCCCATGTGCTCTGGAGAACTTGTCCCTTCCCCCTTCTGTGAGGGACCTTATATGAATCTCTTAGACGTGATTCATGATGTCTCCGAGAGTCCCCTGTAGGACAGATCTGCCCTTTGTGAGGGTCTCCTCTCAGTCCCTCCCTCATACTCAGAGTCTTACAAATCCCAGATCCTATACGCCAATGTCTATCTCCACCTCCTCCCGGGGTTAGGGACCCACTCCCTGGCTGAGGAGGACAAGGTGTGCATGTCAGCCGGGAGCAACCCTGCCATTTACATTCTCCTTCAGGCTCCACCCAGCAGCGGGGTCTCCTGTGGAGAACACTCCTACCAATGGCTACATGTACACAGGGGCCATACCCACTCCAAAACCATGCCCACCCAGGACCATACTCATCCATCGTGCACACCCACCTAAAACACAGCTGTCTAGAGGCCATGCCCATTACAAACCACACCCTTCCAAAGGCCACAGCCATCCAGATGTCTTAACCAATGAAAGCCACAC
The DNA here is from genome assembly GCF_943737965.1 of Phodopus roborovskii. Classification (NCBI taxonomy): domain Eukaryota; kingdom Metazoa; phylum Chordata; class Mammalia; order Rodentia; family Cricetidae; genus Phodopus; species Phodopus roborovskii. The sequence goes on along the minus strand of NW_026125665.1, from coordinate 1,482,585 downwards.
CCACCTATAAGCCATACCCATGACAAGGCCTGCACCCAGAGACCTCTTCTACCCAGAGACCTCTTCCACCCACAGCTGTCAGGAAGCCACACCCATTTGGGAAATCCACACCCACTGAGCCACACCATTTTAGAAAGCCAGGCTTCCCACAGGTCAAGTTTACTCAGAGTCCATTCTAGCAGGATACAAGTCTAGGAACCACACCCACCTGTATCCTGTAAAGGGAAGGGGGGACGGGGACTGCAGTCCCGGGATACGGGTCCTACCTCAGCCATGCGTTGGTCCTCCTCCACTGGCACGAATTTGTCATGCATGCCATGCACCAGCAGCACGGGCACTGTCAGCTCCGCATGGTACACTTCGTCACCCTCAGGCCAGTACTGGCCGCTCATCATGGCCCGCAGCACGAAGGAGGACACATTGAATGCGTTGCCCTCCTTCAGCAGCTGCTTCTCTTTAGCCCCTTGACGGGCAAAGCCGGCCCTGAGGGTGCAAAGATGTCTTTGGAAACCGACCACTATAGGACCAAGGGCAGAGCCAGCCCTAAAGATCCCCAGAGTCGGTCCCTATGAATCAGGAAACCCTCCCCGCTCCCGGACCCGGACCCCAGGCACAGGGCACTCACTTGAGGAAACTCCAGGCCAGACAGGGCGATAAGCAGTGCAGGACACACGTGGGCATGTTGAAAATGGAGCAGAGGCTGGGCTCCAGCGCAGTGGGGCCCCCGCCATTGATCATGATCACTTTGTGAACAAGATCTGGGTACTCATGGGCCAGGAATGTACAGAAGGAGACCCTGAGAGCAGGGAAGGGAGAAGCCAAGTCAGCAGACACTAAGTGAGGGCTTTATTTCCTCTCCTTGACCTTGATCACCAGGGAACCCACTGGGAGCACAGATGGGGTGCCCCTCGATGCCCAGGTATGCAGTGCTGGTGATGGGAGCCAGTACTTTATGCATGTTGGGCATGTGCTCTATCAGCTGAGCTATGGGCTTAGCCCTTTGGTTTTTGAGGCAAGCCCTCAGGAAGCCCCACACATCCTCTACAGGGCCAGGGCTCATCTCCACCCTCCTGGCTCTGGGACTGCACCATGTACCCCTGTGAGTTTTGGGAGTATTTTTGGCTGGAGGGATAGCTCAGCCATTAAAGGCTAGGTCCACAACCAAAAATATAAGTTTTGAGGTATTTCTTGTTTGAGACAGAATCTCACTATATATCTTTGGCTGGCTGTGTGGACCAGGCTGGCCTAGAACTCCCAGAAATGTGCCTGCCTCCCAGGCATGCTACTGTATAACTTGGAATAGCTGTCTGTGATCACTAACAGTGACCTTGGCTGTCTCATCATTCTGAAGTTTCCCCAAGTAGGAATGTGGCCCCTGGGGCAGCTGCTTGCATGTGGCACCATTCTGTCAGAAAGACTGACTTATGGCAGGCCATGCCTTTCCAAACAGTATTTAGGGGAGTGTGATTAGTGTGATTAGCCCTTCTGGCTGTAGCTACATTCTGGAAACCCCTCAGTAACCTCCAGCATGTTTGCTCCTGTGCAAATCCAGGGGCACTGACACCCCACAGCTCCTCTAAGAATGGCATTGCTGAGCACTAAATAACTCTGCACCATGCACAGATCCCCCCCCCTTCCCCGAGACAGCCTCACTGTATGTCCCAGGCTATCATGAAACTCATAGCAATTCTCCTGCCCCAGTCCTTGGAGTACTGGGATTACAGGCCTGCTCCACCCCATGTGGCATTTGTGTTCTTGTTAAGATACCAAGTCTCTGTGCTGTATTGCCCAAGCTGACCTTGAACTCCCAGGGTCAAGGGCTCCCCCTGTTCACCCTCCATCACAGTGCCCAGCTGGCTAAGATCTTTAAGGCTCCAGACAGAAGGGACAGAACAGGAATGGACCTAACCATTAGGCCATACACACACACACACACACACACACACACACACACAATTCTTTCCCAGTTACCCATACATGTGGGCAATTATTCCATGTTGGTAAAAAAAAAAAAAAAAAAAAAAAAGCACTTTTGAGACCATAACAATGCCCCTGCCTCAGACTTCAAAATACTGAGATTATAGACATGACCCACTATGTCCGGGGCTTTTAAAAAATTAATTTCTAGACTGGGCATGGCACACCTTTAATCCCATCATTCAGGAGGCAGAAGCAGATGGATCTCTATGAGTTTGAGGCCAGCCTGGTCTACATGGTGAGTTCCAGGGCAACCAGGGCTATGAAGACAGACCTGTCTCAATTTTTTTTTTAAATGTTTAAAGATATAAAAATGTCTTATTTATTGACTTTCTTTTTTCTTGGAGGTGCTGGCAATGGAACCTATGGCATTGTGCACACCAAGTAAGTATCTACCTGAGCCGCCCCAGTTTGCTTTGGGGGTGCATTCTCATGAGTGTGACAGGCAGGGTTTTGTGTATAGTAAGCTTGCCTGGAGCTGGGAGCTGGGGGCTGGGAGTGACAATTGTTTCCACCTCCCAGGCACTGGGATGGAAGATGAGGGTTGCCATGCTTGGCTTTTAATGCTATTTATTTTTGAAACATAAAGTCTTACCCTGTATCCCTAGCTGGTCTTGAATTTATAGCAATCTTCCTGCCTTGGTCTTGGAAGTTCTGGAGTGATGGGGTGAATATAATGCCCAACCTCCCTCTCTCTCTCTCTCTCTCTCTCTCTCTCTCTCTCTCTCCCCATTTTTTGAGACAGGGTTTCTCTGGCTGGCCTGGCTGATCTTGCTTTGTTAAACTAGGCTGGACTCAAATTCACAGAGACCCACCTACCTCTGCCTGCTGAGTGCTGGGATTCATGCACCATCAAACCAACCTTTAACACAAGTTTGGCTATGCAGGTGTAGCCTTGGGGTGGAAATAACTCTGTAGCCCAGGTTGGCCTCAAATTTTTAGCTATCTTCCAGCATCGGCCCCCTGAGTATTGGAGATGACATGCATCTGCCACCACACCTGACCCACTGGCAGATACTAATGACAAACACTATTTGCTTAGTCAGAGCTCTAGTATCACTCGATCCCCATCCCCTCACTGGGGGGTTCTAGGCAAGGGCTACACCTCTGAGCCATGCCCCCCAGACTCTCACTGGGGAACTCTGGTGGGGGAGCTCTACTACTGATCCATGCCTTCACCTCACTGAGGGATTCTAGGTGCCGGCTCTATCACTGAGTCACAGCCCCAAACCCAATCACATTTTACAAGAAGGGACATAGGGTTGGATGGCATAGAAGCCTCTCATTCTAATCCTTGGGATGTCAAAGGAGGAGGATCAGGTGTTCAAGGGCAGCCTCAACTACATAACGATTTCAAGGATACCCTAGACTACATGTGGCCCTTTCTCAACCTACCCCCAGGGGGATGGGAGCGTCTTGTGAGCAGCCCACCCTGGACCTTACCCATAAGAGTGTCCGATCAGCACGTTGCGTTTCTTGGCATAGCGCGTGAAGATGGCCCGCATGTCCTCTGCAAGTGCGTAAAAGGTGTAGGCAGCTGCCACCTGCGGCGCAGAGCTGGCTCCATGGCCTGCCAGGTCAGGTGCCACCACCTCATAGCCAAGGCGCACAAAGAAGTCCAGCTGCTCCTTCCAGATGGCAAGTGAGCCACCCACACCGTGGATAAAGAACAGCACCACATCGGCCTGCGCGCCCTTGCAGCTGGTGATGCGCTGCTCACAGTCGATGTGGATGGTCCTCTTGGGACGCCGCAGGCGCCGGCGCCGCCCGCTGCCTGGGGTGGCCCGGGCGTCACCCGCTGCGGGCTCTGCCAGCTCCACCTCGAGAGCATTGGGCGGGTCCCCGGAGCCACTGCAGCCTTGAAGGTCGGCACGAGGCGCGCGGCCCAGGTTCTCCACCACCAGCCTCCCGTTGCGGTACACCGTAATGCGGCGCTGGCAGCGCACGAGGCCGGTCTTGACCCCAGGATCATCTTCTGGAAGCGGCGGAGGTTGTGGGGGCGTGGGAATCGGCGCGGGACCCGCGTGCTTCACCCGCAGCACCCGACCAGGCTTGACTTCCACAAACGTGTAGCCATCGCTGGACTCGACGCTTTCCAGCGGTCGCACGGCATTGGGAGGCGTCCCCAGCAAGCAGCAGAAGAAACCATCTGTCACCCCAGTCAACATGGTGTGTCCTGAAGACGGAAAGGACCAGCGGCCACCTCAGGGTCAGTGGCTCTGCTCATGCATCGGGTAAGCAGGACCCAGTGGGCCCTCTCCAAGGTCCATGGATACTGAAGACAGCATGGGGGACTTCCAGAAGTAGAGGACATTAAGGAAGTGTCCATTCCTGAGGACACCCATGCTGGAGTTTATCCCAGGGTTATTCATTCATTTATTCACAAAGCCATGCCTTTTGTATGCAATCATGCATGCATGCAAGCAAGCATGCTTGCATTCATCTATTGACACATTGATTTATGCAACCATGCATTCAAGCTGATTTGCCTGCTAGTTTTTGAGAAAGGAGCTCATGTAGCCCAGGTGTGCTTTTAGTTCCTGTCGCAAATGTCTCTAAAGGTGCAGCCCTCCCTCCTCTGTGTCCCCAAGGGTTGCGGTGACATGCACGCACCAACAGGGTCTCATTTTATAGTTCTGGGCCAGACACTGGCCTCAAACTCTTTTTACAAAGGGCTTCATTTTGTAGCCCAGGCTTGCCTCAACCTTGTGCCCCAGGCTCCTGGGCGCTGAGATGACAGACCACCACGCCGGGCTTCTGTCCTAAAGAGTTCCCAGCTCAGGCCTCTGGCTGTGAATCTGATCAGCCAAAGATAGGGCCTAGGAAGGATGTTGGCCACAGGAACTCAGAAGGTTTTATCCAGTCCCAGGTCCAGGAGAGAGGGTGCTTGAGCTAACAGAGCAATGAGCATGGTTGGAGGCAGATGCCCTCAGCAGCACCCTGACACCCTGTGTTGACAGGCAGCCACACAATCCCTAGTGGCAGCCAGGAGGATGAAGGCAGGACCTGACTGGGGGCCTCTGGGCCTCCATCCGGTTCCCTTGGCCACCCCCCCTCCCGTGTCCATGACAACCACAGGCTGTTACATAACTCCGGGGGATACTCCAGCGCACCCCCATTGTCTGAGACATGGGGATGAGGCCAGCTTCATTCTCCCTTCGTGGCCTGGGCACTGCTGTGGTGATGCTCATTAAGGACCGGGCTGGTGGTGACCCTGGATGCATTTGAGGGAAAGCAGGTCATGCACCCCACCTCTAGGGCCCTGGAACCCCGACAGCCTAGGCCTCTCTAAAGCTCAGTCCTGCTTCTCAGAGTCTGACCCGCTTCTTCCGGGGGCTCGTCATCCCCGCGGCGGGGTTAAGTCATTGGGGTTCCTCAGCATCCTAGCAGCTCGAATGCGGAGATTGGCGGCTACCACCCCCCCCCAACACACACACACCAAGTGGAGGCCTAGTAGCGTAGTGGCTCCACTCTAAGGAAATAGATTCAACTCACCTGAGATCATCGAGGGGCCCTGTGCCCGAGACAGGGCACAGGGGTCCCGGGCGGAGAAGCCAGCGTCCACCTGCAGGTGCCGCTTACATGATGGTGCGGGATCGGCCGCATTAGCGCGGGCAGGCGCGAGCCCCGGGCGGTCAGCGAAGGGGCATCCCGCAACCACGCAGCAAACCGGCCCTGTAAGTCCCACCCAGTGTGGGATGGGCCTTGAGCCGATGGGCGGGCATCTCGGCCTATTGTCACCACGAGCAAACCTGGCCTAGATAACCGTCCAACCAGAGGCTGCGCTTCCAGGGTTAGCGCGCGCTCTGCGAGCAGCAGCCCCGCCCCTGTAAGGGGCTTGGGAACATGGGGGGGAGGGATGGGCCGGTGCCAGGGCTGAAGAGGGCTTGCAGCCCGGGGGAAGCCAGTGGTGTGTGGGGCGAGGGAATGTGCTCTGACTGGAACGGGATCTCCCCAGCAAACTTTCTTCTGGGGGGGGAGTGGAGGGAGGGGGATGTGCGCCCAGTCTCAGCTGACCTTTCCGTTTTCCGTTCTGCAAACAGGCTCCCAAATCTATGTACTTTCAGATGGGGAAACAGATTCAAAAAAAGTCAAGGCTGGCATTTGAACAAGAGGCTGTATCAGACCCGTGTCCTGGGAATGAAACAGAAGTGTCGGAGTTGGGAAGCTAGCGAATGGGAATTGTATCCCAGTGGTGATGTCTGGGCCAGACCAAGACTGAGTCCCAGGAGAGCAGAAAGCCAGGAGCCCAGGCTAACCCTCCTCCCTCCCTGGCCTTGGGACCAAGATGCAGCCCAGACTCTCGTCATCATCCCTTCTACACACAGTAAGTACTCGAAACATGTCCCCCCTCCCCATTATTTTTAGACACAAGTGGCCGTTTTAGAGGGTGGATAGGGATCAGAGCACAGTGACAAGTTCAGAGATGCTTGTGTACAAGGCTTCGCATGACTGCTGGCAGGCTGGGCATCTTAGAGCAATGGGGAACCATGGTGTATAAGCAGGAAGGGTTCAGATCTAAGCTGCGGGAAGATAATTCCTCTAGGCCAGCCTGAGGGATTAAACTAGCCAGGGCAAATTTACAACGCGTGAGTTTTCCAGATTGCGAAGAGCTAGGACTCAAGGACATCCGGGCTGCGCGCCAAGAGGAGAGCCTTGGCTGCGGTCGCGGAGAAGCTGCCAGCCGGCTGCGTGCCAGCTGCCTGTTCCCAACGAGGGCGACTGAAAAGGCCAGCTGCGTCACAGCCACCCTGTGGCGCCCTCTACCAGGGGCCGAGGTGAAGAACTACAACTCCCAGAAGACCAAGACAGGATGTCGTACTGATTGAGGAGTCGACACTCGCTCGCCACCTGTTGGTCATTTTTGAGAATTACATTCCACTGAGGAGCATGCGCAGGCATCGAACTACAGCTCCCGTAGTGCCGCGCAGCAACACATGAAACTACATTTCCCAGAAGGCATTGTCGCATAACCCACGGTCTAGGAACTGATGGCGGCCAGGACAGACTGACTGCAGACATGGCTTTCGTAACCCGAAGTTTTGGGTTCCTCGCCTGCAGATCAGTGGCCCAGCTGGGTGGCAGGTGAGTGCTCAGGGGATACTTTGCTCCAGATCTGGGAACAAGGGAAGGGTAAGGTTTCTCGACTACCACGCACACTTTTTTTCTTTTTCTTTTTGGTTTTTCGAGACAAGGTTACTCTGTATTGCTTTGGAGGCTGTGCTGGAACTACCTCTTGTAGACCAGGCTGATCTCGAACTCACAAAGATCCACCTGCCTCTGCCTCCCTGGTGCTGGGATTAAAGGTATGCGCCACCACCGCCCGGCCCACGCTCACTTAAGTTGCGCCTTTTGCATGCTAGCTGTTTTGTTGCCCTGCACATTACGAAATTGAGACTAAGAGAGGTTGAGCAACGCGCCGGGGTCACACAGCGTCCATCTCATCTTTTTTCTGGTCCCACAGGTGGCTCCAACCCAGGATCTGGATGGGACTCCAGGATGCCTGGGGCCTCCCCTCCCTTCAGCAAGCCCGTGGCCGCACGCGCGGGAACGAGTACCAGCCTAGCAATATCAAGCGCAAGCACAAGCATGGCTGGATCCGTCGGCTGAGCACCCCGACAGGCGTGCAGGTCATCCTCCGCCGCATGCTGAAGGGCCGCAAGTCCCTGAGTCACTGAGGAGCCTTGTCGCGCACCCGAGTTGGGGCCTCCTTAGCTTTGGAGTATGAAGAATTCAGAACTTGCAAAACCCCGAGGTCCCTGCATCTCCCAATCCGTTGCTCCCCCTCCTACGGTAACTCAGCAGTTTCTGTGCATGTTTTTGAAAGCATCTTTGCAAGCCAGGCTCCTTAAAACACCGCAGCACTCACGGTTCAGCCATTCCGAAGTTTTACCGGTTCCTTAATAAACATTCACGTTTCTAGGCGCTGCGTGTGTCCTGTCTGTTAGGGAGGTCAGAGATCCGGAGCCTCTGTTGTGAGGTGAGCAATGGCTTAGCCTTGAGGCTCCGTGCCCCACACAAAATGCTGACTTCTGTTTGGCCTGATGTCCCATCCTGTAATTAACAACAGACTGTCCTTTTACAGTGTGCATTCCTGGAATGAACTCCGGCATTCTGCAAATGTCACCAGCCCCCTGACTTGTCATGAAGGGATTCTTATCTGGTGGGTGATGTGAATTTAGAGCAGGGCAGTTGGGACACATGGGGATCAGATTTGAAAGCTGAATCTAGGGACCACAGGACCCTGAAAGAGGACGTGCCCATGGCTTGGCTCTGACAACAAAGCAGTCAAGGAAGACTTCTGGAGGAAAGGTCTGAGTCTTCAGGAGGGATTGGTTGGGATTGAGTACCCACATAGGTGGGAGAAGGGAGAGGGACCTGGAATGTGGACCCCTGAGGTAAAACTAACCTTGGGCCACTGGGGAACTACAGCAGGTGTTGGAGCCAGACTTAGCTGCATACCTGTCCCAGCATGTAATGGAGGCAGGAGGCTAAGGAGTTCAAGGCCATCCTCAGCCATGCAGCAAGTTCAGGACCACCCACTCTCACACTTTCTAATTTTAGATTTCTATCAAAAGCAGCTGTTGTAGGAAAAGATTTATTCCATCTCAGGTCACAGTCAAGTCCATGGCAGGATCCTGGAGGCAGGAGCTGATGCAGAGGTCATGGAGGGGTGCTGCTTACTGGCTTGCTCCTCGTGGCTTGCTCAACCTACTTTCTTACAGCACTCAGGACCTCCTGCCCCAGGGTGGCACCTCACACAGTGGACTGAGCCATCCCCATCAATCACTAATTAGCAAAAAGTCTATCTGGGCAGTAGTGGTGAATACTATTAATCCCAACACTCAGAAAGCAAAAGCCGACAGATTCCTGAGTTCAAGGCTAGCCTTGTCTACAGGGTGAGTTCCAGAATAGCCAGCACTAGATTGGGAAACCCTGTCTAAAAAAAAGAAAAGAAAATTGCCCATAGGCTTCCTTACAGCCTGATCTTACAGAAGGCTTTTCTCAATTGAGACTCTATCCTCTCTGAGGACTCAAGCTTGTGTTAAATTAACATAAACTATTCAGTACAGGCTCAATAAGTTCTGGCAGGGCAAGCTTTATGACCTGAGTTTAGACCTCATACCCACAAAAGGCCAAACACATGTGACCCCAGCCCTTGGGAATCAGAGGCAGGCAGGCCCTGGGTCCAGTTTCAGGGTCAGTGAAAGACCTGTCACAACATAAATGAAGCTGCAGCTCAGTCAGTAGATGGTTGCATGCACTGAGAGGCCCCAAGTTCCATGCCCAGTACCCCTTAAATCTTGGGGGAACACACAATTCCAGCCTCACCCTCAACTACATGGCAAGGCAAGGCCAGCCTGGGCTACATGAGGCCCCATTTCAAGATAAAGGAGGGCCAGTGAGATAGCTTAGCAGTTGCTGGTCAAGCCTTGAGACCTGAGTTGATTCTGGAGCCCATGGGAAGGTAGGTAAAGGAAGCCTGCTCCATGGAGTTGCCGTCTGCCCTCCACACAGTTATCATGCACACACAGTAATAAAATGTAAGACAGATCAATAAGTAATCTGGGAGCTATGAAGTCCCACAGTGCCAAGCCTTCCTCCTCCACAGGTGTGCATGTGTGCACATAAACAATACAACAGCACAAGCTTTTGCTTTTATTTTGGTTTTTTGTTTTGTTTTGTTTTTATATAGTGTGAGCTGTCAATTCAAAGCAGGTAGCTAGTTCAGAAACCAGTATGAAAATTCAAGTTCGAAAGCCAGGTGGTGGCAGCAAAGTAAGCCTTTAATCCCTGCACTCAGGAGGCCAGGGCCAGGACAGCCAGGGCTCTATAGGAAAACTGTCTCAAAAAAATACAGGAAATAGACACATGCTTTTAAACCCAGCACTCGGGAGGCAGAGGCAGTCAGAAAACTATACAAAGAAACCCTCTCTTGAAAAATCAAAACAGAAAAGAGAAAATACATGAAATTAGGCTATCCAGACAGCTCACCTAGTAAAAGCATATCACCAAGCCTGATGACCTAAGTTTATTCCCTGGAACCCTCAGGGTGGTACCAGGTCCCAAAAGTTGTCTTTACATCAAGACTGTGGTACACACACACACACACACACACACACACACAATTTTTATATAACAATGTTTTAGAAACTGGTATTTCTCCCTTGGAGCCCCTCCTATTCTCAATCCCCCCCCCCCCAATGGTTTTTCTAACACAGGGTTTCTCTGTGTAGTCCTTGCTGTCCTGGAACTCGCACGATAGACCACGCTGGGCTCGAACTAAGAAAATCGCCACCACCAGGCAAGCTGTTAGATTTCTAAGGGGGAAAGTTGCCATTTATCTAAAGTTCTGTCAGTAACAGGACATCCAAGAGAATACGAGATTAAAGGCATATGCACCACCACCACCTGGCTTTCAAACCGCCCGGTTTAGCAACAACAAACTCTTAACACCGACTATTCCAGGAATTTGGCAAGCTGAGTGAGGCAGGAGGACTGCTGCAATATTTAAAGTCAGCCTGTATTATGAGACCATGGCGTGACCTCAAAATAAAATAAATAAAAGAATCAGTAGTTTGGGACCCAGTGGAGGAGTCCGGGAGTTTCGTGGCTTCATTACAGCGAAGCCCTCCAGGGACATCTTAGAAAAAAGCCAAGCCAGCTCCAGAACGAGGGGAGACCTGCGGGACGACGAGCAAGCTGTGAACTACAACTCCCAGGAGACTGAGCGCGCAGTTTCCTCCCACTTCCGATCTCAAGTCCCTCGCCTCTCAATCCCGGGCGGGGTTTGCTCCTTCAACCGAACTCGACGACACTTTCTAAGGCGGAGATGTGAAGACCAATAGCAACGCGCGTGCGTATGGGCCAGCCAATGGGAGTGCGTCGGAAGCGGATGTCACGGAGGGAGGGGCCACTACGCGGACCAATGACGCGCGGCGCTGTCGCCATCGGCGTGAGCTGCGAGACGGCTGGAAGTGGCTGTGCGGCAGCGACCGAAGAGGAGGCTGCGGCGGCGGCGGCGGCCGGGGCGGCGGAGGACGCGGACGATGGTGAGCGCAGCCATGCGGCCTCCCTTTTTGCCCGGCATGGCGTCGCGGGGTTCTCCACTGTGTCCCCGAGGCTCCTCTCACGACATCTCCCCTCAGTCCCGGTCCTGCCCCTCGCGCTGACCTATGACCTCCGACACACCCCCCACCCCTTCGCGGGCTGCCCGTCGATCCCACTCCGACTCTTTCTGCGACCCCTGACCCTAGGTAGGCTTCCAGGCCCTGACAACTCATTCATTTCCGGGTCGCGACTGTCTCTTGTCTTCCCCCCCCCCGGAAATCGCTTGGAGTGGGGTGGGGTCCCTTGAGACCCCCGCTCCGGGTTGTTCCTCGACGCGGCTCCTCGGGTTCCGGGCGTTTGAGGGGCGGGTCTAGGCAGCACGGATGCGAGGGGCCTTGTCACAGTGTCTTGCAGAGCTTTGTCACCAAAGGAAGTGCGACATCGAGCCAGACCCGTTTCCCAGGTCCCCACCCCTCTGTCTCGAGCCCACACTTGTCCTTAAAGAGGGAATAGCTTCGTCTCCTTGTTTGTAAAATAAGGGTGCCTACCCCTTAGAATGGGACATCGTCAGAGGCTAGCGCAGGGGCCGCCCACAGATGAGCTCGGGGACATCCTCCTTTAGATACCCCCCCAATCTTCAAGAGAGGTGATCCCTGTGACCTAATAGGAGCTACTAACTGCCTCAGGGGTCGCGGTCCTTTGGGTTGGAGCTCCTTCTCTCTGACTGGGGGTGGTGGCCATACCTCAGGAATGGGCAGGGTTAAATTTGGACCCCAGACCCCAGCCCATACCCACAGAAGAGTTCCTGGAATGGGGATGGGGAAGCATGACTGTGGGGTTTCTGCTTTGCCTCTGCAACCTCATTCCCCACACCAAGAACCTTCCCATGCCATCTACCCTACTCCTGAACTTGCAACCTCCCAGAGGCCTGTTCCAGCCTCCTCCCTACACCTTCCTTTCCCAGCCCTTACGCCATCTTTAATTCACCAAGAATCAGGGGATTTCAAAGACATCATCATTTTGTACACTTTCTAGCTAATAGAGCTCTCTGTGGTGAGTCTGTTCCAGGCTTCAGGAGACAATGCCCTCTTTTGTGACCTCGTCCCCACCTGCTCAGTCCTTCCCTCAGCAAACCATGCTGGCCTTCACCTGACTTCCTCAGGCTCCCAAGTTCCTGCTGCCCCAGGACTTTTGTACCAGCTTCACTTCCACCATAGCATTTGGCCTCCTAGAGCACAGGTTCAGCTTCCCTTTCCCGGAAGGCCGCGAGGGAGATGCCCCTATGTCTTGCAGCATTGTTTGCCAGCCGACCTGAGGAGGTCCTGTCTTTTAGAAGTGCAGACAGGTACATGATCCTGCCCTGCCCTGAGGGACCTCTGTCCCCAGTTTTGCCCTGACTGTCTTGGCTGCCTCTCTGAGCTGTACTTGGAGGTGGCAGTACACTGCAGCCTAGCTAAGAAGTCTCACCCAAGTCACTTAGCCAGCCACAGGACTGGACTCAGCCAGGGCCCAGCTTGTGGCTTAGGGAGGCATGAGTTGTGCTGTAGACATGAGCTGAGGACAGCTCAAACAAGTGATTTGACATAGTGGCAAAGTTGTAGGGTGTGCCTCAGATGGAGAAAGTGGTGGCACACAGTATGGCAAGTCGGAGAGATCATACTGACCATTGCTGGTGGAGAGTAGTGGAGATTGCTTATTTGTTGTCTTGAGACAGGATGTCCCAAAACTGGCTTCCACCTCCCAACCCTTTTGACTCCCAATACCTCTTGGGGTGACAGCTGTGGAGACATAAGCAGGGCAGGCTCCCTTCTGCAAAGCTGCCCCAGGGACGCTCCCCTAAACCCAGACCAACCTGGCCTCTGCCTCCAAGCCACACATAGCACCCTCTGGGCTAATGGCCCCAGATACCTCAGTTCTTCTCCTCTGGAGCCCCGCCCATACCCTTCAAGTGTGTAGCAGTGGTCTGACCAGGGGGCCCTGGAAGTGTAGAGGGGAGCAGCAGAACCTGCACCCTGGGTTGGTCAGGAGCAGCTCTTGGGACATTGAGCTGGCCCAGAGCAGGATGCCACAAGGCAGAGAGTAGCAGCTGCCTGACCACATTCCAGGCCAGTGGCGGGGGGGAGGGGGGGCTAGCCACCATCAGTTACCTCTGCTTCCCCCAGAAAGTGGCCCAGAGGCCCACGGGGACTTAGGAATGTCACAGGGAAGCAGTAACATAAGCCTGTGGCCATCTATACAGGGCCACACACAGTGACACCTCCCAGGGGTCACATCAGAAACCATAGACTTGTGCATTTTCATCTGCTACCCCTCTCTACACCCCAGTGACATTAGGAGAATGCAAAACACCCTGGCTGCCGCCTTGAGCTAGGTAGACTCAAGACACAGTTACTGCCCCTGGGTGTGTGTGGTAGGACAGGTTCCCAGACCAAGCAGCCCTCAAATTGACAGGTCCTCCAGCCTCGGCCCCACCCCACCTGAATGCTGGAAAAGTAGGTGTGCACCACAGAGCCCATCTTTGAAATATTCTTTCATTGTTTTTTGTTTGTTTGTTTGGTTGGTTGGTTTTGGTTTTTTGTTGTTGTTGTTGTTGTTTTTGACAGGGTTTCTCTTTGTAGCCCTGGCTGTCCTGGAACTCGCTCTGTAAACCAGGCCAGCTTAGAGCTCGTAGAGACCCACCTGCCTCTGGCTCCTGAGTGCTGGGATTAAAGGCGTGTGTGTGCCACCACTCATCTTCATTATTGCTTTGGATGTTTTGAGATAAGGTCATCCTACTGCTTTACCTTCATGATGTTGAGATGGCAGTGTGCACTGCTGTGTCTGGTGGATGTGTACCTTTAGACAGCTCTGGGCTGAAGACGGCTAAGCAGGTCAAAGTGTTTGCAGCCAAACCTCATGGTGGGACCCACTTGGTGGAAGGAGGAGCGTGCACACAGTGGCATGCATTTCCCTCCACCACACAGACATGCATAGCACACCGAATAAATGAAGAAAATAATTTAATAAATGGGCAGCCTCAGGTCATGTGAGACCCTTAGGAGAGCCCCTTGCCTCTCTGTGGAGCCGGAACACCGGGCAGGTAACAGCCCAGGTGTGCTCTCAGGCTGCATCAGAAGCCTCATGCCCACCCCTGTCTCTAGGCAGACTTTCTGAAAGGCTTGCCCGTCTACAACAAGAGCAACTTCAGCAGGTTCCACGCAGACTCCGTGTGCAAGGCCTCGGTGAGTATGGGCCTGGGGGTGGCATCACTGTCCTGAGGGTGAGGGTTGCCAGCTAACCCACCACTCCCCATTCGCAGAACCGCCGTCCCTCAGTGTACCTGCCGACCCGAGAGTACCCATCAGAACAGAGTGAGTACCGCAGTGCTTCGGCCTCCTTGGTAGCTAGGAAGGGCCTGTGGAGGGGCAAGGTTGATCTTAGGATGTGTGGGTGGCCCCTGCTGTCTCCGTAGGAAGACTAAGCTGGGGCTAAGCTGGGAGGTAGAGCCCTGGGCTCCATCGTGAAGCAGGTGAGCTGAGCACACATATCCCAACACTCTTTATGCTGAGGCAGGAGGAGCAGAGGTTCAAACCTGATTTTAGATCCTTGGACCCATGTGAAAGCCAGGCACCTGGGCAGGACTCTGTAATTGGAGTCTACCCCTACTGGGCAATCTAGGACCAGCCAGCCTGGCACAAAAAAAAAAAAAAAAAAAAAAAAAAGAGAGAGAGAGAGAGAGAACCCATCAAACAAAGTGAAGGTGAGGGCCAGCACCAAGGCTCTTCTCTGGCTGAAGTAGCTGTGCGCACACATGACCACACAGAAAGACCACAGGCCAAGAGCTGTGGCTGTGGAAGTGCTGAGGTCAGTGACCATACTGGGCCTGTGGGCAGGAGTGTCCAGGCCATGGGCTGTGGCATAGAAGACCAAGGGCCTGGTGCTTTACCTGTCAAGAAAGAATCTGGAAGCCAAGTGTGGTGGCACACACCTCTAATCCAAGCACTCCGGAGGTAGAAGCAGGTGACTTTATAGGAGTTTACGGCCAGCCTGGTCTACAGAGTGAGTTCCAGGTCAGCTCGAATTACATAGAGTCTTAACCCTATCTTAAATAGTAAACCAAAACTCTGAGGTTCATGAGGTGGCTCAGTGGGTAAAGGTGCTGGCCACCAGGCCTAAGAACCTCACTCAGTCCCCAGAATCCACATGGTAGAAGGGGAGAACCAGCTCTACAGTTGTCGTCTGAGCGGTGTGTGCACCCACTTAGCACAAGATAAAACTCATGCAAGGGGCTGTCAGACTTTAGGGTCAGCACATGCTACTGTTGCAGGGGACTGGAACCCAAACCCCAGCACCACACATGGCTCACCAGGGGGAGGCAACACCCTTTTGTGCGTTCCTAAGACACATGCATAACCCCACCCACCTACACACACATACACACACACACACACACACACACACACACACACACCTGTCCTGCAAAGAAGAAGACTGGTGAGTAATGCATGCCCTGGTGTGAGCACCCACACCTCACTGTAGCCTCACATTTCCATTTCCTCTAGTGTTGCACAGAGCCCTGGGAGAATACAGGAGACCCAAGGGCTCCACAGCAGTGTGCTGCCCTGTCCCAGAGCCTAGGCTCCATCCTTGCCACCAAAACCAAGACAGGACCCAAAGGTGCCCCAAAATAGGCTCCCCAGGGGAGGATCTAGCCCAGGAGCCTGAGGCTAGAACAACAAGACGGGCTTAGGGCCGAGGTAGATGTCCTTTCACCTCCATCTTTCTCACTCTCTGTTATCTTCTCAGTCATTGTGACAGAAAAGACGAACATCCTCCTGCGGTACCTGCACCAGCAATGGGACAAAAAGGCAAGGTTCTTGCTGGGACTAGGGATGTTTGAGTGGGTCCTTGAGGGTTGAATAGAAACTCTTCAGGTGACCACTACTGGGGAGAAGTATTCCAGTGGGTGTGCTCTTGGGGTCCTAGTCCTTGAGAGACCAAGGGTGAACCTGGGGTTCTTCACTGCACAGCCAGTACCCAGTCATTGGGTGGAGGCTCTTGGTTTTGACATTTGACTGTAATGGTGAAATGTATGACAAAAAAGAAAAAAATCACCTCTCATGTTACGTGCCTGTCACCCCAGTATTCAGGAAGCTAAGACAGTATTTGGGGCCAGCCTGAGGTACATGAGACCATGAATTTGTTTTGGTTTTATGAGACAGGTCTCATTGTGAGCCCAGGGTGGCCTCATACTTAAGAGTGATCCTCCACAGTGATAGGCTACAAGCCTGTACTACCTCGCAGACAGTTCAGATACTTTGTGAAAAGCACAGCCTTGGCCAGCTTGAATGCTTTGCAGTGTTTCCCTATGTGCAGATTGTTCCTCTAGGCCTCTGAGAAAGGTTCATGGGCTGGGCATGGTGAGGAGGTAGAGACACAGTTTGAGGCCAGCCAGAGCTGGTAGAGACCCTGTCTCCCTCACCACCACCAAAAAAAAAAGAAAGGACCATGCTATTGGCTGTCCTTTACTGTCCTCACTCTGGCCTCTTCCCCTACCCCCTCCAGAACGCCGCCAAGAAGAGAGACCAAGAGCAGGTGGAGGCAGAGGGTGAGAGTTCAGCGCCACCCCGCAAGGTGGCCCGGACTGACAGCCCCGACATGCCCGAGGACACCTAGGCCCCGTGAAGTGCCCCACCTCTGTCTGTCCGCTCCCGTCCGGCCCGCGTGTGTAAGCGCAGCCCACCTCCTACACCCAAACCAAACCTCCAACCTCATAGGATCCATGTATTTATTTTCCTTGAGTTTTTATTTATGCTGTAACTCGTGTCAAGCATTGGTTAAAGGGACATCAGGCCCAGCCGTGAGGTGTTGGTAGACGCTTTTTTAAAGCACAGTGGTGTCCCCCACTTGGCCACCCGCCACCAAGATGACACCAGGGTCCAGAGCCCAGGGCGGCCTGGTCTCCCAACACACCGAGCGGCCTTTTGGCTCCTTCCCACCCACAGGCTGGCCGGGTCTCAGTCCCTGGGTCCTTCAGGGTCCCTCCTGTGCCCAGGCCTCACTCTGAGCCCACGCCAGGGCAGGAGAGAACCGGCCCTTCTGGATCTTTCTCTTAAGTCATTTTATCATGGACTAGCCCGTGCTCCGCATCCACCCCAATAAAAGGATCTTTCCCATTCCACCTGGCGTCTTTGGTCCACACACCTCGGCTGGAGTCACTAGAACTAAAGTGGCTGGCATGGGACTGCCACACACCCCTGCTCAGGAGTCCTTGGGGTCCTGTCCCCCTAGGACACAAAGCCCAGGACAGTGCTATGAGCTGATAGCCACCCATCACTGGGCGTCATGTGAGAGACCCACCTGCCAGACTGGTCATGATAGCCTCATGCCTGGGAACACTGGCCTGGGGTAGGGGGAAGCTCCCTGAACTTGAGTGGCTGTGCACCCTCAGCCATGTCATGATATACGCTGCAGGTATGGGTTTCTGGGGTCCCTTTACGCAGGCTGGACCTTGCTGTGGTCTACACCAAAGGTATCTATGTTCCCCAGGAGCTGCCACCTGACTGGCCCTACCCATCCAGGTCTGTTCTGACCCCAGTCACACCTCAGCCTCACACAGTGACTGGGTACCTGTCAACCCTTGTGTGCCCTGGCCTGAGCATCCTTCCTCCCTGCCTCAGGTGGCATCTGCTTTCGTACATGCCTGCCTTCTTCCCACGACTGCCTTTGTTGGGCCACCCCTGCAGCCTTGGGAGTGCCACCTGAGACTCCCAGGTCCCTGCAGGCTGGCCCAAGGCACAGCAGACTAACTATTGGTGCCGACCCTCCTTTCTGGGCACAGCCATGAGTGCACAATCCCTGTGTCCCACCTGGGCCCTGGGGTCCCACGTACATGCAGCTGGGCCCAGGCCCAAGACTCTCTGAGGGGTCTCCCGAGCCTCCTAGAGATCTCATCCTGAGAGAACCCGAGTGCTCAGCTTCCAGCTGCGGGTTCCCCGAGGTCCCTCCACCGCTAGACCCCGAGCACTGTTGAAATAGACTTTTTATTGCATTTCTGCCGTTTACAAAAATATAACAAAATAAATTAAAAACAAATAAATAACTGCCCATCCTGTGTACTTTTCTGTACTGTGGGGTTCTGCTCGTGGCCCTCATCCTGGTCGAGAGGACGGCAGGGGCGCAGCGGGGCTAGTGGCGGGCTGCGGGCCAGCAGGCGGGCTGCGCGGGGCGCGCGGGGGCTTCCGCCGGGCCGGGGACGCGAGGCGGGTTGTCGCCGCAGGCCCAGGGCGCGTCCCAGCGCCAGCAGCCGGCGGGCGGCGAGGCGGGCCCTGCGGAGGGAGAGCGCGGTTCGCGGGGCCCCACGAAGCCCACGGCCCCCGCAACGCGCGCCCCGGTTAAGGCCTGTGACCTGCGTCTTCGGGCCGCGACTCCGGCTCGGCGGCCGCGGGCTCGTCCCCGGCGCTCCTCTGCGCGCGCGCGCCACCCCCGGGGGCCCCGTTGGCCGCGGGCTCGCGCGCCCCGAAGGCGAACAGCTTCCCGGGCCGAGGCGGGGACGGGCCGCGCTCGGGCGCCTTGAGGAAGCGGAGGCTGAGGAAGGCGGGCAGGCGCGTGTCCGCGGGCGAGCGCGGCGGGGGCGCGCACCCGGCGGGCGTGGGCGGCCGGGCCTGCAGCGGGATAATCTGCTTCAGCCGCAGCACCGGGCCGGGCGGCAGCAGTGCTCCGGGACGTCGGGGCCGCTCGCCGCCCTTGACCTTGGCCGCCCCGCGCTCCGCCGCGGGATCGGGACCCGGGGCCTCCGCGCGCGCCTCCTCACGTCCGCCCGCATCGCGCTCCCGCCGCGCCTGCTGCTCCGCGTGCCGCTGCCGCTCCTCCTCCTCGCGCCGTCGCCGCTGCTGCTGCTGGAAGCGTTGCTGCGCCTGCCGCTCGTGCCGCTGCGGGGAGACATGGCCTGAGCGCCCTGAACCCCTGACCTGCCCCCCCCTCCGGGCCCGAGGAAACGCTGGGCCCGCTGCTCCAGAGGAGAGGGCAAGCAGGAAGACTGTAGACCTCTAGCCCGGGTGTTCTCCCTTTCCCCTTTCTTTGTGTGCCTTTGAAACAAGGTTTCATTGTGTAGTTCGAATTTAGAACTTAGAATCTTCCAGCCTCCACTTCCCAGAGCTGCAATCACAGGTATGAACCAACACTCAGGGCTCGTCAATATAAATTAACTAAAATTCAATTTGGAACTGATGTGGATCAGCAGTAGAATCCCCAGTGAGGGAGTGGGTTGTGCTCCGGTAGAGTGACAGACTAGAATCCTGGCTCATGGTTGGAACACTAGAGCCTTCCCTACAAGGTGCAGCTCCTTGGCCAGTCATGCAGTTTGCAGAGGAATTTGGCTGGCAATCTGAAGAATGCTCAATCTTCAGAGATTGGAGTTTGTGCCATCAAGAACCTAGACAACACCTACCGCTGTGAGCAGGAAGTACAGTCATCTCTTAGTACCCACAAGGGATTGGCTCCAGGACCCACAAGTACTGTACAACAGATGCTCTGGTCCCTTCTACAGAGGCACCCTGCTTTTTATCTGCTCACCCCTTCCTATGGACTTTAAATGTCCCTAGATGGAGCTGGAGAGACAGTTCAGAGGTAAAGAGCACTGGCTGCTCTTGTAGAGGACCCCAGTTTAGTCCCCAGCATCCTCAATACAGTTTCTGACGCCCTCTGCTGGTCTCCATGGTCACTGCATGCACATGGCGCACAAACACATGAGGGCAAAGCACTTGTAATAGATAAAAGTAAAAACAAATCTAAAGAAGAAAGTCTCTGGGTGAGTCACTGGGAATGCTGTGTGGACAGTTGTTCTGAGGGGCCCTGTGCTCCATATCTGTGGTCCCAGCTAACTGAGAGGCTAGGATGGAGCCCCAAGCCTGGGCTGCACAGCAACACCCACTAATGGCATTATAAAGAATTTAAAAAGGAAACACCAGATGTGGTGGTACATGCCTGTTCTCAGAAGGCTGACACAGGCATTCCAAATTAGAGGCCAGGATGGGCTAAGTCTCAAAACAAAGGAAAATGCAGCAGTCTGAACATACTCAGTACACATGCAAATGCTGCTTTGCTTTTTGAGAGAGCACAGTGCATGGCCCCAGCTGGCCTAGAACTGATCCTCCTGTCCCCACTCCTAGGTGCTGGGATGACAGCTGTGCACATCCACACCCGACATATACTGAGTACTTCCCATGCAAGTTGGTGGAATCTTTGGGTGCAGAACCTGAGAGTGGGAGGCTTGGCTACCTGCTCTGCAGCCCTGTGGGTTTTCACTAAGGACTCACCCTCAAATTTATTCCCTCCTGAAAGTGCATCAGCCAACCCCAGCCTTGTACCTTGAAGGCTTCCCGCCGCTGGTACTCCAGTTTGGCCATCTCCTCAGCCACCCATCCCGGGATGTCGGGGATGGCTGCATGGATGAGGTACTTGACTAGCAGAGCCAAGTGCTGTGGGGGACAGACAAGTGGGCTGCAGGCTCAGGGGATGCCTGGCTTACCCACCCAGCTCCCACCCTGGGGTCACCAATCCTACCTCTAGCACCACCACAGACACGATGGCTGCCTCTGGGCTGAGCCAGGGGAAGAGCCGCTGCAGCTGGCCACACTGGCCAATGAGGTAGCAGTTCACCACAATGGCCAGCACGCCCATTGCCTCCATGACCTTCTGCAGGGAGGCAGGAAGCTCAGGGACAGGTCCAGCCAGGGACTGCCATCCCCTCTAGGCCTCCCTGACTGGCCCACCTGCCACTGGCCGATGCTCTCCACACGCTGTCCGAAGGGCCGCTGTAGGCCAGTGCATAGCTTGAAGGCATCGCTGCGGATCTCAATCAGGTTGTTGACTAGGGCACACAGGGCAGCCAGTGGAAAGGCAGAGGAGAAGAGCACAACATAGCCAAACTGCACGAACATCTCCTGGTAATCCTGGAATGTGTCCTGAGGACAGGGGCTCCCATCAGGCTTGACACTGCTCCCTCAATTCATCCTGATAGGCCCAGGCTCTCTCCCCATCTTCAGACTCTGCCTGCACAAATCCAAGGGCCACTAGCTCCCAGCTGGCCTCTTGAGCTCACTACCTGACACCTCCACCTGCAAACTTGCCTCCACTTCACATGCATTCCTATCCTGTGCTCCCCCCACAGTGGCAATGGGAAGGGGGCTTTGTGTTTCTTTGCATAGTTTGCACTGGTACATGTGTGAGCTTGTGTGGAGGCCAGGGTTAACTGTAGACAACTTTCCTCAGGTACTGTCCACCTTGACTTTCTGAGTGGATATCAGAGCATAATGTTTGGGAGGGGGTGTTGGATCCCTTGGAGCTGGAGTTAGCTTCTTTTGTGAGCATAGGAACCTGCCCAGCCAGCACGCAAGTCCTATTTATTTATTGGTTTCAGTGTAGCCCTGGCTGTCCTAGAACTTGCTCCACAGACCAGGCTGGCCTCAAACTCACAGAGATCCATCTGCCTTTGCCTCCTAACTGCTGGGATTTAAAACATGTGCCACCACTGCCCAACTCCTGCTTATTTTGTAATGGTATCCTGTACCCCAGGCTTGTCCAGAACTTAATATATATAAGAGAATGACCCTGACCTTCTGGTCTCCCTGCCTCCCCCTGCCAGTTCTTGGACAGTAGGCATGCTCCACCATGCCCGGTTTATCTGGTGCTGGGGATAGAGCCCAGTGTTCTCTGCGTGCTAGACAAGCTCTCTACCAACTCAACTGTGAACACAGCCCTGTTTGATTCTTTTTTTTTAGTTCTGTGTTGAGCAAGCTGTCCTCTAACTCCATCTTGGGCTTTTACCTCCTAGGTGAGGCCGTAGCTCCCTCTCACCTCATACTTCTTCATGCAGCTCTCCAGCTCTGCCTGTGTGAGCTGCGGAGAATGCTCCTCCTCTGGTGGGTCGATCCAGGAGGACCTGTTGTGCCTCCTCTGTCTCCCAGCCGTGTCTCTGGAGCCGGTCTCCGGGTCTCGAGCTCCATCAGGACCCTGGTCGTGGCCCTCACCGCCCGCACGACGGAGCAAGATGGGCGGGGGCTCTGGCCCAGGACTACCAGGAGGCCCTTCTGACTCATCATCTTCCTCGGTCAGTGTAAACACGCCTGGCTCCAGCCCTTTCTCCACCATGGTAGGGCTCCCCTCCTCCAGGAGCCCGTCGGGGCCAGGGGCTGGCCTGCGCCGCCCTGCACCCCGCTCGGCAAAGCTGACCTTCTTAAGGCGCAGCCCGCAATCCAGGAGGCCTCCTTCCTCGCCCTCGTCCTCGTAGTCCTCCTCGTCCTCCTCGTCCTCGTCGTCCTCATCCTCCTCCTTGCCACCCCTAGGCCCATCTGGGACCTCTCCACCTTCTCCTGCCGGCCTCCGCTCCATGGTCTCTTCCTCTTCCTCGGGAGCCCCACAGCCTCCACCCAGACACCTGTGGCTCCCCGCTCCTCCCTCATCAGTCTGGGCTTCCAGATGCCTTCGGGGATCCGGGCGCAGGGGGTTCAGCAGACCCAGCAGGGCCCGGGCCATTTCCCCGATGGTACGCAGACCCAGCTCCCCGCGGCCCAGCCTGTGGCACAGGTGCGGCTGCAGCACCTCTCGCACGTTCTGCAGCAGCTGCCGGGTGATGAGCAAAGTGGCCAGCATCTGCAGTCAGAAAGAGGCCACGTGGGGCGGGTAGGGCCAGGCACCACTGAGTCACACACTCGGAGACGCACATGCCCTTCCAGGTGGCTCCTGCAGCCCACCCTCAAATCCCCCACCCCGCAACCATGGCCACGAGGCTGCAGCTCAGCCCCAAGGCAACTGCAGTAGGCGGCTGAGCAGTGCAAAACCCAGACAACCTGCATAGTGGCCAGGATTCTCAGCGCATCTACCGCTACCCCATCCAGGAACCTGGGTGCCTTGATGGGCCTTCCTCGACCTGCACCAGAGACCCTTTTGCGCATGCACCCTATGCTCGCCATGCCCCACCCGCAGCATAGCCACGCTCCCCACAACATGGGGAGGCTCGCCACCTGCCCGTACTTTGGCCCGGGCCGCAAGTAGGAAACCCCGGAGGGACAGGAGGAGCAGGTGGAACCTAAGGGCCACGAGCGGGGCCAGCGCCGCCCGCAGCTGCCGCTCGAGGCTCTGGGTCAGAGACAGGAGTAGCAGGAGCTGTGGAGGGACCGACGGGACAGGTGGACGGACAGATGGGAGAAGGGAACGACGGGTAGAGAGGACAAACGGACAAAACGGAGAGAAGGATGGAGGAGGGGGGGAGGGGCTGGAGAGCCCTGGACCCCTTACACGGGTCCGTCCCCAGGGGGCCAGGGGTGCTGCCCCTGGGACTGTGGGCAAGCCCTCACCTCTTTCAGGCGGTCCATGTCTTTGAGGTAGAAGCCGATGTAGAACAGACTCAAGTACGAGTTGACAAACTGGAACTGGGAGGCAGGCGGCTGGGGTCATCCTGCAGTCCCGCCTTGCGGGTCCCCCAACCCCCTCTCCCATCCTCCTAGCCTCTTTAGACATGCATGTTCACTCACCAAGACGACTTTGATGATAAGGTGCCTCTCGTAGGCGCTCTCTAGCCGGTAATTCTCTAGGAGCCGAGGAGGTGAGTGAGGGGGCCACCCTAACCCTCCCGAGGGCTATGGGGATCCCCAGGAAGGTGGGGACCTCCCCTGCCTACACATACCCATGTCGTTGAGCCACACAGCTAACTTCTTGTAGCCCTCAGCGCTCACGCTCACCAGCAGGGCCAGCATGACCTTAGGCAGAAAGCGAACGAGGCGGGGCAGGCCCTTCATGCTCAGGACCAGCTCCTAAAAGGGACAGGACAAGGGGGGGGGCTCAGCCCGGTGAAGCCAGGCCTGGTGCTCGGTGAGCAGGAGTAGGGGAAGGGTGGGGCTGTGGGGTCACCTGCAGCTGGAAGCAGCCAAGCATCAGTACGAAGACACAGACAAGACAGGCCAGGCATAGAGGCAGGCTGACGAGCAGCTGGAAGAGCAATCGCTTCCAGGGCGGGTAGTAGAATTCCTCAGCCCGAGTGATGGGGCTAATGCGGCGGACGCCCTGACAGACAGCAGAAAGCCCGGTGTATGAGACCAGGGGCCACACCCACCTCCTGATCCTAGGATCCCCGTTCCTCTCCACCAAGCCTTTTCTCTCACAAGAGATGCTCTTGCTCTTGGATGCACACTTCTCATCTGCTGTCACCCCCATCACTCACGAACTGGGGCCCTTCCCCAACACAGCACTTCTCTCCTTTACAACCTTGTCTGAATGCCAAGCCTCAGCCCCAGACTGACCCTGAATTGGGGTCGCGGCTCCTCCACAGTTTCCCCAGGTGAGTCTAGTGTCCCCCACTTGTAGGCTAGCTCTGCCCCCCTCCGTTTCCACTCCTCCAAAAACAGTGTTGACCAGATCACGTTGAAGAGAGCGAAGACAACACAGGAAACATCCCGACTTGTCTGCAGGTGACAGAAAGCCAAGTCGGACATAGCCATCTTATGAAGGAAGGAGAAGGACCTGGCCCAACGCCTCCCAGTACCTGATCGGCCTCAGTGAATGTATACAGAACAGAACCAAAGACAGCAGGGTAAACCATTGCTGACGTGTAGAAACCCAGCCAGGCAAAATACATGGCAATCTTCACCCCAAAGTAGTCACAGATGTCATCTGCTAGGGGACAAGAGAGTCTGGGTCACCTCCAAGTGTCTCTTGGGACCCCAGCCCACTCCTCAGCTACGAAGCCACACCTAAAGGCTGGTTTTCACATACGGCCTGCACCCAGGACTTCATGAGACGATTCAGAATGCGCTGCTCGTGGACTGGAAACACCTGCTGTATGATGCCTCGGGCAGCCAGCTCCGGGACTGCAGGAGGGGGAGTGAGAATGAGCCCTGCCCCTGCACCATATGACAAGCTCGGGCAGCCCACCTTGGCTGGAACCAAAGTCATAGCTTTTTGCCTGTTCTGAAGCCCATAGAAGGCTGGGAATGTAGCTTGGTGGGTAGAGTGCTTACTTAGCATACACAAAGGTCCATCATGGCATAAACTGGGTGTGGTGGCCCACCCACACACAGGGAAGATGGATTTGGAAAGGGTAGAGATGGTGGGAAACCAAGAGGGACCCCCCTTTTTTTTTTTTTAGGTTTTTTTGAGACAGTGTTTCTCTGTGTAGCTTTGGAGTCCTGGAACTCACAAAGATCCACCTGCCTTTGCCTGCCCAGTGCTAGGATTAAAGGTGTGTCCACCACTACCGACTGCCTAGAAGGGTTTCAAAATGAACTCAAGGCTGATCTTGAACTAACAAGCTCTCTGCCTCAGCTTCCCTGGGAGAGCACAAGCATGTCCTCACCTCTCCCATCAAGTGTATTGTAGAATCTAACCCCCTGGTCGTGAATGTCTAAGAAATGACGCCGGCTGGTGTAAAAAAAGCAAGTACTGGTTTTCCAGTGGGAATCACCGCTTAGTAGGTGGGCGCTGTCCGTGGTCCTGCACCTTCTCGGATACCTAGACCGCCTCTTGCATCATTGCACCAGGTGCCCAGCGGAGGCCACGCCCATTGGGTTCATTGGATGCCCAACTCTTCCCTAACTCTGATTGGTTGCCCTAAGATCCGCCCTCCTACACCTATCTTCTGACACGCCCAGCTCTCCGCAGGTAATCGCTCACTGATTGGCTGATCCTCCAAGAAGCGCACGTTGTGCAGCGCCTCCCCTTGCTTGGCCCGTAGGTTCTGCAACCAGAAGCGGATGATGCTCTGCCGCTCCTGTGGAGAGATGGGTGTGAGCTTGGTACCTGGGGCCATGGGCACAGAGACATGGGCGCAGGGCGGTCACCTGCGATGTAAAGAAGCGCAGTTCACTCTCCACGTTCTCGTAGATGAAATCCTCTTCACAGGAGAAACTGCGGGTGCCCCCGCCAAACTCGGCCTTCACTGCCTTGCGCAGACCCAGCTCATCGGCCCCCCGGAGCAAACTGTGGACAGGACAGGGCATAGAGGGTTCACCATGGAACCCAAGCTCACCATCACAAAACTAAGGATAATTTACGAGCCACATCTTGGAACAAATGGTTGGTACAGTTGGCCCTCAGAGGGGCAGGGAGCCCAATGACAAGGCCAGAAGGAGGCAGAGGTAGAGAACTTGCCTCTCATATGTGGCTGTGACGAAGAAGGCATAGGCACGTGTGTGGCGGTGGTGGCGAACTTGCACGATCAGCTCGGGGATGCCCACTCGGATGTGATTCAGCAGCCACAGCAGCGTGTGGTCATCAGTGGTGTCTGCCAAGGGGCACAGGGGCCGATAGGTCTGCCCTCGAGAGGGACCCGGGAGGGCCCCCTCCACATTTCTGCCAAAGCCGCAGAGGCTGCATCCAGGCCCAGGGCAGGCAGGTGTGTATACCTGGGAAGGTCATGAGCACGTCACAGTTCTCAGTGGGTACCGTCTTCATCCATGCCTTGTGGGACACCAGGTAGCGGCCAGCCTGCAGGAGCCTCTTCCCAAACAGTTTATCTATGGGGCAACATGGCAGGTGAGGCGGAGATCAGGCATCTCCTGGGACTGATTGGCCCTCACCAGAGCTCTTGCGGGGCCGAGGCCGAGCATCCGCAGCCTGGGCTTGCTCTCTTTTCTCCACATCCCCTGCACCAGCCAGGCCCTTCCCCCTAGGTGCTGCCTTAGAAATCTTACTCATGGTTGAGGCCCAGATGCGCCTCCCAAACCACAATCAATGGGGTGTCCACAGCAGCCTTGAACACTTCTTGGTATGACAGCACGGTCCTTAAAGCAGCCGCAAGAACGGGGTGAAGGAAGTCCTTACCCCCATTTCACAGGTCACCAAACTGAGGCCCAGAGAGTGCACCCAGGCGCTCAAGGTCACCTAACCAAGGTGGGATTCGAACCCAGGACCGTGGAAGTGCATATCTCCCTGTTTCCCTGTGCTGGGAGTCTCCAGATGGCAGGGCTCACACCAGCCAAGCTGGGTCCATCAGAGAGGCGTGTCCACGTCCCCACACCGGGGACCCCCCAGTTGCAGATGCATTGGCCCAACCCCGCTCGCTGCAGCCACAGCGCCACGAGGAGCGGGCCCTGGGCCACACGCCACGCTCTGGATGTGTGACCCCGATCGGCATGCCCTGAAGCCCCGGGGTGCACCCGTGCACCTGTCCCGGTGCCACCCGCAGCTCACGTACCCAGGACTCCAGACGCAGGCGCCGCAGGCTCGCCCTCGGGCGGGGGCCTCTTGCCCCGCTCCCCCTCCAGGGTCGCACCCCCGGCGCCCGAGGCCGCCTCGGCCATGGCAAGGACAGGGCAGGTCAGGGGCTGGGGGACGCCCGGGCGCCGGGGGCCCGCGGGCTCATGGGGACCCGAATGGCACCACTGACCACAGGGGAGGAGGAGACAAAGGCTTCTCTCGCCCGCCCGCGCCGGTCGCAGTCCCTGAGCTTCACTTGCTTGTCGTCCCCGCCCGAGCCAAACCTCGATTCTTCTTCCCAGCCGGCGCGCGTCATTCTCAGTCCCTCAGTCCCGCCTGCCTCCTCTCAGCTTCCTGTCCCCGCCCGTGTTGTTTTCTGTATTTGTTTCCCAGGCCGCCCACTTGGATCTCTGTTGCTTTATCCCCTCCACCCTCACAGTCCTTCAGCCTCCATTTACCCATCTGCAAAGTACAGGACGTCGTGTGGAACCTGACGCCCGTGGTTTTCTTACTGCAGGATGTGGGAGAGGGAGGATCTGGTTGGGTGACATTTCTGAGAACAATACCTCTACCCCAACAGGGCTGTGAGTAATTATAGCAGGTCCAGCCTGCCCCAGGGTTTTTGCAGTATAGTTCACCAGCCTAAAACAGACTTTGCTTTATGCACTCTGCACCCACAACCCTTATTATCTCTACAATATAGCATCCATAAAGGGATCAGGAAGCCTGGCGTTGGTGGCACACACCTTTAATCCCAGCACTCGGGAGGCAGAAGCAGGTGGATCTCTGTGAGTTCAAGGCCAGCCTGGTCTACAGAGCGAGTTCCAGGACAGGCTCCAAAGCTACAGAGAAACCCTGTCTCGAAAAACAAAAAACACCAAACAAACAAACAAAAAAAAAAAAAAAAAAAAAAAAAAAAGGGATCAGGATACATGGTCCCGGTTACCAAATAAATGGCTCAGTGGATAAAGATGCTTGCTGCCAAGTCTGAGACCTAAGTTCATGTCCATGATTCCCATGGTGGAGAGCCAAGGCTCACAAGGACACCCGGCCACACGCTCCACCTCACACAGTGACAATGAAAAAAATAGTCCGGCCAAGGGCTGAGGTATAGATTGGCAGCAGAGACCAGCCTAGCATGCACAAGCTTTGCATTCAGTCTCCAGCGAGGCGGGATGGGGAATGCAGGATGACAGGGTCGGTAGAATCGGACCTGCTTGCACGGAGCTCAGTCCTGTACTCAGGAAGCAGAAAGAGATCCTCAGCATCAGCAACATAGCAAGTTCATGGCCATTCTGGGCTATACGAGACCCTTTCTCAAGAAAAAGTGGGCCAAGCTGGAAGGATGGCCCTGCCATTAGAAGCACTTGAACTCTTCAGAGTACCACAATTCGGTTCCTGGCACTGTGTAACTGCAGCTCCAAGGAACACCACAACCTGTTCCAACCTCTGAATACATCTGACACAGAAAGTACAGGACCCTAAGTAAAAATAAAAAGCAGAACTTAAAAAATAAGGTGGCACACGCCTTTAATCCCAGCACTCGGGAGGCAGAGATAGGTGGATCTCTGTGAGTTTGAGGTCAGCCTTTTCAAAGAGTGAGTTCCAGGACAGCCAGAGCTACACAGAGAAACCCTGGAGGGAGGGGAGGAAGGAGGGAGCCCCTGCCGGGATGGTGGCACACGTCTTTAATCCCAGAAAACCTGTCTCTGAAAGAAAAGAAGAGAAGAAGGGAGGGAAGAAGGGAGGGAGGGGAAAAGGAAGGGAAAGACAGACAGGAAAGAAGGAAGGAAGAGAGAAAGAAAAGGAATGCTGTTTGTCTAGAACTCGCGTGAATGGGTGTGAGGGGATGCTGGGAGGTGGAGCACAGCAAAGTCCTGCTTGCTGGGGAAAGCTCTTTCAGAATCCAAGCCTCTAGGCGGCCTCCCTTTTTTCTGAATCCCCCCCCCCCCGACTTAAAAGAAAAATGTTTGTGAGGCCACGAGTGCTTTGGAGATCAGAGGACAACTTGAAGGGACTGATTTTCTCCCTCCACCATGTGGGTCAGTACCCAGTCTCCCAACTCCTCACAGTCCTGAGTGGCCCACTCTGAAGGACTGTGAACCCAGGCTAGCCAGGGTTGCTTCTCAGTGCCCAGTATGCAAAGGACATTTGCCGTAAACGTGTTAAGAAGGGACCACAGAGATGGACATCGTTACTGTAACTGTTTCACAGACGGCAAAGTAGGGTAGATGACCTGAGGGCTCTGCCACTGTAGCTTGTCCCGCAGCAAGTTCTTAAAGAGCGCCCGCCCGCACCACTCCAGAACCAGAGAATTAGCCGAGCAAGGGCACTCCCGAGGCCCCGCCTCCCCCACCCCACCCCACCCCCTGTGCCTGGAATTCGAGCCTCCGCCTTCATCCCACAATTCTGCGTTGCCCGGGTTAACCTGAAGGTAACCCAAGGAGCCTTTCCGGGAGCCACCGGTACATATCGGACCTGCGGCCGACCGGGGACTCAGAGAGGACAGGGAAGCCAGCACTGGACTGGAGCCTTCTGGAAGGCTTCCTGGAGGAAGAACCAGACCTGGAATGCTTGCCCAGGAGCTGCCGTTGGCAAAACCGGGGAAGTGGGAAGCAGAGAGATCCCGGAAGGGCCAGGAAGAAACTTCCTAAAAACTTTGAACCAGATCATCCCTGGTCTAGCGCGTGGCTTTCCCCGGAATTCATCCACTGCAGTCATTAAAATTCTTTCAGCTTCCGGTCTCTACCTGGGCAGTCTCTCCTTCCATTCCCTCTCCCACACTCCATCTCTCCCTCTCTCGTGCAAGTGTGGAGGTCAGAGGTCAACTTAGAGAAGTCGGCCCGCCTTCTCTAAGTGGGTCCCAGGGAACGAACTCGGGTTTGGCGACAAGCGCCTTTGCTCGCTGACTGTCCTCTCTTGAAAGTGAAAACCGAACACACGTAGCTTTTCGGCTACGGAATGGACACAAGGGAAGGAGACGCGAGCCTCTAATTTCTTCCTCCCACTATTGTCTCGGCTCCCTGCGGCTCTAAGAACCCAAACATTTCCGGGGGACAATCTTGTGCTGCACACACCCTTACTTCGTTTCCCTTGTATCAGCCAATAGAAACCACAGTCTATAGGTCATCCAGTGGTAGTCGCTAAGCGCAGTGGCAGTCACGCCGCGAAGGGGCAGGACTTCCTCCCAGCGCTTGACGCCGCGCAGGAAGGTCGGGCAAGGTGCTTGCGGATTGGAAATCCATGTGGCGCGGGCTAAGCGCGCTAGCGACCCGGGCGGTGCGGGCGCTCGGCAGGTAGGTGGGACCCGTTCTTCCTCCCGGAGCGACCCTGTCCTCCCATGCCTATCCTGCCCATCGGCTTGCCGCAGCGCGCACATCCGGGGTATCCCCCGGCGACGTTCCCTCGGTCCTTGTCGGTTCCGAGGCTCGACGTCCGGGGTGTGCTCACTCATTTGCTCTCCGGTTCCCAGGCCATGCGTACGCCGGAGCAGCGACGCCGGAACCTGGGCTCCCGGAAGCACCATCTTCGCGCTCAGCTCTGGCCAGGGCCGCTGTGCCATCGCGGTGATCCGCACTAGCGGCCCGGCCAGCGCGCTCGCGCTCAGCAGCCTTACGGCGTCCCGGGAGCCGCCTCCGGCCCGCAGCGCCTCCCTGCGCCTTCTTCGCCACCCGCGCTCCGGGGAGCCGCTGGATCGCGCGCTCGTCCTCTGGTTCCCAGGTGA
Source organism: Phodopus roborovskii (assembly GCF_943737965.1). NCBI lineage: Eukaryota > Metazoa > Chordata > Mammalia > Rodentia > Cricetidae > Phodopus > Phodopus roborovskii. The sequence goes on along the minus strand of NW_026125665.1, from coordinate 1,451,663 downwards.
GGACCCCGATCTAGAAACCCACAGTGCTAGTGACCCGGTGTCAGTCGCCTCCAGGAGTCGGCCCCGGGCCGTGCCCATCGTCTAACTCTGCTCTTTGCCATAAAGGCCCCCAGAGTTTCACGGGTGAGGATTGCGTGGAGTTGCACGTGCACGGAGGCCCCGCGGTGGTCAGCGGCGTCCTGCAGGCATTGGGTGAGACTCTGTTAGGTGACACTGTTCCTGGGAAGACTGCGAGGTCTCGGATGTAGGCTGCAAGGCAGATTGTCATTTGGGGGAATAGAGTTATCATACTGACTTGGGCCTTCTAGATGGCTGGCCCAGTAAAGGCGATTGTTGCCAAGACTGAGCTGAGTTCCAATCCCAGAATCCCCGTGGTGAGAGAATTGATTCATGAGAACTGTCTTCTGACTTCCTGGTGTGTTGCAGCACAAACGCGCGCGCGGGCGCGCACACACATACACACACATATACGATTAATGCTGTAGACAGACTGCAGCATTGGGAGGCCTTCGAGGACAGCTCAGGCTCAAGAGCAGGGTGTGTGTGGTGCTAGGTCCTATGCAGGGAGTTGATTGAGTAGCGCAGTACCAGCTTACAGCCAGTCTGCCTTCGATCCCTAGGTGGTGGGGACAGGGGAAGGTCTTGTGTGTCCATAAAATCGGTTTGCCACAGAAAATCGCTGATGGTTAGTTACCAGTCTCAGTCCAGGCCTGTGTGGGAGGGGCAGCTGCAGGTGACCTGAGTAGCAGCTGGCTACTACTGGGTTCTAACCCCGGGCGGGCACCTGGGTCAGACCCAAGTAACTGGTCCATCAGAGTCCAGCCCGGGGCACCAGTGAACTCCCTGGTATTCCTTATAGTAGAGGGGTGGGGACAGGGGAGGCACCAACTACTCTGCTGTGCTGCCTCAAAACCCAGCTAGGGTTTGGGTTTGTTACCTCATCGTCTGGCCAAGGGCAGGTGGGGTCCAACGGCAGATGGCTTTCAGGTAGTGTGCCAGGACTACGGCCAGCTGAGGCTGGGGAGTTCACCAGGAGGGCATTTGCCCACGGAAAGCTGAGCCTGACTGAGGTGGAAGGACTGGCGGATCTGATCCACGCAGAAACTGAAGCCCAGCGTCGTCAGGCGCTGAGACAGATGGATGGGGAGCTGGGCCAACTGTGTCAAGACTGGGCCAATATCCTCACCAAGGCAAGACCCACTTGCTCACCCACCCATCCCTTCTTTAGAGAAAGCTCTAGGCCCATGAGATGCCAGTCTGATCACACACGTCAAGCTGGAGCAACCATGATATCTTCCCATCCTCCCAGGCTCTGGCCCACGTAGAGGCCTATATTGACTTCGGAGAGGATGACAATTTGGAAGAGGGTGTGTTAGAGCAGGGTATGTCTGCCTTTGGGGGCGGGGCTGGCATCTCAGCCCCCCTGAGATCCTCCTGATTGCCTCTCCTCTGCCTACCTTCTCCCTCTCACAGTGGATAGAGACATCCGAGCCCTGGAGACTGCCCTGGGTTCCCATCTTCGAGATGCCAGGCGTGGTCAGAGGCTGCGTTCAGGGGCACATGTTGTGGTGACTGGACCCCCCAATGCCGGCAAGAGCAGTCTGGTGAATCTGCTCAGTATGTGGAATTGGGCAAGGGTGGGCAGGGGTAAATCCTAAAGTGGGGGCTCTTACCTCCACGTCCCTTACCCTTCAGGCCAGAAACCTGTATCCATCGTGTCCCCAGAGCCAGGGACCACTCGTGATGTGCTGGAGACCCCTGTGGACCTGGCTGGGTTCCCTGTGTTACTGAGTGACACTGCTGGGCTTCGGGAAGGTGTGGGCGCGGTTGAACAGGAGGGTGTGCGCAGGGCTCGCCAGAGGTGTGTGCAGGTCTGCAGACAAGGTGACCTAGGCCCTTTTTCTCCTCTTGAGTCTATTTCATAATTATCCCTGAAATAAAAGACTTTGAGCTCTCTCAGTGTTGGGGGTATAGGGACCTGGCTGGTGTTGCTTATTTTCCTCCACTCCCTAAGCTTTGTTTGGTCATGCCCCCTCCAGGGCCATCTCCCTCTGTCCAACCCTATCAGCTACACCACTGGACCTCTTCTTCATCAAAATCTCTGACCTTCAGGTCCTCTTCTGCGCCCACCCACTCTCCCTTGCCATGCCCCCAACATTTCCTACCATACTGTTTCACTGGAGCCATTGCCAGTACCTCTAGCCAAGCCTCAATTCCTCTTGCTGTGTCCAGACCTGGCCAAGCGTCTGGCTCTGTCCTGGCTTTTGCTTTGGGTCATCCCCTGCAGTGTCTGTCCCTCTTCTGCTCAACACCCACAGTGCCCTCCCAGGTTGACTATGCCCCACAAAATGGCTACCTTCCTTCCCAGGTTGGAACAGGCTGACATCGTCCTGGGGGTACTGGATGCCTCTGACCTGACCTCCCCCTCCAGCTGCAGCTTCCTGGACACTGTAGTGACCCCACTGGTAGCACAGAGCCCTGACCGTGTCGTACAGCGCCTCCTGCTGCTCCTCAACAAATCGGACCTGCTTCCCACTAGTGCCCTGACCAGTGACAACACTCTCTTAGGGATACCACACCTGTCGCTGTCCTGCCGCACTGGAGATGGGCTAGAGGGCCTCCTGCAGGCCCTGAAGACTGAGCTGGCTGCTGTGTGAGTCCCCCTCGGCCTTTCCCAGCTCCCCTGACCCAAGTTCAGATGTAGGCAGAGCTGCTGGATTTGTGCTCAGTCCTGTCCCTCAGCCTCAGTTTCTTTCTCTCTGCAAAAGGGGTACAGTGGGGGACCCTGTTCAAAAGGTAGCTTCACAGATTGAGACACTAGGTTTGGTTTCTGGCAGGTGTGGGGACCCATCTACAGGACCACCACTCCTGACCCGAGCTAGGCACCAGTACCATCTTCAGAGCTGCCTGGATGCCCTGAGCCACTACCAGCCCGCCACAGATCTGGCGCTGTCAGCCGAGGCCCTGCGCCTGGCTCGCAGGCACCTGAGCCACCTCTCGGGTAGAGGAGGCACCACAGAGGTCCTAGACCTCATCTTCCGGGACTTTTGTGTGGGCAAGTGAGGGCCAGAGCCCAGGAATCGGGCCCACAGAATTCCACCAGATCTTGATCTAAAATGGCAGCAGAGGGCAGGATCCACAGCCCTCAGGCCTGTTCCCTCCACAATGAACAGAGATAGGCCAGGTATACCAGAATGGCTACCCCCTGGCTACTGAGATTAAGGCCTACATCACCATGCCAGGTATATGTAGTGCTGAAGGTGAAACCCTTGCAGGGTTTTTGTTTTGTTTTGTTTTTTAAGTACCAAAGGAATATGAGGAGTTCGGGTGATCCAGAAATGTTTGTTCTCAAATACCAGCCAGGGTTCCCTTCCACAAGTTTGCCTGTGTGTTTTTTCTCTGTGGCGTCATGTCACTCAAATATATTTATTTATTTTTACTTCTGTAGTAGCATACATATTATCTGTAATACGTTTGCTGTGGCATTTTCATCCGAGGATCTAATGTGGCCTGATTGTGCTGAGTCCCTTCTTTTTCCTAAATCACCCTGTCTGGGATTTCTCTGACGTTTGACTACACCATTAAAGAAAATATCCCTGTGCCGCCCTCCACCCCTCCCCCAGGCCTTTCACTGCCTGTCAGTCTTCCTGCCCACAAGGCCCCACCTCCTCCTGGACAGAGTGTGAGGTCTTGTGTGAGTGCAAAGATGCCACCTGTGGCCCTGTCATGCCCAGAAATTGCCCAATCCTGGCTCCTGCATACCCAGTTTCATTTCCCCAAGACCAGGAACGATGGGGTCAGCCCGGTTTACCGCTGTACGCACCGCAGTTTCTGCAGTGCAAAAAGTGGCTGCACGGTACACATGGGGAGATCAGAGGACAACTTGCAGGAGTCCTCTGCGATGGTAATGTGGTCCTCGGGTGAACATCAGGCTTGGCAGCAACATTTAATTAATGTGTGTGTGTGCAGTGTGGGAGTTTGGGAACTGGGAACCAAACCCAAGTCCTCTTAGGTTGCAAGTGTTTTATCTGCAGAGCCAGCCCCTTATCAGATGTTTTTATTTTATTTGTATTTAGTTTTTGAGATGAGGTTTTATTTTCTAGATGGTGCTGGCCTCAAAGTCACAAGGATCCTCAGCGGTACACCCTCAGGCTGGGCACAAATATTCCCAATTTACAGATCAGAAAAGGGAGGTTCCGAGAAATGGCCTCGGGCTTTGGGATTGAGCAGTCAGTTGCACCCCACATTGAACTTTGTCAGGACCTTCTGTGACAGGCAACTTTGTAGGGTGCTGGGGACAGCACTTGGATCTCCTGGCATGGCTACAAGGAGACCTGACTTGTTAGGGACTTGGGATAGACCCTGCAGAGACTACATCTGTGCTGGGGCCGCGAGGTGGAAACAGTGAGGCGGGACCTCCTGGTGGTAGCGGCAACCGGCCAGAAGAGGGCGAGCGTTCCTAGCGTATCCCCCAGCTGTACCCATCAATGAGGATGCCTGTCGTTTCAAGGCTTGTTACAAACCAAGCTGGGTTACAAAGTCAGATCCTGCCTTGAACAGGGGAAGGGTCCTACGGCTCCCAGGAGGAGCTGTGGCGCCTCGCGCTGGGCGGGGCCGGACCTCTGGGCAGTTGGCCCGCTGTGGGCCGCCTACCTTGGGCCTGGCACACAGCTGTGTGGAGGCCTTGGCCGCTGTCCCTTTTTTCCAAGAAGGGTGAGGAGTTTGTGGGAAGCGGCGGGGGGTTATTTATAGAGGGCGCAGGAAATCCCCAAAGAGTCAGGGCCTCACCCAGCGGAGGCGGCTGCTACAGGGCACTGGGCCCCCTTCCGCCAAGGAGCACTGCCTGGGGCCTGGGAGCCCGGATGGGGCTGGGGGCCCATGGGACAAGGGCTATACCTGGAGGAAGGGTCTGGGCCAGTGCCTGCCCCGTAGTGTTTGTGTGTGTCACACTGTTCACATGTGGACGTGCAGGTCCAAGTGGACATGCAGGCCAGAGGCAGTCACAGGTGAAGCCTTATAGGCCAAATCTCAGAACTGGTGGTCAGAGCTCAGCACCCTCCCATCTCACCTGCAGCCACTGTGGAGGGTGTTGCAGATGTACTGGTCACCCTAGCTTTTATGTGGGTGCTGGGACTGGGTCACAGTCCCTCTTGCCTGAGCAGCAAGTGCTCTCAGCCATCAAGACCTGGTCTTGAACAGAGAAGTTTCTCAGGCAAGGAAAAGTATTGCCAGACATGTTAGTATACTCGTGGTCCCAACAATGTGGAGGCTGAGGCAGGACTGCTACAAAAGGTCAGCTCCATCGGTGTCCGGACAGTCTAGAAGGAAATGGGCTAGCCAGGTGTGGTGACCCATGTCTTCAATCCAACACTTGGGGAGGCAGAGGCAGGAGGATCTCTGAGTTAGAGGCCAGCCTGGGTTACATAATGAGACTCTAGCCTCAAAAGAAAAGAAACAAACCAAGCGAATGAGCTTGCTCATCTTTAAATCCTGACCAGAACTTCAGAGAGCAGACAGGGCTGCACCAGTTCTGTGAGCTGACAAAGGGCTAAGAAACTAGAGTTTGTCAAGTAATGGGTAGCTATGGAGGATGTGAGCAACAGGCTCCATGATGGAAAGACAGACCGCCGTGGACCACTACAGGAGCCTATTGAGGCAGTGGCTGGGGAACAACGGGCTTTTTGCTTTCTTTTATAGGGTCTCACATCAGCAATATAGCCTGTGTGCCTGAAATGTTTTACACATTACAGCTGTTACTGTGATTTAGGTGGTTTTGCTGTGTGTCCCAGGCTGGCCAGAAACTCTTGGGCAACCCTCCTTCAGTCTTCCAAGCAGCCGAGGTTACAGATTTGGGACATGGTGTCTCAGAAGAGGAAATAGGCTGAGTCGGAGTGAGATTCGCACCCAGGAGTGTGGTTATCAGATCTTAAGCAGGCTCTCCGTGATCACTTCATCCCAAGGCTCAGGCTCAGGGCCAGGGACATCCCCAGTTCCTTGGGGCCTCCAGTCAGGCTGTCCAGGCAGCCTCCCAAGCTGACCCCTGGTGGCCCTGTTGGCCGAGCCCCAGCCAAGTGTTTCCTGCAGTGACAGGCTCTCGCCCATGTTTCCGGATCCAGGAAATATCACAGCTTTGTCCCGGAGGAGCAGTGACAGAGTGTGGCACTGCCGGCCTTGTGATTCATCCCCGGCTCCCGCCCAGGCCAGTGCTGGGGGAGCAGCCAGCTCCTCCTGAGCACGTCTCAGCCCTTTTCCCTTGATGGCTCCTGCTTGCTGCAGGGTTGGGGCTGTCCTTGCACTTCAGTCCGCAGCCTCAGCCCTGCACCCCCGCCAGTGCTCACAGGTCTGCCCCACCGTGCTCGGCTTAATTCTGTTACCTGTCTAACATTGTTTCCTTAGGGCCACATTTCGTTTTGCAACTGAACCAATCCTGAGGAAATGTTCCTTTCAATGTCTGCAACAGTAGTAGGTAGCATGACTTTTACTTTTTATTTATTTTTGATGATTAAAACCGTCTCCTGTAGCTCAGGCTGGCCTTTAAGTCCTGACTCTCCTGCCTCAGCCTCCTTCGTGCTGGTACAGTAAATGTGTGCTGCCACACCCAGTGTATATGGTGCTGGAAATGGAGCTGAGGGCTCCACCCAAGCACCATACACTAGCATGCCAGTAACTGAGCTGCAAGCACTCTACCCTCAGAGCTACCACACTCCACTCTCGAAGCTGCCACATTCTACTCCCTGGGCTACCACACCCTACCCACTGAGCTGCCACACTCTACCCTCAGAGCTGCCATGCTTCACCACTGAGCTGCAAGCCCTCTACCTCTGAGCTACAAGTTGTACCCACGGATCACAGGACTGGGCTGAAAGGTGCATGCCACCACAGCTGGCAGCCTATCCATTTAAAGCTTTACTGTTCTACTTTATGTTCTACTTTATGAGTGCACTCTCTCTGCTGCCTTTGGAGGGCAAGAGAGGATGCCAACCTGGCAGGAAGGTTGGGAGCTGCTGTGTGGGTGCTGAGAACCAAATTTGGGTTCTTTCCAAGAGCAGTCAGTGCCCTAAACTGCCAAGCCTCGTCTCTGCTCAGCACACAGCAGTCATCCCTCGGGAGGCTGACACAGTTGAAGGCCAACCATAGTGAGACCTTGTTTACAGATAAGTAACAATAATCAGCAGAAATCAGCCTTCAAGGGACTCCATGATATTTATTATGTGCCACTATATATTTAAGGGATACAAGCAAGGCAGTGTGGGGAAGCTCCCCTCCAGGCTCTGTGAGATACATGGGGACCCTCACTGGCTGTCCAGGTCCTGGAGACCCTGGAAAAGGGTTTAAAACCTAATGAAAGTTATGTTTCTAGGGGCCTCAAAACACAAGGGAAGCTGGAGCTGAGGCCAGGTTTCCTGTTCTGACCTCTAGGGTCAGGTACCCAGTGGTAACAAAGCTGGAGGAGGTTCCTGTGGTGGGAGCTGAGCTGTGGGTGCTTCATGGGCGGGTGGGGTTCCATTTTGGTCACCCCACAGCTGCATATGCCTTAAACCCAGTGTCTAGGAGATGGTGGAGAGCAGAGGGCAGTAATGGGCGCAGATGGGCATAGGGATGGAGATTGCTGGCCATGGGGTACAGCACGTGTCCAACACATTGGGCATCTGGCTGCCACCATCCACAGAGGAGCATTCTCGTGCCCAGGGTCCTGCAGCAGCTGCTTCCTCAACCACTGGGGAAGGAAGAGGCCAAAAGCACAGCAGTCAACAGGGGCTGGGGAGCAGAGGCTGGACCACAGCAGGGGAATGACACTGCTCCAGGTTAGACCCAAGCTCCTCAAGCTCCTGAGTTTTGTCTCTGCACAGATGAGAGACTAGGGTTCCGAGGGGCCCACAAGGTCCTAGATACCTGAAGCCTGGGTCTCCATGTGTAGTGCAGGCTGGCTTCAGACTCAGTCCTCCTGCCTCAGCTTCCTGCATCCTAGGGTTCTGCTTTTCTCTCTTTTGTTCACTCACTGTGAGACACATGCCCCACACATGCACCCTCAGGACCAACAAAGCCCACAGCTTCAGAGGCTGACACCAGGGTCCATCCTCCTGCCTTCCCCCAGCAGGGACAACCCCACCCAGTGCCAACAATTCTGAGAGGGTTCCGCCCATCCTCCACTGCATCTCTGGGTCTGGAATGCCCTCCCCCTCTGCCTGGCAGAGGAGCTCTGGTAGGGTCAGAGGTGGCGCTGAGGCGCTTCCTGGTGGGGAGGGGGGTCTGCAGCTGAGTCTGGCTTCCTCTCCCCCTCCCTTCCTTCCCCAGCTCTTCCCTGGGGCCCCTGGCCTCATGCTCTGGCTGGCTCTGGTCACCTCCCAGGCTCCAGCTGCAATCCCATCTCACACTGCCTGGTGACCTCTCCTCTTGCCCAGGTCACTTCCCCCAAACCAATCAGAGTGAACGGTCCAGCCCTGATGCTGGTTGTAGCCTCTGGGACCCCAAGTCCTTGACTTGAGAGGGCCCTGATCTTGACATCTCGCTGTACTTCCCTGGATCACTTCCTCCCAGGCATACTACCCAGAGCCCCATTCCTCCCTGCCTAGGTCCCTGTGGGACATTCCAGTAGAGTTTGTGTCTTCCCACAACGTTGGAAGTTAAGGAAAAAATAATAAAATCACAGGCCAGTGAGCGGGCACAGCAGGTGAAGGTGCTTGCTGCCAAGTCTGAAGATCTGAATTTGATCCCTAGGAGCCATGGTGGAAGGAGAGAACCAACTGCTACATGCTGTCCTATCTCTACACATGTGTTTTGGCCAGGCGGTGGTGGTCCATGCCCTAATCCTAGCACTCAGGAGGCTGAGGCAGGCAGAGCTCTGTGAGTTCGAGACCAGTCTGGTCTACAGAGCAAGTTCCAGGACAGTCTCCAAAGCCACAGAGAAACCCTGCCTTGAAAAACAAAAATGTGCACATGTATCATCAGTCACTGTAAAAAAAAAAAATTATGAAAAACCTCACAAGACATATGTTTCCATGTCACCAGATACTTGGCTACTATATTCATAGGTTTTCAGGTCTATCTTCCTTTGTTTTTGAAACAGGGACTCAACTGTGGAGACCACACTGGCCTCGAATATTCAGAGATCCCCCTGCCTCTGCAGCCAGGATACTGAGATAACACACAGGTCATCACACTGGTACAAATAAGAAGTCTCCAGAGTGAATGCCTTGAAAGGGGCAACTAGGAATTGGAAGCTGGGGGGTGGGGGCAGAAGAGTGGCAATGTGGGGCCCTGGGCCATTTCCTGAGGCTCCTCGGGTGTTAGGTATCAGGCTGCTACTACAGTCTGACTCAGCTGGTCTCATCTGGTCCCCTCCTGACTGTTCCTCGGTCTGTGTCACCCTGCCTCTGAACTCCTTGGGGCTGTGAGACCTGAGTATCAGGACTTAAAATGCAGAGGAGGCAGGAAGGCCAGGAGTTCAAGGCCAGCCTCAGCTACATGGGAGTTTGAGGCCAGCCTGGGCTTCATGAGACCTTTTCTCAACCTTCTCTCCCTCATCAAAAGAAAAACAACAAAAACCAAATGAAGACACTTGCCAAGCCCTGATGACCTGAGTTCAATCCCCAAGACCCACAAAGTAGGAGACGACTAACAAGGCATCCATGTGCTATGGCTTTCACATGCACATACAAGTAAATCTGAGGGTAATTTTTAAATACAAGGAGGAACAATTGTTTTGATCGATGCAACCATGTTTGCCCCCCCCCCATCTATAAACAGGGTGGAGGAGATGGCTCTGTAGGAAAGAGCCATTATTTCAACAGCATGGGGACTTGAACTGGTATCCTTGGGACCCAATTAAAAAGCCCAGTGCTGGCCAGGCATGATGGAGTACACCCTTAATCCCAGACCTTGGAGGCAGAGGCTGGAGGATCTCTGTGAGTTTGAGGCCAGCCTGGTCTACATAATGAGACCTTGTCTCAAAGAAACAAAAATAAATTAATAAAAATAACAGTAACAAAAAGCAGCTGTAAGTGACCCCAGTGCCTGGAGGAAGATGTGGCTGGGGCCCAAGTAGCTTCAGGTTCAGTGAGAGGACCTGGTTTCATGAGTGTTAGCTGAACAATGACACCATTGTCCTCCTCTGGCTTCCACAAGCATGTGGCACACAGGCCACACACCATACACATTTAGATGCTGAAATATTTTCTTTTAAAAATTGGTGTGGAGGACCAAGCTGGGTGGGTGAGAGCACTTGCTGGCCCTGAACAGGACCTGGCTTCAGTTCTCAGCACCCACATGTGTAAGAGTATGTTTTTTCCTCCTGCCGCTGGTTTTGTCCCGCCGCTGCGCCAGCCCCAAAACACATGGTAACTAAAAATTACTTGAAACTCTAGTTCCTGGGGACCTGATACCCTCATCTAGCACCAGGCATGTGACGCACAGGCAGACACGCAGAAAACACTCATATACATAAAATAAAGATAAATAACTAAAGAGCAGGCCAGCCTGGTATATACAGTGAGATCCTGTCTCAAAATAATGAAACTAATTAATTAAGTGACGATAAAGTTGGATGTGGGGATAAGTCAACCCAGACTTATTTAATTTTTTTTTTCTTTTTTGGCAGTCTCTCTCTGTGTAGCCCTGGCTGTCCTGAAACTCACTCTGTAGACCAGGATGGCTTGGAACTCAGGGAGATCCAGCTGCCTGGGCCTCCCAAGTGCTGGGGTTAAAGGTGTGCATCACCACACCAGCCACTTCAGACTTTCAAGGTTGATGAAGGAGGTCCTGAGTTTGGGACCAGCAAGGCAATGTCTCAAAAGAAAACAAGCATTTGGAGATGTGCATCTACCCAGCAAATGTGAAAACAAGGCGGGGAGGAATGGGAGGTGCAGACAAGGAAGGATGGGGAGAAATAAGGCTGGACAGTGAGGAAGGAGCCCCTTGAGGCCCAGTCCCTGGAGAAGGCACTTCCTGGCACCCTGAAGGCTGGGGGGGTGGGGGTGGGCTGAGCGAGAATAGTCCATTGTCCCTCAACACAGGCGTCATTCAAGGTAAACAATGTTGAAAGCTTCCCCAGGTTCTCAACTGAGACCTGAAGGTCCTGGGTGTGGACTCTAGCTAAGGCCTCAGTTTCCTCCTCTGAGAAGTGGGAATCAGAACAGAAACATCCTAGCCAAGATGGACAGGGTGGGAGGGTGGGGGTAGCTTGCCAGGAGGCAGGGCTGACTTTTGTCTCTATTCATCCTTTTCAATAGTTTCTTTCCTTTCTCCCTTTCCTCCCTTTCTTTAAAAAAAAAAAAAAAAAGTATTCAGTAGTCTTGAACTTGCAATCCCCTACCTCAGCCTTGCAAGTGCTGGGCTCACGGGCCAGCACCACCAAGGCCAACTACTCACTGTCCTACCTTTTTGCAGGATAGTCTGGAGCTGGAGGCCAACCCATGCTACCTATATTAGACACAACCTCAAAAACAAGCAGCTCACTGCAGCTGGATGGACAGCTTTGCAGTGAGTCTGCTGCCCCTTGTGAGGACAGGAGTCCAGCGCCCTCCTGCACATGCAGATAGAAGTAAAATAGCCATGTGGTAGTGTGCACCAGTAGGATTTGCTGAAAGAGGCACAAGGACTGAGTGTGAGCACAGCCTGGGCTACATATGGGAAAGGGTGAGGTGTCACACACCTTTAATCCCAGCACTCAGGAGGCAGAGGCAGGTGGATCTCTATGAGTTCTAGGCTAGCCTGGGCTACAGAGTGAGTTCCAGGACAGCCAGGGCTACACAGAGAAATACTGTCTCAAAAAATAAAAACAAACAACCTAACCCCAGAATGATCTCTGGAACTAACTCCCTTATAGCTCACCACCAAGAGGCCGTGAGAGGCAGACACAGGTCTTGCCACCATGTGATGGCTCAGGAGTTGGAATCCTGAGTTGGAAATTCCAGAGACTGTGGCTGGAGAGATGGCTCCGTGGTTAAAAGCATTGGCTGCTCTTTCAGAGGACCTAGGTTCAATTCCCAGCACCCACATGGCAGCTCACAACTGTCTGTAATAGATTCTGATGCCTTGTTCTTGTGCAAGCAAACATGTGGACATTGTAGTCCCAAAGACTGCCCAAGTCTTGGAACCTGTTCAGGCATGAGATTCCTTGGTAGCTCAGGTTAGCCTTGAACTTTTAATCCTCCTCTCCTCAGCCTCCTGAGTGCTGAGATTATAGGTGGGTGAAGGACTTGGTCATGTGACCTGAACCAACCTGAACCTGAGTGGCCTGGGCTCTACAGGGGACAGCCCTGAGCCACCTTCCCTATGACACATACACATGGTGTCTCCAGTGGATGACTGGGCTGGTAATCCAGCCAGGGCTGTGGGTGTTGGGCCAGATGCCCCAGGCGTGCTCCAAGGACAGTCTGGCACCTGTTTGGACAGTTACCATTTGGCAGCCTTCATCTTCAATGGCCTTTCATTAGAGAAGGGGCTCATGCTGTGGCCTGGGTCCCCCACTCCGGCTCAGGTGTCTATTTATTTTTATTGTGCGTGGGGTGCACCTATGCCATGGCTAGAGTGTGGAGACAACTTTCAGGAGTCTGTTCTCTACTCCCACTGGGTAGGTCTCAGGGGTGGGACTTGGGCTCTCAGGCTTAGCAGCAAACTCCTCTACCAGCTGAGCCTTCTCACCAGCCCAATTTCCATTCTGTAAAAGTGAACAGCGAGGCTCTAGGGTAGGCAGAGAGCTCAGTGAAGGTCTGCGGTGGGGCTTTCAACCCAGACCACAGGTAAGAAAGCTGTGGGTGCATTTGTACAGAAGTGGGGGAGATGGCAGCTTTCAGGCTTTCAGGCCAGTCACCAAGGCCAGTGACAAACCTGGGTCAAAATCCATGGTGGCTGGCTGTGATAGCACACAACTTTAATCGCAGCACTCAGGACCAGATCTGAGTTCTAGGTTAGTCTGGCCTACATATAGAGAACCTGCCTCAAGAAAACAACAAAAACCATGGTGGGTGGGCCATCAGAGACATGTAAAGTGTTTGCCATCAGGCCTGGGGATCCAAGTTCAATCCCCAGGACCCATGTGGCCATGTGGTCATCTGAGCCACGGCACATGCTTGTTCACATATAGAGTAAACAAAAAGGGAAAAGTAAAACCACAAGGGATGACTATGAGAAACTGTAGCCAGGATTGGGGTGTGGCCTGTGCCTTCACATACACATACAGGGTACCCCTGACAAGACTCAGAGGCACACCACACAGTCTCCACTCCATGGACCTAGTCCATGCCCCAGCCGTTGAGCTGACTGTTCCCTGTGGCTGACACCTTGTATCCTCCAGCTCACAGGATCCCCCTCCTTCCAGATCCCCACCTTGCCTGTCACTTTGGTATACTTGCCATGCCCTAGTATATACAGCAGGAGTTCCATTCTGTCTCCCTCCTCCTCGAGCCCTGATAGGACTTCCTTTATCTACACCTCAGTCGGTTTGCATCTCACCTGGGTGGGACTGCAGGGTTGACTAACGGGAGACGCTGGGACTCCAGGATTCTTTTCTTGAATTCCTCCAGGCTAGCAGGATCTATAGGAAAAATGAAGGTTCGTGTAAGCAGCCTAGGAGAGGCAAGCTGGAGTGGGGACCAGTGGCCCCCTTCTGGGCCCTTCTGGCTGTCACTCACCTATGGGTGGAGGAGGGACTGGGCCCGAGGAGTGTCTTGGTGGGATGGCTGGCTGAGACTGTAGAAAGAGCAGGAGAGGTTGGAGGCGCGGGTTCCCTCTGTGTCCTACAAATGCCTAAGTGATCTAGCTGGGTGATTTTTGTGTTGGCCTCTTTATGTAACCATGGCTAACCTGGAACTCACTGTTTAGACCAGGCTGGCCTCCAACTCACAGAGGCCCTTCTGCCCCTGAATGCCGAGGCTGGAATTAGAGATTGTGTTACCATTCCTGGCCCAAGAAACTTAGATCCTAACCCCAAGGAACGAATCTGAGGCAGGAAATTGAGGCCACCACAGCCCCGACATCACCTGTAACCATCACCCGTATTTTTAGTCCTTCAACTGAACTCAAATCCACTCCAAACCGGATTCCCACCATCCCACCAGAGTGAAGTCCACCTAGCCCTAGCCCTGGCCCAGCTTCCCTCCTTCAGTGGCATCCTCCGGCCTCAGCTCCCACACCACCCTCCAGGTTGACCCTTCCAGGACCCCAGACTGCACCCAGAATATCCAGGCCCGCCCACCTTGGCCTTGAGACAGGCATCCAGCGCACTGATCCGTACATCCACCTCGGTACGCAGCTGCTCCAGCTCGCGCTTGCGCGCCTCTAGATCGCGCTCCAGGCCGTCCCGCTGCGCGCGCAGCGCCGCCTTCTCCTCCAGTGCCAGCTGTGTCTGGCGCGCGCACTCCGCGCGCAGCTGGCTCTCGCGTGCCTGCGCCTCGGCCTCGGCGCGTGCCCGCGCTTCCTGCGTGCCCTGCGCCCCACGCTCCATGTCCAGCTTCTGTCGCCGCAGCTCCGCGTTCTCGCGGGTCACGCGCTCGATGCCCATGCGCAGCCCGCGCGCCAGCTCTTCCACCTTAGAGCTCATGATCCCCGGCAGGTGCTCACACATTCGGCGGAGAGACCCTATCTCGGGCACTAGCGAGGGGTAGTGGTAGCCCAGGTTATCCAGGGAGCGCTGGATCAGCGAGTCCCGCCACACGCTCAGCGCGTCCGCCTGGAACTTGTCCTGGTCCAGCGGGAGGCACATTGCCTGCACCTTCTGCAACTGCTCCTGGGTCACCTGCTGCTCCTGCTGCTGCCGCTCCAGTGCTTTGCCACAGACCGCCAGCTGCTCCTCCGACTGTCGCTTTCCCGCAAGCAGGCTTTCCTTGTCCTTGGTGCACACCGCCTTCTCCTTGGCCACCTCCATCTCCAACGTCTTAGCCTTCTCGCCCAGCTTGAAGAGCAAGGCTGCAGGGCGGGAGCGGGGAGGGTTGAGCCCAGGCTGGCCCATGAGCTGCATGGTCCTGCTTCTTCCTCCCCTCGCCCCAACCATGACCCGCATTTACCTTCGCAGGTTTTGTTGTTCTCCTTCAGCTGTTCCCAGCACTGCTTCTCACTCAGGATGATAGCGACCATGAACCGATGATAGTTAATGTAGGTGATCTGAAGGTGTGGACAAACAACACAGCTCAGCACCAATCTCCCCGGCTGTGCACACAGCCTTGACACCTGTAGAAGGCTGTGCAAATGAGTGACCTCCAAAAGTTTGACTAGTTGGTAAAGTGCTTGCCTAAGATGCCCTGGGTTCAAACCCCTCATAAACCAGGTGTGGCGGCTTTCACCTGTTAACCTCAGTACTCGGAAGGCTGAAGTAGGGCCAGGAGTTAGAGACCAGCCCAGATCACAGAGGAAAACTGGCTGGCTTTGTTTTTTGAGATGGAGTGTGTAGTCCTGGCTGTCCTGGGACTCCCTATATAAACCAGGCTGCCATCCAACTCAAAGATCCTCCTGCCTCTGCCTCTCAAGTGCTAGGGTTAAAGGTGAGTGCTACCATGCTGGGAAAGACAGAGGCTGGGTCTGGGGCTCAGGTGCTAGAGTGCCAGCCTAGGAAACACAAGGCCCTGGGATTTGTGCCTACCACCACAAAAGCAAGATGGTATGTGCCTGTCATTCCAGATAGGAGAATATTGTAAATTCAAGGTCATCCTGGGCTACCTAGGAAGAGTTAAGTTTATCTCAAAACAAAACCAAAGAGTGGATGGGGGGAGAGTGGCAGAAAAATCACATTTCTTTGTGTTTGGAGGAGTGGGGGACAAGACAGAAACTACTAGGGTGTGACTCAGGTGGCTCCTGTCCACCCACCATGGGGTGTCCTAGGGTGGTCATGTAGCCCAGGCTGGATATTTAACAATGTAGATCCAGGGCTAGGGTGTGATATGGTTATAGTGTACATACTTAGCAAGGAAGATGTTCTGGTTAGGGTCAAGCTCCAGGAACCATAAATAAATTAAGTGAAAATTAAAACCCAGAAACCTGGGTGCCATTTTCTCCAACAAGGAAGAGTGGGAAAACAGGTGGGTATATGTGTGTCTGCGATGATCTATGTGTAAGTGTGTCTGCCATGATCTTCCCTGGGGGTGGTAAGTGTAAGTGTGTTGCAATGATCTACCCCAGGGGCAGTAAGCACCTAGAAAGCCCAAAAGGCCAGGGCAGCTCTGCCTGAGGGTTTGGACTTCAAACCTCTCTCTTGGGGCAGCCTAGTACCCTGTCCTCTGCTGGGGAATCCTATCCCTAATTTGATGGCTGCCAGCACCCCTGCTACTGGGCCAAAAGCTGCCCCAGCCTGCATCTTCCTGTCCTGTTCTTTCTGTGGCCTGGAGAGGTGTCAGGTGAACATAGTTGGGTGTATCTGACATGCTGGGGTCTGTGTGGAGAAAGCTATCTCCAGGGTCTCAGTTCCAGGCTGAAATGGGCTCAGCCCCACCTGGGAAAGCCTAACCCTGTCTCTCTCTCTCCTTCCCTCTTTCTCTCTTCCTTTCACCCTTCCCCCTCAGCATCTCTCCCCCTCTCTCTCTCTCTGTCTCTGTCTCTTCTCTCTCTCCCTCCCTCTCTCTTGGTACCTTATGTAGTCTAAGCTGACTTTAACTCCTGTTCCTGCTGCTGCAGCCCCCACATGTTAAGGTGACAAGTATGTACCACCATGTCCAAGAACGGTGTTCCTTTTGGCTGTGTGCTCAGTGCTGGGGATGGAATACAGGACCTCACACATGCTGGGCAAGGACTGAACTCTGAGCCATGCCAGAACTCTGTTCGTGCATGCCACCCTGAGAAGGAGCAAGCCTTCTGAGCCTGTTTGCCCACAAGTTCTAATGAAGCTGCCAGGAGCAGACTCGGGGCAGGCACTCACAGTAGCAGGCCCATGAATGCCCAGGCAGACAATGCCGGGGCCCTCATCTGCTCCCTCCTGGCTTTCACCCACAAAGCTTACTGAGAGGATGTTCTGTCTCCGGATGGACTGACCTAACCGTGGGATTATGAATTCCTGGTTTATCCCAAGGAAGATTTTGTTATTAAAATGAAGGATCAGAAAGCAGGGCATAGTGGCTTTAATCCCAGCACCTGTGAGGCACAGGCAGGTGGATCCCTGTGAGTTCAAGACCAGCCTGTGCTATATAGTGAGTTCCAGGACAGCCAGAGCTATATGAGACCCTTCCCCCCCACAAAAAAAAAATTCAGGCCTTTGAGGTGGCTGGTAAAGGCTTGCTGCTAAGCTGACATCCTGAGTTGAACCTCTAGAGCCCACGTGTGGAATGTGTAATAAATAAGTCTAACTTTAAAAAACCATACCGCCTGCAGCAAACCCCTTCCTGGCAGGCGATGCCTGCCATCGTGAAAATCACTCTGTAAAAGTCTTCACCAGCTCCTAAGTGCTGAGGTGACCCACATCTGTCACCCCAGCACTCAAGAGGCTGAGGCAGAAGAATTGCCATGAGTTTAAGACCAGACTGCGCTCTATAGTGAGACCCTGCCAGGGGCTGGGGTTACGGAGAGAGAAAGGCTGTTCACTCAGGGGTATAGCATACACTAATGAATGAGTCCCAGAGGCAGGAGTCAGGAGCTCAAGGACATCCTTAGCTTCACAGCGAGTTCTAGACCAGTCTAAACTACATGAAACCATACTGGAAATAAGGGGAGGGGAGTTATCCAGATTTCCTCAAGTAGAATTTAGAATTTGGGGGTGCTGCGGTGCAGGGCCCACAGGCCGCCTCTTACCAGATCGCCTTGGCACTGGCGGAAGCTGGCGTTGATGCGCTCCAGCTCGCGCCGCGCATTCAGCAGGAGCTGCATGACCGTGTCCTTGGCATGCAAGCTGATGTTCAGCTGTTTGGTCAGGTTAGCCTGTGCGGCCGACAGTCCCATCACCTGGCTGTACAGATTGTCGGCACGGATCTCGGTGGCCTTCAGGCTGGCCTCCGTGGTGGCGTGCACGTTGCCATAGATCATGAAAAGGACCAGGCCCAGGATGATGAGGAACTGGATGAGGGACACAAAGAGGAAGAAATAGCGCAGGTAGTACCAGCAGCCGCGAGCAGGGTCCCCTGTGCGGGAGTATGGGCTGCGGTCCATGGCGAGCCCCATTTGCACGGTCAGTCCCTCCTTGCCTGCCTGGCCAGATCTGGGCCACGCCAAGCAGAGGGGAGTGTTTATATTACTTCTCTTAATGCTTCCTCTGCCTGGCTCCTTCCTGGCCAGGAGGAAATGGAGGCTGTGGGTTATCACAACACTCCCACCCTGGCTGTTGAGAACTGGCAGTCTGGGTAGCTGTGATAGTTGGAGGGTGCAGCACCCGCTGAGTGACTGGGCTGCCTTCTGCCTGGCCTGGCCTCAGTTTCCATCATCACCACCCTGCCTTAGGTCGGCCAGGCGATGACCTCTGATTTTGGTACTATTATCTCAATCATAGCCTGTGGCTAAAGAGGACACTGAGGCACAGCTGTGACAAGAGACTGGCCCTGTGGCCCAGCCCTGTTACTGTGAGGCAGGCAGCTTCCAGGGACTCGTGCATTCGCGCGCGCGCACACACACACACACACACACACACACACACACACACACACACACACGAGTCTGGGACCCAAGGCAAAGGATTGCTGGAGTTCCCTACCCAGGAGTTTCAGGGAAATTTTCCACTATGGCAACAACAGGTGCTCAATTAGTGTACAGAAGAGCTTCACAGAGACCTGATTCTTGGGGGACAATGGCACTACCTCCCTCAAAAATTCTGCCAGCACATATAGGTGTCCCCAGAGAGCTCTGGGATTGGGGCCTCATTCAGCAACAGAGACCCTGCGTATTTCCCCTAGTGAGGGGCTGGGGGCCTGGCTCAGGGGTGGAGCCCCTGCCTAGAGTCCCCCCCCAGCACTATGAAAAAAAAATATGTGGGCTCTGAAGTCAGAGAGCAGGATCTTGGAGTGGGGGAAGGGGAGAGAGGCCTCTGGGAACTCTAGCAAGGGCTGCCCCAATGTGTGCCTCAGTTTCCCCCTCCATGACAAAAGTTTGCTTATGTTTCTGTCCTGCTGTGATTTCAGGGTCCCAGGTGACAGTGAGCCTTGCTGGTAGGTGGGGTTCCATGGGAGGTTCTTGGGTCTGTGTGGGACAACCTCCAGGCAAAGATGGGAGACTTCAGGGTCACAGGGTGCCCCGTCTCCCAAAAGTGCTGGGAAAATTTTCTGGACTCCTTTACCTGCTGGCCCTGCCTCACAGGCAATCCTGACCTGTTGGGACAAGGAACAAGGAGCTGGCTAGATGGCAGCTGTGGGACCTAGCTGGGAGAAGGTCTCCTGGGCCAAGGAGCCTGGGAAGAGATGAGATGGAGAAGGAGCTGAGCAGGAGGGTGTGGGGTTGGGAAGGAGGAAGTTCCCAGGAGCAGACAGGAAACCCTGTGTGACCTTTGGCCTTTGCAGCCACCCGGTGATTCCTGATTCTAGACCCTTCCTGGCCAGCCAATGGGTGGGGGCGGCAGGACTGGGGACTGAAGCTGGGGCCCAACCAGTGGTGGCTCCAGGTTGGCCAGGCAGGTGGGGAGGCCACAGTTGGCCTCAAGTTGGGGTTTGGCATGCCACCTGGCCAGCACATGACCCCGGAAAAGTAACTTCCTACCCTGAAATTCCATTTTATCCTGTTTACAGAGGACAACTTTTTGCTCCCTTTAAGAGGGGATCTCATGTAGCCTACCTGGACTGACCTCCAAGTGGCTGTGTAGCTAAGGATGGCCTGAAACTCGTGACCCTCGTGTCTCCACCTCCCAGGTGCTGGGATGACAGGTGTGCCCACCATCCCTGATCTATGGGTGTGGGACCCAGGCCTCTCCCATGCTGAGCACTCAGACCCACACAGCCCTTGTTTTTTTCATCCCCCTCCCCCAAGACAGGGTTTCTCTGAGTAGCTTTGTTTGTCAAACTCACAGAATCCATCTGCCTCTGCCACCTGGGTACTGGGACTAAAGGCGTGCCCCCTCTCTCCCCCATGCCCACACTCCACCTTTTCTTTTCAGCCATCATGGTTGTTGCTGTTGTCTGTAATGTGTCCTGGGCACTGCAGTAGGCATGTCAGTTCTCTGCTTCCACCTTTTGTGGGTTCCTGGTACAGAGCACGGGTCTTCATAGCAAGAGCTTTAATCCACAGAGCCATCTTCTCAGCACCCAACATAGCTAACTTCCAAAGCTTTCTACAGAGCCAGACACACATTCAGTCTTAATAAATGGAACTTGCCTCATCAGTTCAGATGACCTGTGTTCGATTCCCAGCACCTACACAATAACCATCTGTAACTCCTTTCCTAACGGATCTGATGACCACTTCTTGTCTCTGAGTATACCATGCACATAAGTGTACACAGTCATACATGTAGTCAAAACACCCAGACACATGAAATAAAATAATATTTTTAGTATAAGTAAGCCACAGTACTTCTGGACATGCTGAAGTGCAACTCTCACCCATATGGTTTATGACTGTCATATGATGCCAGGCTGAGAGGCAGTGGGGGCAGGGGCATTGTCCCTGGACCCAGAGGACAGGAACAATGATGGGTGGAATGTGAGGAACCAGGGTGTCATGGAGGGAGGGGCTCTATCAGGAAGCAGCAACAGGGCCCATTCTGGAAGAGCTGACCTGCTTTATAATGTATGGAGGTGTTGTATGTTTGTACTTAGAAACATGAAGTCAGTTAAGGGGACATGGAGATGGCTCAGTGGGAAAAGGTGCTTGCTATCAAGCCTGACAGTCAGAACTCATGAGGTAGAAGGGGAGACTAGAACCCCACAGGTGACCTTTGTGATCCAAATGGGTGCTGTGGAGTGTGTGAGTGTCCATCATACACAAGTAAATACATAAAATGCTCGGTGGTGATGCATGCCTTTAACTCTAGCACTTGGGAGGCAGAGGCAGCTAGATCTCTGAGTTCCAGGCCAGAGTGAGTTTCAGGACAGGCAAGGCCACACAAAGAAAACTCTGTCTCAAAAAACAAACAGCAACAACACCAACAAAAATGGAGTTGTAGGCTGGAGAGATGACTCAGTGGTTAAGAGCACTGGCTGTTCTTGCAGAGGACCTGGGTTCCATTCCCAGAACCCACATGGTGGCTCAAAACCTTTTGTGACTCCAGTTTCAAGGGATAGAAAGCCCTCTTCTGGTTTTTATGGGCACAGAACACATGTGATACATATGAGCAGGCAAAACATCCATCCACATAAAATAATAAAGTCAGGTAAGGAAAATAAAGGCAATTGTAAATTCTCAAAAAAACATAAAACAAAAAACAAACAAACAGAAAAAAAAAACCCTTGATTTGAGGGTGACCATGTGTTGACATGCTGGGCAATTGTTACATTTTAACCATACATGCTACATTTCTATCAAGATCAAAATGATATTTTCTTTCCACATTGGTAATCCAATCTCATGGTTTTGATTCCTTTTTTGAAGCAAAGTTTCATGTATGTAACCCAGGCTGCCAGGGTGTATGTGTGTGTGTGTGTGTGTGTGTGTGTGTGTGTGTGTGTGTGTGTGTGTATTCTTTTGTATATGAAGTGCTCTCAGAGGCCAGAAGGGCACATTGGATTCTCTGGTTCTGGAGTTACAGGAGATTGTGAGCTCCCTCATAGGGGCTGGGGACTGAACCCTGGGTCCTCTATGACAGCAGCCTGTTCTCTTAATTGCTGAGACACCTCACCAGGGCCCTCCTTGTTAGTTGGTTTATTGGTTTTTCCAGACAGGGTTTTCCTGTGTAATTCTGGCTGTCCTGGAACTCATTCTGTAGAACAGACTGGCCTCAAACTCAGAGATCCACCTGCCTCTGCCTCCCAAGTGCTGGTATTAAAGGTGTGTACCACCACTGCCTGGCCAGGTTTATTTTTTAGGTAGAAAAAAATAAAAAAAATCTTCCTTGTTTTTTGCTTAGTGCTATGACTTTAAGATTTTTTTTCCTTTCTTGTCAGTTTCAAAACTTTTAAAATTACATTTACTTATTTAGTCTCAGTCTCTCTCTCTCTCTCTCTCTCTCTCTCTCTCTCTCATGTATCACAAATGCATACATGGAGGTCAGAGGGCAATCTTCAGGAGTCAGTTCTCTGCTTCTACCATGTGGGTCCAAGGTGAGGCCTGAACTCAGGTCGTTGGGCTCAGAGGCAATGCCTTCCAGAGAATCATCCCTGCCACTAGAATGGAAGCCTGGACTCAATGCCTGCTTGGAGTCTCAGAGGTCCAAGGAGCCTTTTGCCCTTCTGTTTGGGTTCCCAGCACTGTAAGGGTCATGGTTCTTGACAACACCTCCTTTTTTAATGCCAGAGAGAGTAATCCCCAATCCATCTGTCCAGTCAAATGCTCCATCTCTCATCTCACTGGGCATAGCTGCCACCAGTGTCTTTAAAAGTTATTTTCCTGGCCACATGTGCCACGCTGTATAAAATCTCTAAAAATAGATGGTCTGAAGCCCCTCTGCTTGCATCCCTGACCAGGTTGTCCTTTAGAGGGAGAGAGAGAGGAAGGAAGGGAGGGAGAGAGGGAGGAAGGCTGAGAGGCTGCCCTTCCAGATCAACCTCATTCTCTGATGGGACTGCTCTGTGATTTTCCTGAGAACAATCTGTCATGGTCACAGGAAACTTTGCCCATGTTGTGTCCTCGTCCTGTCCTCTCAGATGCCCCTGCTCACAAGGCTCAGGCTCCTTAGGGATGCTCCCCACCCCCCCTTCTCTCTAAATGGAAAACAATCAATTTGGGCTGAGTTGTTTGTTTAGGTGGGAACATTTTGGAGGAAGTCCGCACTTGCCACCAGCTAAACAGCTCAGCCTTCTCGGAGACAGGAGGTTTAACAAACGTCATGTCTTGGTTAAAAAACAATTTTCACTGTTTGGGTTTTGTTTTATTGTTTTGAGACAGAATGCTACTATGTGCTCTAGGTAGTTTGAGGCTACTTGAAGGCTGGCCTTGAACTCACAGCAATCCTCCTGTCTCAGTTTTCAGAATGTTGGGTGACAGAAGTATGCCACTAGGAAGTTTGTAAAGGAAGAAATGGCTTTTTAAATTTTATTTATTTATTTTAAGACAGCTTTGGCTAGCCTGCAACTCTTTCTGTAGACCAGGCTGGCCTCTGATTTACAGAGATCCTCCTGCTTTTGTATCCTAAGCGCTGAGATTGAAGTTGTGTGCCCCCAAGCCTGGTGGAAGGGATGGTTTTCCTGCCAGTGGTATGCACTCCGTCTCAGTTTTCCATGAATATCTTCTGTTTTTAGGAGGAAGTAAGGCAGAACTGAGTTGAACTTAGGGCAGCTCTTTAGGACTCTGAGTCCCTTGGGGATGGGACTCTGGGGTGAGACTCTTAGGGGAAGCCTACCATCACCACCACCCTGGGGCTGCTGTTGCTGTCCCCACCCCTACCCAACTCCTGTATTCACAGGAGGGGCCTCAGGGTGGGTGTAGAACAGACAGCAGGGACAGTTTTCCAGAGGCATGAGCTGGGGACAGAAGTAGACACACAGCTAAGAGACAGTGAGAGAGACGACCAGAGGCTTCAGAGGTGTTGCCCATCACGCCTGAGGAACTCACTAGATTCCCCCACAACCGGCTCCAGCAAGTTGTCCTCTGGCCTCCGAGCACCATCTCATCTGTACACACACAAAATAAGAAAGAAATATAATAGTGGAGTGATTGCTGTCTGCACCCTGGGCTCTGCCAGGGGTTCCAGCCACAGCACTGTAAACAAACAAAAATACTTCAGGTGCTACAGCTAGCTGGTATAGCTTGTCCAGTGTGTGTGAAGCTCTGGTTTTTTGTCCCCCGAACCTGACTGTCATCCCAACGCAGGGGACATGGAGGCAGGAGGATCAGGTTTGGGTGGTCTTCAGCTACATAGCATATTGGAGGCCAGCCTGGGCTACATGAGGTCCTATCTCAAAACAATCAGAGGTAGAAAAAGTAGGCTTGGAGCTGCCTGTGGGGCGGGGAGGTGGGGGGAGGCAGGTCACATGATTACTCCCTCACTTCAAGTCACACTAATGTCTGTGGCTCCTTGCATCCCACACAGCCTCCCAAGGCTTCCTGTTGCCCTCCTTTCTGGTAGTGTCTTGTGTCTCCCCCTCCCCCTCCCCCCACCCCGAAGTCTCACTGTAAACCTGATAATCCTCCTGCCTTAGTCTCCGGAATGTTGAGATTACAGATGGGAGCAAAGGCTTGGAATGATAAGATGATATTTATTTGTTTGTGGCAGTCTCAGGCTAGTCTCAAACTTCCTATGTTGGCAAGGCTGACCCTGAACTCTTCCACCCTGCCCAGTGCCTGCCCTACCATAAAAGGCATTTCCCACATCTCAGGGCTGGGAAACTGTCTTAGACCCACCTGCATGATGCAGCGACCCCTAATGGCAAGAAGAGGCAACTAGAAACCCCTCTGATCTGAATTCCAATTTACCATCTCTTTTTTCTTTCTTTTTGTTTTTCTTTTCTCTCTCCTTTTTAAAGATACTGTCTCTAGGGCTCCATACCCAACTCCACCATTAAACTACATGCCAGTCTCTGCCAGCATCACAGTTCTCTCTCTCTCTCTCTCCTAGACACAGGGTTTCTCTGGGTAGCTCTGGCTGTCCTGGAACTAGCTCTGTAGACCAGGCTGGCCTCAAACTCATGCATATCAGCCTACCTCTGCCTCCCAATTAAAGGTATGGACCACCCACTCCTGCATCACAAATTCTAAAGACACATTTACTTTATGTAGCTATATGTGGTTATAAGCAATGGACAACAGAGGCCAGAAGATGTCATACTCCCTGGGGTTGGAATCAGAGGCAGCTGTGAGCTGCTGGATGTGGGTGCTGGGGACTGAATTTGGTTTCTCCACATGAGCAGCCAGTGTTCTTAACCACAGCACCGTCTTCACAAAGCAGAACTAAGAATTAGCTTCATCAGATAGATGACAGACAGACAGACAGATAGACAGAGAACCTGGACCTCAGCATCCTTATTCCCAGTGCAGATGATGATCTCTCTCCAATACTGTGTATGCATTGTGTTTGTAGCATGTATAAAAGAAAGTTGTTTGTTTTTGCCAGGCCTGGTGGTCTAAGCCTTTAATCCTAGCACTCTGGAGTTAGAGGCAGGCAGATCTCTGTGAGTTCTAGGCCAGCCTGGCCTAAAGAGTGAGTTCCAGGACAGCCAGGGCTATATAGAGAAATCCTGTCTCAAATAGATAAATGAATAAGTAATAAATGTTTTAACTTTTTATTTATTTTGTATATTCTCTTTGCCTGCATGTATGTGCACCTATGCATACAGTACTCAAGTAGGTCCTAGCAGTGTGCTGGATCCCCCAGGACTGAGTTCTAGGGGGTTTGTGAGATGACATGTGGGTGCTGAGAAGGCAACCCAGGGCCTTTGCAAGGGCAAATGCATACTCTGATCTGCTGAGCTCCAGCCCTAAATAAAGCATCAGGGTTCGTGTATCTGAGATCGAAGTGTGGACAGGACAGCACCCTGCTACGCTGGGGCAGCCTCTGGCCCTGGGGAACAAAGCAAACAAACAAAGAACAAATTATGGCATCTGGATGGGAAATATTAAGAAAGTCACGTTAAATATAGATCTAGCCAGGCATGGTGAAACAAGTCCCTAGAGAAGAGTCAGGGCTGTGTGTTCAAGGCCGACCTGAGCTACATAGGAAGATGTCTCGGAAAAACTGTGTTAAATATTAATTTTAAGATTCACAAACAACATGAAATTAAGCACATGTGACATTGTTGAGTAGGAAGAGGGAACAGGCCTTTAATCTCAGCCTTGGGTGAATGGGTCAGGAGGTCCAGGGCAGGCTAGGCTATATAGCTAGTGTGAGGTCAGCCTGGGCTACACGAGACCCAGTTGAAAGGGAAAGGGAAAAAGTAGGGAGGAAAGGGGAGCAGGGCAGAGAGAATCAGGAAGGGAGGAAGAGAGGAACTATCGATCTTTCAATGATTCTTCCCTCCGTGTGACCGGACAGCTCCCCTTCACTCTTCCTGAGCTGTCATTTCTTGTCCCATGGGCATCTCCTCCAGAACACGGTCACTTTCTAGGCTGCAGGCATCCTCACCGAGGCCCTGGTCCTCATGGCTTCTTAGAATTCTGGAGTGTGCCTCGGTTCTCTGTTGAAATCCCACTTGAGTCCCGTGTGCTCCTGCAGGGTGAGCCTCTTGACTATGTGGGATGAAGGTCGCGGCATGGTTACCAGGGGCCTGATCAAATGAGCCTCACTGTGTGCACTTAGAGAGGACTGAGTCTTTCCGAGTACTGCCGTTTAGACAGTTGTGGGTAGAAAGCTGAGCGGGGGACACTATGTGGGCCACGCCTCTCACCCACACTGCCAGTCCTGGCCTGAGGTTCCCATCTTACTGGGGGTCACGAGGTGGCCTCCGGCAACTCTTAGTGGGTCCAGACCTCGGGCGGGAGTGGATGCTGGGCTTGGACCTGGATCCTGAGCGGGGGCGGGGGCGCGATACTCTCTGCAGGTTGCCGAGCTCGGCTTCCAGGGCGTAACTGCAGAAGGAGGAGGACTATGAGTGCCTGACACCGTGTCCGTGTGGAGAGCTCTGCCTTCAGGGCTTCCTTCCCTGCAGGGTCCCCATTCCCTTCTACACGCTGACACATTAGACACCCCTCCCCTGGGACTCGGGTCCCTCCCCTGTAAGATCCTCCCCAAACCCCTGACTCTTCTCACTACCTACTCCTTTTTCCTGCAACCTTGTGTTTTCTCCGTGCTACTCCCTGGAGCGCCACATTGATTCCCCAAGCGGTGCCTTCAACCTTAGGACCCCTACCCCCAGACCACCTATCCCCATCACCACCCCGAGCTACCTTCCAACTTCATCTCCAAGTCCGGCCTACCTGGCTACTCCTCCCTCCCCACCTACAGAGATCCAGACGTACCTAAGCCACGCCCCTAGATACAAATTGACCTAAAGAACTACAGTCTACATAATCATTAGCCAGCGACCCTGTCCGTCTGGCACCTAAGGCCAGCCCTTTAACTCACATGCGCTCCTTCAGCGCCGCCTCGCGGCCAACGCAAGCTTCTCCGTCTGCCTCTGCTGCGCCTACGCGCTGTAGAGTGGCTTCCAGCAGTTGCTTGGACTCAATGGCTGCTGTCTCCCAGCGAGCCAAGGCTTCTACAGGGGACAGGGGGACTTGAATCTGCATGCCGCGTGCATGCTTGAATTAAAATGCGCATAACTGACCTGGGCAATGGTGGCACACAAACGTAATCCCAGCACTCGGGAGACAGAGGCAGGTGGATCTGTGAGTTCGAGGTCAGCCTGGGCTACAAAGCGAGTTTCAGGACAGCTACAGTTAGTACACAGAGAAACCCTATCTCAAAAAAAAAAAAAAAAAAAAAAAAAAAAAAAAAAAATGTGCACGACTTTCTACAAAATTCTACAAAACAAAAATAAATAAATAAACCGAGACTAGAGACAGACTTCTAACTCCCAATTCCTGCCTCCCGAGGGCTGGGATAACAAGCGTCCACCATCACACCTGGTTCATGCAACCTTTCAGGTTTTTTTGTTTTGGTTTAGTTTTGGGGGACAGGGTTTCTCTGTGTACCTTTGCAGATCAGGCTGATGCCATCACTGCCCCAAACTTTTTGGGTTTTTGTTATTTTGTTTTTTCTTTTTTGTTTGTTTATTTTGTTTCTTTTAAGACTAGGTCTTACTGTGTAGCCCGGGTTGACCTCTAAATTCATTCACAGAGATACTTCTGTGTCAGTCTTCTGGGTCCTGGGGTGACAGGTGTGTACCACCAGGCCTGGTCTGTGCATGCTGACGATAGAGCCCAGTGCTCCAGGCATGCTAGGCAAGCTCTCTACCTTGCCACAGTCACAGCCTGGTCTCATTATTTTTTAATCTCTTGCAAGCCTTTTTCTGTTTTCTTGCCCTCTCAGGTTGAATTAAAGTTCTTCTAACATCTTTTTTAGATGATTTGCACAGCAATCCCAGACCCATGCACTGTGTATTTCTAAGGACCTGCTAAGCCCCCCTCCAGTCCCTCTCCTCCAGCCCCCTCCTCCAGCCCCCTCCTCCAGTCCACCTCCTCCAGCCTTCCCTCCCCAAGCCCACCTGTCAGTTCTCCATTCTCCAGCCCCATCTGTGTGCCTTGAGCTTTGGCCTCATCCATCTCAATCTTCAGGGTCTTCAGCTGGGTCTGAAGCCAGCTCTGCAGACAGCAATGGGGGAGGATAAAGGGACAAAGAGGGAGCTAGGTAAACCCCACCTAACTCTGTACCATCTGGGACTTGCCACCAGCTCAGGAAGATTTGATGAATGACAGTGTCCGGTTTCTGAGGCTCACATTGGTCCCTCCTGCATGCAGAGTCAGAGCTCACACGTGGGGACAGGCAGTTTTGACCTCCCCTGCCTCAGGCCCTTCATCTGGGAACGCAGAGAGCTTGCCGGAGCCATTCTGAATATTCTGTATTGGATAGAGCCCCAACCTAGCAGTAGTTAAGTCTTGTTTTTCCCAGTACAGTTCAGAGTTCATCAAAATTAGATGTAGAAACTGTGCTGGCTCAGACACAGAAAGGCTCACAGCCATTGTTTAATAAATGCAAATTGCTAGGTTTGGGGTGTTTCCTTTTGTGATAGAACTTCCTGAAGCCCTGGCTGCCCTCTACCTCTCCACTCTTTGATGAAGAGTTTGAATTCCTCATCTCCCTGTCTCTGCCCTCCCTTGTGCTACGATGACAGGTGTGTGACATTGTACTGTCAGTGACTGTTTTGAGCACTCCATTTTGTAAGGCTATGGGGTCAAGAGGGTTAAGAAAGTGGCTGAGGGGGTGGCCCCTAGAAAAGGGAGGTACCACCCCAAGAGGCCAACTTTAGTCTCCTAATTACAGGTGACATAAGTGTTCCTCTCTCAAAATAGAACGGCTGGAACTGGAATGGAGGTGAGGCGGTACAGAGGGTCAACAAAGGGTCTCTCAAAGATCCGGGATCCCAGCTTTTACCTTGTGTTCAATAGTGGGGACGAATGACATCATGGATCAGAAGTTAGGTTCCAAGAGGAATGGTATTTTAGGAGATAGGAGAGACTGTGGTGATCCTGCACTTCCTCTCCATCCTTTGGAGAGTTGGGGGACACTGAGGCCCTGGAGATGGGCAAGCAGGATCTCTTTGCAGAATGTTCTGGATTTCCCCTGCCCCTACCTGGCGGTCCTTGCAGGCCTTGAACACCACCTCCAGCTCCCTCCTATCGCCCTCAGCACGCTGCAGCCGCGTAGCCAGGCTCTCCTGGAGCCTCTCAGCTTCTGCCAGCTGCCTCCGCAGTTCTTCGACTTCAGGTGTCGAGTCTGGGGTCCACACCGTGGCGTTAATCTGCTCGGGCTCAGGGCAGAGTACGCCCTGGGCAGTCGAGGCCGCCAGGTTCCAGGCCACCAGCGCCCCTCCGGCCGCCGCTGCTGCCAGGAACACCGCAGCCCCGCACAGGGCCAGCAGCCGCCACGCACGACCCGGCTCCGGGCCCGGCTCTGCCATCACGCTGTGGCTCTGACCCCAGAAGGCCCACCAGCACTTAATTGGCACTCTGGGATTCCAGAGACACCTACGGTTCCGCCCCGCCTGGCAGTGACTTCACAAGCCCTGGGGAAGAGCGCACAGGAATCCCTCTAGGGCCGCTCAGCTCTGAGCACTCTAGGAAATGACTGGGGGGCGCTAAAACCAGACCCTTCTGAGCCTCAGTTTTCCCTCAATTCAGCAACTGGTGAGAGTCAGAAGCGCACAGGGGGAAACTCAATAGATCAAACATGGTTCGGAATTCCAGAGTGGCAGGTGAGTCCATTCTGCAGGTGGGGAAACTGAGGCCAGAAGGTAGGAGGGTAGACACGGGAGGGGGGTTCCCCAAGGTCTCCACGCTGGCTGCATTTGGACGGGTGTGGACAATCTTTCCATGAGAATAGGATTCAAGGTTCTTATAAAAAGTTTTTAAATTTTTTATTACATTTTATTTATTTTGTGTGTGCACGGGAGGAAGGTAAGTTCTGTCCAGGTCACAGGACAGTTTGTCTCTCCAACATGCAGGTCTAGGGTACCTAAAGTCGCCAGACACCCAGATTCCTGCCTGAAGTTTACCGTGGTCTCTTTCCCGGGTGCCCCATACCATTCCAACTGGGCCGCTAACAAGCAAAGTCTCACATTTTGTTTCACCCTCTACCCTGTGGTCACACAGGCCGGGCATACAGTAGGTGCACACTAAGTATGAGCTGAGAACAACTGGTGTACCCCTCATTCAGTTCAGATTTTTGCAGTAGCACCACACATCTGTCAGGCCAGAGCAGGCTGGGGGCGGGGAGGGGGGGACTTAGGGGCTAGCCTGTGCTACATGACACCTGGGGCTGAAGCTTTTACCCTGATTAGAATATAAATTTACAATAAATGAACTCAAATGTGGTGGCACTTGCCTCACCCTAGCACAAGGAGGCAGAGGCAGGCGGATCACTATGAGTTTGAGAACTGCCTGGTCTAGAAACAAAACAAAACAAAAAACAAAAAACAAAAAAAAACAAAACAAACAAAAAAAAAAAGATTAAGCTGGGAGATTCTGCCCCAGTTTGGCTCAATCGCTTCTTCTCAGACAGCCCTCAGCTCCTTCAGCCAGATGGGTTAGGAAGGTCAGGACAAGACTGAATCCCCAGGAAGTGTGGAACATTTGATGGGAAGGACAGGCAACAATGGCAGTTTCAAGGTGACAATCCACAACCCGCCTGCACAGGACCATTGAGGAAGGCCGCCAGTCTACATAGGTGTGACTGCCTCTACTCTGCGGCCTCCTGGGAAGCCAGGGCTTCAGGGTTCAGGGTCCAGTCAGTGGTAGACTGAGTGTCTGGTGCGGTATTTCCCAGTAGATGGAACAATTCTATTTACATTACAACTACAAAGATGAGATCAAACAGAGGGGGGTAAGATAAATAGGGAGAGAAGAAAGGGGTAGGATGGAAAAAAGGAAGAAATGAAATGAAAAATAGGTCAGGCCCAGAGAGGCTGTGCTACAAGCCAGAAACACTAGAACACAACTCCCTTCCCACCCTCAGTCCTCCAACCACTAAGTGGAGGCACAACTTCGAGGGCCAGATGCACAGTAAAAGGGAAAACATGGTAGGGTTTGTCCTCCTGTGTAGACTGGTGAGCAGCCTTATCAGCCACCTCAGCTCGGAGGAGCTGGGGGAAAAAGCCATACTGGGATTTTGCAGGAACCCAAGAGGACAGAGGTCACAGGTCATGGATAAAAGTATTGCTCAATGCCCAGAAGGGCTCACTGCCTGGTCAGCTGGGGTTTCCATGAAAGCCAGTAATTCCCCACATCAGTGAGTGTGTGTGTGTGTGTGTGAGAGTGTGTGTGAATGAGTGTGTGTGAGTGTGTGTGTGTGAGTGTGTGAGTATATGAATGAGTGTGTGAGAGTGTGTGTGAGTGTGAGTGTGTGTGAGTGTGTGAGTATATGAATGAGTGTGTGAGAGTGTGTGTGAGTGTGAGTGTGTGTGAGTGAGAGTGTGTGAGTATGAATGTGTGTGAGTGTGAGTGTGTGTGAGTGTGTGTGAATGTGTGTAGTGAGTGTGTGTGTGTGAGAGTGTGAGTGAGTGTGAGTGTGTGTGAGTGAGTGTGTGTGAATGTGTGTGGTGAGTGTGTGAGAGTGTGTGAGTATGAATGTGTGTGAGTGTGAGTGTGTGTGAGTGAGTGTGTGTGAATGTGTGTAGTGAGTGTGTGAGTGAGTGTGTGAGTGTGTGTGTGTGTGAGAGTGTGTGTGAATGAGTGTGTGAGTGTGTGTGAGTGTGTGTGTGTGAGTATATGAATGAGTTATGAATGAGTGTGTGTGTGAATGTGTGTAGTGAGTGTGTGAGTGTGTGTGAGTGTGTGAGTATATGAATGAGTGTGTGTGAGAGTGTGTGTGAGTGTGAGTGAGTGAGTGTGTGTGAATGTGTGTGGTGAGTGTGTGAGAGAGTGTGTGTGAGAGTGTGTGAGTATGAATGTGTGTGAGTGTGAGTGTGTGTGAGTGAGTGTGTGTGAATGTGTGTAGTGAGTGTGTGAGTGAGTGTGTGTGTGTGAGAGTGTGAGTGAGTGTGAGTGACTGTGTGTGAATGTGTGTGAATGTGTGTGGTGTATGAGTGTGTATGAGTATATGAAAGTTATGAATGAGTGTGTGTGAGTGTGTATGTGAGTGTGAGTGAGTGAGTGAGTGTGTGTGTGTGTGTGTGTGTGTGTGTGTGGTGACCACTGTACAGCAGCTGTCTTCCTCATCTAGCTCCTCCATAGCCTCCGGGGTCTCCAGTGTGAAGGAAAAAAAAAAGTTCAGCCCTCCCCGTCCCTAGCCAATCAGCCCCAGGAAAAGAAATTTTCACAGAGAGCACTAGGGGAGAGACATGTGTTAGTTTCAAATCTGCGATTCTGGCAAATGTCTGCAAGTGAGGGACAGGCAGTCCTCGCCTGAATTTTCACCCTATGAGGCCTGGTCCTCCACTTCTACTGTTCTGAAATTCACCTCCAAGGAATACATGAGTCTATTAGGCTGAGCTACAGAGCCATGGGTGATGGTTTGGGGTGGAGGCATAGATGACGGCCCTTCCCACCCCTTCTCCTAAAGACAAAGTCAACATCAGACAGTGGACAGGCTGGCTGGGACAATGTTTTGCAAACAGACACAGCTAAACTCATGAAGCCATGTGGCATCATCTGTTGGACCTAGAGGTCAGGGTTTTCTCCAAGATCACCAAAGAAAGGCCAGCCCTAAGTAGGCCCAGTCAAGGGCCAGTGGCTGGGCCAGGGATGGACCCCACCTAAGGCCCCCCAGTGAGGGGTTGGGGTCACCAGAACACACACCTGTGTATGCACACACACACCTTCATACACTTATACACACACACTCTTGAGTGCACACGAGTAGAACACGCATGCATGCACATGCAGCAGTAGCAGCAGCAGGGTTGAGCACACACACGTGCACACAGGAGCATGCAAAGGTGCACACACACAAACAGAAGCAGCAACAGCAGAGTTGAGTGACACCTCAAGCTTGAGGGTTTAGAAAATGCTTGTGCAATATGCCTGAGCTTGCTCACCAGTTGTGAATGGAGACAAGGACAATGATGCGAGGTTAACAGGAATCAAGAGACAAAGGGAGTTACAGGCAGTAACAGGGAGTACCTGTGAATGGGCATTCGGGGCCCAGAGGGTGCGGAAAGGGAACAGGTATGTGAGCCTCAGTACTGCAGGCTGGAAAAGACAGGGACAATAGCTTCACCCCACGAGGATGTGGAGGAAGGAAGTTAACAGAGGAATGCAGAGATATCCGGTAGAGGGAGGGGGTATCAGAGCTAGGGACTGGGGTTGAGAGGAATCTGGGAGATGGAAAATAGAAGATAGTGGTCCATAACAAGACTTAACTGCACTGGGTGGTGGGGGCCACACTCCTTTAGTCCCAGCACCAGGGAAGCAGAGGCAGGTGGATCTATGTGAATTTGAGGCCAGCCGGATCTACAGAGAAAGTTCCAGGACAGCCAGGGCTATACAGAAATTTCCTGTCTTGAAACCACCCCCCCCAAAAAAATCCAAAACTTTTGACAATTTGTGGAAAAATAAGGAAACTGCTGGTGTTGGTTGGTTGCTGCAGGCACCTCTGGATAAATTGACAAAAGAAAATGTAAATGGGCCCCCTTCTTAGCACAAATGACACCATGGTGGACTTACCATTCAAGCTATAAGACTTAGCCCACAGACAGTACCACCGCTGGGGTGAAGACAAAGACCTGATCCGTCAAACCCATAGTTCTGGGAAAGTCTAACTGAGATAACAGTGCTCTTTGGCTTCTGTAGTACCGTGTCTAACTGTTCTTGTCAACTGAAGGATGTCAGCCCAGTACATGGTTTTTGTGCTTAAAAGCTTATCTGGGGCTGGAGAGGTGGCTCATCAGTTAAGAGCACTGGCTGCTCTTTTAGAGGACATGGGTTCAATTCCCAGCAACCACATGGCAGCTCACAGCAGTCTGTAATTCCAAGACCTGACACTCTGCCGGGGCTACACAGGGATCCCAAGTGGTCATCTCTCATCTCTCCACCCTCAGCTGACGATGTACCCTCACCTCCACCTGAGATATTGCCTTTTTACCTTTGACTGAGGAAAGTGTTTTCTCTGAAGAAAATGCTGTTGTCCCTCAACCCTAAATCCATAACCAGATTCAAGGCTAAGCAAGCTTCTAGATGGGAGACAGAAAGTGTAGTCCACGAGGAAGAATGCTACACTACAAAGGAGGTTAGTGAGTTCGCTAATGCACTCAGGCAGCAGTCTGGAGAACACATGTAGGAATGGGCTTTAAGGGTGTGGGATAAAGGTGGAAGGAACATACAACTGAATCAGGTCCATATTAAACCTAGAATCTGCACTCAGAGGGCCCATATCCATAAACTCAGCCTGATCCATGGGCCCTCTGAGTGCAGAGTCTAGGTTTAATATGGAAGTATGCACAGTTAAAAAGGTGTCAAAAGTTTGCTTGAATGTTGACTGAGGCAATTGTTAAAAGATGGCCTACTGAAGAGGACAGGAGATGCCTGACATCTGTTGGACTAATGTTGAGGAAGGGATTTTATGGCTCAGGGAATCTACAATACTAAGGTACACTGTAAAAGCTAATCCTTAACCATGGAAAGGTCCAGAAGACATGGTGAGAGGGGCACCAGTACATTTGAAGAGCTTTGCTGTCACCCTTTTTTCTTGCACCAGAGCTTAAGTTTAGGGATGCTGCTGCTCTGCTGGTTGGATTAAACACAATGGGTTTAATTAGGCCCAGAAGTAGCAGGGGTCAGGTGACTTCATTGAATCACCAAATGCAAGGTGACTGAATTATCATAATGAGCAGCACAGGCAAGGTGAATTTTATGGTGGCATAACTCATATGGACTTTTGGTAGTAGCTACATTGTGTTTCAGGCAGGAAATAGATAAGCCTGAACTTTTGTTTGGTCTGTAGAAGCAGAAAAATTCTTAGACAATTGAAAGTCTTCTGTTGGCAGATAGCCATTGTTGGATTAACTGAACCACAGCCTGTGAGCCTCATCCATCTGTCCATTTATCTATTCATCCATCTATTCACTTACCTATCACCTCTTTGTTATCTATCATCTACCTATCTCTTTATTACCTATCATCTATCTACCTATCTATCATCTATTGCTTTACTACCTATCATCTGTCTATCGATCTCTCTCTTTGTATCATCTGTCTGTCTTTCTATCTATCTCTTTGTATCATCTATCTATCTATTTCTCTATCACTTACCTGTCTATTTTCTTCCTATAGGCTCTGTTGCTCTGTTGAACCTGACTAATACAAACCCCTGCCCAGAACTCGCCATGGGAGACAGAAGAGCATGACAGTCATTCTGGTCTCAGAGTGAGGAGTGTACCCCGAGAGGCAGGAGCCATTCTCTGAACCCTCTGGCCCGGGGTGCAAAGGGGGCAATGGACGGGCATGGTTAGCAAGCTGTGTCCACTTTAACTTGCAGGGGGGCCCCCAGTGATGAGAAGCAGGGGTCCAGTGACATTAGATACTTAGAAGCAAGTTTTTTTCTTTCCAAATTATTTAATTTCCCAGAGCTCAAAGACATCACAAACAAGTGACCCCCTCCCCAATAACCATGAAAGCTCATCACGGTGGCTCTCTCACCCTCGACAGTCATAAGGCGGGGAGGAAGGTACAGTACAGGTTCCACTCAGTGGCTTCTACATCCTCCGGCTGCCATGACTCCTCCAGAGCCACCAGGATCCCCCAGTCACCTCAAAGAGGTGCAACTGCATCTGCATCAAAACAGGCTGTGGCCTAAAGAAAGGGAAAGACTCAGCTGTTAACTGCCACTCCACCCTGCCCACCCAGGGACATGCCCTCCTCCCTGAGCTGGCTCCTCTCTTGGCCCAAGTATAACCCATATGCACAACACCTTCCTCACCCCTCACAACCATCCCTGGACCCATTTCCTCACCTCTCAGCTATTGGGTCCTCAAAAGAGCAGGAATAGTGGCATTGCGAGCATCAGTAGGCTGGAGACCACCACCGACCTGGCAGAATTCTGCTGCAGTGTGCTAGAAGCTTCCTCTGTGGCCCTGGATGTAGAAGGAATGACTCAGGCAGAGATCACCTGACTCCTGATGATATGCCTCATTTTTAAATGTTCCTGTGCTGGTTTGAAACTGGAATTCTAGGCGGGAACTCCACCCTTGAGCCACACCCCAGTCCCTCACTGAGGCATTCTAGGCAGGGGCTCTACCACTGAGCCACACCCCAGTCCCTCACTGGGGGATTCTAGGCAGGGGTCTAACATGTCCCCAGCCCTGTTCTTAGTATTTCAAAATGGCATTTTCTTTCCTTAGACTTCATTTTTATTTCTTTAAATTTTTACTATATTTTATTTAGAGTGTGTACATGGAGTATATGAGTACTCATGTGTGTGGAGTCAAAGGCATGTATGTGGGTTCCGGGATCAAACTCAGGCTTGCAGGATTGTGCTGCAAACACTTTATCCAGAATCACCTCACCTGCCCTGACTTTTATTGAGTGTGTGTGTGTGTGTGTGTGTGTGTGTGTGTGTGTGTGTGTGTAGAGTGCCCTCAGAGCCCAGAGGCATGGAGTTCATACAGGTGGCTAACATTATGGACAGTTGTGAGCTACCCAGTGTCCTGGTTGCTGGGACCAGCAACACCAGGTCCTCTACAAGAGCAGCCAGGGCCTGGGACTGAGATCTTCCTGGTGGCTTAGCTTCTTCCTGTCCCACAGGGTCTTAGGACTGTGTCACCAAGCTGGGGCTCTTAGGCAGCCCACCCACCATGTTAGAAGGGGGAGGTGGACTGGACTCCTATGGCAGTGGTGCTAGGGATGTTTTCCCTCAGAGGATTTTTTTTCTTTTTTCTTTTTTCTGGTTTGTTTTCCAAGGCAGGGTTTCTCTGTGCTGTAGCCTTGGCTGTCCTGGAACTCGCTCTGTAGACCAGGCTGGCCTCAAACCCACAGAGTTCCACCTGCCTCTGCCTCCAGAGTGTGGGATTAAAGTGTGAGCCGTGTGCCTGCTCCATCTTATTTTTATTAATTGTCTGTGGCGATACATTATTTATGATGTATTAAATCTTGCCCAAGGATTCAGAAATCAAAGTCAGCCACAAGCCACAGAAGTCAGGCAGCAGTCAGAAGCTAGGAGGTGGTGATACACACTGTTAATCCTAGGACTCAGGATTAAGAGGTATAAGGATCTCTCTGAGTTTAAGGCCACCCAAGATACACAAGATTGAATCAGTCTAAAAGAATAACAGAGCTCACGCCTTCAATCCCCACCCTAGAAATTTATAAAAGATAGAAGCAGGGTCTTCAGTAGTCAGGATCAGGCATTCATTCTCCAGCCCCAGCCCTGTTAGAGGTAAGAGCTCTCTGGTAGCTTGGCTGCTTTGTTTCCCTGTTCTTCAGTTTAAACCCCCAATATCAGTCTCTGGGTCATTTATTTATGCAATTGTTATTGTTACATTTTGGTAGTGAGCTTGGGACTTTAATATGTGGCAGGGAAGTCTACAATTTTGCCTGCATACCCTCTTCCTTAATTTTTGAGGCAGGGTCTCTCCCTGAACATTAAGCTTACTGCCTGGGTTAATCAGGCTGACAAGTGAGACCCATGATATTTCTGTCTGTTCCCCAGTACTGACAACACACACATAGCTACAGCTAGTTTTTAAGTGGGTGCTGGGGATTTGAACTCAGGTGTTGTAAGCTCTCTTCACTAAGCCTTCTTCACAGCTCAGACCTAAGCTGTGGATTGTGTGAGCCACGTAGGTTCCCAATCTTGAGGAAGGAAGTGGAGAGTGTGGGGGTAGGGAGTTAGGGGGTAGGAAGGGGCGTGTCTCTAACCTCAGCTTCTCCAGCTCCTGGTTCAACTTCTCGACTCTGCCTGCAATTTCACAGAGAGGGCTAGTCAGCAAAGCCAGTGTGAGTGGTCAGCAAGGGGGAGACAGCAGAGGAGGGCAGGGACAGGGAGAGCACCCCAAAGTAACAGCTGGAAGACCAAGGCCGAGGATGGCGGGAGCCAGGGTGGGGGCATGGGGGGAGGGGAGATCAGAGGAAAGGCCAGCCTGAGGCCCCTCTGTAGGGCTGTAGAAGGGCCAGTGAGACCTTTCCGTGATCCACCAATGTTCAAGAATGCTGATTTAAGCAGATGGCCCATAGCTCTGAGGCCCCCTCACTCTGGGCCACCGCCTCTCCCCAGTTCCCAACCTGGAGGCCTGCTCTATTCTCTCTTAGTCCCCTGTACTCCCCCACTCCACCCCTTCTCACTCTCAAGCTCCTGGATGTGGGCTTGCTGCTCCTGGATCTGAGCCTGCTGCTCCTGGACCTGAGATGCCTTCTTCTCCAGGGAATCTTGAAGGGTCACCTGAGTCAGAAAATCGGCAGAAGCACAGGTTGGCTTTGTCTTGGAAATTTTCCAGGCCAAATCATCAGGAGGCCTTCTTACCCGCCCCAAATAAAAAACCCCACAAAAATGCCCTTTAGGTTCCCCTTTAGCACCCTCCTCTACCCAGTCCTACCAATAAACGTGCCATCTCCAAAATGGCAGTTTTAAGCACCCCCCACCACGGGAGTTTGAAAGCTCTTCATAACCAAACCCTATTCGAAAGTTCCAGATGTTCTGCGGCTCATACAGATTTAGCAAGTCCTTCCCAAACACAACACCACGGGACTTCCCGGCCAAGGTCCCTAAGAAATGCATTCAAAGTTTCAGTAACACATGTCTTTAGTTCCAGCACTCGAGACGCAGGCTCTGTGCATTCGAGGACATCCTGATCTACTGAGTGACTTCCAGGACAGCCTGAGCTACATAGCGAGACTCTGTCTCAAAAAAAAATAAAAAAGTTTCAATCATCAGAGCTGAGTGAAATCCCCAGGAAGCCCCAATACTGGTCCCCTAAGCCACTTTCAAGCTAACTTCAGCACCCTGCACAAAATTTGGAGACCCCTCCAAGTCCTGGAGTTGATTTCGGAGTTGTAGGGAGTTCTAAGGTCTCTCTGGATAAAGCCCCTTCCCCCGAGTCACTTGGAGCCTTGGAGGGGATGTTTCCAGCCTTACCACGGTCTGGTTGCAGGTGCCTGCCTGTGCCTCTGCCTGTACCAGGTTATCCTGGGCGCGGGTGAGCTGATGCTGCAGCAGGTGTGTGGTGTTGTGGCACTCTTCCTGCATCCGCAGTCCGTCCCAGCAGGCCTCGCTGTTCGCCCTGAGGGCGAAGATGATGAGCAAGATAACCAAGACCGCTTGAATCAGGACCGCCAAGGCTGCGGCCACCAGCCACCGCCGGCGGTTGTCCAGTCCCTGCTCCTTCTCCATGGGCACTGGCAGATGGTGGTAGAAAGTGGGTGCCATGTGGTTTCCCGAGCCCAGACCTCCAGAAGACTCTGGAACTCTCTCGAGGTCACTCCCCTCCTTAGCATAAGTCCCCGCTTCTAGCCAATAGTAACTAGAGTCCCTAGGGGCAGTCCCAGAGCAGTCCTGGTGCTATCTGCTAGTTTCCTGGGAAAGACAGCCTTTCGGTTTCATTTTCCTGGAAAGGGAGGCTTTCCTCTCGGCCGTGTTGAGCAGAGGCTTGCAGCAGAATCACCCTGGAAGGAAAAAAAAAAAAAAAAAAAAAAAAGCAAAACAAAACAAAAAAAACATTTGGTCCTCCTCCCTGTCCAGTCATCGGTTGCCTGGCGCCTGTGCGCTTGAGACTTATCTGAATTATGGCTATCCATAATAGTTGTTGCTTTGGTCTTCAGGTAAGGAAACTGAAGTTGCAAGGTTGAGTAGACTGAAGGGCAAAGGCCAGGGTTTGTGGTCAGCGGTCTCCGTGGTGCCGGAAGGACCATGGACCTATGGTGTTTGTGACTAGAGGATGCACAGCAGGAAACCAAGGCAGGCCAGGGAGGGGAGACCCATGCTGCACCTCCCCATTTGGCCGGGGCCAACAAGAAGGCTCTTGTCCTGGCACTGGCAGCACCCTCGCAGCGACACTGGCACCCATACAGCAAGCTCTCTGCAAATGGGAATAGGAAGGGCCATCTTTTCTAGAGGGTCACTGAAGAGACAGAAGTGTTTCAGTATGCAGCAGGCCACTCAATGGCAACCCTGTAGTGGTTGGTGGGGGAAGGGAAAGATGACCACACAGAATACCATGAATCACTGCCTGGTGCTTAGGGCCCTGTTTTGAAGAAAGATGATGAGTACCATTCAGAACATGCAGAGCAGCACAGAGCCAGAGAGGGGCCTGGAGTATTGCTGCACACCTGCTATCCCAGCACTCAGGAGGACAGGAGTTCAAGGTCAGCCTCAGCTTTATGGTAATTCCAGTCTAGATGGGGCTACATGAGACCCTGCTTTAGACATATACCTCTGCCCCCTTCCACACCTCCAAAAACAAAAACCAAATCACAAAGGGGACATCAGGAGAGAGGCCCTTCTCTTGGGGGTTGGAAGGAACTTCCTGTCTGTCTGGCCAAGGGAGGCAGATTTTAACAGGCCTGGTTGCAGGCACTACTCTGACAACTGGAGGGACTGTACATTTTTTTCAGATTTCCATCCATAACCTGATTACAACACAAATTTGGCTCAATGGGTCATTTTCAAATATTTGTTACCTTCGGGAGCCAAGGTTGGGGCCCTGGCTCCTCTGGAAGGACTTATGGGTACCTGAGGCAGCAGACCTCCATCTGCCCTCTATCTGGAAGCTCCCTTTATGGCTACTCCACCTCCAACAAGTGCATCATGTGTGTGGCCCTGCTTCACATCCCCAGAGGATGCAAGTAGGGGTTGTGGCCCTTGAGATCGACAAAGCTTATTTACTGGGGCAGCAACCATCATTCCGGCCATACAGACAGTCTATGATCCTGCCAGAGACACAGTGTGGTGTGGGGATTCCCTTGAAGGATTCACAGGAGGCAGGGAAAACTGATCAGGGTGAGGTAAGAATGAAACTCGGGTCAACCCGATCTTATTGTAACTAGTACTGGACTTCTAGAATCTGGTCCAGATCATTTTACTTCAGCCATATGTAAACACAGCACAATTTTGGGAAAAAGTATTCAGATAATAATTAACTCAGTCCCAAATGCACAGCACATGTTTGCATTGTGGATCTTTGCAAAGTACATCTGGCTTCATCCATAGGGTGGGTTCTTGTTGACTCAGAAACAATGCTCAAAATTAGGGTCTAGGGACAATGACTGAGGTAAACATAGAAGTCACTTAGGCTGTTGGAAAGCACAGGTGACCTCACTCATAAGAATGGGTTTTATGGCCTAAAAGCGATGCTCAAGGTTCTAAGGGGAAAAAATATTGTCTGGAACTAATAAATTCTGGGAGACACTGGCAGAGCCATTTTCATCAGACAGCAAAAGATATAAAGGCAAAAGTGTATAGAACTCGCTCCAGAGGTCATTTTGCAACCCATTCTCTCTTCCTCCATGGATTTGGATTTTATTAAAGCCTCACTCTGCTACTGCAAAAAATGTGGCCTCAGCATATTTTGATGGCTTAAACTGGTATGCTCAATTTTCAATGATGGCAGCTTGTGCCACTGCACAGACAAATGATCTGAAAATCTTTTATAGCACATCCTGCCTGTTGTCAGGGTGTGGGGTCAGCATAATGCCTGAATCATTACACTAATATCACACCTTTTTGATGATATTGATCCCACCTCCCTGGCATACCATCCCTTTTTTCAGACCTTAACCTCTGTATATGAGCTATTAAGTGTTGTTCTTTAGTTACAGTTATAATAATAAAAGCTGGAGAAGGGGGTGGGGGGGTGGTCCCGGGTGAGAGCCCCAAGTGAGTGGAGTCCCAAGGTAAAGGACCATGTGGGAGAGCATAGCAGGTTCCATAGCAGGTGAGGGTGACTGAGGTGGAGGGAATAACATGCCAGGCAGATAGAGCTTAAATGAGGAGTTTATTTAGAAAAGCAAAATGAAGGAGAAGGGAAGAGACATAGGAATGGGTGGGGGGGTTGGGCAGGGAGAAGAAAAGGCTAGCTGATGGTCAACCAAAAGCAGGAGAGAGAGAGAGGAAGAGAGAGGGGGGGCACACTTGCTTTAAAAGGGAAACTGAGTCCACTACGCAGCCCTGTTATAAGTGACATAGCAATGATATGGCCATGCATGTTCTGCCCATCATCAGGGGGCAGGGTCAGCAGACTGCTGGTTTCCAACATTAAGTAACTAATTAAAATTAAATAATACCCTGCCTGACTGCTTTGGAGAATGCTGGCTGTGTGCTACTGAAAGACCCCCATTATGCATATTGCCTGTTTGAGCTGCTCTTGCTAACTTGCCAAGGTCAAGTTATGGGAAAGTACAGGAGGGAATCAGATGTTCCTCTCCTCTGACGCCTACCAGATATCTGTGGTCTGCAGCTTGGACCAAAGCAAGGTCAGCAGGATGATATCTGGGAACAGAAGGTCCTGGGAGCATTCTATCGAGACCACCAGAGTGCTGAGATAGTCATAACTGAATTCTTTGTATTCTTTGTGCCCAACCCGAATAAGCAACTCTGTCCTTGGTTGACCCCAATTGCCTTAACTGAATGGACCAATGAAATCCCTGTAACCATGCTTCTGCTTCTGTAAGCCTGCTTCTTGCCACCCCAACCCTATATAAACTGCATATGCTTTAACCATGCATGCTCTCTCAGTCTCCTGAAAGACTGAAGCGTCCACAGGTACCTGTGTGTAAACATTAAACAGCCTCTTGCACTTGCATCCAGTGGTCTGGTCTCGTCTCTTGGGGCAAGGGCCTCTGCTGCCAGACTCTGAACTCTTGGGGTCTTTCACTACTTATGGGTCAAACTCATGGCTTCACCCATTGTCTTATTAGACTCTCTTTCCTGCCTCCTATTTATTGTTCTAAGCCAAATATCAAGACAACCCCTCATCTCTCCCACATCTTCATTATCACAGATTGCAACTGTAAGCTTTTTAATGGCTCAGATGGGATGGGATGGATTCTGGCACTTGGGAGCCAAAGAATACTGAGTGTTACAGCTCAGATGGAAAGATATTCTGGCACTCAGTGAACCAAGGAATACCACAGTGACAGTAAATGTAGCAGCTTACAGCCCTGCGTCAGGGAAAGGCTTTCCCAATGTATCAGCTCTGTTCCAGCAAAGGAAGGCTTCCCCAGCCAAATTGTTACATTTGCTAGAAGAAAGTTTCCCCTGTGAAAAGTGTTACAGTCCTTCTAGGCCTGCTCAGCTCTCGAGGCTTTTTCAGCTCTGGTCTACAAGAGCTAGTTCCAGGACAATCTCCAAATCCACAGAGAAACCCTGTCTTGAAAAAACAAAAAAAAACAAAAAACAAAAAAACAAAAACAAAACAAAACAAAACAAAAACCAAAAAACAAAAATAAAACTTGGGCCCTAAATCTGTACAGAGAAAGAGAACTCCTAATGGTAAAGGGAAAAAAAAAAAAAAACTTAAATCAGGAGTACCATGGCTGGTGCCTGAGCCCCCTCTCAGAAGGGGAGGTGACTGTCCACCACTTATGTCAACATTCCTATATCTGATAATTGCTG
Source organism: Phodopus roborovskii (assembly GCF_943737965.1). NCBI lineage: Eukaryota > Metazoa > Chordata > Mammalia > Rodentia > Cricetidae > Phodopus > Phodopus roborovskii. The sequence goes on along the minus strand of NW_026125665.1, from coordinate 1,408,108 downwards.
GTCATAAAGGTCCCCTGATGGTTGTAAAAATCCCTCATGCCAGGGGATAACAGAAGACCCTGTGACCCTGTAATCCTGCAACTCCATGTCCTGTCTTATCTTACTCAAATGTATTTTGCTTAAAATATATAGTTACTTGTAAGGAGTAAGGTTTTTCCTCCCACTGCCTGGTCTTGTCCCGCTGTCCCGCGCCAGCCCCAATTAATACACTGAGACTTTGTATTTGATATAATTCTGTTGGCCAGTTACTAGTTTCTTATCGGCTAGCTCTGTCTTAAGTATTAACCATTTCTGCTAATCTATGTATTTCCACATGGTCTCCTCTTACCCTCGGAGAGCCTTCTGGCGTCCAGCTCTCTCCAGACTCTCCATCTTGACTCCTTCCTACTTCCTCTTTCCTCCTTGTCTCCTAGTCCCTCTTATCTTCCTTTCCTATTGGCCAACAGTGCTTTATTCATTAACCAGTATGAGAAACATATACAGAATGACATCTCCCATCATCTCCTCTTTTCTGTCTAAAATAAAAAGAAGGGTTTTAACCTTAACATGGCAAAATATATAACACAACAGTTATCAAATAAGAATCACAGTTAACAATATTTAGTCCATTAACATTTAGCAAGATTTGAAGAAAATATTCCACCATCTATCCTATCTTTGTGTGTCTAAAGTAACTTATCTTTAATCCTAACTAAGGAAAACTATAATCATAACTATTTGTCTTCAACTCCCTCAAAGACCACAGAAGGATAATATATAAATTCTAGAAATGACAGAGACAACTCACTGCCTTGTCAGTCACCTGAAGTTCTTCTGTAATCTTTCATCTTTAGCCCATAGGCCATAGAGTGTCTACCAGACTCTTCAGCAAAGTAGGAAACTTTAAACTGTCTTCTTGTATTGGCAGTTTGTCAATCATTTTTCTCTGTGTCCTGCATATTGTCTGACAGACTCTTCCATGAAGCAGGAACTCTATAGCAATATCCATCTTTAATCAGCAGTCACTTTTCTGTGGGTCCTGCATGTCCAGTTTATACAGCATAAAGTCAAACAGTCCCGACAAGAGCAGTATCTTGTCCAAATGGCTAGTCTTGCCGTATTGGAAGTAAGCTCCATAACGAGTTTCTTCAATGTCCATCTTCCTTTCTGATGCAGGTGGTGTTGCCAGGAGCATTTATGTCTCATTGTCAAGAAAAACCCTAAACCATTTTAAATGCCATATTCTGTAGGTCTTTGAAAGGTTTGAAGAATGCCTATCTATCTCAAATACATCTCTGCATATCTAGAAAACCTAATTCACCTAGCTATAAGTTTTGACTATAATAGGTAACTACCTATAATCTGTACTAAATTATACATTACATTTCTAAATGAGCTATATAAACACAATACCTAAACAAGAGGAGAAATATACATATCACAAAATTGACCTTAAATTGTATCAATAAATGCAAATCCATTCCAAAACAAAGTATTCATATCTATACCATAATTCCCTTTTTACCTTTAAAAAAAGATTGGTTGTGGTCCTTAACCATTTATAATCAACCCCATATAAACGAAAACAAACATTTATAAACAATATTTGGGAATTTGGATGTTGTTCTTTCCAAACTGCTTCCTGCTGGTAGGGGGCGCTGTTATGGGGGAATCCTAAGAAGACGCAGAAATTCTGACTGTAGTCTGCAAGGCTGGCTTGTCCCAACTGTTTTGAATGTTGGATCACCTGGGATGCTGTTTCAGGGGGTCTGGCTTGATCAAACCACATTAGTCTGGAAGGAATCCACAGCTTTTCATTTTCTGTGGAAACAAAAATAGAAATCCTTTTCCCCAGTAACTTGGCCTTAAACTTAAATTTTGGAGTCAAAGCATTTTTAAAATATATAAATTGAATTAATCCAGCAGTATTTCCTTTAACAGTTGTTTCCTCAGCAGTCAAGCCATACAAAGACAATAGAATACCGTACAGTATCCAGATTCTCTCCATCTGTGGCTTTTTTTTTTATTATTCTGTTTCTTTTCTATTTTTTTGAGACAGGGTTTCTCTGTGTAACTCTTATCTGTCCTGGAATTCACTCTGCATACTTGGCTTTACTTGGCAAATCACAGAAATCTGCTTGCCTCTGTCTCCCCAGTGCTGGGATTAAAGGCGTGTGCCACCACATCCAGTTCCTCTTGTCTTTTTAAAACCATTTTATTCTTTTTTTTTTTTTCATGTCTACATGTATTTTAAAACACAGTGTAAACCTTTAGAGCTTTTTTTTTTTTTTAATGTGAGTCTGTCTTTACTGTAAATCTTTACCTTTTCCTGGCCACGAGTCTTTTATCTGGTAAACAACAACATTGCTAAAATGAAAGTCATAGTTGTTTGTGCTGCGGTTTATAAAAGATGGTGGCAGGTACCTTTACCGCCAGCACTGAAAGCTGTGCCCACTGCCTTGGTCTGCGCTGCCATCCAGCAAGCATGCTGCCAGCTTGGAGATGTGATCACTGCCATTGCCAGCTCTCATACACACCAATGAATTGTTAGCAGTGCTTTTTTTTAAAGCCTTGTGGTTTTTTGCGCTTATGCTGAGTCAGGAATCTTCCCTTAAAGGAGCTGTGCAAATATCTGCTTGTCTCTCGCAAATTAGAGTCTAACTGAGAAAAATGCTATTACTAAGAAACCTTGTTTGTCTCTGTTCTTTTGTTTCTAAAAACCCTTTTTTTAAGCTTTTGTTAAATTTTAAGTGGAAGTTCTTATTAGCCACGTGGGCACCATATGTAAGGAGTAAGGTTTTTCCTCCCGTCTGCCGCCTGGTCTTGTCCTGCCACCGCGCCAGCCCCAGTTAACACACTGAGACTCTGTATTTGATATAATTCTGTTGGCCAGTTACTAGTTTCTTACCGGCTAGCTCTGTCTTAAATATTAACCCATTTCTGCTAATCTATGTAGTTACTGCTTTACTCTGTACTTTGTATGACCTTCAGTAACCATGGAAATTCTGGAATTTGTGACCTTCAACCTTTGTGGTCTTCCCCTTTAAAAGCTTCCCTTTCTGGCTGGTTGGTATCTCATTCTCCCTCCATGAAGTGAGATCCAAGCTGGCCAGCATGGGAATTGTCTGGCTCCTTGGATTAGTCTGGGGCTCTGTGAACCTGGCACAACAGACTGGCTTTGCTTTTTGGCTTCTATAGTCCTGCTTCTGGCTGACTGTTCTTGTTAACTGAAGTATATCAACTGAGGACATGGATTTTGTGCTTAAAAGTTCACCCATAAAATGGCTTGGGTCTATACTGGGATCCCAAACACCCAGTGCAGTCCTTGGCTGGCCAATAAACAGATTCTATTGGCTTAAACCCATGTCTGATCAGTCTTCCCTGGTGGACACTCCACAACAGTCACTAAAGCTGACAACCTGGGTTCCATCTCCAGAACCTACAAGGTGGAAGGATAGAAGTAATTCCCAGTGTTCTAACTGTGTATGTACTGTGTTGTGTACACACATACAAGATATACTTTAATTTTTTTTAGATTTATTTATTTTATTTTACATGTATGAATATCTTGCCCATAAGTCTGTCTGTGTACCACATGCATGCCTAGTACCTATGGAGGCCAGAAAAGGGTGTTGGATCCCCTGGAACTGAAGTTACAGATGGTTGTGAACCTCCATGCGGGTGCTAAGAATTGAACCTGGATCCTCTGCAAGAGCAGCCAGTACGCCTAACCACTGAGCATCTTTCCATCCCCCCAAAATAAGCAAAACAAACTTTTTCAAATGTAACAAATACATAAATGAAAATATATACCAGGATCAAAGTAAGCCTGGAGGTAGAGTGCTTGCCTAGTATGTGTGAGGCTCTGCATTCCATCTGCATCCCCATAGAAAAATGATCTCTTAGTCTATAAGAACCATAAAATTAAGCCAGGCAGTGGTGGCACACACCTTTAGTCTCAGCATTTAGAAGGTAGAGGCAGGTGGATCTGTATGAGTTCAAGTCCAACCTGGTCTACAGAATGAGTTCTAGGACATCCATGGCTACCTAGAGAGACCCTGCCTCAAAACAAAACAAAAAATAATCACTACCACAACAACAAAATACTTAACTTTGCCTGTGAACAGACCTTCAAGTTCATCTTACTTGTTATTTAATCAATAGCTGCACAGCCACAATGATTCCAGTTGTCAAATGTCCTAGAACTGAAAGTGTTCAAACTTCTCCTTTCTCCTCTATTTTTTCGTTTTTAGTTCATTTTCGCCAATATTTTAATGATTTTTAAAAAATTTATTTCTAATTTAAAGCAAGGTCTCATATAGCCCAGGACCTCGAACTTGTGCACAATGAAATGACTAACACCATCTCGTTCTGATTGCGTTTGTGCCTGCCACCCACTAACACTCACACCTGCCTTGGCAACACTTTTGGGGGCTGATCTTGACCCTGAGGACAGTCCAGATGTATTAACCAAAATAATGTTTATGCAAGCTAAAAAAATAAAACTAAAATAACTAGAGAAGTTGTAAATCAAAATTAATTGTCTTGTGCCTGGAAAATACTGCTCAAATGTGCAAAAAGACAGATGTCATCATGTTACCCCCCTCCTCGACACCGATACAAAACGCTGTACTTCTGAGCTTCAGCTACTCCTGATCTGGCCATTATTAAAGGACTCTTGTAGTTTTCATTGGCTTAGTTAAATGAGCCTAGTTTTTGGTTACTATCTCGTATGGGTCATTTCACCATTCAGCACCGCCTCTTGGAGTTGTTGGAATGACAGGATGAGTGTTACTTGGCCCCTCTAGACCAATATCTCTGCAAAAGCAGAAGGGGTTAGTGGGTGTTGTCGCATGGCATTCTGGGGAGTGTAGTCCGTACCGGGAGCTGAACCCTAACCCTCATCGCCTTGACTGGTGACTAAGGGCGGAAGTTCTAATCCTTTTTTCCGCAAACGTTGCTCAAGGATGTGCCCATAGGGCGTGGCTCCACCGCTACATCTGACTGGTCCACAGTATCTGTGCATGAGCACTAGCAACTTTGCGGGCACGTTCGCAAGGTCTTGTGGAAGTTGTAGTCCGAGATTGCGGGCCGTCCAAGGGCGTTAGTTGCCTTCTGAGCTCCCAGGGACGATGGATTCCGGGGTGGACATGGAGCCGCTTGCGGGCCTGGTCTGGTCGTCAGCCTTGACGCCGCCGCCGGCGGGTTTCAGCGCGGTGAGCGAGGGCGGGCAAGGGCGGCGGAGGCGGGGCAGGGAGGGGACGAAGCCCCGCTGACCCGTGCGACCCGCAGATCACTTGCACCGTGGAGGGCACGACCGCCAGCTTTGGCCGCGGTTTCGCGCAGAAAGCCGGCTACTTTCTGTGCCTGAGCCCGCTGGGCAGCCTGAGGGTAAGCACCGGGCATCCGAAAGCCCGATCCTAAGCCTTTCCCCTACCCGCTGACACCCCCGACCCTCCTCCAACTCTCCCTTGACTCACCCGGCTGACACCCACTGCCCTTCCTCCATGTTTCCATCCTCCCCGATCACAAAGTTAACCCTTCCCCTCCCTGCTGTCCCCCCTCCTCCACCTGCTCCCTCTCCTACTCCCAGAACCCTCAGGACAATGTGGTAGTAGACTTGCAGATCGTGATGGACAAGGGCCCCCTGCCATCCGGCTTCTCTACAGTCAACGACCCTCTAGACACCAGTAAGATCCGTGGGCCCACGGGAGAGTGACAGTCACAGGGAGCAGCTGTCTGGTCAGAATATGACCTAGCTGGGCAGACAGGCACAACCTACCAACGAAGAACTTGGGAAGCTGAGGCAGGAAGATGGTGGGGAGTTGAAGTCCAGCCTGGACTACAACCTTGTCTCAACCCACTACCCCCAAAATAAATTGCTGACACACACCTGTTATAGTAGCACTCAAGCTGAAGCAGGAGGATGGCTGTGAGTTAGTCTCAGCTTCCCCTGAGAAGTTGAGCATAGTGGGGCACACCTGTCACCAGCCTGTCACAACCCTGTCCCAAAATAAACAATAACCCCAAATGTTTTTGGCGCACCCACCCGCCTTACTGACTGACACTGGTCACTACTGCTTGCCCTCTGCTTCTGTGGCCGAGGGAATCCTCGCCATTCTCTTTTCCTTTCCAGGCTCTTGCACATCGAGTCCACCTGGAACTGTCTTTCCCTCCTCTCTGCATAGCTCAGCCTCCCTTTCCCCGCCCCTCTGCCTGACCCAGCTGCCTACCTCCCCGAAGGTGGTTGGTTCTCAAGGTGTCTTTAGTGACTCAAGCTGGCGGGCTGCTCTGCAGAGGGTCAGGTCAGTGTGCAGACAGGAGGCTTCTGAAAATTCTCCTACCCTGCTTTGGCTGCTTTTTCTGGACTTATGTGTTTAATTGGTTTTTGGGGGGAGGCAGGGTCTCAATGTGTAGTCTCAGCTGGCCTGGAACTTCAGTCCTCTCATTCAGGGATTCAAGTGGCATGAACCATCGGGCCAAGCCCCTTGCAGCTGTCTTAACCTGCTTATCCCAGCACTTGAGAGGCTGAGGCAGGAGGATTGCTTCCAGTTCAAAGCCACTTTGGGTTATGTGGTGAGTTCCAGGGCAGCATAGACTACAGAGTGAGACCCTGTCACAAAAGTTAAGGTGGGTACAATCGCTCAGCTAGCAGAGTTCTTGCTTATTGTGCATGTAGCCTGGCTCCATTCCCAGCACCACATAAAGTATGAATGCCATCCAGCACTCAGGAAGCCATCCTCAGCTACAGTGATTTTGAGGCCAACCTGGGCTACATGAGACTCTCTCATAAACACAAATAGACACATATAATACGAAATAGCCTTCCTGACCCCATGAAGTACACACAACAGTCTTGAGCTGGATTTTTTTAAGAGCAGTTTTGTGACATCACCCCCCCCCAGGTTATAGGACCAGGAAAAGTGAGGTTGGGTTGCCAAAACGTGTTCCACTGTTGACTCTACAACCACCCCACAAATACTCAGCAAAGGTCAGCCTGCTTCAGTGATTCCAAAACTAGTATGGTCCTTACTATGATTATAATGATTATACCATTTATGTTTTAACCAGCTCCCCAGTGTTGCCCCTAAACACCACTGGTGAGCATCTCTGGGTGCTCCCTCCCTGCCCTGCCCCCTCTCTTATTCCCCTACCCCCACTCCCAGAGGCCTCTGTGTCCAAGAAGAAGCGCATGTGTGTGAAGCTGATGCCCTTGGGGGCTGCCGACATGGTTGTGTGTGACGTGAAACTGAGTGGGAAGACCAAGACAGTGCCTGGATACCTGCGTGTGGGGTAGAGTAGAGCATCCCCATCCTTGAGCTCCTGTGTTTTACCTCCAGATCTTACCCTCTTTCTCATCTCTCTGCATGTGGGGATGGGGATCTCATGGGCCCCAGTCAGTATCCTGGTTGGGATGGGGTGGAGCTGCTAAGAGAAAAATACCCCAAATGGTGGACACCCAGAAGCACAGGCCTGCTCGTCCAGCCCCAGCTTCGCAGAGCATTGGTTTCCTTCCCTTCTCCATCTCCTCGCTCCAGGGACATGGGTGGCTTTGCCATCTGGTGTAAGAAATCCAAGGTCCCAAGACCATTGCCCAAGCCCCGCACTGTCAGCCAGGATATGCGCAGCCTTTCATTGGATCCAACCACACAGCCCAGGTAAGGCTCAGGTACCCCGGTGCACAAATGGACCAAGAGGAAGACTTCCACCCTGACTGAATTCACTGTCCCTTACTCCCCAGCAAAGGCAGCCACGCTGAGCGGACACTGTCTAGGTTGGGCTCTCGAGCATCCACTCTGCGGAGGAATGACTCCATCTATGATTCTTCCAGTCTCTATGGCATCTCAGGTGGGCACAGAGTGGACACAGAGTGGAGACTGATTCTCCCTGGGAAGGCACAGGGTGCATGTGGCCCCTCCCTGGCCCTCCCACCAAGCTTTCTATTTTTAAGATTTATTTTTAATGTTATGTGTGCACGTGTTTTGTCTGCACGTGTGCCTGTACACCATGTGTGTGCATTGCCCTGGGAGGGGCAGAAGAGGGAGACGAATTCCCTGTAATGGGAGTTAAAAAGGGTTGTGAGCTGCCGTGTAGGTAGTGGGAAATGAACCTGGACTCTTAACTGCTGATTCCAGCTCACAAACTGTGTTTTTGCCCCCTTGATGGTGGGAGGTGGGGCAACTGGGACCTCACATTTTGCAGGTGCTCAGAGCAGAATCCAGGGTATGTTGTGTGACCCTCTTCTTGGATGACATTAACCAATTTCTCCACATAGTACATAGTACAGTGCTGCCAGAGTCCAATTTAGGGAGCTAGTGGGTTTATTGGGCTTATAGTTCAAAGGTGAGTTCCAGAAGTACATGGGACCCAAAAGCAATAGTTACAGCCGCTCTAATGAAGATGGCGGCCACTGTGGGAATTAGCCTATGTTGGGAATTTTCATTACAGCCATGGATGGAGTTCCCTTTACACTGCACCCCCGTTTCGAGGGCAAGAGCTGCGGGCCTCTGGTGAGTCAATGTCCCTGGGGTCTGGACACTAGTCAGCCCCTGTTCAAGGGGCTGTGACATTCTTGTTGCTGTGTGACCCAGCACAGTGACCATGACCCGAATGGATGAGGGATAGCGTCCAAGGGATCCCAGAGTAGGGGTGGGGGGAGAGGGAGGAGACTCCGGCTTTTGTTCCTGAAAGATGGGAGACTTGGGGCCAGGTATGGTGGTGTTCCTTTGTCATCCCAGCCCTCAGGAGGTAGAGACAGGAGGCCAGCTGGGCTGTATGAAACACCATCTGAGAAGCTAGGGGCATGCATGAGGAGATGGCTCAGCCGGTAAAGGCACTTGCCACCAAGCCTTGCCTTAATTCAGTTCCTGGGTCCCACAAAGCAGGAGAGATCAACTCCTGGAAGTTATCCTTGAATCTCATAGGCCTTGGTGAGTGTGTGTATGTGCAAATGGTGTGCACTTACACCACGGTTTAGTGGGACTCTGGCCTCACGCTCTCACTTCTGTCCACTAGAACTTGTCTGCCTTTGGGGACCTGACCATTAAGTCGCTGGCAGACATTGAGAAGGAGGTAGGTGCCGGAGTGCATGAAGGGCTGGGGCCCCACCCCATGTCCCCAGGCCCCCAGATCTTCCCCAGGGATGGACATCGGTTCCTAGTTTGTCCCCACTGCTCAGTCATTTCCAGTGCACCCCTGCAGTCCTCAGCACCTCCTCAGCCCCTCTCTCTCCATTCCCCAGTATAACTATGGCTTCGTGGTGGAGAAGACAGCAGCTGCACGCCTGCCTCCCAGCGTGTCATAGTCCCTGCCTCAGGTGCTCCCTGACCACCACCTGCCTCACAAGCACTGCTGATTGACACTGCCTCGCAGTCCAGCTGCTTGGAGATAGGGTCTCTTGCCTGGTGGTGCAGGGGTGGCCTGGGCGGTATCTTCTGTTCACTTGTCAGTCTTGTGTCTAAAGGCTGTGCATGTGCCGCATTAAACACTTCCTGGTATCTGCTGTGGTGTGAAGTCTTTTGTTACCTTTTAAGATTTATTTTTATTCTAAGTGTGTGTGTGTGTGTTTATGTGTGTGTGGTATGAAGTCTTTTGTTTTCTTTTAAGATTTATTTTTAAGTATGTGTGTATGTATGAATGCAGGTGCTTTTGGAGGCCAGAAGCTGGAGCCCCAGATGGTTGTGAGCTCCTTGACATGGGCATTGTGATCTGAACTCAAGTCCTCTGTAAGGCTTTTATGTTATTTATAAGACAGGGTCTTATGTAGCCCAGGCTATCCAACACTTGGATTATATGGCATGGTGTGGAAGCCAGGATCTTGTGCTGTAAGAACTGCAGAGCATGAAACTTCACGCTCCCACTCAGGAAAAGCGACACCCCAAATTACTCACAAGAAGCAGTCTTGATGCAAATAGCATGAGGAGTTTTTATTTCAAGTGCACTGGGATCCACAGTCATACGCCATGCAGGCGTAGAAGACTGAGGACCTCAAGGACAGAATTGAGACAGCTTTTATAGGATTTACATTAAAGTTAACATGGCCAGTTTCAAAGGTAGCCTGTTATTTTCATTAGGCCCAAAAGCAAGGTCATGGGATAGTTCAAAACTTGGATGGTTAGTAAGGTTTCCTAGGTTACAGAGATTTAGCACACCTGCAAGGTTAGGGGGGTTTTCTTTCTCAAGAACCAGTGGGCTCAGTAGCCTTGTCCTTGAGTGGCTGGGAGAATGTACTTTCCAGTCAGGGAGTTATCTATATCTATTGGCAGAGGCTCTTGTTTTCTCTGTCTTTTTCTTTTTGCTATGAGTCCCATCTTTTAGTTATTAATTTTTTATGGACAGGATTGTAATGAGTATTGTTTTTCCTGCTGGCAGCCTAGTCTTGTCCTGCCACCACGCCAGCCCCAAATAATACACAGAAACTCTGTATTTGATACAATGCTGTTGGCCCGGTTACTTGTTTCTTATCGGCTAGCTCTGTCTTAAGTATTAACCCATTTCTGCGTATTTCCACGTGGTCTCCTTACCGGGGAGTGAGGCAAGCATCTGGTCTCCCCGGTCTCTCCATGCTGACTCCTCCTTCCTACTTCCTCTTTCCTCCTTGTCTCCTAGTCCCTCCTATCTTCCTTTCCTATTGGCCAACAGTGCTTTATTCATTAACCAGTATGAGAAATATATACAGAATGACATCTCCCATCACAGGATGACCCATAACAGTTCCCGGACTGTTGTTATGGATAACAACATTTTTCAGAAACTAGGTGATTGTGAATAATAATAATAATATCCGGAAACCAGTCATCATGATCAAGCATTCATGTGTTTTTTTTTTTTTTTCCTGAGTTTTGCATGCAGCTAGGGTGATTTTTAAATCCATGCTGATGGGCTTTTTCTACATTTCTAGCTCTTAGTGGCCATTAGAGAGTTAGGCTGTATTTTCATCCTTTCAGTGCGCCAGTTGTGTGCACTCTGACATTTGAGACAAAACCTCAGTTTTAGTTATTTGTTTTTACAGGTTTTTTGTTTTTTAATTTTGGAGTTTTCTGGACACTGGTTTCATGCAGCCCAGCTAGGATGACCATGTACTTAAATTTAATTTTTAAATTGCATGTGCATAGGTGCTTTGCCTGTATGTATGTCTATGTGAAGGTGTCAGATCCCCTGGAACTGTTGTGAGCTGCTGTGTGGGCTCTGGGAATTGAACCTGGGTCCTCTGGAAGAGCAGCCACTGCTCTTAACCACTGAACCAAACTTAATATTTTTAACTTCTATTTATTTGTGGGAAGAGGGCCTTTTGAGTGCTGTGTGCAGAGATCAGACGACAGTTTGCAGGAACTGATTCCCTCCTGTTGTGTGGCTGTCTCTCAGGCACACCTCCACCCCACAGTGAAGCTCCCTCAGCTGAGGGAGGACACAACTCAGTCACCTCAGGAAGTCCCTGAAACTGACCAGGTGCACTAGGCCTAACCCTACCCCAAGCAAATATGAGCAGTAAGGACTCCTGAGAGTGATTCAGACAAGCTGAGAAACCTGGAAAGGACCCAAAACTGTCAGGCTGCCTGAAAACTGAACTGTCACCATGCTGGGTGCCTTTGGTGATACAGCTGTCTGTGAGTCATTTCTGCTCCTGTAGGTGACCCAAATAAAACTGTGTTTCACCAAGTTGGTATTGGTACTTTGGTCTGTGTTTGGTCTCCATCTGGGGTTAGTAGATATTTGCTCACACCTCCCCAGGTAGGGACATACCACCTTCACCATGTGGGTCCTGGGGTTTGAGCTCAGATTGTCAGGCTTGGCTGCAAGCACCTTTCCCTGATGAGCCATGTCACCAGCCCTCTTCAGAGACATTTTAATCCACATTTGGAGTTTACCTATGGAAACAACAATCCTCACTTCATAATAAGAGCCCTAAAGACTGACAATGCTTAGAAACCAAGCTGTGTACTTTACATCCTTGCAAAGTGGGCTGTAAGTCTAGAGTGGCAGGTGTTGGGGGCTATTTGATCATACTGTGAACTCCGAATTTGCTGCTAGTTGACAGAAAGTGATTATAGAGCATCAGGGGGCACTAGAAGAGATAGAGAGACACACCGAAAGGAGTAGAGAGGGATTTGGAGTGGCACAGCTTTTTCTGTTTGGCTGAGCGGAAGGATGCTCTTTGGGAGATGTCAGCAAGCAGAGAAGGCTAGCTACTCAACCTCTCTGAGCCAGTAGGGTTTCACCCCAGCTTTTGACTCTTCTCCTTTTTTCCTTTCCTTTTTTGTTTTTCAAGACAGGTTTTCTTTGTAGCTTTGAAAGCTGTCCTGGCACTTGATCAGGCACAGACCAGGCTGGCCTTGCTGGCCTTGAACTCACAGAGATCTACCTGTCTGCCTCCCTAGTTCCCAAGTGCTGGGATTAAAGGCTTTCGCCACCACCGCCCAGCTCAGCCTTTGACTCTTGAGTCTTATCTGTAAATATAAGGATAGAGACTTAGGTGAAGCTGCCTTTAGTAGCAGTAACAGAGCCAGTGCCTGTGAGAACAGAATTCCTGCTGGACTGCGGCAGTCGGGCTGCTGCCAGAGAAGCAGGTTGGTAACTGGAGAGTCACAATTGCTGGTTGAAATAGCAGTAGATTAAGTACATTAAATTGATTAAGATATAGCCACTGTGCCAAAGTTAAAGCAGCAGGCTGTCTGCAAGACTATAAACCCCGATGGGAGACCCTGCACCCCTACATCAAGGGCTCAGGACAGCGCACTCTTACATGTAATCTAGAAGTTTATTTGAATTAAATTTTTTGTGTATATGTATGTGTGTGTGCATGTGTATCCTGGAGCCCTTGGAGGCCAGAAGGAGGCAACAAATCCTCAGGAGCTGGGGTTTCAGGCAACTCTGCACCACTGGCCTTGGGTGCTAGGAACAGGCCCTCTGGAGCAGCAGCAAGTGCTCCTAATGGCTGAGCCATTCCTCTCTTAGCCCCTCCCCTCTGCCTTAGTTTCTCATTTTCTGGACAAAGAAAGACCATGCTGGCTGAATCTCTATCACACCCCATTCATTTTAGAGTTAATAGATATGAGCCTGAGACAACCTGTTAGTGTTTGTCTAAACTTGGGGTGTGGGAAACAGGAAATAGCCCTGGTGTTTGTAGTGTTTGTGGCCACAACTGTGCTGGTGCAAGGCACCTTTGGAGACAAACCCTCAGGTTTTGTCTGACATCAGAGAGGCACACAAAGTGTCCTTATGCTTAGAGCTCCAGAGTTTCTGCAGGATGCCTGAGGTCAACAGTAACCCTGTGGAGCCTGCTGCTCATGGAGCCTGCTGCTCAGTGGGTAGAAGCAGAGCATAAGCTAGGTGAGGTGGCCCCTTGGGAGACAGAGGTAGGAGGATCAGAAGTGCATTGTCATTCTTGATACTGTAGGCCAGCCTGTGCTATACAAGAACCTGCCTCAAAAATAACAAAGCAGGTCGGGTGTGGTGGTGCACACCTTTAAACCCAGCCCTTTCGTAGGTAGATCTGTGTTCAGACCAGTCTGTTCTACTAGTTCCAGGACAGCTAAGGTTTTGTAGGAACAAACCAATAAAATAAAATAATTTAAAAATAAAGAAAAAGATACAGATGAGAAAGTGAGCCCTATGTAGTCCCCATAGCTATACAGTGTCCCCTTTGTTGTGAGGTGTCCACCAGAGAAGACGGCTCAGGCATGGGTTTAAGTGCCTGGAGGACAGAGCTGGATTGCACTTGGAGAGGTCAGAACCAGCACAGGCATGTCAAGACTGGGTCAGGAGGCTCTCAGAGGAACCTGGCTAAGCCCTGAAGTCTGTCAATGAGGAGATTCAGAGGGGTGCCACTAAACTTAGACACAAGGATCCGGGCATGGTCCTGACCCTACCTGCTGCTGTGGGGCTGCCAGGTCCCACCCAGGCTGCTGTCTGGCACCCAGGCGCCAGTCACCATATCAGATCTCACTCAGAAGCAAAAGCCATTTGTTCTCCCTGGTCAATTTCCCAGATGTCCCGAAACCACCCAGGATCACTTTTCACAGCTCCGGCGGGTAACCAGAGGCCTCCAGTGACCTGTGCTTGGCCTTGAGTTGGAAGGAACCAGTGTGCCCTGAACCATACACTTCAGCATTTGCCAACTGTCTGATCTGATGGCAAGCCTCTGGGCTGATGCTGGGGTCCCACCCGGCCTGCCTGGGACACAGAGCTCCATATGGCTACAGCCAGGGCTCTCCTGCACCCTGCCAGGCCTGAAGCCCCAACGAGCTCTCACGGTGACCCTGAGTAGTAGTTTAACCTTCCTGTGCCTCAGTTTCCCCATCTGAGCAATAAGATGTCTTGTTCTCCACCTCATGTGGCCAGAGGCAGTGTATCTTTTTTTTTTTTTCTTTCTTTCTTTCTTTCTTTTTTTTTTTTTTTTTTTTTTTTTTTTTTTTTTTGAGACAGGGTTTCTCTGTGGTTTTGGAGGCTGTCCTGGAACTTGCTCTTGTAGACCAGGCTGGTCTCACACTCACAGAGATCCTCCTGCCTCTACCTCCTGAGTGCTGGGACTAAAGGTGTGAGCCACCACCACCCAGCCTCATTTCTCTTTTGTTTGTTTGTTTTTCTGTTTGAGTCATGTAGCCCAGGGTAGTCTCAAACTCACTGTGTATCCAAATGTGACCTTGGATTCCTGGTCGGTTCTTCTGCCTTATCCTCTTATGGGCAGGGGAGGATAACCCGCAGCCCAGTATTTGAGCACATAGCAATCCTGCTCCAACCTCCGAGGTGCTGGGATCACAAGCTTGCATTACCGGGCTTGGCCAGCATGGACTACTTTGTTCCTTTGTTCAGTCAGGGTCTCACTATGTAGCCCAGGTTGGGTTAGAACTTGCAGTGATCCTCCTGCCTCAGCCACCTAGGTGCAGACTCTCCCTGATGACCTCTGTGACTGAGAGTGGCATACAGGTACTCAGAGGCAGAGGCAGAAGAAGCTAAAGTTATCTTTAGATACATAGCCAGTTCCAGTCCAGCCTGGGTTACATTAGATCTTGTCCAAAAGCAAAAACAACTCCAAAGATGGAGGGAAATTGGTAGAGAGAGATTTGATAGAATAAAATTACAGAAATTAAAAATCTTTAAAAGCCAAGTTCCAGCCATAACTGCCAGAGGAGGCAGCCACATCCCACCACATCCAGATCAGGTGTCTCCTGACCCCCTAACTGGCTCCCACCTGGCCAGCCCTGAATAGTCCCAAGCCTGAGACTGAGCCAAGTCATCTTGGCTCCCAATTCAGCTGCCAGGGCAGCGCTCACAGGGAGGGCAGGTCTCAGCTTTAGCCTTCAGCAGCTTACTTCTATCAGAGCCTTGGAGAACTCCAGAGCTCAAGAGCAGAGGGGACCAGCGGGAGTGGCCAGTAAGGGCCAGGGTGCAGTAATTCAAATGGAAGGGCCAGGGGGCAGCAGGACTCCAAGGTCATCACTGGCTACTCAGGGAGTTCAAGGGCAGCCTGCACTATATCAGACCCTGACTTAAAAAACAAAATCAACAAAACAAAGCAAGCCACCACCGGAGTTTATTCCTGGGGTTGTACAGTCTGGAAAGGGATGGAGACTTCTGTGGCCATGGTGGTCCCCTCAGGAGGCAGCCTTCTGCTTCCTCACACATGCCAGCAACAGGAGACTGGCCTCTGGTTGTGTGAGGGTGGCAGTCTCTAGGCCCATACTAAATGTGTGCAGCAGGCCATGCCTGGAGGGATGATCCTGAGGCAGCGTTCTCTCTGCCTCTTGACTGGGGGTAGGGGGTCATGTGACCCACTGCCTCATACTCCTTCCCTTAGAGTGTGGGCCAGAAGTCCCTGCCCCCTCAGGCAGCGTTTGCAGGGTGTTCTATCACCACAGAACTGACTGAGACAGGCCAGGGACCTGAGCCTTTTCTTTCTTAGTGGCTTTTGTCAAAAACAACTAAGACACATGGCTAATATGTACTGAGGGCCTACTGTGTGCAGCTTCCTGCAATCTCTTCTGTCTCCATACTACAGATAAGGGAAACGAGGCACAATAATGATACGCACTCAGCCATCGCTGAATGCTCCTGGCTGTGGGCTGCTCTGAGCTGCCTCCACACATGAGAGCTTCAAATGTCCACAGCTTCCCAGGGAATATCAGAGAGTGGAGGTCTAAGACTGGAGCCTTCGTCCAGGAACATGGGAATGGGGTCACAGGACCTGGATGCAAGTCCGGGCTCAGAAATGGGAAACTTGGTGAGTCACAGCCCCTTCCGGGGCCTTCGTTTTCTCATCTGTAAAATGGATAGAGAACCACTGAGAGCCAGAACCTAAGCCCAACCCTCCCCGCATCTATAAAAGAACCTCAGACTCCCCTGTATCAAGGTCTGGTTATTAGTCAATGTTTGCACAGTGAGATGCAGGCAAAGGTCTCAAAGACTCATCCCTGGCCTTTGTTTATCCCTCTTAGCAAGGAGGAAAAGGTTGGAGCAGTAGCAGCTATTTTGCCTCATGAGGCCACTTTGACATGTCAAGGATTCCATAAACTCAGAGGGAAGAAGGCCCATGGCTACAGTAGGTGAGCTGGATCTATCTCTGCAGTGTCATCATCTTGTCATCTTACCCCTGATTGCCAGCTCACACCAGTATAGCATCCTTTCCCATGTCCAGTGGTTTGTGGCCCATCGTGCTATGCATCTCATGAGTGACCCTGTCCCAGTGGCCCCTGACAGCCAATTGTGCCTGAGGATGGTGGGAAGCAGGAAGACTGAATTCCCTGGCTCTCCCCAGGACTGTGGATGTGATACCAGTGGCCATGAGCCCAGGGGAGTCCCCAGGCTCCTGGGAGGAAGCAGAGAGGGTCTGGCAATGGGTACCCTGATGGGGCTGAGCCCTGCAGCCAGCTTTGGAGTCTTCTGGAGGCCGGGTCGGCTCATCTTCAAAGGATGGTGGAGACAGCTCATGGAGACCCTGTCGAGTGGCCCGAATAGCCCGGAGCAGGGTATGAGTCATCACCGCCACCAGGATCAGGGCACCTGAGCCCAGGACAGATGCAGCTGCTGCACCTGCCTCAATCTCGAAGAGCAGCAGGGCATAAATGGCCAGAGCTGAGGAAGGAATGGCTCACTTATTCACTCAACAAACATTTGTTCTCCAAGCCCTTAAGGGGTGGGGGGACCCCTCAAACACAGAGTAACAGCAGAGAACCCTGGACCAGAGTAAGTAGATGCATCTTTGGAAGACACATCACTCTCATGGCCTTCTTGACATAAGGGAACCAGCCAGGGGTGGTAGTGCACATCTTTAATCCCAGCACCCGGGAGTTAGAAGCAGGCCAATCTCTCAGTTTGAGACCAGCCTGATCTACAGAGTGAATTCCAGGACATCCAGGGATATATGGTAAGACCCCACTTTCAAAACAAAGAAACAATCAAACAGCAAAAATGACTAAATACAGGGTTCCATGGCTAGGAGAACCTGGGTTTGGTTCCCAGCACTGCACCATGATTCCTAAGCACCTGGGACCCAAGTTCTGAGCTCAGGTCTCAAGCAAGTACACAGACAGACAAGCAGACAAAACACCATTGGGGATGGAGAACAACACCCCAAAGCCTCAAAGCCTGGAAGGATACAGATGAGATTTTACTATTTTTTTTTTTTTTTGCATTTTTTTACTGCATTTGTTCACTGTGTATGTGTAGCATGCCACAGTGCACACATACACGTCAGGGGACAATGTGGAGGCAGATTCTCTGCAAGTGTGTCCCAAGAAATATGCTAACAGTCATCAGTGAGCCAGACCTAAAAATTTACTTAAAGATTACTTTTCACCCTGGCCCCTCTGTGTGGGTGCACAAGGAGGCCAGAGGAGGGTGTCAGATCTCCTGAACTTCAAGGAGGCTGTGAGCAGCCTGGCATGAGTGCTAGTAACCAAACTCCAGTCCCTTGGAAGAGCAGTAAGTACTCTTAACCCCTGAGTCATGTCTCCAGCCCCTTCTGCCAGAGGCCCCTCAGTAGTACAGCACTTGTCTAGTGTGTCCTGGATCCCAGGTTCCAGTCACAGCGTGGTAAATGCAAAACCCAGTTCTCTCAGGGCCTGGGGTGTGGCTCAGTGGGTAGAGTGTTTGATTTGCCTGCATAAGGTCCTGGGTTCAGCACCAGTGAACTGGGCGTGGCTCTTCCTGTCATCCCACACTGTGGGTGCAGGAGGTTCAGGAACCCAGGCTCACCCTTGGCTGCAAAGAGTTTGAAACCAGCCTGGACTATGTGAGACTCTGTCTAACAAGTAAGAAAAAGCAAAGATCACAACAGGCTGGGAAATGGCTCGGAGTTAAGAACACTGTCTGTTCTTGCAGAGGACCGGGATTGGATCCCAGAACCCTTGTAGTTCAGAACTGCCTGAAACTGCAGCTCCAGATCTAAGGCCTCTGACCTTTGTGGGCACCGTGGGCACCACATATGGCTGTCCTCCTGAGACTGGAGAGGTGAAAGCAAGACCAGAAGTCCAAGGCCAGCTTTGGCCACAAAGCAACTTTCAGGCCAATCTGGCCTACATGATAAGTAGTAATAATAAGGAATAAATAGTGAATATTAATGGAGAATCCTCTGTCCATTCTAAGCACCAGGGACACTCATCACTCTTGGTTGATGAGGAAACTAAGGCACAGAGCATATCCAAGAGAAAATTTGGAGCAACTGCCCGAACTCAGGCTGAGTGGCCCCAGAGACCTGTGTGACCTTGCCAGTCCTCTTGCCCACCACACACCTGCTAAGTAGACGGAGACCCCACAGCAGAACAGGCCAAGCGCAAAGTGCCTGAGGAGGCGGCAGTCGTACAGAAACCAGTCCGACCTGAGGGAGGGCCAAAGGAAAAGGGACAGTGACCCAGTGACACCAGGGTCTAGAAGGGTCTAGAAGCTGCTGACCCCTCCACCTGCCGACCTACCTAGCTGTCCACTCACCCACTCATCATCACCGCCATGTACCTACACGCACCCACCTACCTATCTGCTTGAATCTACACGGTTCCACCAGCATCAGGCTGCTGTGAGAGCAAAGAGTCAAGGTGGGATAAGGAGGGCATCTCACCACATCCCAACGGTTCCAGGTGAAACCACTTACACCAGCACTCCTGAGCTCAGGGAAATGAGCACGCGACCCCTGGCCAGGCTTGCTGAGGATTCACACCCGGCAGTCCTGCCCTTCCTGAACTCTACCGCGGGGCTGGGGTGCAACTCCGATGATTGGTATGTGCCCCCCGGGATGTACCCCAAGCACCAGTGCGGGAAGGAACGGGAACCTCAGTTTCCGCCTCTGCAGGTAGAGGCGGTGGCGTCCTACCTGCCCGGCCCCAGCCCACGTGCCAGCTCAGCGCCCAGGTGTCCGCAGAGCGCATCGAGCAGCAGGGAGCTAAGCCCGAGGACCTGCACCAGTGCGGCCAGTGCAGTCGCCAGGGGCAGCAATGCCCCAGCCGAAGCTTCAGGTAGCCCCGCGTCGGGGTCAAGCTCAGGGTGAATCCCATTGGTGTGCACAGCCCGCAGCTCGGCGCGCCCTGCCTGGAGCTGGAACAGCAACTGCGCTGCCAGCGCGACCAGCACGGCTGCTGGGATGCCCCGCAGGGTCATCGCGGCCAGCACCCGGCCTCCGTAAGAGCGGCCCATGGCACCGGCCTTGGGTGGAGAGAAGGCGAGGGTAGGGGGGCGGCCAGGGATCCTGGGGTGGGGTGGAGCGTCACAGAGGCTCTAGACAAGGGCCTCGGGCGCTAGGACGTGGAAGCTGCGCGAAAACGTGGAAGGAAGTGTTTTCTTCTCTGCTCCTGCTGCTGGCGCCGCCCCGAAGTGTGTGTTGAGGGAGACGGAGGTGGGGGAACAGGAGAGGGGCTGCGGGGAGAGCCAGAAAGGCAGGACCTGTTGCTGAGGAGCGGGGCGGGACTAAAGTGGGGCCAAGAAGGCTGGAGTGAGGGAGGGGCTTAAGAGGACCGAGCTCAGCTGTGTCCCAACAACGGGTTCTGAAGGGACCGGTCTTCCACGTGTGCAGTCCAGAGTGAGGCGGGGCTTAGCTGCCGCAGGCAATAATGGGTGGGACCCCCCCCCCCGGGTCTTGCAAGGCAGAGCCCAGGAGGGCTGCAGGGACTGGGGCGGTGAGGAGTCGTCTAGTTGGGCGGGGAACACAGGTGGTGTGGTCTTGGGACCGTGCCCGGAAATGGACGGGTCTTGGGACCCGTTTGGATCGCCACTCCCTAATGGGCGGGTTTGAAGGTTTACTAGATAAATAGATATTTATTTATTTTGTGTGTATGAGTGAGTGTCTTGCCACATGTACATTTGTGCATGTTGTGCATGGCAGATACCTGTGGAGACCAGAAGAGGGCGTGGGCGACGTTTGCAGATGGTTGTGAACCACCATGTGGATGCTGGGAACCGAACCTCCATGTACAAGAGCAGCAGCCAGTCCTCTTACCCACTGAGCCCTCTTCCTATATTAGATGTGTATGTATCTATAGGCACACTAACACAGGCCTGTCATTGCAATTCAGAGGCTTAGGCTGGGGCACTATAGGCACAGAAGACAGTCTGACCTAGAATACACTGTCTTTAAAAGTAAACAGAGGGGCTGGAGAGCTGGCTCAACTGTTAAGAGTTCTGTTCCCTGCAGGTCAGGCGGTTCACAGATTTGTGTAACTCCAGGGCCAGGAGAATCCTACATCCTCTGGTCTCAATTTCACTCAGATGCACATATGCCACCCCAAACATAATAAAAAGGAAAATTAGGCCGGTGGTGATGGCACATGCTTTTAACCCCAGCACTCAGGAGGCAGAAGAAGGAGGAACTCTGTGTTCAAGGCCAGCCTGGTCTACACACTGAGCCCAGGATAGCTGGGGCTGTATTGAGAGACCCTGCCTCAGAAAAAAAAAAAAAAATTCTTTCTCATGTTTGTACAGCCTAAGGTGTCACCAGTAGCTGTCATCTCTCTCCACTCACTGCCTGGAAGCTTCCAGCCACCTTGCTTCCTATGTGTCCGCCCATGTCCTTGACAGAGCATGTTTCAAATGACTATGTTTTTGTTTTGTTTTTCATGACAGGATTTCTCTCCTGTAGACCCTGCTGGTCTGGAACTCAGAGATCTACCTGTCTTTGCCTCCTGGGTACTGGAATTAAAGACATGCAGCATCACCACCCTGCTACTCAAATGATTACTTTCAACAAATTGAGATGAAACTTTCATAAAAGTATCCATTTTTTTATTCAGTGGTTGGTAGCAAATTTACAATGCAATCCACCTCTGATTGGGAATGCTATCTCTTTAAGAGAGCCCTTCCCTTCAGTGACCCCCCCCACTTCCCTCCATGGGCCAGCAGCCCCTTTGAAATTTTTCCTGTGTGGGACATCTGCCAGGTGTCTGACTACTGTCACTCAATACCACAAGTTGTAGCCTGTGTCCCTGCTTTTTTTCTGTTCATGGCTGAGCAGTACCCAACTCTGGACATACCCACATGAGTTGGTCTATTCATGTATATTTGGGGTGCATCTACCTCCTGGCAAGTGTCACTCATAATGCTACAAACAAGCACATGCAGATATGGTAGCCCCTGCCAGTAGTGAAGTTCTATGAATCAAATTGCTGATTCCTATGCTAACTCCATTTTACTGTTGTGTGTGGAACTACAAAACAGGTTCCCATGGCAACTGTACAAATTTTGCATTCCCATAAGGGGTGAATAATGATTTCTAATTTTCTTTTTTTAATTAATATTTTAAAATCCCAGCTGGGTGGTGACGGTGCATGCCTTTAATTCCAGCACTAGGGAGGAAAAGGCAGACAGATCTGAGTTCGAGACCAGCCTGGTCTATAAAGTGAGTTCCAAGAACATCCAAGTCTATGTATGCAGTGAAACCCTGTCTCGAAAAAACAAAATGATAATCATAATTTAAAACTTAAATTTGTTAGTTCTTGTGGGGGGGCATGGATAGAGGTCAAGGGACAACTTGTGGGAGCAAGGCTCTCTCCTTGCCCCATGTGGGTACCCAGGATCCAGTTCAGACAGTTAGGCTTGGTGGCTAGCAGATATCCTTATTCAGTTTTGAGCCTCGGTTTCCCGCACTATTCCAAGTTGGGAACAGAAGTGAATGAGCTGCTTGAGGAGTCAGGACTCCTCTGGTTGGTTGCCTCCTACCCCATCTAGTCAGATTCTTGCTCCAGAAAGTCGGGTTTCCCTGCTTCTGTTTAACCCGGGAGAGGTTCATCTCATTTGCATGCCTGGGGGCTCCCTAAGCAAAGCGAGACCATGGGCACACGGGTCTCAGCACTTAGAGGAAGATGCCTGCCCCAGGGGTGGCGCTAGACCGAGGCTTACTTGTTGAGACCGGGTCTAGTATCTTACTTAGGCCATTGTAGAGCCCACTAAGTAACCGAAAACGGCCTTGAACTCCAGACCCTTTTTCTGCACACATCTTTGTTTTCTTTTTTCTTTATTTTTATTTTGTTATTTTGCACAAGACTTAAAATAGTATTTTCATTTGTAAGTGTGTGGGCGAGCTCATGCCACCAGGAGCCTGCGGAGGTCAATAACTTGTGGGAGTCGGTTCTCCCTTACACCATGTGGGTTCTGGGGCGTCCAAATTTGGGTTGTCAGTCTTGACAGCATGTGCCATTCCGAACGCACTGAGTTCTCGCCGGCTCTGCATCTGCGTCCAGAGCAGGCCTGTGCCACAATGTCGGTTTGCAGGAGTATTTTTTTGTTGTTGTTGTTTGTTTTTAACAGGTTTGAGGCTGGGGTTCTATGGGTAGAAAACTTTCTTAGCATGCACTAAGCTCCAGATACCATGTCCAGGACTTGTTCGTGGGGACTCCTATGTTCTTGCAAGGACTATGGGAGACTTGGAAATGAAACCTTTTTCTTTGGCTGCCATTCCAGTTACTCCTTAGGCTGATGCAGGAGAATGGTGAATTCAGGACTAGTCTTGGCTACTGTCTAGGAAGCTTCATGATCATGCGGGAGATGGCTAACGGGAGCACCACCCCTGAGAGGGGTGTCACTGGAGCCCCACATTCGCACCCGGGTTCCCCTAAGGGTCACCGGAGCCCCGTACCCGCATTCCCCTGGGGATCACCGGTTTGTGCCAGTGTTTTCCTGAGGGTCACTGGAATCCCGCCCCCGCATCCCGCTCCCCTTGGGAGTCAGCAGAGCCCCGCCCCTGAACCAGAGTTCCTCTGGGGGTTCACCAGAGCTCTGCCCTTGCACCCTCATTCCCCTGGAGGTCACCGGAGTCGTGGCCTCTCCGGCTCCGGCCCCGGCCCGCATCTCGGTCCACGCGGTACTTGCGGCGGCGCAGGGGCTCGGTGATGCTGCGTCGCACGGGTTCGTCCAGGTCCTCGGGCTGTAGGAAGTTGCGGTCCAGCAGCTCCGCCGCCTCCTGCCAGTTGGCGAAGCAGGAGGGTCCCAGGCGCTGGATCTCGTCTGTCGCGTCGCTCGTCAGCACGTCTCCACCTGGTTTGAGCACCACGACAGCCGGCAGGCGACGCACAGAGAACTGGCGACCGAGGTCCCTGGGGGGAGCGTGTGTCAGCCCGCCATCGCAACCCCTCAGCTCCCGGTGCGCACGCTGCCCCCCATGGCCCAGACCCGAAGACCCGCTGGCTCCCTGGGGCCTTTGCACAGGCTCCTTACACCCTCCCTCTCCCCTGCTGCCTGCTCCCTTTAGGTGTCCACCTGAGTATGTATGTAGGTGTACTGTTTTTCTGTCGTTGTGAAGAGGGAAGCCCTGGGGGCAGGGATTTCAAACAGCCAGGCCAGCTGAGGAATCGAATGAATGAATGCATACTGTGAAAAGCTATCAAATATCGTGGGGGAGACATTTGAACTGAGATTTAGTTTTTGTTTCGTTTTTCGAGGCAGTTTCTGTGTAGCCCTGGCTGTCCTGGAACTCTGTAGATGAGGCTGGCCTTGAACTCACAGAGATCCACACGCCTCTGCCTCCCTAGTGCTGGGATTAAAGGTGTGCACCACCACCCCTCGGCTCAGCTGACTTTCTTAATCCATGACTCTTGGTTAGTTTTTGTTGTTGAGTTTTTGATTTCTTTTTGAGGCCCAAGCTGGCCTCATGGTTCTATAGATAAGGGTGACTTTTGCTGAGCCATGGTGGCATACGCCTTTAATCCCAGCTCTTGGGAGGCAGAGATGAGGCCAGCCTGGTCCACAGAATGAGTTCCAGGACATCCAGGGCTACATATCGACATCCTGTCTAGAAACCAAACCAAACCAGACAAAGAAGTGACGTATACTCCCGATAATGGGGTGGTGGTGTATGTTTCCACTCCTGGTTTATGGGGTAGGGCTGGGGTTAAGACTCAGGGCTTCTTCATGTCTGCTACTCAAGTACTCTGCCCACTGAAAGCACAGACCCCATTTGCTCTGCTTGTTTTCTGTGCGTGTTTGCCTCCATGTATGGCTGTGCACCACCTGAAGGTGGTGCCCGCAGACACCAGGAGAGGGCACCAGAGCCCCCCAAACAGGACTTGGTGTGAGCCTCCATGTGGGTGCTGGGAACTAAACACAAGTCCTCTCCAATGGCTGCGGTGCTCTCAACCTCAGAGTCAGACTCCAGCTTATTTTATGCCACCCTCAGGGTCTCTGTGTAGCAAGGTGGCCTTAAACTCCTGATCCTCCCTTCAAGTTCTGGGATGAGAAGCCTACATACCGCACCAGGATATGGCTGTGAACTTTGCCCCAGATAGCAGGTTATGGTATGACACTTGTAGCTTGTATTTCTTCTCTGGGAACAGAAATGCTCCTCATGGCGTGGAGGGGAGGGAGTCCACTTGATTTCACAGAACAGTGAATGGTGTCCCAACCCTGATCATGATAGGGTCCCATGACCAGATCCTTGAACTTGTGCAAGAAAGTCAGTGAAATGGGCGAAAAGTCAGGTAGTCAGCTGCTCATTACAGACTCCACAGCTCCCCTTCCCCCAATCAGCGCAGATACCAGTCCTGAGTCAGCTCAACCAGGGGCACATGGAAGGTGGTGTAGCTCCTGGAGCAGGGTCCTGGGTGGCCAGATGTTGCTACATTGAGTCTGTCTCAGAACTGGGATGGAACTCGGGGCTTCTGGTTTTAATTACTGGTAGCACAAATGAGAAGTTGAGTGTGGTGGTAATGTGTGCTTGTCATCCAGCACTTAGGGAACTGAGGCAGGGGGATTACTGTCAGTTCCAAGCCACAACACCAAGCAAAGTTAGACAGTGACTCAGAGGGTCAAATATTTGCTGTCCAAGGATAAGGGCTTGCTTTGGTCCCAGCAGCCCAAAAGTAGGGTAGATGTGGTTGCCAAGGGACCCCTGGAGCTCACTGGCTGTGAATCTAGTCCTGTCTGTGAGCTCAGGGTTTATGTGAGAGATCCTGACTCAAGGAATATGGCAGAGTGACTGACATCAGCCTTTACCTCCACACTGGGGAACACACCAATTGCACCTGCACATGGGCAGTGCATGTAACAAGACACATGTTTGAGGGCAGGCACATGTATGTGTGTGACACACACACACATGCAAAAACAAAAATAAATGTCAAAGTACCTGGTGTGGTAACTGACACCCCAGCATTTGGGAGACAGAGACTGGAGGATCAGGAGTAGTTCAGGGCCAGCCTTGGCTACATAGCCAGTTGGAAGCCAGCCTGGACTACATGAAACCCTGTGATACAGATTCCTCCTTAAACAGACACAGCTGCAGACCCTTTATCAGCCACCAGCTTACAGTGTGCTCCTTGCCTTGTGATGGTGGTAGTGCATGTCTTTAAGCACTGGGGAGGCAGAGGCAGGTGGATCTGTGAGTTCTATACCAGCCTGGTCTACAGAGTGAGTTCCAGGACAGCCAGGACTACATACTGAAACCATGTCTCAAAAAACCAAAATCCAACACCCCTCCTCCAGAAAAAGTATGACTCCTCTCCCTGGGTCATAGATTCCCACCCTCCCTGGTGAAGCTGGCTCTTCCTGGAGCTCTGGGAATGACTCAGTTCTGAACTGTCCTTTCCACAGTGCAGTGGTGCCCCCTCGGACACCTTCCAGGCCATGCCTCTCTGTATCCTTCAGCTCCTGGTGAGGAGGGTTTTCTCTCTCATTTTGACATTTCTGGTAGGTTTTGTTGGCTTGGAGCAGGGTCACTCTACACAGTCCAGGCTAGCCTCACACTCCTGATAATTCTGACTCCACTGTCCTTGTGTTGATACTGCAGATGCTCACCCCCAAGTCAGGTTTACTTTACGCAATGCTGTGGATAGAATTATGACTTCACCAATGCTGGACAAGCATGAGCTACAATACCCACCTCTTGTTTTTGGAGGTGGCCTTGAACTTTTAGCAATTCTCCTGCCTCAGCTCCAAGTACCAGGATGGCAGGCTTCTGCAACTACCTCTAGCTGCCATCAGATGTTTTCCTGAGCCTTTGCTTCATATTGGTCCCTTTCAGTGGGCTATAATGGATGAGGGATGGACCCCTTCTCTCTGCACTAGCTTCTAGTACTAGAACGGTAAACACTGACTTGCCCTTGCCTTCTCCTGGAAGCCCTCCCTGGCCTTCCTGGGGCCTCACCTCCTCAGGTCATCATGGAATGGCAGGAAGAGCCACTTCTCAGGCATGTCCCTGAGGAATAGGTCCTGTTGCTCCTCTGTGGGGTCCTGGGACACGTAGACCAGGGCCAGCTGTGCCGCCCGCAGCACGTAGAACTCATCAGTGAGTCGCACAAAAAAGTCTTTGAGGACTGGGGCAAAGGCCTGGCACTGGGGACAGGCTCCAGTGCCAAAGAACAGCAGCACAAGACGATTCTCTAACCGGCGGCTCAGCTCTGCCTCGGTCTCCACTTCATCCTGGTTGCTGTTATTCCTGATCAAAGTTCGACCAGAGAAGAGGGTTACCATGGTAGCAGCGTATGAGGGGCTGAGGACACAGGAGAGAGATGTGGTGTGGCCCAGAGCCTGCTTACTGGGTTCCTCTAGCCCCAGGAATAGGAACTTCAGAAACCAGATTAGCTTCCTAATCCTCCTATAGGTTGACCTCGACAGGCTCAGCATCTCTTTGAGGGGGTAGGGAGACCTCATGGGCCTTCAGCAGAGAGGCAAGCTGCTTGCAAGGTGTTAACAAAACAGAGCTTGTGAACCCAGCACAGAGGCAGGGGGATCATCGTAAGTTCTAGCACACCCTGGGATATAGGACAAAAATGAGAGGGGCTCGGGTGTGGCTGGGAGTGGAGCCCCTGCCTGTACCACCCCCAGCCTTGTGAGGGGCTGGGGGCATGGCTCAGGGTTCACCAGTACCGGGGGCATGGTTCAGGGTCTGGCTCCCATCCGCAACACAGTAAAGCAAACAAAATAATAAACTCCAGTAATGAAGGGATATGAAGGAATACGCTTGACACAACTCTAGCAATTCATTTCTAGGCAATAATTTTTGGTTAAAAAAAAATGAAACAAATACTGTAGAATCCTCCCTTTTCTGTCCCTTCTCATCACTACATCTGGAAACTCAGAGGTTTCCAACTATCAAAATCCAAATAAACTTTTCCAAGGTGAGTGTGTCACTCAAGGCAGCTGCAGTCTGTGTTCAGGGTTTGGACATGCCCCCATACAACTCAATGAAGTGTTTGTTGTTTTTAAGAACGGTCTCTTGTAGACCAGGCTGTCCTCAGATTTACTATGTAGCCAAGGTTGACCCTGATCACAGGATCCTCCTGCATTGCCAGCACAGAGAAGGCAAAGAAGTTGGACAGAAGTTTATTGTCTGCCACAGGAAAGCAGAACACAAAAGTCATTCCAAAGCAAGGTCCTGAGGACTCTGGAGATTGCTTTGTTTTGTTTTGGTATGAAATCATACATGCCACAGTGCACTTACAGAGAACAGAGGACAATGTACAACAGTTGGTTCTCTGTCCACAATGTCCTGGGTATCGAACTTGGGTCATCAGGCTTGGTGGCAAGCACTTTTACCTGCTGAGCCCTCTCTTCTGCCCTGCACATGCTCAGTTGAAGGTGATAGCATAAAAAGAAAAGATAGAAATGTTGGGGGTGAGGGTGACCTAGCTGAAAGTCAAAGATTAAAGTGAAAAACAGGAAGCTTCTGTGATGCTCAGCTTGCCTCATCAATTTCAAGCAGCTACCATCAGAAAGGACATTTTGAATGTGCGTCAACTCTGGCTGTCACCAACACCACCACTGTCCTTCCTTCTCTGGGGTCTTTGTATCCCACTGTAGTCTTCTTGGGTAACCTGGGGCTTCCTGTGTGCCTACCTTGTTTATGGAGTGAGGACCCTGGGCATGGAAGCCAGGCCTTCCTGCATGCTAAGCAAGCACGCTATGGGCTGAGCCCCTTCTTCCACATCTTCAGAGCTTCCAAATGGGCACTTTCTAGATCCAGGCTATCACACCCTCAAACTCAAAAGCCTCCTTCTTTACTCCCCATGACCCGGGGATTAGAGGCAAGCCTTTATTTGTATTTATTTTTTCTTATTTACTTATTTGTTTATTTTTTGTTGCTGTTGATTAATTAATTTATTCATTAAGTATGTTCCTGTTTGGGGAAGTCAGAAAATAACTCTTGGGAGTTCTCTTCCACCATGTGGATCCTGAGGATCAAACGGAAGTCCTTGCTAGCCTGCTATCAACCTTTCAGATATTGGGATGACAACTGTGCAGCAGGTGCTCAGAATCCGATGAGGGGTCAGTGCTCTGCATACTAGGAGAAGGGGGGGAGGAGAGGAAGGAGGGAGGAAGAGACTGGATGGCTGGAGGAGGAAGTAGGGTAAAGGGCACAGGAGATGTTCCAAGAATATGGAAACAAGAGGAGGCCGTGAGAAAGGAGGGCTGGCGGCAGGGCTGAATCCCAGACCTAAACTGGTGGGCCTGTTACAGCGCTCAGTGTCTTTACCTGTAAAATGGATGGTCGCAGTAGAGGGAGCGAGGGCAGATCTAGAGACTGGTCCTTGTTTACCCCTGGCTGGCTGGTCCAGCGTTCGGGATCTTCAGCAGCCCCCAATCCCACCACCCACCTCCCTGAGACCAATAGCAACTGCGGGCGGGGGTGGGGCCGCGCCTGCCCAGCCTTGGCCTTCGAGTGGCTTTGGAAGACGGCCCCGGCTGGCTTCCTCCCAAAGAGAGCTGTGGGAAGGTCGGCCAAGCCGGGCAGAAAACAAGTAAGCCAGCAGGGTGGGTAGGGGGCGTGGGAGGGTGTCTGGGAGGGACAGGGCCGAGGCACGCAGGGCCTCTGTGCATTGACAAGTGTCCAGTATTGCCAAGGGCTCATCCTGCGAAGTGATCCACCAAGGGCTGAACTCAGAAGTTCCCGTGTCCAGGCCTCCTACCGTAGCTTCAGTTACAATCCGCGAGGGAGCAGCGAGGCCCGGGGGTCTGCAAGCCTGAGCAGGTCCGCGGGACAGCAGGTAGGGGACACCCTAGCAGGAGGCTAGGGATAGGGGCGCCTCTGGATGGGTGCTTAGGACTATGGTGTGCAAACAGGGCTCGAGGGAGCTCCTGACCCTGGGGAGTAATAAAGGATCCTGAGGTGCAACAGGGTTTCGTGGGTGGGGATCCTGGGGTGCAAGAAGGGCTTGTGTCAAGGAAGAATGGGGGACATGATGTGTACTTGATACTTCCCTGGGATTCTGGGATGTGACTTGTTAAGATTTTGGAGAGGTGTGGGGGACTCCTTATCTCCAAGACTGAGGCTTCTGGGCCCCCAGGGTGTGGACTTCAACTCTCTGGGAGCCTGGAATGCGGAGAAGCCTCGGGGCTTGGATCTTGGACAAGCTGGTTAAAGTAGGCTCCAGCACAGGCGGGCCCTTGGCGGGAGCTGGGTACCTCGGGCCGTGGGGATGGGGATCTTGGATACTTTCTTGGTTCACGCGCGCCGGAGCCACGCCCCCTGGATCCATGGTCCAGTCCTCAGCACCTGCGTGTTTTCATCACACGCTAGGACGAGGAGCTCCCCTCCCCCTCGCCCGCACTTGGTTGCCGTGGAGACTGGTAGGTAACCGGGTCGGGTCGCTCTAGCTTGCGAGTCTCTTTGGCCATAGGCTCTCTGGCCCGCGTATCTTCTCTATGGTACAGTCCTCCGGAAGGGGGTCGGCTTGGGCGGAGCAGGGTGAGGGGCTGGGAGCGTTAGGCGGCAGGGGAGAGGGTTTGGGGGGGGGGAGCTAGGCGCTGGGTGAATTGCATTGACTCGGCCTTCCCGTGAGCCGTGACTGGAAAGGGCTGAGGGAGGCGCTGGAGGCCCAGGTAGATTCTGGGTCCCGAATGTCAGATAGACTAGGGGCTGGGAGCGGGCCCGCGCCTGTGGGCGGGGCCATGCATCACATGGGGCGGGGCCTGAGTCATAGCGGGCTGGTGCGTGCTTGGCGGGGTCACGGGACTCTGCTGGGGGCGGGGCCTGGTTCAGGCCTGTGGGAGGAACCGTGGGCCTCACCTGTAGGAGGGATTTGGGGAAGCGTGCGCGCTTGTGCGCGGGGGGCGGAGCCACAGGCCCATCTGGAGGAGGAGCCTTGATCAGGTTGCGGGGTTTTGATTTGGGGCTCCCACTTGTGGGCGGAAATAGAGGCCTCAGCTGGGGTCGTGGTGTAAAGATCAGGGGTTAGTTAGGGAGCAGAAGCAGCAGCTGAAGGAACACCCAGGCTCTGAGGCCGGATAAGCTTAAGGACAGCATGTGAATTTTGGGACACGGGAGAGGGATGGGGCGACATGGGGGCGTGGCCTGGACCATTGACTGCAAAGGGTCTAGGTGTATTCAGGGTACGAAGGCGACCCCAAGCTTGGAGGGCTGAAGCTCAGGGGTGGAAATTAGCGGGGAGGGGGTCGTCTAACCTTATGGTCAAGGTGTGGGCGGGGTCTGTCATTGAGGTAGAAATTCTGGGGCTGGGGGCGGATCAGAGGGCAATGATTGACAGCGATGTGGCCAATCCCAGACCTTGAGGCGGTGCAGGTTAAGAAAATTGGTGGGGTTTAGGCTTCTCAGGAGCATGGCTCGGAGGTTGTGGGGGCGGGGCCAGGTTCTTAGTAAACACATTTGGATTTAGGCAACTGCTAGAGGAGAGGCGGTGTGGCCAAGGTCAAGGATGCGGCCTGGGCGGGGCCAGGACTAGGCTGGGGGCGGTGTCCTCGGCCTCAGCAGTGTGCTCTGCAGGATGCGGGCTCCGGGAGCGGGGACGGCCTCGGTGGCCTCTCTGGCTCTGCTCTGGCTGCTGGGGCTTCCGTGGACCTGGAGCGCGGCGGCGGCGTTCGGCGTGTACGTGGGCGGCGGCGGCTGGCGCTTCCTGCGTATCGTCTGCAAGACGGCGAGGCGGGACCTCTTGTAAGTAGTTGGAGTTGAAAGTCAGGAGCCATGGATGCATGGCCCTAGGGCTAGCTACAGTCTTGCGGGCTGGTTTGAGGGTCCGCGTGTGACTTGGGTTGCTTTTATAGACTGGGTCGGGGCCTGAGTCTGGAGTGACAGATTGCAGGGCTCTGCGGGATCCTACAGGAGACAGAACGGGAGTTGTGGAGGGAATTGGGTAGAGTACATGATGGGACTCGTGGGCTGTTAGGGTGTTAGAATCTGGGTAATTGGTAAATGTTTAGAGACCTGGAGGTGGAGACTGTGAGAGGGCCTCCACTCTAGAGGGCTTGGGAAGAAAGAACGTCTTGGGGAGTCTAAAGGCCTAAGGGGTCTTTAAAGAGTGTTGGCTTCTCGGATGGATGAGATCTGTGTGGAACTGGGCATCGTTCCGGGTGTGTGGGGCAGTCACTGTGTACCAGGGGGTCTCTGTAGGTGAAGTTTCTGGGGAGTTATGGCTTGCAGGGAACCTGGAGGCTTCTGGAATGTCCCTCAGGGCTTTGTTGAGAAGAGCTGGGGGTCATTCTGGGGTAACCTCGATGTTGCTGGGATTTGAAGTCTCCATTTGAGCACCCTCACAGGCCTCCTTTAGGAGGCACACTGAATATTTTAAGTTGCAGGAAACAGGTTTATGGGGGACAGCAGAATGGTGTGCAATATGGGGAGGGATCACAAGCTGAGTGGTCCTGAGGTTTCTCTTCATAAAGTGGTTCTTGCCTGGTGTCTGCCTCCTGGATTCTTTCTTTCTGTTTTTCTTTTCTCAAAGTAGTGAAGAAACTTCATTCAAAGCAAATTAGTAGAGGGTCAGAGAAGGCACAGCTGAGAAGTGATAGCAGATACACAAGTGAGGGCACTCAAGGGTTTTGTTTTTGGAGATGGCTCTTGAGACTTTGAACTCTTCATGGAGCCAAGAATGAGCTTGAACTCCTTATCATCTGCCTTTCTCTCCCCAGTGCTGGGGTGACAGGCTTGTGCCACCACATCTGGCTGCCGAAGTGTTGAGGCTATAGCACAGGGCTTTGCACTCTGAGCAAGCTGCCCACTTAGCCCAGGCTGAGTGGAGTGCAGGGAGCTGGTTCAGTACCCAGATGCAGATGCACTTCCGGCCTGGCTCCCCACTCTTACCTCCAGTTCCAGGTGATCTACCGCCATCTTCTAGTCTCTTCACCCACATGTGGGTGTACACACATGTAAACAAAAATAATGAAACCATTATTTTATCTCTTAGCAGAATGTGGATGTATAAAGCACCCAGTGTCACACAGGCAATCATAGACAGGGGCAGGCAGTGTAACCACAAGTCTGACTGGCCACTGTGAACAGCCTTTGCCTTTAGAATGATCTTTTCTGATTTTGTTGTTGTTTATTTTTTATGATTTTGTTTATTGTATATACATTGGTGTTTTCCTGTATGTATGCCTGTGTGAGGGTGTTGGGTTCTCAAAAACTGGAGTTACAGACAGTTACGGGCGAGCTTCCACATGGGTGCCGGGAATTGAAGCTGGGTCCTCTGGAAGAGCAGCCAGTGCTCTCGGTGCTGAGCCAGCTCTCCAGTCCTCTTTGTCTTTGCTTTGATGTTTTTGAAACCGAGTCTTGCTGGATCCCAGGTTGGCCTTAAACTCCCCATTCACTTGCCTCAGCCTTCCAGTCCTGGACATTCCCTCCCAGATGTGCCCAGTTCACCTGCTGTCCAGGAGCAGCTGCCATCCCTTCCAGGGTCTCTCAAGCAGCCTGCTTTTCTGCTGGCTGAATAAGGCTGGGAGAGACCCCGGGAAGGGCCAGGCTGCACAGAGCTGTCTTTGTGCATAGTGTGGGGGTGGCTTGGGCAGCTGCCAACCTGGGTGCCAAGGCATGTAGTAGAGACAAAAACACCGGATCCCTGCCTGCCGGGTTGGGCCCACTGGTGGGAGAGGCAAGCTGGAGGGAAGGGCCCTGACAGGCCCACAGTGCTGCTGGAACCTGGCCTGCCTCTGCTCACAGGCCTACCAGTTATGGCCAGGTTCCTATTTGCAGCTTCCAGAAGAATAGCTTCCTGCTGCCATAGCCCTGTGTCCTCAGCTGACCTGCCTACCATCTTCACGGGTCCTTGGTCAGTTAGGAGTGCTCAAGGTACAGCCACTTGGGCATGCAGTAGATGAAGATTTGCATGCTGAGAACAAGTTGGTTGGAGGTGGACTTTGGGTGGTCCACTCTCTTATTTCTAATTTAGATCCTTAAGCAGCATGCTTTTTCTGAGGTGCACACATTGAGTACCTGTTGTGTGCGTCATCAGCATCCGTACGATGGAGCCCATGGAGCTTTGTTCAGCTCTTAGTCATTCTGTTCTTCACTTGCTGTGTGACCTAATCTATGATAACTTACCTGAATGAGCTTATCCATCACATCCCATTTGTGGGGACAGCCTTTACAGTGTAGGGTAACTGCAGACAGCACAGTGCTTGGTATATATGAGGTGTTTAATAATGCTGGGGCCAAACATCTGCCTGGGCCACCCCATTTTAATTTTTTGGTAGTGGTGTTTGGTTTTCTTAGTTTATTAACTGAGCTGTGTTCTGACTTAGGGACTCACTATTGTCTGTTTATTCTGGTCCTTGGCCATGGTTCCAGGATCACACTAGAAACTAACTCCTTGTTTGCTTCCACTAGCACCCTAGAAGACATAGCCTTGTGCTCCAGGCTGACAGGCTTTGACCATAGGATGAGCATGGAAAGCTAATTTTTAAATTTATCTTTTTTTTTAATTAACATTCTAATCCCAGAAACACCCCCCCTTCCCTTCACCCAAAACTCCATCTGCTCAAAGAGGGTAAGGCCTCCCATCAGGAGTCAATGAAGACTGTCCCATCACCACATTGAAGGAAGATCAATTCCCCACCACTACCACCACCACCCCTGCCCCCATTCTAGGCTGAGCAAGGTATCTCTCCATAGGAAATGGGCTCCAAAAAGCCAGTTTATGTACTAGGGATAGCTCCTGGTCCCACTGCCAGTGGCCCCACAAACTGCCCAGGCACCTACTGTCACCTGCATTTAGGGGGCCTGGTTCAGTCCTATGTCAGTAGTCCAGAGTCTATGTGCTTCCACTAGCTCAGGTCAGCTGTCTCTGTATTTTCCCCATCATGATCTTAACCCCTTTGCTCATATAATCACTCCTCTTTCTCTTTGACTGGACTCTGGGAGTTCGGCTCAGTGGTTAGTTGTGGATCTCTATATCTGCTTCCATCAAATACTGGATGAAGGTTCTATGATGACAATTATGGTAGTCCTCGGTCATATTATAGGAGAAGGCCAATTCAGGCACCCTTCTCCACTGTTGCTTAGAGTTATATCTGGGGTCATCCTTGTGTATTCCAACTCAATCATCCCATTCCTTCATGTTCTCCCCACTCTTCTCCCCTCTCCTCTACCACCTCCCTCCGCCTCCACATGCTCCATGATTACCCAAGAGATCTTGTCTATTTCCCCTTCCTAGGTAGATCTTAGGTTCCTCTTTGTTACCCAGCTTCTCTGGGGTTGTGGACTGTAGGCTGGCTATCCTTTGCTTTATGCCCAATATTCATTTATGAGTGAGTACATACCATATTTGTCTTTCTGGGTCTGGGTTACCTGTTGGAAGCTCTCTTTGCAGGGCTGCAGTCAGAGCCAGCTGAGCATCCTGAAGCTTGTACCTGAGATGAGGAGTATGGATAAAGAAATGCTAGCTAAAGACATTAAAGGAAAAGACTGAGACTCTGAATAAAAGCAGGAGGGCAAATCAGTCAATACTGAAATGCCACAAGTATATTTTTCACCATGCTTATATACCTTAACCAAAAAGGGGAACATGGTATACGGAACAGACAGACTTTTCTTCCTCTTTTCTCTAAGGATTCAGTAACCACACCTTAGATTCAACTTCTCTTTACCTGGCTTTGAGGGTCAGGAGTAACCACACCTCAGACCAGGTCTGTTGTTACCTAGAATAAGATACCCAAGGCCAAGGTAGAACACATTCTATTGTAGCCATGCCTTTGACCTTTAGGTCTTATGACTTACTGAGGACAGTTTTGAACTCTGCCCTTGAACCAAGATGGAGTAGAGCCATCTTTATGGGCATCAACAGTTGCCTCACTCATGATTTTTTTTTTTTTTTTTTTTCTGGTTCTGTCCATTTGTCCTCAGTTTTCAAGCTGTCATTGTTTTTTACTGCTGAGTAGTACTCTATTGTGTAAATGTACCACATTTTCTTTTTCCATTCTTTGGTTGAGGAGTATCTAGGTTGTTTCCAGGTTCTGGCTATTACAAATACTCTTATGAACATAGTTGCGCATCATTTGGGTATATGCCCAAAAGTACTGGGTCTTGAGGTAGACTGATTCCCAATTTTCTGAGAAATAACCATGCTGATTTCCTAAATGCTGTACAAGTTTGCAATCCCACCAGCAATGGAGGAGTATTCCCCTTACTTTACATCCTCTCTAAGCTATCATTAGTGTTTTTTTATCTTAGCCATTCTGACAGGTGAAAGATGGAATCTTAGAGTTGTTTTGATTTGCATTTCCCTGATGGCTAAGGATGTTGAGCAATTCCTTATTTCTTTCAGCCATTTTAGTTTCCTCTGTTGAGAATTTTCTGTTTAGATCTATACACCACTTTTTAATTGGATTATTTGGTGTTTAGTTTCTTGAGTACTTTGTATATTTTGGAGATCAGCCCTCTGCCATTTTGTCTTATTGACTGTGTCCTTTGCCTTACAGAAGCTTTTCAGTTTCAGGAGGTCCCATTTATTAATTATCGTTCTCAATGTGGAAAGACAAATTTTGAAAACTTTTTTACATTTTTTATTACTTTATTGGATAGCATGGGTGTTATACACACACACGCGCACACACACACACACACACACACATGCACACATGCATCATGTACATTCCTAGTGTCCACGGAGGCCAGATGAGAGTGTCATATCTCTTGCTTGTTGGGAATCGAACTTAGAACCTCTGGAAGAGCAGCCAGTGCTCTTAACCACTGAGCCATCTCTCCAACCCACATCAGATCAATTGGAACTGGAGTTACAGATTATTGTGACCCACCATGTGGTTGCTGAGTACCCCTAAATCCCCAGTTTATCTTGAGGCAGGGTCTTGCTATGTAGTTCAGGTATGTCTAGAAGCCCTAGCCCTGCCTCTGCCCCTGGGTACTGGATGGCAGGTGTGCACCATTCACTAAGCTCTGAACTGTTTTTCAGCAGCCAATCAATACATACCTTGTGTCCTTCTTTATATTCACCTTATTTATGACATACTGTTGATTTGGTCATGGTGAGTGACTACCATGTATGGCAGCTTGTCTGCATATAGTAATCACCACAGCCTCCTTGAGAACAAGGGTCTGGGCTGCTTTCCAGCACATGATCACCATCCAGGAGCATACAGCTGTGACAGCCCTAAGGTCCAGCAGGAATGCTGGTGCACAGTGCTGAGCAAGGGTGTGAAGGTGGCAAACTTCATTTAACCTCAGGTGGGGACACATGTACATGTGCACGAGTGACTCCGGTGTCTCTTCTGGGTGTCTGAGATGCATGAGTATGTCACAAGGCTTGTTCTCAAGCCTGATGACCTGAGTTCAATACCCAGGACCCACAAGGTGGAGGAAGAGATGTCTCCCACAAATTGTCCTCTGATCTTCACACACACAGCAAATGGAACTTAAACAAAATGAAAACTTAAAATTCTCTTCACTTTGCAAGCATCCAGGAATGGTTGTCCTGGGCTCACAGAGGTGTTAATGTGTGGAGTGTGCCTGTGCCCATGTGAATGCACAAGTATGTGTGGAGTTGGAGGACAATTTGTACGCTTTTAATCTCAACATTTGGGAGGCAGAGGCAGAGAGATCTCTGTAGGTTTGAGGCTAGCTTTGTCTACACAGCAAATTATAGGACAGTAAGGTCTACACAGTGAAACATTGTCTGATTTTTTTCTTAATTTAAAGCTTTTTAAATGTTATATTAACATTTTTGAGGCAAGATTTTTAAAGAGACCTTGTGTCCTATGCCCAGGCTAGCCTCACAATCACTGTAGCCCAGGCTGCTTTAATGATAACCAGCTCCCTTAGTGGTGACCTTTATTAGTTCTCAGGGTCCCAGCCCCTCTCCTATTGCACCTCTAAGGTTTCACTTCAAAGTCTTCAACATAACCCCTATCTGTCTTGAGTGCTGATGACCTCTACCAGCACTGGAGCATGTGTGTCTATTTCTGAGGGCTGCAGTATCTCTGGCTGACCTTAGGACCAAGCACTGGGTACTCCCGTCCCTCTAGGATTATTTGCAGCAGCCATTGAACCAGGAGATCTGGACCTTGGGCCTTGGTCATCTCCTCAAAACCTCTCCTAGCTTCTTTTCCCTTCACTACCCCTCTTTTAATTTTTACTTAATATTTGTAAATTTTTTATTTATTTACTTTTTACATGAACAAATGTCTTGCCTGTGTGTGTGTGTGTGCACGCATGTGCATTTGCATGCCTAATGCCTGCAGGAGACAGAAGAGGGCTTTGGGACAGGGACTGGAGCTACAGACAGCCATGAGCAACCATGTCAGTGCTGAGAATCAAATGAGGGTTCTCTGTAAGAGCATCCAAGCAAACTCTCCAGCACCTTTTTTTTTTTTTTTTTTTTTTTTTCCTTAAGTTTTGAGACATAACCCTGCTGCCTCAGCCCTGGGTGCTAGGATGACAGGTGGCTAGGATGCCACCATGCCTGACTTGTTCCCTCCTGTCCCTCCAGGTAGATAGCAGACAAGGACAGGGTGTGAAGGGCGTCTGCCGTTCATGGCTTTGGAAGGTCCTGGGTACCAGGAAAGAGATGTCAAGGCAGACACAGTACTTCTGGGGGTCCAGGAGTGTTGTTTGTCTGAGCATAGCACAGTTGAACCAAGACCTGAAGGGAGCACATGGCTGGTGTAGCCTGCAAGAAGGAACTGGGGAGGAAGAGTGCTGGGTGTTTTCAGGGAGCCCTGTTTGGCTGCAGCGAGCGAGTGACAAGTGACAGGAAATAGATAATGGGGATGAGGAAGGTACAGGGCATTTTTCTCTGTTCCTGGAATCTCACCCAGGCACACAGGAGGGTTCCAACCTAGGGAAAAAGAAAAGGCTGAGGTGATTGCTGGGTGGAGTGTGGACCTAGCATGTCCTGCTTCTGTCCCTAGCCACGTGAATTGCACATAACAGCACATACCTTTTGGTGTTTGTAGCAGCTGTGTGGAGGCCACCGCCTCCTTCCTCAAACCCACTGATGAGAGGCCTCATTTTTCTCCTGTCACTCCCTACATCACTGTGTTCAGTTCTGCCCAGTGCGCATTACTGTGTGGGGATCATCTCTCAGAGCTCTATGACCCTGGAGGAATGGTGGCAACTACTCTGTCTTCAGAACAGCATTGCTTCAGTGGGCAGCCTGAGGGGGTAATGGACAGGTGAGGGAGGGTATGAAGGGAGAGGAGATGAATGGATGAGGAAAGGGATGAATGAGTGAAGGAAGCTGTGCTGTGGCTCTGTAGCCCAAGGCAGGGTTGCCATGAGTTCAAGGCTAGCCAGGGCTAGGAAGGAGCTATCAAATGGAATACAAGATACTGGTAGGTTTAGTGTGTTCTCTTGGGTGACCTGTGGTCACCATCTCTCTGTGTCCTGCGGTGATGGGGTTGGGAACTCAAGGGATATCCCCAAAGAGAGGAACAAAAATGGGATCTGAGACCTTCCCAATAGGCAGACCTGCCAACTCAGGTACTCCAGATGCCGAGGAAGGGAGAATGCAAGCTCCAGGCTAGAAGGCAGTTAGCCAGACCCTGACTCAAAAGTAAAAAGAGGGCTGGGGGCATGGCTCAGGGTAGAGCCCCTGCCTTGAACCCAGCTGTGAGGGTGTAGAGCATGATAGTAGATGGTTTGCTAAGCATGGGTGTTTGGCCTGGGTTCAACTGCAACATTAGAGAGAATAAACAAAAGAGAATCTGACACCTGATGCTCAGGACGCTAGGCCATCAGGGAAGACTACATGATGACTAACACTCATGTGGTAGACAGGCTGGCTTTGGGTTTCTTAGATTCCTGGAAGGTTGGTTAATGCTTTCTGCCCTGAGATATCAGCCATAAAGGACTAAGCATACTGGACCCCCAGCTGTCCTGAGGCCCTGATTGGGGAACTTAGGCTTGAGGCAGCTCTGGATAGCAACCTTGACCCCTTCTCTGCAGCGGCCTCTCAGTTCTGATTCGTGTGAGGCTGGAGCTGCGTCGACACCGGCGAGCAGGGGATACGATACCACGCATCTTCCAGGCAGTGGCCAGGCGACAGCCGGAGCGCCTGGCGCTGGTGGACGCGAGCAGTGGTGTTTGCTGGACCTTTGCACAACTGGACACGTACTCCAATGCGGTGGCCAACCTATTCCACCAGTTGGGTTTTTCACCAGGCGATGTGGTGGCTGTGTTCCTGGAGGGCCGGCCCGAGTTCGTGGGGTTGTGGCTGGGCCTGGCCAAGGCTGGTGTGGTGGCTGCGCTGCTCAATATCAACCTGAGGAGGGAGCCCCTAGCTTTCTGCCTGGGCACATCAGCTGCCAAGGCCCTCATTTATGGTGGGGAGATGGCAGCAGGTAAGGCCTGGTGGGTGGGGGGTGGGGACCTAAGGACCTTAGGGTTAGGGAGATGCCGACAAGTGCTTCTTAACCTTGACCCTGAGCCTTGTATCACCATAGCGGTGGCAGAGGTGAGTGAGCAGCTGGGGAAGAGCCTTCTCAAGTTCTGCTCTGGAGACCTTGGACCTGAGAGTGTCCTGCCTGACACAAAGCTGCTGGACCCCATGCTGGCTGAGGCACCCACCACACCCCTGGCACAAGCCCCAGGCAAGGGCATGGATGGTAAGTGGAGGGCCCTTCTGTCCCCTCTACCCTCAGCTCTCCCAGTGCCT
This sequence comes from Phodopus roborovskii, assembly GCF_943737965.1. Taxonomy (NCBI): domain Eukaryota; kingdom Metazoa; phylum Chordata; class Mammalia; order Rodentia; family Cricetidae; genus Phodopus; species Phodopus roborovskii. Next base: position 1,367,885 of record NW_026125665.1, on the reverse strand, counting down.
GACACCTGCTTTTCTTGTAGATCGGCTGTTTTACATCTATACTTCAGGAACCACTGGGCTCCCCAAGGCGGCCATTGTGGTGCACAGCCGGTGAGCAGGGTCCTAGGGCCCTCTGTTCTCTGCCATTTGCCTATGCTGAGACCTATCCCCCAGCTTCTCCCCTCTTCTCTCCTCTATGACTGAGCCCCACTCATCTGCTCAGTTTCCTTCTGCTCTCCCTGTGCAGTGCCATTGAGGGTTTTATAACTCAAATCTCATGACCATTCCGCCTTGGTCCCGTGAGTCATGTCATGGCTCTGTCCTTTCTGGCCCCCAGCTCTTCTCTAGCCCACTGTGGTCCTTTAAGCCTGGGAACCTTTCCTTGTGCTGTGCCCTCAGACAGCCATCCCCAGGGGCTCAGGGTCCTCTGTCTCCAGAGCAGATGGCCCCTCCCCGGATGTGTCACCTCCAGATCTCCACCAGTGACTTGGCTCTCATACAGGTACTACCGCATCGCAGCCTTCGGCCACCACTCCTACAGCATGAGACCCGCTGATGTTCTCTACGACTGTCTGCCGCTCTACCACTCCGCAGGTACGCCTAGGCCCAGGGGCTCGGGTGGGGCTCCCCAAGAACCCTCACAGCCCCCTTCCCTCTAGGGAACATCATGGGTGTGGGACAGTGCGTCATCTACGGGTTGACCGTGGTGCTGCGTAAGAAGTTCTCTGCCAGCCGCTTCTGGGATGACTGTGTCAAGTACAACTGCACGGTAGGCCCCGCCTCCTCCCAGGCCCCGCCCACCACACCAGTGGCAGGCATTGCAGTCCTCTGGGCTCTGGCTAGGTCAGCAAACACGCCTCCTGCTCCAGCCCGCCCCTCCTGTGTAGGTGTGCACCACCTTACCTAGGTCACTGCTTGCTTAGCCAGCTCCACTCAGTTGGCTAGCCTTGGAACCAACCAAGGTGCATTTTTCGGCCAGATCTACCAGGGCCTTGTCCTTTCCCGCCAAGCCCCATCCTTTGTGGTCAGTCTTCACCCCTCCTTGAAGACTGCACTAATTCTAGCCAGGCTGTGTCCCACCTGCATGGGCTTGCTTTTTCCATTTAGCTTATCTATGCTCTGTCTAACTAAGTGGTTCCATCTAGTGATGCTCGGGCTACTCAGCCTGCCTGCCTACCTTGATTGTAGGATCTCTGTACAAGGGAAGAAAGGGAGCCAGCTGGTGTCCTTGGAACGCTAAAAGCTTCTGTGTAAATTCTTTGTAGTCCCTTACCATTGTCACCAAAGGCATTGCACCAATTTTACAGTCAGGAAAACTGAGGCTGTAATGCAGCTGGGATGAAGCCAGGTTATCTGATTTCCTCCAGGTGCTTTCTGCACAGTGCTGCCCCCCCACCACCATGGGGCAGGAGGCCAGAGTTAGAATTAGTTTGCTATACAGGGGGTGCCTAGGTGAGAGGGTTAAGCTCAGGCAGGATACTATAGCTAGAGGGCTGGAAACACACACCATGTCCTGAGCTCCTACACATACACACATACATACACACACACACACACACCCCACTCCTTCCCACCACCCCCTGGGCTCCTTCACACACACACACACATACACACACATACACACACACACACACACACCCCACTCCTTCCCACCACCCCCTGGGCTCCTTCACACCACCCTTGGGCTATGCCCTGAGCTGCTGTGATTCTGGGAACAGCAAACCAGCAGAATTAAGGGGCAGAGGTACGCTAGCTGAGAAGAGGAAAGAACTGGTAGTGTCACTGTTCTGGAGGCACGTGCAATTGACAGGCAGGGCCCAGTGCATGACAAGACCTGCCCAGGCCACACAGCCCTGCATGGCAGTGCTGGAGACCCCTGTACTCTGCCAGCATTGTAGGATTTTCACCCATCCTGGAGAAAACTAATTCCAACACTTGAAACACTAGTGTCACTTGAGAAAAAGCCAGAGGATTCCAGATGTGGGTGGTAGGTCATCCAGAGCTTAGCTTCAGTGTTCGAGGCCCTGGTTTCCCTGTCTAGCAGCCTCTGGCACCCTGGTGCTGCTTGTAGCTCCATGTCAGAACTCAGGTGAAGGCTGCCAGAGAGAAAGGACCTATTAAGTGTCATCCCACGTGTACAACCTTATCTCTGTTGAGGTCCAGAACATTCCATCCTTGTCAGCAGCACCATCTTCTAACCTTCCAGCGCCTGGTTGACTTCCTGCTTCTAGTTCACACACCACAGGGTCTGGGAAGGCATTCTGCGTGCTAGTTTTTTTTTTTTTTTTTTTTTTTTAGAAAAAAGTCTGAGTGGGAGATGCACACTGACTTTTCCTCTAAAGCTGTAGTTAAGATATTTCTTATATATATATATATATATATATATATATATATAATTTTTTAATTTAATTTTATATAACAAAGTCCAATTAAATGAAAGCAAACATTTATACACAATATTTGGGAATTTGGGCGTTGTTCTTTCCAAACTATAGTTTTTTGTTTTGTTTTGTTTTGTTTTTTCCCCTCATCCTCTCTACTCTGGAACCCAAGGGTGTGGACAGTGAGGCCACACCCACCCTGGAATGGTTGCTTCTCTGCTCTTCATTTTGTTTGCATGGGGGCTGGGGTGCTGTCAGTGTCTACTACTTTCTACCTTTTTATTTGTCTGTTTTTTGATTCAGGGTCTCTCTATATCTATCCTCTCTGTCCTAGAACTTACCATGTAGACCAGGCTGATCCACCTGGATCTGACCATTCTACACCATGTTGAACCTATGTCAGGCTGCCTGTAGTAGGGCTTGCCCAGGGCCACAGATGCCAATGACAACCCAGGATCCCTTTGCCTGGACTCTTCAGTGGCTTTCACAATCTGCTTACTGTCTGCAGATCCTTCAAAGCCCTTTCTGTCAATTTGTGTATCTGAGAAAGACCCTGTTGGGCAAAGGGGCAGTGGGGAGAGGGGCAGAGCTCTGAGCTCTGAAGTGATGTTCAACAAAACATTGGAGGCTGCTGGAAACCCTGCTTCAGGGCTGTGGGTGCAACACCTGACAGGTGGGACTCTGCTTAGCTTCTGAGCCAGGGTCTTACTTGATAGTCAGGACACCTGGACCTGAGGTCCTCCTGCCTAGGTCTCCTGAGTGAGTGCTGGGGTGGAGTTTAGAGGGCAGCCCTGGAGTTAGGCAGAAATTTAGTGAGTTGAAAGAGACCAAAACCCAGACCTGAAGTCTAAGCTTTCTTAAGAACAGAGTTCACAGAAATGGGAATGCTTTGTAGGATAAGCTTCAGGCTGTGTGACCTAGGAGGGCTGTATCCCCACCCTATTCTGCTGTTTACTCTCTCCCTCTCTGTCCCACACTCCCTTCCTCTTGTCTTCTCTCTCCCTATCCCCACTTTTGGAGACCAGCTCATGTCCTTGTTGGCCTGGGACTTTCTGTGTAGCCAAGGCTGTCCACCTCCTTGGTCCTAGTATCCTGTACTCAGCTCTCCATTTTGTTCAGTTAGCCTCCCAACTGGCTTTTCTTTTTGGTGGGGGAAAAGGAGGGGACACTGCTCCTGTCACTTCAGGGGAGAAAGAGTTCCCTTTCTAACTTCCATTAAAAGCCCCAGTGAGCTGTGACTCCAGATTGGAGGCTGGAAGGCTGAGGCAGGAGGATCAGAAGTCCCTGGACAGCCTGAGCTACATAAGACCCTGTCTCAAAAACCATAAATAGGAGGAGGCGATGCTTGCCTAGCTTGCCTTGGTTGTGTCCCCAACCCCTTATTATTAAAGTCCTCAGTGCTGATCCTCCTTCACCCATCCTGTCACAGGTGGTGGCCGTGTTATTGTCCAGATGGCAGGTTCAATGCAGCCTTCCTGTTCCCTTCTGTGAGGTGGGAGGGAAGGAGCCACAGAGGTGTTGGCAGGAGGCACTCCCTATTTTAGCTAGCTTGTCTCTGGACTGGCCATGGCTGGTCTTCTGTGCATCAGCCATGCAGGGGCTGGAGCTCAGGGACTTACCTGTGACAGAAGTGTTTCACCACAGTAGTACAGTCCCTGAGGTAGGGACAGGACATTGGTGGCAGTGGGTCATGGAGGGCAGAAGGAGAAATTTGGGTCCCTTGCAGAAGATGGGGAGGAGGCTCTGTGGCTGGCCTGGTTGCCAATCGTGAGAAGGTGACTGCCTCATGACAGCTGTGTCCAGGGTGCCGGGCCAGACTTCAAGTCCAAACCAGCCTTTTCTACCTTTGTGACTTCCTTGTTATTGTTGGCCTCTGTAAAGTGGAGCATGCAGCTAGCTATTCAAAAGCCCACCCCAAGTAGTGGTGCAGCCCTTTAATCCTTGTGAGTTAAATGCTAGCCTGGTCTACATACCAAATTCCAGGTCATCCTGGCTACATAGTAAGACCTTATGTAAAAGGAAATTTTTAAAAAAAAATGAATGGAGATAAAAAAGAATTTGAGGGTACCCAGGAGTTTGCTGGAGGTGACACCTTTAATCTATGAGGCAATGGGCTCTGTATTTGGTCCTGCCCCAAGCTCAGGGTGCCAAGGGACAGCTGCTCTGGTGTGACCCTGCAGGGGGTCAGTGCATTGGGCCTCCAAGCTACCTGGGAAAAGGAGATGACAAGGTGTGTCTCCTGTCCCATCTTTACCCTCCCCAACCATACCCCCACCTCTTCTGCAAGCCTCTCTGGCCAGCCTCTCTGGTACAGCTGGCCCTACCTCTCAGGCTAGCCGCCCTCCCCCCCCTCCACTTCCGAGCCCTGCTTCTGATTGGGTGTTTCCTGAGCCCCCTCCCCCACAGGTAGTGCAGTACATTGGGGAGATCTGTCGCTACCTGCTGAAGCAACCAGTTCGCGATGTTGAGCGGAGGCACCGTGTGCGCCTGGCCGTGGGTAATGGGCTGCGGCCGGCCATCTGGGAGGAGTTCACGCAGCGCTTCGGTGTGCGGCAGATCGGCGAGTTTTACGGCGCCACCGAGTGCAACTGCAGCATCGCCAACATGGACGGCAAGGTTCGCAGCTGTGTTCCCTCAGCGAGTACCTTGGGCACCCCCACCCCCACGTGCGTGGGCCGCTCACCGCCTTGTCCACCCCAGGTCGGCTCCTGCGGCTTCAACAGCCGCATCCTCACACACGTGTACCCCATCCGTTTGGTCAAGGTGAATGAGGACACGATGGAGCCTTTGCGGGATGCCCAGGGCCTTTGCATCCCGTGCCAGCCTGGTGAGAACAGTCCCCGCCTGGTACCTCGGGGAGCTGGGATCCCCACGGTTCCCTCCCCACTCAGCCTTAGTGTCACTCCTTCCAGGAGAACCCGGCCTTCTTGTGGGCCAGATCAACCAGCAAGATCCTCTGAGGCGCTTCGATGGCTATGTTAGCGACAGTGCCACCAGCAAGAAGATCGCCCACAGCGTGTTCCGCAAGGGCGACAGTGCCTACCTCTCAGGTGCGGAACCTCGTGGCCTGGCTGGCTGGCTTGATATGAAGCTGGGTCCCACCTGCCCCTCTCCCCTGCAGGTGATGTGCTGGTGATGGACGAGCTGGGCTACATGTATTTCCGCGATCGCAGCGGGGATACTTTCCGTTGGCGCGGAGAGAACGTGTCCACCACGGAGGTGGAAGCTGTGCTCAGCCGCCTGCTGGGCCAGACTGATGTGGCCGTGTATGGGGTGGCCGTGCCAGGCAAGCTGGGGATGCGGGTGGTTGTGGGGTGCAAGAGCCCCAAAGAGTCCACCCAGAGGGCACCTTCAAGTATAGTACCCTTGGGCCATATACAACCCGGAGAAGTAGTTTCTAACATTGATCCTCAGTTTGGGGACTCTTAGGATCAGAAGGGTGGAAATGACCCCTTATGAAATGGGTATTGTCAGAACCAATGTTATCCCAGTTGGGAGGTCATAGAGTACAGAGTAGGATTCTACAAGTGGGCAGGTGTTCTTAGCTGAGCCTTTCTCTGCAGGAGTGGAGGGCAAAGCCGGCATGGCGGCCATTGCAGATCCCGACAGCCAGCTGGACCCTAACTCCATGTACCAGGATTTGCAGAAGGTTCTGGCATCCTATGCCCGGCCCATCTTCCTGCGTCTTCTGCCTCAAGTGGATACCACAGGTACAGCCCCTGCCTCGAGCAGTTAACTTCTTTGTTCTAATTTAGACCTCTAGTCCCCAGTGTGAATGAAGGTTCACAGCCACCTGCCCTGGGGTGTTTCTTGAAGGATTTATCTGCTGCCCCTGGCCATTTCCACACCAATCAAGGGTCATCAGTTGGTGGGCACCCTGTTTGATCTTGTGCATTGTTGTGACAACTAGGAAGCAGGAGGGGGTGGTGTGGGCTGCACCTCTTGGGTCCCTTCTCTATGAATTAATTGTCTGGTCTTTCACCTCCTCCTGCTGGTATTTTCTTCCTGTCTTGAGAAGGGTGTGAAGGTGTCCAGTGGGCAACTGTTAGGGAGTGTCCACTGCTGAAGGGAATCATGTGCAGAGAGCTGGTTCAGGGTTCTCACCCGTCCTCTCTCCTCCACCCTTCCCTCAGGCACCTTCAAGATCCAAAAGACCCGGCTGCAGCGTGAAGGCTTTGACCCTCGCCAGACTTCAGATCGGCTTTTCTTCCTGGACATGAAGCAGGGCCAATACCTGCCCCTGGATGAGGGAGTCCATGCTCGCATCTGTGCTGGAGACTTCTCACTCTGATGTACTTGGCGAGTGGGATGGGCCTGGACTCCACAGAGCCCCAGGCACCTGACACCCCTCAGGGGCCTCTTCTGCCTAGCTACCTGGCCAGCAGCACCAGTGGGTGTGAGAAACTGGGAGTACCTGAGCAATCAGATGTCTCTCCTACATCCCACTATGCATCCATCCAGCCTCTGCCTTTTTCTTTTTCTCCATCTTTCTCCTCATCTACCAGGAGCCCCACAAACTCATCTTGGCTGCTGTGTCTTGCTTTGAGACCTGTGTCAGGCTGTGGCATCCACCTCCCTCGATGTTGTGCCTTATGAACCCATCCTCAGCTCCCCTGTGGAGTAGGTGATCCACCCAGCTGCCCTCCCTAGTGAGGGTCTGTAGCACACTCTCAATGTTAGCTGGGCAACATCAGCAGTCCCCTACTGGCCCCCAGTCAACTGGAAATTTTATTTTTTTTTGTTTTAAGACAGTATCTCACTGTGGAGACCAAGCTGGCCTCAAACCTTCCATCTTACCGCCTCTGCCTGTGCTAGCAAGGACACCACCCTGCAGTTCCAGAGGGATGACACTTAATACACTATTGTCCCTAGTCCCCCACTTTCCCCTCATGTCCAGGAAGCTTCCAGTACTGATTCTGACCATTTGTATGTGGCTAGTTAATGGCCCTACCCACAGCTGTCTGTTCAGGGTTCTTCAGGCATCTTCTCTTGGGGCCCTGACCCTAGCAAAGCTTGGGTGTCTGGAAGGTTGCTGTGGTGTTCCTGTGGGTGCCTCCAGTGACAGCTCTGGATGTGCTTTCCTATTGTGTTAAGAGTCCAGACCCTGGACTCTTGTAACATGACACACCAGGTCTATCCTTCTGGCTTCCCTAGGTCATTGATGACTCAGCTCAGTCACCAAGCCCAGCCTCTGCCCTCCTGCATCTTCAAGGGCTGAGACCCATGAAGTTTGTGGACAGCAGAGCATCCATAGGCTGCCCCGCAGTCCACACACACAAATGTCATTTCCTTGTTGGTTTTCAGAAATAAATGTGCTGAGCCTTGACACCTGCCAGAGCACAGCATCTCTGGTCTGTCTCAAGGCCTGGTCACACCTGAGCAGGCTGCAGCAGGACACCCACAGTATTCATCCTAGTTAGGGCTACTGTGATGAAACACAGTGACCAAAACAGCTTGGGAAGGAAAGGGTTCATTTGGCTTCCAATACCTGAATCACAGCCCATTGAAGGAAGCCAAGGCAGGAACCTAGCTAGCATCAGGAGCTGGTGCAGAGGCCATGGAGGGGTGCTGCTTACAGACTGCTCCCATGATTTGTACTCAGCCTGCTTCCTTGTAGAACCTGGGATCATCTGCCCAGGGATGGCACCTCCCACAGTGAGCTGGGCCCTCTCCCATCAAATATCCATCAAGAAAATGTTCCATAGGCTTGCCAATCTTTTGGGGGGGGTCTCAATTGAGGTCCCCACACCCATGACTGGCTTGTATCAAGTTGACACAAAAACTAGCCAGCACAATCTTGCTTCAGAAAAAATTAGAAAAAGCCAGACATGGTGGCACACACCTTTAATCCCAGCACTTGTAAGAAAGAGGCAGGAAGGTCTCAGTTTGAGGCCAGTCTGGTCTATAGAGTGAGTTCTAGGACAGCCAGGACTGAACTGAAAGACCTGTCTGGTGGGGTGGGAGGACAACAAAGAAAGAGCATCATAGCTCTGATGGCTTGACCTTAAGGCTGGGACTGTACAAAAGGAGAAGTTTATGTAGCTCAGTTTTGGAGACTGGAAATCCAGATACCATTGCCACATTTTAATTAGCTCTCAGATGCCCCATCTTTAAACACTTTCACTGTGTGTGTGTGTGTGTGTGTGTGTGTGTGTGTGTGTGTGTGTGTATGTGTTAGTGTGTTACAGATAATGGAGGTCAGAGGACAATCTTGGTTCTCTCCTTCCCCTGTGTGGCTCCTGAGGATGGGACTTAGGTGGTCAGCCTTGGTGGTAAGCATATTTACTAGCTGAGGCATCTCCAAGGCCCCATCTCTACCTTCTTAGCACCATTACCAAGGCTTTGTGGGTTATACTGTGAATTAGGGGAAGCCATTCGGATAGCAATAGGACCCTTGCCTCCAGGCTAACCTATACAGAACAAGGGTCCTTCAGGCAGGACCACAAAGCAGACATTCAGCTTGCTTCCATTCAGTTTCCTTGGATGCCCCAGTCCTTGGACCTGGTGCCCTAGGGCAGCAAGTGCTCAAGTGGTGAAGAGCCTGGCATGTGGGCAACACAGCCTGGTGACAGTGAGTCCAGTCCTGTGATCTCCACTGTCCGCACACTACACCTGACAAAGTAGCAGTAGTGTTGATACCAGGCACAGTAGCAAGAAGCAGGCCCAAGGTTGTGTCTGTTGTTTCAATGCATGTCACTGGACCTGTGTTCCAGAAGGTACAGCTACTTCCAGCCAGCCAGGCTACACAGTGAGATGCTTTTTCAAAACAAAATAAAAGGGATAGCCAGCTAGGAGCAAAGACACCTGCCACCACAGCCCTTGGGAGACTGAGACATTGGGATGTTGAGTCCAAGGCCAACCTGGGCTCTACAGTAACATCCCACTTAAAAGCAGCCAGAAGAAAACAATAATTTTTAAATTTGGAAAAAAAAAAAAAACTCATTGTCCTTCCTACGCTAGAGTAGTGTCCATTGATGAGGGGGACAACCCTGTGAGCTGATCCACTATATTCATGCTCAGGGTCTCTGGGGCTCACTATCTCTTCATTCCTCTTCTGCTTTTGCAAATCCCAGGATGAAACCCTGGAACTTAAACCAAGCAGTATTCTAGCTATGCCATGCCCCCAGCCCCTCTCTGAGGGACTCTTTAACCAGGGGCTCCACCCTAGAGCAGACCCCCAGCCCCTCTTTGGGGCCCTTTAAGCAGGAGGGACTCTAGTTTTCTTTGTGTGTGTTTGTGTCCTGGAACACACACTGTAAACCAAACTGACTTCGAACTGCCTTTGCCTTCTGAGTGCTGGGACTAAAGATGTGTGCCACCACTGCCAAGCTCCTCTGGGGGACTTTAAGAAAGGGCTCCACCCCTGAGCCATGTCCCAAGCCCCTTACTGGGGGATTCTAGGCAGGGACTCCAGCCCCCTCAGTTTGCTTCTGAGCCATGTCTGGGTATTTTCTCAGGCTGTTGTTTAACTCCTAGGCAATTCTCCTGCCTCAGCTTCTCAATGAATTGGCCCACAGACACCACAGTGATGCTGGAAGACGGTATTCATTTTAGTATTTTTTATGCTGATATCACATGACCATACTGATGTCAAGACCTTTTCTCCAGAATCTATAGTACCAAAAACAGTTTTGATATGGGATTTTGAAAATTTCAGGATATTGGTACAAACATCAATTGTGATACAAACTCCTGTCACAATCACTTGTGTCATTCATGTTTATGCCTGCAGTTTGAAAGTAAGTGTAAACATTTAAGTTTGTTTCATTTCTGTGCATAACTGAACTCAGTTGTCAGGCTTTGGTATGACTTTTCTTAGGGAGCCATCTTTCTAGAACCCTTCGATCCCCATTGGGAGGCAGGTTCTCATTAAGGAGCTCTGGCTGGCCTGGAACTCACTATGTAGATCAGGAGGGTCTCGAAATCAGAGACCCAACAGCCTCTGCTCCCTCAGTGCAGGGATTAGAGGTGTTCATCGACACATTAGACCTAAATGTTTTTTAAAATGGACTCAACAAAACTTCCAGCACTTGGTGGCTCTCTGTGAGGTTGAGGTCAGCCTGGTTTACAGAGTTTTAGAACAGCTAGGACCACACAAGAAACCTTGTCTCAGAAAATCAAAACGATAAACAAGAAAGTTTACTTGAAAGGTTTTGTGAAGTGTAACTTGATGCTTGCAGCCTATGTGTCCACTCAGAAAGCTTGTGGGTTTGACGCTGGGGTACAGCCAAGTGGTCATGAGGCCCTGGATTGAGTTCTAGCAAAAGTGACTTGAGTGCTTGGATTTTGGAGCTTTCCCAAGTTCAGCAAGGTCAGGGTCACTCTTTTGGTCGCTGTGGCTTGGTGCTTAAGAGCACACTGGTAGGCTTCCGAAGGAGGAGAATTAGCTTCCCAACACCCACACTGAGAATCACAGGTCTAGTAACTCAGTCCAGGGGTATCCCATGCCTTCTGGCCGCTGCAGGCACCAGGCAAACACGTGCTACAGAGGCAAAACACCCATGTCCACAAAAAATAAAGCAAAAATAGAGGGGAAATTAGGGGGAAGGAACCACCAGGGGGTTATGTGGGTTCAAGGCAGAAGCGGCTGTCACTTTCAAGGTCCACACTCTGGCTGATCTACTTGGGTCAATGTTCTTAACAGTCCTAAAGTCCCGTGTTTTCCCCAAATAGAACGGACAGCTGGGAACCACCTGTTCACGCGCATGAGTGGTGGCACTTTCATAACCAAAAGCAACAGGGAAGTTCAACAGCCGCACAGCTGTTGTCCCGCATAGGTCTCTAGTGCTGAGCACAGCTGTAGGCTGAGGGGCTTAGAAACCGCAACACCTGCTGGATTAACCAGAAAAGGCAAGTCCGACCACGACCCGAATGTGGGAAGAACTGTGCAGGCACGCGGATGTCATGGGTGTGTGACCAGGTCCCACTCAGCCCAATCTGGCCTCGAACCCACAGGTCACTCCAGCATTCAGGCCAAGAAAGGACGATCAGGAGTTTGAGGTCACCAAGGCGTGTCTCGCCCTAGGAAGCACCGTGGGCTCCCCGCCCTCCACCCCAGAGCCCGGCGTGCACTGGGGTTTGGGGAACAATTCGTTTGGCCCCAACGAGGCTTCATCTGAACAACTGCGCATGCGTCCAGCCCCTTGGCGCAAAGCTCCAGCACCCGGCAGTTCGGCCGTCGCGCAAGCGTACTGGCGTCCTCCGACAGCACCACCGCCCCCACGCTGCAGCCATGGCCGCACCTGCGCTGGGTCTCATCTCGGTCTTCTCAAGCCCGCAGGAGTTGGGGGCGTCGCTGGCGCAGCTGATAGCGCAGCGGGCCGCGAGCTGCCTGGAAAGTAACCGTGGCCGCTTCGCGCTGGGCCTGTCAGGCGGCAGCCTGGTCTCCATGTTGGCCCGAGACCTGCCCACCGCCGCCACTCCCGCCGGGCCCGACAGCTTTGCGCGCTGGACGCTCGGCTTCTGCGACGAGCGCCTCGTGCCCTTCGAGCACGCCGAGAGCACGTACGGCCTCTACCGGGTGAGCGCTGCGGGGGCGTGCCCCGCCCGGCTACGGTGGCCGCCGCGGGCCATGCTCAACTGGCCCCGTCCGCCGAGGAAACGCGGGCTACGGGGACCACGGCCGGCCACGTCGATCCGGCTCAGCCTGCCGAGGAAAAAAACGCCCAGGAGCTGCTTCAACACCTGCGCGCGTGCTACGGGACACCCTGGGTCTTGCAGAATGTGCAATGACGTCCTCCCAAGCCTGGCCTGAAGGGCCTGAGCCAGCCCACATCTTTCTGAGGGCCGAGCCCGGGCTATGGGGTCTTGTGGGTCATGGCTCTGGTGTCCAGGGTGTGTTGGGCCTCAGTTTCCCCTCTCTTAACAGGAGCAGCCTAGGATCTGACAGCCTCCAGGCCCCTTATAGGGTCCAGAGCGCCCAGCTTCACACACAGGAAAACTGAGGCATGAAGAACTGAGCTCTGAGCAAACCTGGGTATCTGCCACTGCCCCCCTTGGGGAGGCAGGCCCAATCTCATGGACCCTGATGCAGGGGCCATCACATTCAATTCAAGGTGGGGGAAACTAAGACCAGAAGATTCAGGACCCCACGGCCCTCATCTAGGGACCTCAGTTTTGAAACTACACCACTTTGAATGCTGTGTCTGCCCCCTAGAACTTCATTGAACAGTGGGTCATAGGTACTAGCACAAGGCGTGCTTGTCTAGAATGCACTAGGTGCTGGCCTCCATTTGAGCATCATATAAACCAAGTGTGGTGGTGCACACCTGTCATCCCAGCGCTGGGGGGCTAGAGGCAGGGGGGGTCATGAGTTGAAGGTCATCACCTCCCAATTGGAGGCTGGCCTGTGCTACATGAGACCATTTTGATGCTACCCACCTAAGAAAAATAATGCAAGGATTACTAAGTAGGCCCCTCTGAGGGGACACAGTTAAAAGCTCTGCCTTTGGCCAAGGTGACCAGGGAAGAGGGTTTTACCAGCAGGTGGGAATCTGTTGGGGATTTGATGTTTAAAGTCAAGTAGGTGCTGAGACAGGAGCTGAGGAGTTCAGCTCTGCCTTCCCGGCTCACACTCCTTGCTGTGGTCTTCAGTTGAGCCCTGCACTCGTGTTCCCCGTTCAGAGCCCTCAGCATCCTGAGCACTGGCTGGTGCAGTGCACCCTGGGCTTGTGTCATTTGCTCCAAACCTCTACCTGTTCCACTAAGCTGGACTTAGACCCAGAGCCAGACATGGAGACAGGCTAGGTGGCTGCCCAGTTCTCAAAGCAGATTGGAGGGGCCCACCAGGTGCCAGCTGCATGCTGGATCCCTAAGGTGGGAACCCCAGGCGGATCTGGCTATCAGAGAAGGCAGCCTGGGGAGTCAGCCAGCCTGAGTGACACAGGGTTCCTGGCTTTAGGCAAGTCCTTGTTTGGACAGTGCTGTGCCAGGCATCTCAAATGGTCATGTCACTTGCTCACTGTCCCTTCCCCTTCCACAGACACACCTGCTCTCAAAGCTACCCATCCCAGACAGCCAAGTCCTCACTGTCAATCCTGCCTTGCCTGTAGAGGATGCTGCGGAGGACTATGCCAGGAAACTGAGGCAGGTGGGTCCCAGAACATGTGGAGAAGAAACACAGGTTGTCATTATGAGGGGGTGGCCCATTGCAGAGATTCAGGCTGGGGCCTCACATCTCAGGAACACTCATCTTCAGACCCAAGGTTCTTGGTCATTGAAAGGGAAATTGAACTTCCTGCTGGATCAGTCTGGTGTGATGGCATGTCTGTGACTCAGCACTTTGGACACTGAGGCAGGAGGACTGTCCAGAGTTCAGGCCAGCTTGAGAGTGACACTCAGCCTCAAAAAACACTGCAGACATTAGACCATGCTGAAGCTGGCCATTGCCACGGTGGCTATGTACTGTGCAGAGAACATGATAGGCAGGCTCTTGCTGAGTGATACCCTCTCAGTGGAAGATAGTTGAAGCTGAGGCTGAAGGATCCAGACATGGAACCCTGGTTACAACTTTCTGTGAAACCTCTGAACCCTGCACATGCTCTAACCTGCTGTCCTCCCCATCAGGCCTTCCAAGAAGATACTGTCCCTGTGTTTGACCTCCTGATCCTGGGAGTGGGCCCGGACGGCCACACCTGTTCGCTCTTCCCTGGTCATCCCCTCCTACAGGTGAGCATGGAATCCATCTGGGCCTGTGTCAGTCTGCTGGGTATCTGAGTGCCAACACCCTCCCAGCACAGCCCTGCAGGGACTCAGATCTCTTGGACATGGTGGCAAATGCCTGTCATACCAGCACTTGAGAAGTCGTAATAAGGCTGAGTGCAGCCTGGGTCACAGAATAAGAGCCTGTCCCAAACACCCAAAAGACTATCAAAGCCTGGTGACACTGTAAACTTGGTGTTTGGTGGGGTACTGGAGGGGCCTGGAGGGGGCAGATTCATTCCAGCACCACAAATACAACATAAGGGTGGACATGACCTGTCCCCACCTGGCCTTCTTCCTCCAGGAGCAAGAGAAGATTGTGGCTCCCGTCAGTGACTCCCCAAAGCCACCACCGCAGAGGGTGACCCTGACACTTCCTGTGCTGAATGCAGCCCAGAGTGTCATTTTCGTAGCCACAGGGGAAGGCAAGGCAGCTGTGCTGAAGGTAAGGACTCTCAGAAGGGCAGTCATGGGCAGTCACAGACGGTCAAAGGGTGGTTGGGTGGTCATGGGCCGTCACGGACTTGGGGATGTGAGAGGGAAGTCGCAGAGATCACAAGGTCCTGCTGCCAAGTGATTGCTGGCTGTGGTCATGTGTGTCTGTAAACCCCTTCTTGGGGACAGGATAGTTGGGGTTTGATGGCCACTGGCCTAGTTCCAGGCTCAGTGAGGAACCCCTGTGTCAAGGGAATAAGGTGCAGGGTGATAGAGCAGGACACCTCACAAGATGCAGGGTGAAAATGTGATACCACACATTTAAAGGAAAAAAAAAAAAAAAAAAAAAAGAAGAAGAAGACCCTGGCTGGAAAGATGGCTCACCAGCAGCAGCAGTAGGTTACATTCATCTCTAGCTCTAGTCCCTGGGGTTCAGATACCCTCTTCTGGCCTCTGTGGCACCAGGCATGCATGTGGTGTGCAGATATACATGCAGGAAAAATACCCAGACAGATAAAATAGAAATAAAAAATTAGCAAGTGTGAGTCAAGTGGGTTTAGTGGGTAAAGGAGCTTGCCACCAAGCATGAGTTCAGTCTTTGAGTTCTCAAACAACCTGAGTTCAGTCCCCAGAGAGACAGAAATAGGAGGGTCATCCTTGGCTACCTAGCAAGTTCAAGGCCTGGGCTACATGAGGCTCTGCCTCCTAATAAAACAACAAACAAAACCTGTTCCATACCACGGAGCTTAGAGCCCACAGTGTATGAGGCAGGGTGCAGGGGAGGGTTCCCATGGGTGCCTGTCCCCACATCTGAACAGATCCCCAGTCTGGCCCCATGGTCTGGCGCTGGGGTCTGAGGCCGGTCCCGGGTTTTGCACACAGCGCATCCTGGAGGACAAGGATGGAACACTACCTGCCACCATGGTGCAGCCACGCACGGGCACCCTCTGCTGGTTCTTGGACGAGGCGGCCGCAAGGCTGCTGTCTGTGCCCTTCGAGAAG
This sequence comes from Phodopus roborovskii, assembly GCF_943737965.1. NCBI lineage: Eukaryota > Metazoa > Chordata > Mammalia > Rodentia > Cricetidae > Phodopus > Phodopus roborovskii. The sequence continues at coordinate 1,352,388 of NW_026125665.1, read as the reverse complement.
CATTCCACGCTGTAACGCGGGGTGGGCACGCGTGGCTGGCCCCTGGCCTCCACCCTGGGCTTTCTGGAAAAGCCTTCGGGGGTTTCGGGAGCGGGCCAACTGGGAATTAAACAGAGCATTCCTGGAACTCTGGTCTCTGTGGTTCTTGGTGGCAGAGGGTGGGGCTAACAGCACACTGTGGGGCCTCAGAGAAATGTGGAGCCTGTGCTTCTGGCCCCCGTTGTGCACACATCAGAACAAAGAAAGAGTCATTCTCAGCTCCAAGCTTTAGAACATGTCTGCTTGTGTTCCAGCCGTGTGGCCACATACCTGCCACTGGAGCGAAAGCTCCAGAGATAGACTTTGAAGGAACATGCCAGGGTTCACCAGCGTCTCAATCTCCCCGAAGTCCTCTCAGAAACTCGAGCAAAGTGAAATATCTTGAGCTTCCCCTGATAATGCCACAGGGTCACATAACAATGAGAGAAGTGTCTGAGGTGAGTCGCGATGTCCCCTTAGACAGTGTTCTGCCTTCCTTCCTCTTGCAAACACTGAAATGTACATACAATGGCCGGAGCTCAGCCAACTTGGAGCATGAAGTGGATTGGTGCATCAATGGCCTGTTGTGGTCCTGCCCCCTCGCTGTCCCAGGGACTTAGTTGGGGAGGATGGCAGACCTGGCTAAGTGTGGGGTTCTGAGAGGCATCCCCAGGAAGGTCACACAAGCAGACATGAGGTGGGAATTGAAACCTCCTGGAGCCAACTTGGAACGGAAGGGTGGGGTCCAGAACCACAAATGTCAAGTTTCTTCTGGTGTCTGGTCCCTGAGGACTCCTCAGCTGTGATAATGAGGAAGTGGGGCAGGCTGGGCCATAAGACAGTGAGGACACAGTGGAAAGCTGCCGTGCTGGGGACTCCAGCAGCCAAGGGTAGAGGCTGAGCTGTCCTGATAAAGGAAAGTGATGTGGGTGTGAGGACCCCATGTGAGCACCCTGTACAGGACATGTACCATTGACTGTATCCCTGTCTCAAGGAGGACATTCGTGCTGTGCCGCTGATGCATAGGATCTGCCTTGTGCTCCAAGGTGGCTGCTTATACTCCAGTTGTCATGCCTACGTTCCAGCCTCTGGAAAAGGAAGGGAAAAGGAAATGGCTGAAGGGAACATTTTCCCTCATGGGCAGACTTCATGGTGGTGGGCATGGGGGTTGTGTTCCCTTCACACTGATAACTCACGCCCCAGGTCACTTGTTTCTTCAGTCAGTCATTTGTTTGTTTTGTTGAGACAACACTTCATGTAGCCCAGGTTGGCTTCCATTAACTAAACTCCTGATCTTCCTGTCTGCTTTCTGAGTGCTGGAAAGGCAGAGATGTGCCACCCCACCCACCTGTGGTGGGCATAGTTTTTACCATACTGCTTTGGTCTCCCCTGGGGCAGTCCCCACTGTCCCTCACAGAAACCCCCAGTCTTGGTCCAGCCTGTCCCCAGGAGACAGGAGGAGGCAGGTGCAGACCAGAAGAGTCACAGGCTGTACCAAACCGCAGTACCCTCCTGGAACTTGGGCCATTTGACTGCTACCCAGAACCCTGAGCAGAGGGACCCAGGAGGACTCCGCACAGTAACAGGATGGGGGCACGGCCCTCCAGCCCCTTGGACAAACGGCAGCAGCAGCAGCTGAGGGGTGAGCAGAGGGATTGGGGTAAGGTCGTGCCGTCCACTGCACAGGAGGCGACACTGGCATTAACTCCTGGCATTAAATATGTGGTTCCTTGTTAGGATTCTCTTGTCCTGCCAGGAGTGGGCTTGTGTTGGAAGATTCCAGAGTTTTTGTTTAATGTTTCAAGATCAGGCTAGCCCGAAACACTCTCTATAGGCCAAGCTGGGCTCAAAACCAGAGATCAATCTGCCCCTAACTTCCACGGGCTGGGATTAGAGATTTGCATCACCACTGCTTTGGTGATGCCTGGCTTTGGAAGATTCCAGATTTAAACGAAACTCAAGTGGCTGAGCATGGTGGCAAACACATGGCATCCCAGCACTCAGGAGACAGATCCCTAAGTTTGAGGTCAGCCTGGAGTACATAGTGAGTTCCAGGACACCTGGGCTACATGTGACCCTGTCTCAAAACAAAAGTGAAATGTGGCAATTTTGATTTGTTAGGGGACTCATGGGCCCATGAGGGCAGGGGTGGTGGCCACAGGCAGGTGGAAGGGGTCCCTGTCTGGCCCCAGATGGTCATCATGGCCAGGCCTGGCTACATGGACATTGGGACTAAGGCTCTCTGTACTGTCCTACACTAGACCTAGAAGAGGGGCTGGACGTTCATGGTTCAGACTCACAGGATATGGTGGCTGTTCCCTAAGGGGAGGTGGCTAGGCCAGGCTGGAAGATGGTATGTGGGAACAGCATTTGGAAAGGGGAATTGCCCATGCAAATTCCTGCATATGCTGCAAATCATTTCTGCAAGTCCCAGGATTGACTGCTACCTGCATTTGCTGTGTGCTTTTGAGTGAGTGAGTCCCCCTCTCTGGGTCTTGTTCTCCTGAGACACAACAATGTACTTGGATGAAAATGCCTTTGTGTGTGCATGTGTGTAGCAGGGATTAACACTGGTTCTCCTCTTAGACTGCCTTCTACCTTATTCACTGAGGCATGGTCTTTTGCCTATGTCGGGGCTCACTAATTCAGGCTGATCTGGCTGGCAGGCCAGCTTGGCCTAAGATGACAGGTAAGTCCCCTGGCCACAGTGTTGGTCCCTTTTCCCCCACAGGTCAGGTGGATGGCTTGCTGAGGGCCTTCTTGCCATGTTACCGCAGGCAGCTAGCAGCAGCCGTCCTGAGGCAGATCTCCAGGGAGCTGGGACCCCAGGAGCCAGCAGGATGCCAGCTGTCCCACACCAAAGTGCGTGTGGTGGAGGATGAGGATCCCTGCCAGTCACCCCTCAGGGCGTGTGGGGACCCAGCTGTGGTTGTCTCCGGAGACTGTGGTGCTGGGAAGGGTGCACTGACCTCAGGGCCTTTGTACAGGTGGATCAGGAAGCTGTGAAGGTGAAGGCAGGCAGAGGAAGCTTGGGGAAGTGTGTTCCCTGCCAGGGTCAATAGCAAGTGCAAAGGCCCTGAGGTTGGCAAAACCTGAGTAGTGTGAGCAAGGGTCCCAGCTTCTTCATGTACCTGCCCTGCTGTCGCAACCACAGCACCAGGGAAACACACCTTGATACGACCCCATGCCCATATTTCCTGCCCCCTTGTCCCTCTTACTCTGTTCTTGGAAGTTCAGGGTTCATTAGTAAGATCAAACAGCATGGAGCTATGGCCCACTGATAGTCTTCCATGGCCTCTATCTGTCCCCACCCCGGGATAGTCCTGGACTAACGAGGCAATTCAGGGCCAGAGAGGCAGGTGAGCCACATGAAGGTTGCACAGGTGACTGGAAACTGGGGTTCTCACTGGCTCCTTTTCCTCCCTGCTCAAGGGAGGATCTGTGGGCAGGTCACCTCTGGGGACTTTCCCTGTCCCATGCAGGACATTCCCTATTCTGCCACAATTTTGTTTTTGTTTTATTTAAGGCAAAGACTCATGTAGCTGGGCTAGTCTTAAACTTGATGTGTAGCTGAGGCTGACCTTGAACTCCTGACTTTCCTGCCTCAACCTTCCTGGTGCTAGGCTGACATGACAGAGTGCTAGGCTGCCTCTGAGCCTTAGGAGTATGGTGCACATGTGTGACCAAACCTACATGACACTTGTTTTCCTTTGGATGTCTGTAGCCCAGGCTGTCTATAGACTACATGGGCAACTGAGGAAGGAGGGTCACTAGGATCCAGCAGTTGGTGGCGTCTCCATGGTACCACAACCAGATCCTGTCATAATCAATTAAATGTAAAAGCTGAATGCCCTGCTTTTGGTGGCAGCTGAGACTCAGGCAGAGTTCAGGGAACCCTAAAATCTGCTCTAGACCCAATGACAGCTGGCATCCCCTTGCAGAAGCTGCCTCGAGTCCGGGAGCATGGAGGGCCCTTGACGCTGCTGTGGGGCCACCCACCACAGTGGCAACCCATCTTCTGTGTTCTGCGTGGTGATGGACATCTGGAATGGTTCAGCCAAAAGGATGTAAGTAGATGGCCAGAGGTCCTGCCTAGAATCCCCCAGTGAGGAGCTCAGTGGCAGAGTCCTGGCCAATAACATGCAAGGTCCTGAGTTGCAGATGGCCCAGAGGGGCAGGGGAGTGCGTTGGGAGTTTGCTTACCTGCCTCCTGTGTTGGGGAATCTGTTTGGTTTCAAGGCTTTGTCTGGTCTAGGAGTATGAATCTGGGGGCCGTCCCCTGGGCTCCACAGCCCTGACCGGGTACATGCTACTCACTTCCCAGCGTGAATATCTCTGCCTTTTGGATGACCTCTGCCCAAGCTCCTCTGGTAAGCATCCCTGAGTTCCCTTAGCTTCCCTTCCTCCCAGCCCTGTGGCTGTCCTACCCTCCCTGCACACTTGGGAAGCTGATTTGATCCTCCATCTATTGCCAGTAGCAACTTCCTACCCACAGCGTGACTCACAGTGTCTACAGATGTTGCCAGCTGTCCCTTGGTGGATGGTATTGTTCCTGGAGCGAGTACACTTGCTTTGGGAAGGAAAAGAAGGACCCACCGTCCCTAGGGGGGCATCAGTAAAGCCAATGGGACAAAACCCAAATGGCAAAGAGTCTAAGGAACAAAACAAAAGCAATGCTGGTGGCGCACGCCTTTACTCCCAGCACTGGGGAGGCAGAGGCAGGCGGATCTCAGAGTGTGACACCAGCCTGCTCTACAGAGTGTATTTCAGGACAGCCAGAGAAACCTTGTCTTGGAAAACAAACAAAAAAGAATAAAGCAACAAAACAATACAATAAAAGTCAAGGCTGGAAAGATGGCTCAGTGGATCAGAGTTTGATTCCCAGCACCCATATCAGACTGCTCACAACTGCCTGGAACTCCAGCTCCAGGGCATCTGATGTCTTTGTGTTTGACATATGAACAAATACATGCATGTAGTTACTTATTATTGAAAAACCATGAAACCCAGTGTCAGTAAGCATGCAAGGAGACAGATGTGGTGGGAAGCAGTGTACAGATTTGGGACACGGTGCAGTCCAGTTGGGGTCCTGGTCTTTGAGTTTCTCCCACTCTGTCCCTGTTCACCTGTTCCAAAAGCAATGCAGAGTTTATCTTGCAGGCCCACATAGCACTAGGGCTTCTGCTGTGTTTAATCTTTGAGACAGCTTTTGCTCTGAAGCCCAGGCTGGCCCGGAAGTCACACAGTCTTGCTTTCAGGAGATCTCGCCCAGGAGGAGCCACTGAGAGTGCTGGAGGAGCCTGTGAGCTTTGCGCTCTTCCTTGTGCACCCGTTCCGGGCTCACCTCTGCTTCTGCGCCCGCACACGGGGGGTGCAGCGAGCCTGGAGGCTCAACCTGCAGGGTGCCATCCGGCTGAGAGACACCGGTGCGTCGGGGCAGAGCAGGGCGTATGTGGGAGGCAGGAGGAAGATGGGCATAGGTGAGGGGCTTCCTGGAGAGGGCCGGGGCGCAGCGCGCCGCTGACTGTGCCCTCAGTCCTACAGCGCAGCCGGGCGCCCGCGGCCTGCGCCTTCCTGGATGCTGTGCAGCTCTATAGACGACGACGGGGCTTCGCCGGTGGCGAGGATGCGACGCTGGGCTCCGACGCAGAGGTGAGCGGTGTCCCAAGGCATGGTTGGGTTCCGCCACCCGCCGCACACTACGCTTCCACGCTTCCCTCGTAGGTGCTGAGCGCTGAGCTGATGCGGGAGCTGTTGCCCGGGCTGCGCTCACAAGCGCTGCGGGGTCTGCGCGGTTCAGGGCGCGCCCGGGCCCGGGCCTGCGCAGAGGTGTGGAGCGGGTTGCGGCGAGGGGAAGGGGGGGGGCGCCCCTAGCCCCACGTGCTCGCCCACACCGCCCTCGACGCTGCAGTTCCTCGACGCTGTGTACGCGGCCGTCCTGGTCCGGGCATCTGCAGGTCTGCGAGCCTTCCAGCCAGAAAAGGACGCGCTGCTGGCGGCTCTAGAGAGGACGGTACGCGCAGAGCTCGAGCAGATCCTACAGCAGCGCGCACAAAGGGCGCGGAGACTGAAAAGTGAGCTGGACGGCGACGGGGGCAGGAATAAGAGGCGGGGCCATTGCTAAGAGATAGGGGAGGCTGCGTGGTTGGTGGGGGTCAGAACTAGGAGGGAGCGTGGGTCCAGGAGGAGGGAGAGGGGTCACGGAGCGAGAGGTGGGGCCTAGGCAGGACAGTGCAGGAGGCCAAGGTGTGGGGTCAGGAAATGTAGGGGCGGGGCCACCTGGGAGAGGGCGTGGAGTTTCAGGAGCTGGGCCTGTTAGCTGAGGGTCGTCTGGAGGCGGGATCAGGGCGATACCAACAGGTTGGACAGTGCTTGCCTGAGGGGGCGGGGTCTTGTGACTGGAAGGTGGGGGTCTAATTGGCGCGAGGCGGGGCCTGAGGGATAGGTTAGGGAAAAGGGAAATAGTTGATGAGAATTAGAGTCTGACACCGGATACTAGCCTGGAGAAGCCCTGAGAAGGGCGTGGTACGAGAGAACGGGGCCTGCAGCAGGCCTGTTAAAATGTGGGTCAGGTAGGGAGGCTCTGCAGCCGATATGAAGACCCTGCTTCCTCGGTCTGTGCCTTTGGGCCATGTCTCACAGCTCCTACTTAGCCTCAGTTTCCTCAGCTGCAAAATGAGTATTGAGCTCGCCAGGTTGAGGTCCCTGCTCCTATGCATTCATTGCATTCCTATGCATTTCCCCTCAGTGGAGATCAGGGACGCCCTCGAGGCATGCCTGTGCTGCATGGTGGACCAGCAACTGCCCCAGCTTACCCTCACGCTGCTGAGCCCTGTGGAAGCCACGCTCCAAGCTGTTCAGACCCTCCTCATTCGGGGCATAGACCGGCTGTCTCACCAGCTGCACAAGAATCCTTCAGGCACTAGGCTGCGCAGGGAGGTTAGCACATGGGCTGGCAGTGGCATGTCCCCCTTGGCCTGCCAGTATCACAAGCCAAGGATATTTTCTCATCCGACTGGTATTCATACGTAGGTTTATGAATTCGGGGAGATACCTTGGGATCCAGAACTGATGCAGGTCTGCTATCGGGAGGCAGAGAGGAACCGCAGCCACCTGGCCCATCTGGCAGAACCATTTGGCTTCCTGGGGATGCAGAGCCTGGTGTTTGGGGCCCAAGACCTTGCACAACAGGTGAGGAAAGTGAATGGGAAGCATGCATCGGGTATCCCTGGTAGAGGGAGAGTGTGCGTTTATGGGAAAGGAATGGGCCCAACTGATAGGCAGGCAGGGCCTGGAGAGAGTGTGAATCTCTAAAAGACAGTAGGGAGCCTCAGGAGGTATGAGAGCATGGCCAGACTCAAAAGCTGTCTGGCTGGGTGTTGGTGGCACACACCTTCAGTCCCAGCACTTGGAAGACAGAGGCAGGTGGATCTCTGTGAATTCAAGTCCAGCCTGGTCTATAGAGCTTGTTCCAGGACAGCCTCCAAAGCCACACAGAGAAACCTTGTCTAGAAAAAAACAAAACAAAACAAAAATTAAAAAGGAAGAGCTGTCTGCTGTTATGAGTTCTGTCTAAAAAGGCCTGAGTGGAAGAGCCTAGAAGCTCTTATCCAGATGCAGGTGTGGTGGTGTCAGCCTGTCGAAGACAGGAGGACCAGGGTCATCCTCCGATGCACAATGAATTTGAGGCCAGTGTAGGTTACGTGAGGACCTATGTAAAACAAAAAGAGAGATGTGTTTTAAAGGCAGCAATAGGGCCCCTCCGTGGACACAGGGAATGAAATAGGAAGAGCCTGAGGTAACCCATTGGTGCCCGGCACATCTGCTACTTTGTACACTGCACAGGAGCGCTCCCCAGGGAGGCTGCTGACTTTTCCTGACCCAGGCTTCTGGGAAAGCTTCTGAGCCAGAGCGGTGGTCCTGGGGTGTGGGATCATGTGGGTACCTTCTTCACAGCTCATGGCAGATGCCGTCACCACCTTCCTGCAGCTGGCGGACCAGTGTCTGACGTCAACTCTGGACTGCAGCCAAGCAGCTGAGCAGCTAGAGAAAGTCAGGGGCCTTGTGCTGAAGGTAAGGTGGGTGGGAGGGTCCCACAGCTGGAGTCCTGAGAGCCGATGCACAACACTGGCTGTATCCCCTGCAGAAGTTCACCTCAGACAGTGAGGCCACTCGATGGAGGTTCACCCGGGCCTGGCTATTGGGCATATTCTGGCCCTTTGTGTGGAGCCAACTTGAAGTGAGCTGTAATTTGGTGAGCAGACATGTGAGACATCTGCTTGTTGGGGACAGAGTGCTTACTTTTGCTTGAAGCCACTGGGAGAACTACATCCCACCTCCGCTCCCCAGACTGGGTGGGGGCTCTCCTGGGCTTCCACAGTGCCCTTTGCATCTTGATTCATCCCTAATGCTTGCTGACCACATACTCCCTGAGTTCCATTGTGGCCTTGCTGAGCATGTGCAGCCTCTATGGGTCTAGTTTTATATGGCAGCACTGACTGTGCAAAAGTCCTGGGGCAGGACCCTGTATGTAAGGACCGGAGAGGAGGCAACTGAGGCTGGAGTTGAAGGAAGGGTGTGCGTGGGGAGGACTCAGCTTCTGGCTACCTTAAAGTCAGGACCAGCAAGTATGGGTGTGACTTAGATGCTAATGGGACTCTTCAGAGAAAGTAGCTATGGTTAGGTCTTGGCTGACACACTTGGGAGGTAGGATGGCTGTGTGGGCCTTAGTCCATTTCTGACACTGTGGCATATGCTATGGCATGTGGGACTGTGGGCAAGCATGTCCATGTTACAGAGAGGGAAACAAGAGTGTTCCAGCAGATCTGGCCAGGGCTGGGGGAGCACATAAGTCCTGCATCTAGCCAAGCTCCTTACTGTGGTCCTAGGAACAGCCTGAGGTGGATGGGGATACCCTGGCCATGGACTGTCAGGTTCTGACCACTGAGGGTGTCTACAGGGACGTCATCCAGGGCTCCCTTCTGCAGAGAATTGATGGAGGTGAGTTCCCCAGCTGTAGCTCAGTGCAGCCTCACTCAGTCCCTGTCATGCCCTGTAGATGCTTGCACAGGACTTGAGGGGTCCTGGGAGGACAGTGATGGGTTCCCTGGAGGGGGTACTGTAATGACATTCTCGGGGATATTGGGGTTCTCAGGAAGATGAGAGAGAAGCAGTTGTACTTGGTACCAGAATGTTGGTCTGGAGTTTGCTCAGGAGCTTCCAGAAGTGCACAAAGCCTTTGAAGACAGCAGAGAGAAGAGGGACTAGGAAGGTTTGATAAGTGGTAGAACCCAGGGGTGACAGAGTTCCCAGGAGCCAGGGGATAGAATAAGGCTGGGCCCAAGCAAGAGAAATGGAGCTGAGGTGGTGACATAGGCCAGCCCTCCTGCCTCAGCATCCAAGTGCCTGAACCCACATGCCCAGCAAAGTAGAATGATTTTTAAGGATTTATTTTTATGTGCATTGATTTTTTTGCCTGCATATCTGTTTGTGAGAGTTTCAGATCTCCTGGAACTGGAGTCACAGATGGTGTGAGCCGCTGTGTGGGTGCTGGGAATGGAACCCTGGTTCTCTGGAAGAGCAGACAGTGTTCTCAATTGCTGAGCCATCTACTTCCAAGAGTAAAAGTTTTAAATGGCTGCAAACTAAGTCAAGAAGTGGGGGCCTAGATGGGCTTCTGAACCTGGAGCCTGTGTACATCCTTAGGGAGCTCCACTGCTATTGATTTGTGAAGTCTGCACAGAACAGCAGTTAGGTGGGGCTGCCAGTCTCCTGGCTAGGTGGAGAGCAGCTATTGATTAGCAATGTCTCTTATTCTAGAGTTGAAAAGGATTCTTGGTGCCAGTAACAGAGCCTGCACTCCGGCAGACTGTTCAGTAGCCCGGTGGAACCAAGGAGTAGGTGAGCACCTCACTGTTCCTGGGCCACAACAAGGAATGGCTGTGGGGTTGCACAGGGTATATAGAAGTGTGGCAATGGTAGAGTGAATGGAACAAAATGAGCTTCATCTCCTGAAGTGGCCAGGCTGGCAAAGTCATGGTGAACAGGTGGAGAAGCCACAGGCTGTGACACGCACATAGTGATAGGCTTGTGGGAGGGGAGATAGTGATGGTCAGCAAAGAATTGTTGAGGTATTGATATTTAATAAGGATCAGGAGAAACAAATAGGCCAATAGATGTTTATTCAGGGAGAAATAACTCACAACATAGACAGATAACACCAGCAGGTTCCTGGTCCCAAGGATGCCTCCAGAAGTGCAAGCAAGAGAGCTGCTCTCTGTGCCCCCTCTTCAGCCTTAGTTCCCCCAGGTCACGTCCAGCCCTGTCTCCACCCCACATGGGCGTGGTCTATGCCACAGGTATGGACAAGGTGAATATCTCATTACATTGAGGCAAGGTAACTTGGGCTTACTTGTTACGCAACCATAGCTGACTCAGATACTCTGACTTTGATGTGGACCTATTTAGTTAATTAGATAATTACTTGAGTATGCCTCCACCTGCCACATACACCAGTGGGTGGGTGGACCTGAGCCTGTCACTGTGTGCACACAGTCTTATGGGTGAGTTCCCACGGAATCTCAGAGTTTGCAGAGGCAGGCTGGCATTTCCACAGGCTCTCCAGCCTGTCTCCTGCCTGCCAGTCCACTGCCACACAGCTTGTCAGGCCCTCTTGCTTTGTGAGCCCTGCCCCTGCTCCAGGCCCTACCTTCAGCTTGTCACATGGACATCTATGTGACAGTTACCATTTCCACAGATGAGGGAGCTGAGGCTCAGGTCTGAGATGGAGAGGTCTACTCAGGTGCCAAGAACACCCCAGCTGTCTTTGCCCACACCCATTCTGGGGACAATGGATGAAGACCCAAGTATGTGAGCTGCTTCTGGATTTTTAATTGCTGCAATTCAACAAAGCATCATAGATTCTGTGTTCCTGCTAGAATTTGTACACTCAAGTTCTGGGCTACCATAATAAGACATTGTAAAGAAACAAACAAACAAAAAAACAAAAACAAAAAAAAAAAAACAAGCCCCCAAATCTCTCTTGATTTGACACATGTAATCCCATTAATTTAATTTTTTTAACTTTTTTACTTTAAAAAGCCATACAATTAAAAAATTTCTTTTAAAATTTATTTGTGTATGTGGGGGGGGGCATGTGGCCATCAGAGGACAACTTTTAATCTTGCTAAATGTTAATGGACTAAATATTGTTAACTGTGATTCTTGATAACTGTTGTGTTATATATTTTGCTATGTTAAGGTTAAAACCCTTTTTTTTTTTATTTAGACAGAAAAGAGAATATGATGGGAGATGTCATTCTGTAAATATGTTTCTCATACTGGTTAAAGAATAAAGCTCTGTTGGCCAATAGGAAAGCAAGATAGGCGGGACTAGGAGATGAGGAGGAAAGAGAAAGGAGGAGTCAAGATAAAAGAGAGAGTAGAACACTGGCGGCCTTTCTCTCCAGTAAGATAAGACCGTGTGAAAATTAATAGAAATGGGTTAATACTTAAGACAGAGCTAGCTGATAAGAAACAAGTAACTGGCCAACAAATTTATATCAAATACAGAGTCTCAGTGTGTTATTTGGGGCTGGTGCGAAGGCGGGACAAGACCGGCAACGGGAGGAGAAACTTTACTCCTTACAGGGTTCTCTTTCCAACAAGTGGGTCTTAAGGATTGAACTCAGATCATCAGGTTAAGCTGCAAGCATTTTTACACTGAGGCCACCCTGTGGCTCTCAGTTTGATTTGTAACTGCTTCAATGACTAAATTGAGCTTTAAAATGCCAAGGGCTATGTGCTTGATTGTTTAGAGTTCCACCCCCAGCCCAGCCCTCTGGGATCCTCTATCCTGGCTTCCAGTCCAGCACTGCTGTTGATCCCCTCAGCCTGGCTCTCCAGGGTTGCCACCCCTAGCTGCTTCCAGAAGGTTCAAGGGAATTTCCCCAATGCTCCCTACAGAGCCAGAGGAAGCCAGAGACCCAGGCAATCTGGCTGTATCAGATCCTGGCCTCAGCACCAGGACATTTAATTTTTAAATTTACTCATCCTGCATAGCTCTAGGTTCACCCAGACCCAGGCTGGAGTGCAGATGCTAATTCTGGAAATACCCTCCAGCCGCCTTTGAGAGCAGCTGTGGGTACCAGAGCCAAGTCCTTCCCAGGGGAAGAAACCCACTCTCGATTTACTTCCTTGGTATGAGATTTCATGAAATCCACAGAGTACTGAGGGTTTTTTTTTTTTTTTTTTTTTTTTTTTTTTTTTAATAAAACTGTCAAACATGCTCTCAAACTGACACCCATATGTCCCAACATCAACCAAGTTAGCCTGCCCTGCCATCCACTCAGAATGAGTACCTTTTTCCAGAAATACCCAATCATGTTTCGTTTCTTACACTAGGAGGATCACAGAGACACACACAGACACACAGACACAAATACTGTCCTCTGACTTCCATATCCACTCCTTGACACAAATAAATAAAATTTAACAGGAAAGAAGTTACATTCAGGGAGCTGGAAATGTGGCTCATAGGTTAAGTTCACTTGTTGCTCTTCACTAGGAATGGATTTGATTCCCAGCACCACATGGTGGCTCACACCCGCCTGTAACTCCAGTTCTAGCCTTCTGACCTCCATGCATGCACATGGTGTACAGACATACATGTGGACAAAACAGTCTTACACAGAAAATGAAAATGTAAAAAGAGGGTGAGGAGGCACACATAAACCGCGGAGGTCAGAGAAAAACAGTTTTGGTTAGTTCCAGAAGAACTCAGGGCGATATGACGTGCGTGGCAACAGGCACTTTTACCCACTGATTCTTTTCGCTGGCCTCTTCAAATGTAATTCAAAAGCAACGAACAAACGAAAATAACCTTGTCGCAACTGAGGAAATGATGATGACATGGTCCTAACTAGACGCCTCTGTAAAGAGAGGGCTCACAATACAGGGAACACTTCCAGGGCGCCGTCACTGGACATCTCTGCCCCTTTAAGATGTGAGCTGGGGGCGGGGCTATGGAGGCACCCTACTAGCAGCGGTCACTAGAGGGTGGTGGTGGTGGCGCGGTCGGCCGGAAAGCTGTGTTAACTTTTAAAGGCGTGGCCTTGTCGGGCCCATTCTCCAAGGACTCACAGCACGGCCCGAGAGCACCTTCCCTTTAAGGGGCGAGGCAGGGGTGGGATTTGGATAATCCCTCTTCCCCTCCCCCTTAAGGCGCTGCCCTCAGCCGGCAGAAAAGTGGCTTAAAGGCGACGCGTGGCGCGATGGCGGCGTTCCCCGGCGGGTTGCGAGGGCTGCGGTTGCTGCCGTTGCTCCTGCTGCTACCGCTGGGAGGCCCGCGCAGTGCGGACGGCTACTTTCCCGAGGAGCGCTGGAACCCCGAGTCCCCGCTGCAGGCGCCGCGCGTGCTCATCGCGTTGCTGGCGCGGAACGCGGCGCCCGCACTGCCGGCCACGCTGGGCGCCCTGGAGCGGCTGCGCCACCCACGGGAGCGCACGGCGTTGTGGTGAGCTCTGGGCCCGCCGTGCACAAGGCCTCGGCTATGCACTCGGGGGATTCGGCTGTGCACCCGGGGGACTCGATTTTGTAACCCGAGGGACGCGCTTTTGCACTTGGTGGACTCGGCTCTGCACTTCAGAGACTCGGTTTTCTACCCGGGAACTCGACTATGTACTTGAAGTACCGGTTCCGTCTCCATTGCTGCTTGGGACCCAGAGCTGCTGCCCCCCTCCGCGCCAGGTTCTGGGTTGCTGCCAGCCCTCACAGCGAGCGGCGACCCTAGGACCCCCCAGACTCTCTCAGAATGGGCCAGGCTGGTGCTTTCAGACCTCTTCCAGCGCGCACTGTGTAGCGTCAGCAGCTTCCAGATCAGGCGCCCCAAGCTCAGGCTGGAGCTAACATAAAGTCAATGAACTTAACAGGTTTCCAAACCCAGTCAGACCCCAGTGTGACCTGAGAGTACAGGAAGAGACCACAAGGCCTCAGGGACAAATGGACCCTTTACATGAGGCAGCCATGAAGAGACCCTGACTCAGTTTTCTTTTACATAGTTTTTCTTTGTGACAGGGCCTCACAGCAGTGTGCTTTATAAACTAGCAGGCTTCATTCGGCTGTGTAGCAGCTGGGCGTCGAATTCACTGCCTTGTTACTGCTGGGCAATAGGCAATAGGCCCCAATGGAGGGTGCTTTATCCAGGGCCTTGTAGCTGGTGGGGACCGAGCCTGCATGGAGCTGTGCCATCCTTTTATTTCTCGGCTTACCTTTGTTTCCCTACTGCTCTGACTTATCACCCCTTATGCTCACAGGGTGGCCACGGATCACAACACTGACAACACTTCAGCCATACTTCGAGAGTGGCTGGTGGCTGTGAAGGGTCTGTACCACTCTGTGGAGTGGCGACCAGCAGAGGAGCCCAGGTGAGCCTCTGGTCCCCACAGCAGCACCCAAACCCAAGAAGCTAGGCCCAGCAAGTCCTACCCCACCCTGGGCTCCGCCAGCAGAGCCTGACCCTCCAGCAGACCTTTGTCCTCACTGTCTTTCCCTCCATTGTCCAGCCTTGGATGCAGACCTGCCACACCTCCATGGCAGAATTCCTTTGTATCTGCTGCAGTTCCTGCCTCAGAGTGTTACCAACACCACTTTTCTTCTTTAACTTCATGATGAGCCTGTCTCACTGTGTAGTTCAGGCTGGCCTGGAACTTGCCATCCTCCTGCCTCAGACTCCTAGGGCTGGAATCACCCATCTCCACTCCCATACACTAACATAGCTGGTGGGATTGCATCCAGTAATCTGCTGTGGGCTCTCCTGTTCTTGTGCCCAGAAGCACCTTGATGGCCTGGGAGCTCTAGCCACACAGCTCTCCTTGGTCCTCAGCTCCCTTAGCTTCTTTCCCCACGCTCTCCTTGGAGACCTGCAGTTCTGCTTTATCCTCTGTGAAGCTGTGAGCCCTCCAGATGTGACTTGGTGCTCTGGGGGGCCCCGTACTGCCCCACAATGCCCACATCACGGCTCCTTTCTCACAGTTCCTACCCAGATGAGGAGGGCCCCAAACACTGGTCTGACTCCCGGTATCAGCATGTGATGAAGTTGCGCCAAGCGGCCCTAAAGGCGGCTCGGGACATGTGGGCTGATTACATCATGGTGAGTTCCGAGTGGGACAGGTGGTGCTATCCAGAGTGGATTAGGTGCCATGAGTAACCCCCCACTGAGCTACACAGAGAAATGTGTCTCACAAAAAGGGGAGGAGGCGGGGGAAGGGAGGAGGCCTGTGTCCCATCCCAGACTCCCCAAAAAGAACAAGTTGGCTTTTGTATCTCCTTGGGCTTGGGCACTACATTATCTTTTGGGGGGAGGGTTTGAGACAGGGTTTCTATGTGTAATAGCCCTAGCTGTCCTGGAACTAGCTATGTAGACCAAGCTGGCCTCACAGAGATTTGAGTGCTGGGATTATAGGCTGGCACAGACACCGCCCAGCTACATTGTATGTTTTAAAAATCACATTATTTATTTGTGTGTGAGGGGTGTGCCAGGTCAGGACAGCTTGCAAGAGTATTTCTCTCTTCCACCCTGAGGGTCTTGGGGATTGACAACCCCTCCCTGCCATGGAGCACTAAGGGTCACCGGGAGCTAGTAAGTGTCAAGCAGTGGCTAAGGCCTGACTTCCTCTTCCTGATTTTCAGTAGCCTGTGAGGAGGAAGCCTCTGGGGCTGGCTGCTCTTGCTGAGGACACTGGATCTGCTCATAAGCAGCTAACCTCAGGTCCTGAGGAATCTGGTGCCCCCTTCTGGCCTGTGCTGTCCCTGCGCTCACATGCCCACACCCCCCTTTCTTTAACGATTTATTTTATTCATTTGTGATTTTGTTTTTGAGACAGGGTTTCTCTATGTAGCCCTGGGCATTCTGGAATTTGCTCTGTAGACCAGGCTGGCCTAGAACTTAGATCCTCCTGTTTCTGTCTCTTGAGTGCTAGGGTTAAAGGTGTGTACCACCACGCCCATTTAGATGAATTTATTTTTATTTTGTGTTTATGGGTGTTTTCCCTGCATGTCTGTTTGTGCTGCACATGTGTACCTGGTGCCTGTAGAGGTCAGAAGATGGTGTCATGTCCCCTGGAACTGGAGTTACAGATGGCTGAGACATCCTGTGGGTGCTGGGAATTGCCAGTGCTGTAACTGCCAAGCCATCTCTTCCATCCCCAGTGAATAAGTGTGTGTGTGTGTGTGTGTATACAACATGAGTCTGAGTGTCCCCTGCCCTGACTAGCCTTGGGGCCCTTCTGTTCAGACAGTGGATTCAGGCATGTGGCTTGCAGTCCTGAGAGTGGCTGCATTGGATTCCAGGGTCTCATGTATTCTGTTTACTGATGGGTTGATTGCTTGCTGTACTTCCTTGCTGTGTAGCTTATACTAGCCTGGAACCTGTGTCTTTCAGCCTCAGCTTCCCAGTTGCTGAGATAACTGGCAGGAGCTCCCTCATTTTAACCTGCATCGTTTTTCCTTGTGTAGTGTTGCTGGGGTCTCTCGTATACGGTAGGGATTGAGTAATGATGGGAGAATCTGTCGGCCAGGTCCACTGTGATACCTTAACAGGCACCTCAGCTGTGCGTCCCAGGTTTGGAACTTGACATCCCAGCTTTTTTGTTGATAATAAATGAATGATAAGGGGCAGTTTAATCATTTATGACTACTTCCTGTGGACACTAGGGCATTCTTGTTTGGGACCCAAAAAAGATGGAATGCTGGCCAGGTCTGAGAAGAGCAGGTTGTATGGGACCATCTGGGATTAGGGACCTGTAGGCAGCTGTCGGAGTAGTTGTAGTATTTAATTGATTGTAAATCTGCTGGAACATACATACATACATATTGGGGGCAAAAATAAAGTCAAGGAGTTTATTTTTTTTTCTTAGGTGTACATTTGATACTTTTAGGCCCATGGTCCTGGTAGCTGGGAGAGGGAAGTCCCAAGACCAAGGAAAGGGGGAAGAGAATCCATCTTTAAGAACAGGCAGTCTGGAAAATAGGCTGTTGATTGACGGTACTTATGTGGAGTCCATTTGACATGTGAGACGTGGATCCAAGTCGATTCCCTAAAGCTTACAATGATTTTTAAGTTGATAAAAGGAGGTGAGTTTTAGATATGTCAGCATTCCCACGGTTTGCAATCCCTACGAAACCAAACTGTAGAAGAGGCAGCAGACTCACACCTTGAGTCACAGATGTTTGGGAACTCAAAAATGATTTTGGTTAAAAGATTACACTTTCCTCTAGCCTGAAGGTGGACTAGACAGGTGTTTTAGCACAGTGAGAAGCACTTTTGAGTCTGTGCTCTGGAGAGTGTGAGGACCATCTGTTAAGTATACCTGGTTTAAGGCTTAACTTTGAAACATTCCATCTTCTAGCCTTGTTGGGTTTCATCTTAAAAAAATAACAATTTTTGAAATGAAGCCTTCTAGTATCAAAATAAAACTTTTTAATCATACAGTCCATAGACAAACTGGCAACTCTACGATCTTTTTATAGGACATCAATCTGAATATTGCAGGTTTTGTATGGCTTAGTTTATCCAAGTAGTGAAATGAAATGAGCAAAGACAGAAGGTAAACATCACTGGGAACCTGAGTACACCTTAGGAATGTACAAATTACCTTATTTATCAAAAACATGCATTGTTACTTACTTAAATTTTCTAGCAGCTTGGTGCTGACTAGTTAGCATCCTACGACACATACATCCTAAATCAGCTAGCTATTCTCAGATTTTTATAACATTAAAGCTTATCATCACACAGAAATCCATACCAATACAAAATATGTTAGAGAATTGTTTCCTTGGTCTAAAAGGAGAGACAGTGATAAACTAAGGGTTCAGAAGTTTTTGTGTTTTGTTTTTGTTTTAGTTTTTCAAGACAGAGTTTCTCTGTATTGCCTTGGAGCCTGTCCTGGAACTCAGAGAGATCCCCCCCTACCTATGCCTCCCGAGTGCTGGGACTAAAGGCGTGTGCCACCAATGCCCTGCCCCAGAAGTTTTGTAATTGTTGCTTATGTCATGTGGTCATCTTGAGATGGTGAAGTCACATGGCGTGTACCCTTTAATCTTAGTTAAGATGGCTATCAGTCATGTGACTGCTTACATCTTGAAGGTCATTAGCCAAGATGGAGGAGAGCAACATGGTTGCTATTTAAAACATCTGCTTTCCTAAACAAGAGTTGAACCTATTTACATACACAGCTTAGTCTAGATAAGAGTTGAATCACATATGTAGGATATTATAGCAAATTAAGATTCCCATGTGTGAGCCAGGTCTTGGTGGCACACACGTTTAGTCCCAGCACTCGGGAGGCAGAGACAGGCAGATCTCTGAGTTCAAGGCCAGCCTGGTCTACAGAGCTACACAAAGAAACCCAGTTTGGGGGTGGGGGGTAGATTCCCACAGGTAGGTTTTATTTTTAAGCCTTTTGCTTAAGCTTTAAGTCAAATTTTGTTACAGATTCTTTACCTATACCCAATAAACTTAGAAATCAAGACTGAGATAAAGACTGGTTACATAGTAGTCTTAAAAAATTTGAGAGCAGGGCACAGAGAAATTGTAGAGGTAAAAGATTTAAGAGTGGGAAGTTGTAGAACCTTCTGAGATGAGAAACTTCAGGATCATTTACTTGTGTGGTAGCAGAAGTTGTTACAGTATGCCATCTCAGGAGGATAGCAAAAGCTTTAAGAAAATCTCTGAGGTCAAAGGAATTGAGTTTGAGGAGCGAAGGAGGAAGGATCACAAAAGAACTCTGCCATAGGAAGGGCTAGGCAGCAAAGACAGAGGACAGTGCAGCCATAGGGACAAGCAGGGACTCACCTGAGGGAGGAATTGCCAAAGCCGTGAGGACATAACAGGCAGCTCTCAGGGGAGGCGAGGAAACTGGCAATGTACTGGCCTAGGAGGGCACAAGAAAGAACAGGTAGCTCTGAGGGGAAGGGGGCAAGGGAAGCTTGACGACCCCAAGAGGAGGTAGGGAGGTTCTGGGAAGGAACTGAGGAGCCCAAGAATTTCAATCCAGGGCGTCCCCAAGTGGACTGAGAGATTTGTCAGAGAGAAATGTCCCAAGTCACAGAGGTCAGGCATCCCTTTCCACATGAGGGGGGCCCAGTAAGGCGAGAGGAAGCTTCCTGGTACACCAGTATATGTGGTGTGTGTGTGTGTGTGTGTGTGTGTGTGTGTGTGTGTGGTTTCCCTGGTAGAAGCAGGAAACTCCTTAGAAAGGGAGAGACCAGTGATTAGAGCAGGTAGAGACGTCCCTTAGCAGGTAGAATTGCCCCTATGGCGGGGCCCTCATGGTGATTGCCCCAAAAGGGGTGTAGCTAGAGAGGACACTTACTGAATAGATGAGGAGAGATGGACAATTAGATAAGGTGGAGGTAAAAAGTTTCTATACCTCTTCTCCACTGATGCAGCAGTCCAAATCAGACCAGATCAAACTGAATTAGAAAAAGCCCATGTTTAATAGATACAACACTTGCAAGTGGCCTTCCAGCCCCACCCCCCCAGAGATGAGACGGGAGAGATTGGAAAACCACAGGTCTAGTTTCTGGGGGCGGTTTAAATACCCTGTGGGAGTGGTCTTGAGCATCTCTAGGGGAGGGGTCATCATTTGGCAGGTTTTCTGAGATGCAGCAGGGTTTGGATGGAGATAGGGGAGGGGTTTGGGTGGAACTTCCACCATAACATTCCAGACTCTGGGTCTGTGGATGCCAGAACAGGAGGGAGGAAGCAGCTTGAGTGGACTCTAGAATAGTCTGCTGGGCGGCGGAAGGTAGCAGAAGCAAATGGTCTGTACATAGCTTAGTAGAGTCAGAGCAGCCAAGTTCCGTGAAGAGGGAACTCATTTATGCTGTGTCTGGGTTTCAGCCCCAGATGAATGAAAAACAAAAAGGAAGGACATGGCTGTTCCTAGGTGTGGTGGAGAAGGTTTATTGTGGATAAATGGAGAACTTAGCCAGAGGCAGGAACATCTGGGAGAGTCTGGAGTGAGCACTACAGACTGAACTGTAGGAGACAGGGGAACCAGGTGCTGCAGCCAGGAGGTCAAAGGTACAGAAAAGGACAGGTAACAACATCTGGATTCTACAGGGAAGAGCCTCTGGGGGAAGGGCAGTGTAGCCCCAGGGCTGGAGACTTCAGAGTGGAAGGAGGCTGTGCCCGCCATGCCCTGGAACATGTAGGGACCGAGGGATGCTGGGAGAGCCTGGCAGCCATGTCCACTTTGATACTTTAAATAGGCACCTCAGGTTCTTGTCCCAGGTTTGAGCCTCTAGAAGCTCCTAGAACTTTGTGGAACCTGTTGGAACCTCCCAGAACAGACACTGTCTCCTTCCCTGCTTTTGGCTTTGTAGTTTGGTATTGGCTCTTTTCACAGTCCCTCTGCCAGCCTGGCCGGAGGTCACTGTGAGGGTTAACACAAGCTTTTTACAGTAAGTTCTACTTTTTGGTTCTAGGAACTTTGGAGCATAGCACAGGAGTGTGGAATACTTCCATGGAAGCAAAGAGTCTCTCCAGGGTGAATTTCAGATTTACCCGAATGGTGCCCCGTGCTCTGTAGAAACCTTTTGTGTTGCTAGGAGATTTACTCCTCTCAGCAACTCAGTTTCTGAGTACTCTAACCTCTTATCTAGTTGTTTGAAGGAACCATCTCCCCAAGCAATTCTCAGTCAGGAGACCTCTTGGTTTTCTGGGAGGTCTCTTTTAACTTGGGAAGGAAGACTGATTCCTTCAGGAAAAACTCCTAAGAAGAATGAAACAAAAGGTCGCCATCACAAAAGGCTGACGCAGCCCAAGCAGTAACTTAAATTCCAGCCAAGTACAGTGCTCTGTGGGCCTCTGGCTGCAGCAGGGGTTAGTACAGTGCTCTGTGGGCCTCTGGCTGCAGCAGGGGTTTTCATTTTCTTAATGTTTGTTTATTTATTTATCTGATTTTATGGCATGAGGGTGTCAGAGTCCCTGGAAATAGAGTTCCAGACAACTGTGAGCTGCCGTGTGGGTGCTGGGAAGTGAATCCAAGCCCACTGGGCGTTTCTCCAGCTCTAGCTTTCTTTTAATGTAACTTTTCACTCTGTAGACCAGGCTGGCCTGAAACTCACAGAGATCCATTGGCCTCTGTCTCTGAGTGCTGGGGCAGCAGGCATGGACCATCACACCAGGCTTGCTATTCATTTGTTTGTTTATCCATTTATTTATTTGTTTATTTCTTGTTTCTAAGGCAGGGTTTCTCTGTGTAGCTCTGGTTGTCCTGGAACTTGCTCTGTTGACCAGGCTGGCTTTAATCTCAGAGGTCCACCTGGCGCCACTATACCGCTAAGGCCCACTGTTACTAGAACTCCTCATTTTCCTCTTCCTGCAGAAGCTGTGGGTGTTATGTGTTGGAGCAGGTGAAGCCCAGCTGCCTGCCATGAGGATATTTTGTAGCTGTTTGGTTTAATTGAGTTGCAGCTTACCTAACACTAAATTAACCTTTTCTTTGATTTTTGTTTTTCTGAGACAGTTTCTCTGTGTTGCCCCAGCTATCCTGAACTAGCTGTGTAGACCAGGCTGGCTTCATATTAAACCAATCAGAAGGTGCCTTAGGCAGGTGAGGAAAGACAGACATCTTCACACCGTGTACAAAGAGACCATCCTAACATCGGTGTGTCTGTCTTTTAGTGGCTGAGTAATATTCCAAATCATGGCGTCCGTCTGCTCGGGGCGGCTGTATATTTCACTTTTTGGTTGCTGTGATGGGTGACATATTTGAACCTATTCCTTCCATTCTTTAGGGTTTATCTTCCAGGATGGAAAGTTAGGTTTGTCTTTCTCTATTTTTTGGAGGCACTGCCAGGCTGCCCTGGCTCACACAATATTCCCGTGTTTGCAGGGACTAGGTGGGACTAGCTTGACCCCAAAGCTCTCCAGGACAGCTGCTTCCCCAGCTGGGGACTCCCAGGGAACCATGGAGCCTGGTTTTGGGTGGCGGGGAGGTGCAGGTAACAGTTGATGGGGACCAGAGCTCTGGTGCAGGCTGAGTCTAAAGTGTGGGGGCCTGGGGTTGGGGTGTGTGTGTGTAATGAGACGCGAGATTGCAGCACACTGTGGTGGAGCCCAGACCTGGGTATCAGCTGCGCTTCCAGTCTGATGGCCAGAGTTTTATTTTTAAATAATAAAGAAGTAAAATTAATTACTTGTGTGTTACTGTCTGAGTCAGGGTCTCTGAAGCTGCAGGAACCCACTGGCCCAGCTCCTGTCTCCACGTGCACAGTTCTGGGATCCTTGCACACAAGACACAGCTTTCTCCACAGGGGCTGGGTGTGCAGCAGTCACTTTGTCACACTGAGCTGTGCCCTGGCCTCACAACTCAGTTCTTTTTATTTTATTTTTTTATGTGTATAAATGAATATTTTACCTGCATGTATATCTGTGTACCACATACCTGCCTGGTGCCCATGGAGGCCACAAGAGGGAGTCAGAGCCCTTGTAGCTGTAGTTACAAATGGTTGTGAGCTACCATGAGTTCAGGGGACCAAACCAACATCTTCTGCAAGAGCAGCCAGTGCTCTTAGCTGCTGAGCATCTCTGCAGCCCATCGGAGGCATTGAGAGGACTAAGGTCTCCCTGGGATGGCCTCGTCATGCTGACAGCAGGTGACCTTTCAGTTTGTGGACAGTGACAACTTGATCACCAACCCTGACACTCTGAGTCTTCTCATCGCTGAGAACAAGACTGTGGTGGCCCCAATGCTGGACTCCCGAGCAGCGTACTCCAACTTCTGGTGCGGAATGACTTCCCAGGTAGGCAGGACAAAGACAGGCGGCCTGAGCTCTTGACAGACAAGCTTTGGGGTGGTTCTGCAGGTGACCCCGACCCTTCATTACTGAGGTTGAAGCAGGAGCAGTGAGAGAGTGAGAGACTGGCTCAAATTTACATTGTCAACACCTAGGAAGAGGCAGTTCCAGGAGGGCCTTCATATGTGGCTCAATCCAGTAGCCTCAGGCAACTGGGGAGTGACTCCAAGGTGAGAGTCCACAGTGGGAGCTACTAGAGGCCATGTGGCTCTTGGGCACACTTGCTGTAGCTCGATGCCCACATCATGGCACCCCACTGTGGGCTCTAGCGCCCCTTGATTCCCCCACTTCCCCACAGGGCTACTACAAGCGCACCCCTGCCTACATCCCCATCCGAAAGCGAGACCGCAGAGGCTGCTTTGCAGTTCCCATGGTGCACTCCACCTTTCTCATTGACCTGCGTAAGGCCGCATCCAGGAACCTGGCCTTCTATCCGCCACACCCTGACTACACCTGGTCTTTTGACGACATCATTGTCTTTGCCTTCTCCTGCAAACAGGCAGGTGAGTGAGGCTGGGTGCCCACTGGTTGTGTGGGTTCCATACTGAGCAAGTGCCTCGGGCACAGCTGTATTCAGGGAGGCTCTGCTGTCGCCCGGATCTCTGCCCGGGATCTGTGCAGCAAACAGACCTGGCTGTCTTGATTCACTCTGTAGACCAGGCTGGCCTTGAACTCAAAGAGATCTACCTGCCTCTGCCTCCGGAACCCTAGCATTAAAGGCATGTACCACCAATGCCTGGCACTCCCTACTCCTTAAGGTTTATTGATCATCAGGTGTGGTGGTTCACAGCTCTGATCCTGGCACTTGGGAGGCTGATGCAGGATAGTAAATTTCTGGCACACAGTGAGATCCCATACCTAACAACAACAATAGACATGTATAGATACTACTTTTGACTTCTCCCAAATGTGTGTGTCTGTGAGTATGTGTGTGTGTGTGGGTGTGGTGTGGGTGTGGGTGGTGTATGTGTGTGGTGTGGGGGTGTGGTATGTGGGTGGGTGTGGTGTATGTGGTGTATGAGTGGTGTATGTGGTGTGTGTGTGTGTGTGTGTGTGTGTGTGTGTGTGTGTGTGATGTGAAGTCAGAGGGAAACCTACATGCCTCAGTTCTCTCCTTCCACTGTGGGTCCTGGGGATGGGACTCAGATCTTCAGGTGAGGTGGTACATGCATTTAGTCCCAACACTCAGGAGGCAGAGGCAGGTGGATCTCTGTGAGTTCGAGGCCAGCCTGGAATACAGAGTGAGTTCCAGTACAGTCAGGGCCACACAGAGAAACCCTGTCTGGAAAACCAGCAGTGGGGGGAGGTGGTCTGGCTCTCTTGTGAATTCTCCACCAGAGTATGGTACCCTGACTGGTGAGAGCCTGCTCTCACTTTGCTTTTGAACACTCACAAACCAAAATCAGTATTTACATCTTTTAAAGAACGACCAAAGTCTGAAATGAAGAATAGTAACTTTTTGATTGAGCTGAGGTATCACGCAGCCCAGGCTAGCACAGGGATGACGGGCATATGACACACGGACTTGTCTCTTGTCCCTGCTCTCAGAGGTGCAGATGTATGTGTGCAATAAGGAGGTGTATGGTTTCCTGCCCGTGCCACTGCGTGCATACAGCAGTTTGCAGGACGAGGCGGAGAGCTTCATGCACGTGCAGCTGGAGGTCATGGGTAAGTCTCCTTGGGCCATAGCCTTAGCTGTCTTGCATGCACCCCATGACCAGAATGGGTGCTTCTAGGGTATGACTCAGGAGGCTGAGGCCAAGGGATGGCTTGAGATCCTAGCCAGAACAACTGATCCTGTTTTGCAGTGAACTCACGAAGGTCGTACACCCATGTAGCGTTTAGGGGGACACATTTGGAGTGAAGCAGCCGGTGTGAAACTCACAGTCTTTCTGCGAAGCTTGAGTGTACACCTGGGGAGAGCAGGGCTGGATTGCTGAAATCATCACACATACACCACTGGGGTAATTCTGCAGCAGCTATTGAGCACCTGCTGTTTACCAGGCTCCATGATAGGCACTGGGAGTCCAATGTGAGTGGACAACCCTATATTCCTCCCAAGATGTTAGAAATGGAGTTAGGAGAGCAGGGGCAAGGCCTTGAATTCCAAGGCCTGACACTATGGGTCCAAAAGAGGAGCCTGAGCAGTCAGAGACCCAGAGGCTGCCCCGCTGTCATAGCCGAGGCCTGAGTTGCTCTGGGCCTCAGTATGGTATGGTTGAAGGTCCTGGGGCAGGAATGGGCCACTTGGGAGCTGGTGTCAATGGCTGGAAGGTTGGAGGGCATGGGGTCATATGACCCTGGTGACCCCCACTTTCTTCCCCTCAGTGAAGCATCCGCCAGTGCAGCTATCCAGATTCATCTCAGCACCCAGCAAGACTGCAGACAAGATGGGCTTCGATGAGGTGGGCTGCGTGCCCCCCCTCCATGGGAGAGGCAGCCATCTGATCTGGGGCTCACTGAGACTTCCCTCACAGGTCTTCATGATCAACTTGAAGAGGAGGCGGGACCGGCGAGAGCGCATGCTGCGGGCCCTGCACGAGCAGGAGATTGACTGCCGGCTTGTGGAGGCTGTGGATGGCAAGTATGTTGCGCGCACGCGCGTGCGTGTGTGCATATGCTTATACATAAAAGAGATGCGAATGGAGCCAACTCTGGTAGAACCTCAGTGCAG
This sequence comes from Phodopus roborovskii, assembly GCF_943737965.1. NCBI lineage: Eukaryota > Metazoa > Chordata > Mammalia > Rodentia > Cricetidae > Phodopus > Phodopus roborovskii. The sequence goes on along the minus strand of NW_026125665.1, from coordinate 1,326,830 downwards.
CCAGAAAAGCAGGAAGGCTTTCCTTTCCATCCTTAAACAGGCTGCCATGCTCTTGAACAATGGGATAGGTTGTGGGCTCAGAACAGGAGGGCAGAGGTTGATCAGTAGACAGCTACATCTGCTGACATTTTACCTCACCCCTCCCCATCTCCATCCTCTTCCTCTCCCTCCCCTTGCCCCTTGCTTTCCTCACCATCCTTGTCCTCTTTCTTACCTGCCCACCCAGAGCCATGAACACCAGCCAGGTGGAGGCTCTGGGCATACAGATGCTGCCTGGCTACCGGGACCCCTACCATGGGCGACCACTTACCAAAGGAGAGCTGGGCTGCTTTCTCAGCCACTACAACATCTGGAAGGAGGTGGGTTTCTGGGGTGAGGGAGCCTGGCCCCACAGTCCTCATGGATCAGGTCAGGCCCAGAGGCCTAGGGAGGGACTATGGTCCCTATGCTGCCACCTGACTAGAGCAGCAGGACCTGTGGCTGTGTTTTGGTGACTGTCCCATGAATTGTCTTCACATTGGCTCTGATACTTCTGAGTGGGGCAGCCACTGCCTTTGCATTGCAGAAAGTGGTCCTGGGGAAAGAAGGACTGCAGGGGAGGCCTGGGGAGTGGAGGAGGACTGCAGGGGAGGCCTGGGGAGTGGAGGAGGACTGCAGGGGAGGCCTGGGGGCTGTGATCCCCAAGTGAGACCTCCTTGTCCCCCAGGGATTCTGATCCCTGTTTCTATAGAAGTGACGGCTTCTGGCATTAGTATCGCTGGGCCATATGTTAGAGAACAATAGACGGTGATGTGCCGTGATGTCGCACAGCCAAATTTGGGACTTGCAGATTGGTAGCTGTGTAGGTGGGGTGTTACCTCCAGATGATGAGGTGCGAGAAAAAGGGCACCTGAATGCCCAAAGTAATAGGTAATTGTGTGGACCACCCTTCTCCATGAATGCATCGTGGGCAGTCTGGAGCTCCACTGGATGGCAGTGAAGCATCCTAGACTAAAGAGAAAGGGGGACCTGCCTGATGTTGCCAAGAGGAAGGCTTCTTGGTTTCATAGGCAGGAGATAGGCAAGGGTCTGGGGCAGGAAGAGCCTAGGCAAGTAGGAAAAGACAGATTATGGGCAAATAGCTCGATGTGGAGGGTTGGGATGCACATCTCCTTCCTAGCCAGCAGCTCTGGCTGGGTCTCTGTGATTTGGTGGGGCACCTTCCTCCAGGTGGTGGACCGGGGACTACAGAAGTCTCTAGTGTTTGAGGATGACCTGCGTTTTGAGATCTTCTTCAAGAGACGTCTGATGAGCCTCATGCAGGATGTGGAGCGTGAGGGGCTGGACTGGGACCTCATGTAAGTGGGGGTTGGTGGATGGGTGCAGATGGGAAATTAACCTAGGCATGGCCAGGGCTCAGAGGCACAGCCTGGGGCTTAAGGACAGAGTAGGCCTGGAGTTTGGAGGTTATCAGAGCTCTGTGTCTGTTGGGTTCGCTTGGTTCCTGTCCACTTTCCCTGTACTTGATGCTCTGGGTAGCATTCTCTGGCAGGTAGTGAGGCATGTGACAAGTGTCTGATTCTTCACCCCAGTTATGTGGGCCGAAAGCGCATGCAAGTGGAGCATCCCGAAAAGTCTGTGCCCCGGGTGAGGAACTTGGTGGAAGCTGATTACTCCTACTGGACGCTAGCATATGTGATCTCCCTGCAAGGGGCTCAAAAGCTGCTTGGTGCTAAGCCACTGGCCAAAATGCTGCCTGTTGACGAGTTCCTGCCAGTCATGTTTGACAAGCACCCAGTGTAAGGAGGCTATGGGAGGTGTTTAAGGGGTGTTGGGTGGCAGACTGCAGTCTTTGAGTTCTGGAAGATCTGGGTAGGGGACTGCTGGCCTCTGGGACTGGAGGTGGTGGGATGAGCCCTAGTGGACTTGAAGGAGGGTCTGTTTTTGACCCCTTGGTCTCCATCTCCCATGTGCTCCTGTCTCCTGTCTCCCCTAGGTCAGAATATAAGACTCACTTCTCTCCCCGCAACCTGCGTGCTTTCTCTGTGGAGCCCCTCCTCATCTACCCTACACACTACACAGGGGATGATGGCTATGTGAGTGATACAGAGACCTCAGTTGTGTGGAATAATGAGCAAGTTAAGACTGACTGGGACCGAGCCAAGTCCCAGAAGATGCGTGAACAGCAGGCACTGAGCCGTGAGGCCAAGAACTCAGATGTGCTTCAGTCCCCACTGGACAGCGCTGCTCGTGATGAGCTCTGAGGGAGCTGGCAAGAAGCCAAGGCCACTGCCAGGGGCCAAGCCTCATGTGCTTGCCTGAGACTGTAGGGTCACCTAGGCAGACCACAGAGGGCTCCAAAGCAGGCCATTTCCATGTCTTGTTCAGCAGCCACTTGTACACAGGCAGCATTAATGGAGTGCTTACTGTATGCCATGGACATGGCTGCACACCAGGAGATTTGGCAGGAAGGAGCCCAGTCTGTTGTGTCCACCCTGAGGGAAGGTTTCTTACTAGAGCTGTGAAGGAGACATAATGATCCCCCCCCATGGGTGATTGATTTGATCATCAGGCATTTATCAGCCTGAATCAGATATTATGGATACATAATCATTTTAAATCTGTTTGAGTCTTTATTGAGGGCATACTGTGTGTTGGGCACCATTCTCAGCTCTGGGAATACTGAAATAAGGAAAAATTCCTATCAAGTGCCTGCTAATGCCAGGTCCTGGGTACCCTTGGGTTGAGTGCCAACTGTGTCACTCACTCATTAGGTACTGGGGATAGATGTCCCAGTGGTGCTCACCTCTTTGATAGGGTTGACTTGCTTATGGTAGCATCAGCAATATTCACCCCGTGTGTCAGGCTGCATGCTGAATGCAAGGACAGAGAGTAAACAAAATTGGTTTCTTCAGGTAGCAAGCATTTATTGAGCACCTGTGTGTGCCAGGCCTCAAGAACTCCCAGTTGAGTTGAGGAATAGCCACCCTTCAGCCTGCCTGGGAAGACGGCATCTTTGGAAGCCCTTGTCCAGAGGGAGATTGCTCTCCTCACACTTGACAGCTGAGTTGCACAGTATTCATGGCCTTATAAGCCCTTCTGGAGGGTGCATAATGGGGACTTGAACGCTCTCGCCTACCCCAGGCTTCCATAGCTCCTCCCTGCCCTTGTGTCTCAGGTGTCCCCTGCCTGCTCTTGTGTTCGGGGGCCTTGAAGTGGCCCAGTTGCATTGGGGTGTTCCCCTTTGCCTTGGCAGTACGTTTCCCTGCAGGGCCAGGGAGTCATTGTGCCTTCAAAGCCAAATTGAATGTCAGTAGGCAGCAGACATTTGGGGACAGCTGCTTGCCTGCTCAGATCTTGGTAACTTGCTTACGATTGTATTAAATACTTCTGGTTGGTTTTCATTGAAGCCTGTGTTCTTGCTGCCAGTCAAGATTTGGGGGTCAGTGGGGCTTGAAGGCACATCTTGTGTAGACTGCCAGACACTTAAGTGGGGTATGGGTCAGGATGTGTTGGCATCTCACGTCAACCCACCCCATAAACACCCCTGGGAGTGTCTGATGCTGTGGAGGCCATTACAGTCTATACTCCCAAGAAATCAGACACCATGTTTGGATTATCAGAGTTCATGGAAGGAGCCCACCAGAAGGCAACAGAGAGCAGATGCTGTGACCCTGAGACAGAGAGACTGAGTTGCTGGTCCCACCCAGTTCCTGTGACAAAACAGGGCAAAAACAGCTTGAAGAGGAGCTCAGGACCAGAACCACGAGGAACCTGCTGACTAGCTGGCTCTGGCTTCTGCTCAGCCTAGGCTCACCTGCCTATGGAGAGCCATTCCTGGCAGGCTGGACCCTCCTGTGTCAGCTCTCATGAATGGCCACAGCCATCTGATGTAGGTAAACCCTAAGTAGATACAACTCTGTGTGGGACTGACAGCTAGAGACAGGACAGATACCCTTGTACGCAAGTCCTAGGACTATCATCCGCCTGTCCCTGAACCTCCAATCCTTGGTTGGTTTGGGGTGGTGTGAATATGCTTGCTGGCTGAGTGGGCCATGCTGTTGTTCCAGAACAAGACTAGTCTCTTCAGCTTAGCCACAGCCTGGTCTTCTGAATATGCTGGTTCCCAGTTAGCTAGTTTTTGCTTTTGTTTTTTATTGGTGGGTGGGGGCTATGCACACAGTGAAGGTAAAAGGACGATTCCCGGAGTCATCTTCCACAGTGGGGGTTCCCCAGAATTGAGCTCAGCCTCAGACTTGATGGTAAGCGCCTTTATCTCCTGGGCCCTGACTGGGATTTTATCAAAAGGAGTACAGGAACACCAGCTAGCACCCAATCCTCTCTGCTTTTCTTTTTAATGTTAATAAAATATTTTTTTACAGAGACCAAAAGGTCAGAATAGTGCAAAACATCTCAACACCATGCACTCATGAACACTGTCCCAAGTCACGGATTGACTGAGAAATGAGGAAAGATGCTGGACTAATGGGGTGGCCCTAAAAACCCTCCCCAAAACAGGAAAGGAAAAACCAGAGACACGCTTTGATGTCACATTTGCAGTCACATGCTAAGAAGGGCTAGTTGAGGGGCTCCCTGGGCTGCACAGCAGGGGTTGGAGTCAGGAACCTTCTGGGGTATAGGGGGCCCTCTCTGTCACCTGTACCACCAACAGCATCAACCCAATTCAGTCTTTAAAACAAAAAGCAAAGAGGAGGAGAGGTAGGTCCCCAGAGCCAGCTTTGGTCCTGAAAGATGCTGGGGGCAGGGAGGGACCCATGGCCCCACCAGTAACAGGGCTGCCTTTGGGGCCACATAGGTCTGAGGTCCCAAGGAGCTCTGGATGCATTTGATTTTTTTTGCACGTCTGATAGGGCAGGTGAGGTGACAGGCCTTGAAGCCTGAGAGGGCCCAGGGTGGAGAGGGCACCCCTCAAGTACTAACTCCTTCCAGACTGGGGGTGAGCTGACTCAGGGCCTTTTAATTTTTCTGTGTTGGATATAGAACCCAGAACAGTGCATAACTGGGAGGTGCTGAGCCTGGAACCCGGATCTTTCCAACTGCTCTTCTCTGCTCCCCTCATCTCCCTCTAGTCGATGCTGTGCCTCCTGTGGGCAGGGCTGTGGCTTTTCCAGCCTCATGAACTCCCTGCAGCAGGTCAGGCCAGCCCTTCTCCAATGGCCCCTGACCTTTGTAGTCTGCAACTATATCCCAGCATGTTCTAATACTCAGGTGTCAAGGGAGGTGGCAAGAGCTCAGATCCGCAGGACGTTCCTATGTCAGGGACTGTTCTGAAGTCTGTCTGCATCTATTGTATCCTGGGGCTCAGCCTGGATACCTGCCATGGGTGGGTGTCTGTCAAAGCAGGGGAAATTGCAATGACAAATGTGTGTGATGTGGGGTCACATGCAGACCCCTCAGCCGCTCTCAATACATATTCAAGTCAGCAGGTCCTCCCTTCAAATGCTGGGGAAGCTTGGGGTTCCCATGAGGCCTCAGCCTAGTTTAGGAGATACAGAACCAGGTACAAACACTCCAGTCTTGTGACATGAGGGCCAAGTCAGAGAAGGCCAAGAAGCTGGGGAAGTTCTTGAAGTTTTGTTTTGTTCAGGAGGGAATTTTTGTAATTAATGTTAAGAGATGAATAGGGGTCTATGGGTAAATAAAAGAGGGAATTCCAAACAGTCAGAACAATTCATTCAACAAACTCCTGCATTATTCCCTCAACATTATGGGGTCAGAAAGAGAGGGAGGGACGGGGAGAGAGAGACATAATTGTCTTGGCTGTCAGACACACAAACCCCCACTTCACATTCTTATCAGCCCTTTAGAAAATTTCTCTTGCCAGAACACCTCCGGGTTAGCCATGTCTGATCTGGAGTGAGTCACTCCCTCCTCAGCTCGGTGTCGGGACTGCCAGTCCTCGGACATGAGCTCCCTGTCCCTGGATGGAGACTGCATCCTGCCCTTTGGTTCTGAATGTCCCTGATCGTGCCTGAATTCAGGGGACATACTGCCGTTCCAAGCCAATCAGAAAAGGGTCATCCATCTGTCACTACAAGCACGGGACCGAGTGCACATTCATGTCCTCCCTCCTAGTTTCTGGTCTCATTCTGTTCTTTCCTGCCTGGATTTGGAGGAAGGACAAAGGGTGTGGGGGTGCCTGGCTCTGGGGAAGCCCCAAACCCCTCTTCTTGACGGAACTCTAGGTTCTAGGTGGGTTCGGACTAAAGTCCCAGGAGGAAGGGCCTGGACAGGGATCTTGTTTGGCAACCTGGGATTCAACGGGGACCCTGACCTGGGGGATCACCTCGGGGAAGAATTAGGGAGAAGGGTACTTAGCAGCGATGGGGGCTGGGCCATCTGTCGGTGCTCAGCCCACCGTGGGGGTCGCCAGCTGCCCGTGGGCACGCTGCGCTGAGGGCTGGGTCCTTGTGGAGGGGCACCCTCGGCCCCAGGTGTGCGCTTGAAGGCGCATGTGCTTTTGAGAGCCCATTCCGCACTTTTTTTTTTTTTTTTTTTTTGCACAGATACCATAAAGGCTGCGTCCGGACCTCCCAGGCAGCCCTACCCATGCGCTGGGCACCGGACCCTCTATGGCTTTTCCAGGGGCAGGAGGCCGGGCCTCCTCAGTCAAGGCCACTGAGGTGGAGGGGCGTGGCCTCTGGGGAGGGCGGGGCCTTGTTGTCTTCCAGGCCCCGCCCCATCCTAACTGGTGCTAGGGCGCAGGCGCGGCACCGCCCTCCTCGACAGAGCGAGTGTCGGATTTGAGCTTGACGAACTCCTTGGCCACTTCGTCGTTGCTGCGCTGCGACAATATTCGCAGCACTGTAAGCCCAGTGTCGTCCATGTGGATGCGGCGGCCGAGCGGCAGCCAGCACGCGGCGCTCCCGCGCTGGGCCAGCTCCCGCAGCTGCAGCACCGCCAGCCCCACGGTGCGGTCCTCGCGCGCGAAGCAGTAGTCCTTTACGCACACCTGCAGCTCGTAGCACTCGGGGCCCGCGTCTGCGCTCAGGGAGCTGTGAGGAACGACCTACTTAGCGAGGGGTGACCAGCGAGCCCCTCACACCACACCGTCTCCCCCACAGGAACCCACCAACGAACCCCTCACATCACACCGCCACTTCCACAGGAGCCACCTGCGAGCCGCTCACAGCACACTGCCATGCAGGTTCCTACATAGTGACCCTCAGAAGCTGGCAAGCAAACCCCCTCTACTCTCGTCGGGCCACTCGGACAAAGAGCCGGCCAACTAGGCCACGCTCACTAGTGAAAACCACTGCTCAGACTGGATCCTCCCAGCGCATCACTTGGGGCAGGCTGCTGAGGCCACCCCATTGCCTAGCTGAGCTCCAGCCAGGGCCTCGCCCACACCACGCCTCCCTCCTGACCCCTCTTTGGCCAAGCCCACCCCTCTCACTCTCCCTCGCCTCTCCTTCCTGTCCACGCCCCCTTCCCGGCGTTGCTGTACCCTGCCTTCCGCTCACTTCTCCGGGGCCCCACTCGTCAGCCTCCAGTACCTCCCCAGTATCCACCTCTGCAGCATGTCGCACAACACTCAGAGCCAACTACTTTAGATGACAAAACCAATGACCGGGGCAGGCTGTGTTCTCAGTCACCGAACCCTAGTGACCTCAATCCTGTGCCCAAGATCCTCTTGTCCAACCTTCACCTTGTCCTTTCTGCCCCAACCCCAAGCCCATTGACCTCCCCAGGGACCTGCCTGTCTCAGAGGGACCTTAACCCTAAAGTCCCTCTACACATGCACCTTGGTTGTGGCTCCTCCCACCACCCTTGGGTACCGGTGGCCCACTGGCCCCGAGGTTCATCCGAGGGCGCCCAGACCCCTGCAGCGCCCGACTCACAACTGGAAGCTCTCATTGTACTTGGGTGCCCAGCTGTTGTTTTTGGATTTGGTGGCGAACTTGCGTTTCTTGTCGCTGAGCTGAGGTCCAACAATGTTGACCTCGATGAACGGACGGAAGATGCCAGAAGTCTGCCACTTGAGGTCGTTGGCAGCCACCACTGTTGGGGGGGTGGGTAGTGGGGAAGTCTGGTGAGGATCCCCAGTGTGACAGATGAATACTCTGGCTTCCCAGGTAGGGGAAATAGACTCCATTCCCCAGCAAGTCTCTCTGACAGGAAGGAAACCACGGCAATGCCTGGACATGGCTGGAATTCATGGTGCAGCCATACCCTACTCCGGTTTATCTCAGGATTTCCCCATTTTCTAAGCCATTAAAGAAAAAGAAAAAAAAATTCCTGCCTCCTCTGCTTAAATGGGCTTGTATTTGGTCCCCTGCCTGTAAGGCGACTCACCCTTCACTGTGACTTTCTGTTCTCCAGTTCCCGGATGCGTGAACAGCTCCACATGGACAGACACTTCACCCACAGGGTCCTCCACACCCGAGCCTGGGTGGGACAGGGAAGATGTCTGATATGAACTCCGTTCTGTCCCTCCCACCCAGGAGGGACCTCAGTCACCTCCCCCACCATGTGCTGGCGGCACCAGGTCACTAAGGCCCTGAGGGCACTGGGGTGGCAGGTGCCAGGCCGTGGAGTTTTGTCCCTTCACTGTGTGAGGCAGATCTCTTAACCTGAGCCAGTGCTCCTGCTTTGTTTTCTCCTTGGCTCTCACCACCTTCTGAGCTTGCTTCTCTCCTGCTTTGAATGCTTCTGCCTCTTGCCCACCTTTTCTCCATCTCCCTTCCCTGTGTGTCCATCGAATTACCTTGAACTCATCCTAGCCCTGGGTGCGGGGACACAGACAAGTCCTGACCTCCCCAAGAGGGCCCCCTGTCCACTTCATTTCAACCCCACCCACAGGCTCCTCCCCAGCATACCAGGAATGTTCCAACCCTCTACTCCTGGTCTAACAGGCAAACTTCTGTTCCCACAGGGAAGCACTCAGTAGCAGTCAGAGAGCAACTGCTGTCCAAACAGGACTTCCTGCCCAGACTGCTATGACTACCCTATGGATGGTCATGTGACCCAGGTTAGGCTATATAAACTCATTCCTGGAGTGCAAACTGACCAACTGGAGCCTAGATCCCCCTGTTCCTGATGCCAACAAACCCCTAACCTTAGTTTTCCTAGCCAACAGATTTACCTGCTTGTGTGGTAGCCATGCACATGGCGCTTCCCAATCACCACTAAGTGTCATGGGGGCAGTGATGTCAACCTGTGAGTGGTCAGTTTAAAAACTACTGTCCCGATCACCTGTGACTCAGAAGCATGTCCACAGGGCCTGTGGACCTGTGACCGCCAGCAGCTCACCAAACTGCCCCATCCCCAGGCAGCTCCCCACTCTTGGGGCACCCCATGCATGGGCATGGCAAGGAAGATCCCGCCAGTCAAAGGTCCATTAGGTTACCTGTGCTGGATGGGAAGTGATGAGGGTCAGGGATGGAGGTCAGGGGACACCTGCAGCCCCTAAAGGGGGCACATGGCCCCAGCACTGTCCAGCCCAGGCGGCCACCCATATCATCTCAGATACCTCCCCAGTCACATGCTCAGCCCCCTCCCCCCAGGCTGATGCTTCAGCAAGCTCAATCCGGGCCAGAAGTGGGGTGCTGGGGAGTTAGACATGATGGGTTATGTAAGAGGTCAGGCCATGGCCCAGGCTAGTAAGATGAGGGAGGGACAGTGTGGCCCCACCCAGGTTTGCTGGCTCCACCAGGAAGGCCTGTCACAGGCTCCACCCTCTTGCCCCATAACCCAGGTTCCCTGGCAGGGGAAGGAGGCTGTCCCACCCTCAGCTGCTCAAAAGCTGGAGAGGTCAGGTGTTCTTTTTGGGTGGGTGCATGTGTGGCCAAGGCTGGCTGGAAGCTGGAAGTTGTGATCCTCTGGCCTCAGCCTCCTGTGTATGGGAACCACAGGTCTGTGCTATGAGGCATGCCTAGAATTGTCCTAGAGTTGTCCGTTGGTCATGACCGTCTCTGCTTTTCAGATGACAGAACAGTTGGACAGGAGGCTGGCTGCAGAAAGGCTGACCCTGAATCTGAGAGCAGTTCATTCTTTAGTTTTTTGTGCTTTGCTGGGAATGGAAGCTATCCCGTCCAGCCTGGGGTGCCTGTGGCTTGGGAAAGGGGATGTAACTCCTTCCCCATGTGGAGCCAGCAAGCCGCCCTTCACAGTGTGCAAGGACACAGCGCTTGGCGCCAGGAGGCCTGTGTCTTACTAGCCGGGTGAGGGGAAGGAGGGCGCAGGCACAGGGCACCGCGTGCGGGTGTGGGCGGCACAGGCACGTACCCATCTCAGGACAAACGTCTTCACTAAGGGTAAACCTAGTCCCCTTTCCACCATGGACTGACCAGGGTGGACAGGGAGGAGGAGAGGGGGAGGAGTGTGTGTGGCGCAGAAAGAGGACAGCGAGTGACAGGGAGGAAAACGACAGAGAGAGAGAAAGAGAGAAAGGGGAGAGAAAGAGAGAAAGAAATGTCAGTGCAGACGGACGGACAGACAGACAGCCTCCCACTCCGGGAACACCAGGGACACCAAAAGCAGCAAGAACAGGAGGGGAAACTGAGACTCGGGTTCCACCCCCTGTGCGGGGATGGTGGTGGTGGATGACGACCTTCCCTACTCCAGCAGGAGGACAAAGCCTGAGGCCACCAACCTCTGCCCAGCTGGCACTTTTGGAGTAATTCTGAATGGTGGTCCCTAGGAAGGCGTGCTAGGACCCTGGAGCCCTGCCCTGTGGTCTCAGCTGCTGCACGAAGGCTCAGAGGGACGGGGACAGAAGCAAGACACAGACAGAGAGAAGAATAGGGAGAGATCTGTGGCCCAGCACCTCCCAGGTCCCCACACCTCCCAGGTCCGGGTGCTTCCATCTCTAGGATCTGACAATCATTCCACATCCACGTAGCGCGGAGGCCCCGCCCCTAAAGAGGCCTCCAAGACATCAGAGATTTGACCTAGAGCTGTCAATCATTCCTTACTAAAGGCATCACAGAAGTCCCACCCCTGAGCGACAACCAGGTGCCACCATTCATTCTATGGTTCCAGAACATTAGAGGTCCCGCCCCTCGAGGACAGTCACTTGATTGCCCTAAAAGACTGGTCCCACTCTGTACGGTCCCTTCCCAGAAGCCAATCACCCTTGTTTCTTTGCCTGGAAAGAATCGCCTTTGGCGCTTTGAGGTCGGATGCCCCGCCCCCATTGTGATCAATCACCCAGGGGCCAGCAGCCGGGCGGGGCGACTCCGCTGGCCCAGGAGAGTAGTGCAAGGTGCCCTTACCCTGAGCGGACTGTGTCTGCACGAAGGTTTTGATGAGCAGGTCGGTGGCCTGCGTATAGAGCGACAGGGCGTAGCGCAGGGACTGGAGGTCCGGGCTCTTCTCCAGGAAGGTCTTCTTGAGGCCCACGCCGCCCGCGTGGAAGTATTGCTAAAGATGAAGAGGCTGCTGGTGGCTCTCAGCACCTCCACTAATATCCACTTCGCTCACCCTCCGGGTCTTCACCAGGCCATGGCTGCCCCAGGACCTTTGCAATTACTGCACTCTCTGGTGGAAAGGCTCTCCCTGCCCACTACCGGTTTACTTTTTAACTCATGCGTTTCCCAAAACTCACTTCCTCGTACCCTCTCTTAAAGTCCTCTGTGGTCCCTCTCTCACCTTGATGGTATCCAGGGCCAGTTCTACCACAGCGCATTGCTTTGGGGTCAAGCTCTTAGCTTCTTCACGTACCATGTGATCCTGTATGGATGGCAGGAAGAGGTCAGATGGGCAAAGATGATTCTAATTTTGAGATCTTGAGTCTTGACCTTCCATGTTGGGGATCAAATGACCTGTACCCTTGATCAAGCTGAACCTGATCACCTCTTTCCAAAACATTCAAGGGTGTTTAAGTGATGTCCAGGTTCAAGAGTAGGAATTTTGTGTCTTGGTCTGTTCCTCACCTTCAGTTTGGACAGCTGGCCCAGCTCCTTGGCGGCATTGAAGATCATTTGTGTTCCCTGTGGGAAACAGCAGACAGCTGAGGTGATGGTGTGAATTTCCTAAATGGTTCCCCCACCCTGAGTGACCCCAGCCCTCCCTGCCATCTTGGTTCTTGTCCAAAGGTTCCTGGTGACATCAGACAAAGGGATCAGGAGCCTCCAGTGAGATCCCTAGAGAAGCCAGGTTCCATGGGAACACTGTTCAACCTCACACCTACAATGGCCTCACAGTTGGAAGACATAAGAGAAACAGGAATGAGGGGGGGGGGCGTGTGTGCGCGGAGAGGGGAGGCACCCTGAGGGAATTTCCCTCCACTTGGGGAAATTCTACTCCAAGCATCAAAAAGACTCCTCAGGCACTGGCATCCCCAGAGACCCACCAGATGGCAACTGTGGCTGTGATGCCAACAAGCCAGGCAGGCCTAGATGAAAATCCCAGCTATGCAGCCTCAGACAGGTGACTTAACCCCTCTGAGATTTGTCCCACACCCCCAATAGTGGGGGAATCATGACCACCTGGTAGCCTTGAAGGGACATAATATGTCTTTGGTGACTGCTGTCTTAGTCTAATCACAGGCAATGCCTGACAGACTGGATCCCAGCCTAATAGTCTGCTGAGCTGGACAGCTTCATGCAGGCGCCCTCTCTGAGCCTGGTCTCTCCCCAGCTAATTAGCAATTTGTTGAAAGGAGGGCTGCCCCAGGGTGTTCTGGTTGGGCTATTTAAGGTGGGCCAGACCTTTGGAGATCACTAAGGTTTTTGCTACCTCAAGCTGTCATTCAGTTCTTGAGGGGTAGAAGCCCAGACCTCACACACTTCAGGATGGAAACCAGCAGCATCTGGGCCTTCAAGTTCATCAAGCATTCTTCTGCTGTGCCACACACACCCTCAGCCCCATGCTCTCAGGATTCCCTGAGGTTATGAGCCGGAGTTACCAGAGCCCAGCTGTCTGGGACTCAGTTTCCCCTGTTGCACCCACCTGTGTTCTGTTGCAAAGCAGGGGCCCTCTTCATCCCCCACACCTCCCATTGCCCTTCCCTACCCACCCACAAGCAAGCCAGACAGACAGAGGAAGAAGAAATAACAGACAGGGCCACAGGACGCCCCCGACAGCACAGACCACAGAGTGGAAGGGGTAGGAAGAGAGAGGGATGGGGTGGGAGCCAGACAGACAGTGAGAGGCTGGGCTTACGTCTGAGTGGCTTGGCAGTTTCACCCTGCCCTGTGGAGAGAACCAGGTGGAGGTCAGAGTTCTGGTGGCTGCTGGGAGGATACTCAGTGGGACTTCCCTACCCCCTAGAGTTACATCATGAGCTCCCTCCCAGTTGCTGAAGCAGATACTAGCTCTACCCCAGCTAAGACACTTGCCCTTGTCTCTGAGTGTAGACTCCTTAACCAGAGCACACAGTAGGCCTTAGAAGGCTGCAACCCCAGCCATGGGTGCTTGTGGCACTTGATGAGAAAGCAAGGAAAGAGAGGGCTCTAGGTCTCTGCACAAACTCTGCATGCACCAAGCCTTAGTTGGGGAGGTCTGACCACAGAAAACATCCTCATAAACCCTTCAAGCTCCAAGCTCCTTCAGTGTGGATACACACGCTCTCTCTCTCTCTCTCTCTCTCTCACACACACACACACACACACACACACACACACACTCACACATATGCATACACACACACAGAAACACATAGATACACATGGTCTCACACACACAGACAAGCACATACATGCACACACAGAGATAACACATGTGCTCACATGCACATGCATGTTCACACAGACACACATGGTCACATATGCACACACACAGTCAAACACATGCATGCATACAAAGAGACACACAGGCTCACAAACACACACACAAGCACACATGCCTGCACACACACATAGTCAAGCAGTTGCATACACACACACATACAGAGACACAGCCTCACACACTGTGTAAGGGGAGGTCTGACCAACTCATAAACCTCACACACACACTCACACATATGTATACACACACACAGACACATGCATGCACACACTGAAACACACACAGGCTCACATACACACGCATACATGCTCGCACACACAGACAAGCACTTGCATGCACACATAGAGACACACATATACACACCCTCTAGACCTTCAGACAGTATCAGCAGATACTCAAAATCATCAAAAGTTATCAAGTCACATGTGTAGGAGGCTCACAGGACAGAACACACATGTTTTGCATGGTCACATTCAGACTCACATACCCTTGACCACACATGAATGCACACATGGACAGTGCCCCTGGAAAGCTGCCTGGGGAATGGGGATGCCCTAGAGCCAGTCACAACACAAACACCCAACATCAAGGTCTAAGGCACCTTGTACTAATGTACAATCAAGCCAACTACCCACAGCCCCATCTCCTTACAATAAACATCTATTAAAGCAACAAAAACACAGCACTCATGCAGGGCCATCCAGGGTGTGACCCCTGGAGGCCACAGACATCAGCTGAGCCTGGGGTTGTGCACACACACACCCTGACTCTGGAGGATGATCTGAGCCCTGGCTTCCAGTTCCTAGGGAAAAGATCAAGAGCCACCTCCCACTGTGACCTCAGCTGACCTTTGCATGAACAACAGGAGCACTCATACCCGGCACCCAGGGCCCGGCAAGCCAAGGCCCTCATTACCTTTTCTAGGCCCTTGCCATGTTTTCTCAAGAGGGTGCCCTGCAGAGACAATGTCACAGCGAGGTCAGGACTCAGGCACATCACACTCACCCATGTGGGGACAGGGGCTGCACTGCCTAGGGATTGGGGAAGGCTGGGGAACTGTGGGGCTCACTCTTAGATGAGGAGGGGGAAAGGAAGGAGAAGAGAAGGTGTATGATCCAAAGGGAGGAAGAAGTGAGGAGGGAGAAGGGAGGAGTGTAAAGGGGGGAGAAGGAGGAAGCCAGAAGTCAAGGAGGAGGGAGGGTGAGGAAGATGGAAGAGACAGACAAGGGAAAAAGAGGGAGGAGGTTGGAGGAGGATGGGAAGCAGGGAAAAGGAGGGAGAGAAGAAGGTGAAGGGAGGGGAGAGGAAAGAAAGAAGAAGAAGAAGAGAAAAGAGAGCCAGAGCCAGAGAGAGCCCAAGGTAAAAGCCACTGTTTAAATATAAGCCATCTACATTTGGTGTACAAAGGAACCCACTGGACCCCAGGGAAGCAGAAGCACACCACTCCACACTGAGACAAATCTGAACCTGAGCCCATCTCTGGCACCTGCTTGTGTCCTGAGCCTGGTAGTTTCTCTCCAGCCTTGGCTTGCCTCATCAGATTGATTGGACTGAGACCTTCTCCTTCAGAGGCTGTCACAAAAGTGAGTTATGACAGACACTGACCTGCTGCAAGCCGTCAGTGTCATGTGTTCCTATATGCTCTGCCTACAGCTTCAATCTGGGCACTGGACATGATGCCACGATGTGGCTACAGAGACACAGGCTCTGGGAAGGTGAGCTTGAGACAAAGTAAATGTCATCGTGGCCTCGTCTGAGGTGTGTGCAGCGTGG
This sequence comes from Phodopus roborovskii, assembly GCF_943737965.1. Lineage (NCBI taxonomy): Eukaryota > Metazoa > Chordata > Mammalia > Rodentia > Cricetidae > Phodopus > Phodopus roborovskii. Next base: position 1,311,386 of record NW_026125665.1, on the reverse strand, counting down.
GGTCTGCAGATCACTGGGTGAGCATTTGGACACCTTGACGGCTCCCCTTTCACTCTGACAGCCCAGCATCCTGGTATGAAACTCTACTTCTTCCATAGTCTGAGCAAACTGTTGACACCCATAATGCCTGGCAGCATGGCCACACCTCCCAGGTATGTTGGTGTGTCTGGGGGGACCTAGGGGAGCCATGGGGGCCCACTGAGAGAGAACACAGCATGGTGGAGACCTACATGCAGCAGGGAAGACTCCACCCTGCCTCTATCTGCTCCTGAGACTGGGTGGCTTCCATCCAAGGAACAAGGACACAGTTGGACATGACAGAGTAAGCTGACAGTGTGGATATAGGCACTGCTTCCAAGTCTGGGAAGGGCGTGGTCTCCTGGCCCCACCCCCAATGCCCCACCCACCCCAGCACACAGATACAAAGTAAGGGCGAGGGGAGGAGTGGGCACTGGGAGGAGGGGGCGGCCCCAGTCCAGACACACAGCGGGGGGGAAAAACAACGATGGACAGACAGACGGACAAATGGGTCTCTACTTACAATCATCTGCCAGCCGGAATGGGGGCAGGATGGGGAGAGGGGAATAAGTCACTGTGAGTGGCCCTGGGACTGAGAGGACACTGAGGCACTGACACCCCACCCCCAGCCCTGGCCCTTTCCAGAGGGTCCTCAGCTCCCAGACACAGGCGCCTGGCTGAGATCTCTCCACCCTCTTCTATCTGTGAGCCCACCTAGGGTTATCCTGCAGCCAGCCCTAGGCCCTCAGCCTTATCATTACCCTTGGAAAACATACCCAACTCCCCACCTCAGATGTCCCCAAGCTCTCTGACCAGAAATCAGGGAGACACCAGCTCATGATAGCTACAGACACTGATGGACTCTGGCCTTCCAATCATCCCCAGTGACTGTGCTCACCCCTGAACACTCACTCCTGAGTGACTGCCCTGAACACCGGTGTCATTGTCCTGGCCCCCTCTCTTGAAGACACCTCTCCTGGGCTTCCCTTACAGAGATGGCCAAGTGTCCTGGGACCCAAGTCTCACCGTTTGGTCTGTGAGCGGTGGCAGGACGATAGTCTTCTCCATGGTATTCATCACTAGCTTCCACAGCTCCTTCAGCACACGCTTCAGAACTGTCTTCTCACAGATTTTGGCAAACAGGGTGAGGCTGGGGGTAAGGCTGAGGTCAGTGACAGGAATCACCCAGACCCCTTCCCTCCACACACAGGTGTGGCCCGGCAGGGTGACCACACATGGTGTGCTCAGGGAAAGCACACAGAAGGGGTTTGGGGAAAACACTTGGGCTTTGTGGTAAAGGGGGATGATGTAGAGTGCTCAAGACACACCAGGACATTCAAACATGGAAGAAGACTGTGGGTAATCAAGTTTTCTTCCCTAGGGAGACTGGAAACCAGAGGACGCAGGTGCTGAGGTCACAGCCAAGGACAGAGACAGGATGGGCAAAAGGGCAAATGAGGAGACAATTCATGACATGACTTAAGTGGGTTGTAGGAAGGGGACAATCTGCCAGCGTACATTTCCCAGAAGACCCCTCACTTACTAAACACAGCCCCAAATTCACCACTGCTATTCACAACCCATCCAATTGTTAATGTACCATCCATCCATTCACCCACCCATCCATCATCCTTCCACCACCCATCCATCCATCTATCCACCTATCCATCCATCTATCCACCTATCCATCCATCTATACACCCATCCATCCATCTATGCAACCATCCATCCATCCATCTATCCAACCATCCATCCACCCACCCATCCATCCATCCACCCACCCATCCATCCATCTATCCAACCATCCATCCATCCACCCATCCATCCACTTACCTATCCATCAAACCACCCACCATCCATCCACCCATCCATCTATCCACCCACTCATCCATTCATCCATCCACCCACCCATCCACCCACCCATCCATCTATCCAACCATCCATCCACCCACCCATGCATCTATCAAACCATCCATCCACCCACCCATCCATCTATCCAACCACCCATCCACCCACCCATCCATCCATTTATCCACCCATCTATCCATCCACTTACCTATCCATCAAACCTCCCATCATCCATCCATCCACCCACCCATCCATCCATCCACCCACCCATCCAACCACTCATCCATCCATCCATCCATCTATCCTCCTTCCGTCCATCTATACACCCATCCATCCATCTATCCAACCATCCATCCACCCATCTTCTAAGAGCCATTATCATTTATTACAGCAAATGGCAATTAATATTCTAGGTGTCAACCCACCACCAGAAATAACTTCTGATGGAGGAAATGCATATTTGCAAAGCTTGCGAGAAATGCAGACTCCAGAATATATTTTGCTTCTGTCTGTAATTTTACATGTGCTAAATTGCATTCTTTCCCTAGCAACTGTGGGAAATTCCCCACATCCTGTATCTAATGTGTGTATCTCATGAATATAATCCTGATCTACTGGGCATTTTTATCTGAGGATTGTCCTTAGCTGTATTGTCCAATCAATATTAATAATTTAGCCTATACAGAGTTTTGATGAATAAAATAAATACAAAAATATGCTAAACAAGTCAGGGGCTATAAGTTTCCATTAAGAGCTGTCTTGAAGCATAGCTTAAGAATACAGCTGTATTTTCCCAGCTTCCGATAGGTGTATACTATTAACTGATATAAAACTTCAAAGTAACTTTAGATTAGACCTTGCTAATGGGTTTTAAGATAAACATTTCACAGAAAAATACAATCTTATTAACAAGGACATATTACTAACAAGCTGTCTGATTTGTTGAGCCAAGGTAAATAGCGAGAAGCAACTTAATTTTGGTGCCAGAGGACAGCAATTAGCTCTCTGTACAAATTCTTACCTCAGTTTTATAGCCTTTGTTCAGACACCAGGGGGAAAGATTCTCTAACTGGCTAGGGCAACGAAATATAAACTAGAAACTGGGTGGTGGTGGCACACACCTTTAGTCCCAGCACTTGGGAGGTAGAGGCAAGCAGATCTCAGTGAGTTCAAGGCCAACCTGGTCTACAAATTGAATTCCAGGACAGCCAGGACTATTACACAGAGAAACCGAAACCCTGTCTTGAAAAAACAAAATATAAGCTAACTTCATAGCCCTGGAAAACAGTTACAAATCTCCATTCTTACTGTCAAGGGTTACATGCAGGTCAGAAAAATATATTTTAAGCTTTAAGACACTTTTGTCACTGTGCCTTGGAGAGTGTCAAGTAAGCTCCTCCTCCCCCCTCAGCTCAGCTCAACCAAGCACAGCATTCTCTGTGATGACACATTGCTGCTTGTAAACCATCTTCAGTCCAGGAGCATCTGGCTTTTACAACCATTAACCACAAAATGTTAAAAGTGTAGGATATAACACAATTTCCCTATTTCTTTCTATGTCCTTAGTAATTTGGATTTATAAGACTCCCTCTATAGATATGATAACAAAAAAGACTTCTCTTTTTGCAGCTGTGGGTTGCAGCCCACTAATTAGGGAGTTAACTAAAAGAAGTGGTCCTTCCTTGCTATTGTGACAATTTATCTAGATTTATTTACAACTGTTTCTTATTACTTTCTCAAAAAATGATATGTGGTCTTCAGATGTAAGGCCTGAAAGATACTGTGGGTCTTTATAAGCTGTGGAGAATGAAGAGAGCTGGCTGAATTCAACATGAGACAATAAAGAGTGGCACCATCAGGGAAACATAAGCTTGTTCCCTTTACCTAACCCCTCAGACAGAAAAGTCTCAGCTTTACAACACTGTGAAGTTTTTCTCTGAGCCCTGTCAGTAGCCCAGAAGCTGATTCTTCTGGGCTTCAGTACCCATCCATCCACCCTTGCATCCATCCACCCACCCACCAATCCATCCACCCACTCACCCATCATCCACCCACCCATCCACCCACCCACCCATCCACCCACCCACCCATCCACCCACCCACCCATCCACCCATCCATCCACCCATCCATCCATCCAACCATCCATCCACCCACCCTACCACACATCCATCCACCCACCCACCCATCCACCCATCCACCCACCCATCCACCCACCCACCCATCCACCCATCCACTCACCCACCCATCCAACCATCCATCCACCCACTCACCCATCCACCCATCCATCCACCCACCCTACCACACATCCATCCACCCATCCGTCCACCCACCCATCCATCCACCCATCCACCCACCCACCCATCCACCCACCCACCCATCCACCTATTCATCCATCCATCCTCCCACCTACCCACCCATCACTCACCCATTCTTCTATCCACACAGTCACCCACCCACCCAGCCACACACTTCTCCATCCACCTCCCAAGGACCTGTCCACCCATATTTTTAAGCATCTGTCCCCTATCCACTCTTGTATTTTGTGACACAGCCTGCCTCACCCTTTTATCAATCATCTTGTGCCATCCTCCAGCCACAGGGGCAGCAACAGACCCATCCATTACTATTAACGAGCACACATGCCTGCCCCCCCCCCAGCCCTTCTTCCTCTCTCCACCCTCACTTGCTGTCCAGCAGGTCCATGATGGGCTGCAGCACATTGTCGGCATCCTGGGCCACACTGCTGCAGGCACTGGCAGGCACATTGCCCGTGCCCTTCACCTGGCTCAGGATGTCACCCATCTGTTTGACACACTCTTCGATGTGTGGCTGGAAGCTGTGGGCACAGTGGAGCAGTGGAGAGGCACTCAGTCCAGGCTCTGTGTCCCAGAGCATGGCCTGGAGGATCTGTAGCCTGGGTTCCTGTCCTTAGCACCAGGAGGCAATATCACCCAAGTGATGGTGTACAATAACACTTAAACAGCCTGACTTGAAACTCCCTGTGTGGACATTTCAGTGCCAGAGTTCTTTCATAGTCTGGTGACATCATCACTGCTACTCCACCATTGCCGGATTGGTAGGGGACTCACCCAAGCCACACAGCCAGGCCTTGGCAAAACTAGACCTGAGCTCCCAGTTCACCTGACTGAGCCCTAACTCTCCCTGGTATGAGATGAGCATGAGACGCCCAAGTCTTGGGGTTGTCCCTGCTCATTCGTCCCTGCCCCAGAGATGCCCCCCTACCTGGTGGCGAACACGTGGCTGAGCTCATCCAGGACGCTGTTGAGTTTCACCTGCAGCTCCTTCAGGGTGCCGCTGGCCTCGGCGTCCAGCTGAGGGGAGCAAGATGCTTAGCACACTCCAATTTCTCATGTCCCCGGGAAGGTATCTGAGGGGCTGGGGAGGAAACTGAGGCACGGGCAACCAAATCTCCCTGGTAGGTCTGCAATTCACACCCAAGCCTGCTGTCCACGATCTCAGGGACTCAAGGCAACGGGATGAGCCCCTCTCTACCCCACGCCATCACTCACCTCCTTCCCTCCCATCGCCTCAAACATCTTTTCCAGTTGCACCCGCAGCTGCTGTGTGTTGTTCATGAGGATGCAGGGCTGAGAGAAGTTAGAGTCAGGCTGTCGACTCCCCATACCTCCTGGGGAATCAGGAAGCTGGGGTCCCCTAGAGCATTCATGAGATGGGGGAGGCCTGAAGGACTATCACCCTGGGACACATGCTGGGCCAGGTGGGACCCACTGTGAAGTAGGAAGTCTGAGGGGCAGAGGGGTCCTCAGGGTCCTCCTGCCTCTGCTGGTGCTACACCCTTAAAGGCCTCCACTGGGAACAATCAGTGACCCATGGAGAGGCATGTCCTCCCCATGCATACACAGGACTTACCCAGACACACAGACACAAACACACTCTTGACCCAGTCCTCAACACAGCCACACAAAACAGATAGTTGGGTACAGAGGCACACAGCTGTCACCCCAGCTCTCAGAAGGTGGAGACCAGAGGATTAGGGATTCAAGGCTAGCCTGGGCTACATAGCCAATTTGAAGCTACCTGGGCTGCACTTCTAACTGGAGTTGAGCCTGTGGTGCATAGCAAGTTGAAGGCCGGTTTGGGCTATACAGTGATTTAGAGACCACCTTGGTCTACATAGCAAGATTGGAGCTAACCTGGGCTACGTGAGAAGCTCAAATCCATCCTGGACTCCATTTTGAGAGCTTGTCTTAACCCAACCAAGCAAATCACCACCATCACCAAACCTCACACTATTAGACCCAGATAGACAGACTGTTCCGGTCAACACAATCATACACAATCATATATGTCCTTGAAAATCCGTGTCCCCTAGTAGTCACAGCCTGGGGTAGGAAGGGGACCCTGGACCCTGAGGGAAACTCAGTAGGTCAAGGAGGACTGGGATTGGGAGGTGCGGGAAGGGGCAGGGCGGGTGTCCCTGGTACCACTTTCTCTTTCTCCTTGGAGCAATAGGAGGCGAAGCCTTTGGAGACGATGTCAGCGTACTGCAGAAGGACATTGCTGATGGTCTGAGAACACAGACATGGGTGAAAGAGGGCTGCAGTTTCAGGGACCCTGGTCACTATTTCCAACAACATCCACTTGTAGACATTAGGTGACTTGTGCTGCACAGTGTGTGCGGTGGCCATCAGGCTGGAGAGTTGTTCATCCCAGGTGACCACTAGGACACAGAGGACAGTCCCTCCCCCTGACAGGAGTGTTTACAATAACTCCTGTTTTGTTTTTGTCTGTTTTGTTTTTTTGAGACAAAGTCTTGCTATGTGGCTGAGGCTGGCCTTGAACTCCTGACCTTCCTGACCTAGTTTGCACTGAATATAAGACCCAACATCACCCATGCACCTGCTCTACTTTGAAGGAAACAACTGCAGTATTAACTGATCCCTTGTGGAAGGAATCCAGATGATAGCTTTTAATCCCCAGCTAAACCATCAAAGTCACCCAGAGCCAGCTATTTATGTGAACCCCAACATTGGAGATCCCTAACTCAGAACCCTGCCTGCAGCCCTAAGCCAAACCCTGTTAGCCCAAACTGGAACACTCACCTCCTCAACTTTCTCATTCCCTTGGAGTTGATAATTGCCTTTTCCTTTTTCTTTCTTTTTTCTCTTTTCTTCCTTCCTTTTTTTCCTTTTTGCTTATTTTTGCTTTATTTTATTTAACTTTTCTTTGTGTGGTGCTGGGAATTAGACCCTCAGTCCTCAAACATACTAAACAAGTTCTCCACCACGAAGCTATACATCCAGCCTTTCAACTCCCACCTTCCCAGCATAGATCTGTGCAGGGTTTCCCTGTGCAGCCCGGCTGTCCTGGAACTCACTCTGTAGACCAGGCTGGCCTCACACTCAGAGATCCACCCGCCTCTGCCTCTGAGTGCTGGAATCAAAGGCATGCACCATCATGCCTAGGTAGATTTTTTAAAATTTAATTAATTTGTGTATATGTGAGAAAGAGAGAGAGAGAGAGAGAGAGAGAGAGAGAGAGAGCATGTATGTGATCATGTGTGTATGCATGTGTGCCTTGCAGAAGGTAGCCCTCCTCAGGCTTGGTGACAGGCACCTTCACCCCAAGGCATCTCACTATCCCTCCTCAACTTTTTGTTTTCCTAGAGTTATCAGTTTACTCTCTTTTTATCCGCCTAGTTTTACCTCTTTTGTTTTGCTGTTTGCAGCTCTGGGGATGTATAACTCACTTGCGCTCACTGGCTCTAGCTTCCCTGCCAGACTGGCCTTGCCCCTCAACTTCCATATAAACACCAACCTAGCCAACCTCAGGCACCTAACTTTAGACACAGCTCACCTCCACATCACCCGAGCAGGATTCCACCCCCAGCCTCAACCCTACCCGTAACCTCACCCGATCCCGCCTCACCTTGGCAAAACGTCGCATGTAGTGGCCCACTATCTGGGGGTCGGGACACTCTAGCTTTTTGATGATCTCGAAGCTCTGGTTGAGCTGGGAGAAGACATCCACCACGGAGCAGGAGAACAGGGCGTGCTCTGATGTCTGCTGGAACTGCAGGGAGAGGACAACCACAGGCTGGGTGGGCCCCGGTGGAGGCCTTGGGCTGGAGGGTGACCCCATATCCCACAGCTGCTGAACACATGGAGGAGGGCACCCACAAGCAGGACATGGACAGCGGACACCATTGACCTCTGAACGCCACTCAGCGCCTCCTCACCCCATCCTTCTTGTCCCGCTCCAGTGCACCATGCAGGAAATCCCGGGACACCTCCTCATTCTCATCCAACCACTGGATGACAAAGGGCTCAAACCACCTGGAAGGGGACAAATTAGCTGGGACACCCACAGGGACACTGTGTGCCAGCCCTTTCCCACCCACTGCTGTTGAGCCTGCTTCTAACCTGGTACTGGGGTGCAGGCTCTAACCCCAGCTCTCAGGAAATAATGACCTCGGTTCTGTCCCTGGCTTCCACCCTTCTACAGGGTTTCAGTCACCAGTTTGGTTAAAGTGTCTTTAATACAGTTATTGAAATAGGGGGTTGATGTAGTCCAGGCTACCCTTAAACTCACTGTATACTTGAAGATGACTCCAAAGAGGAAGAAGAATGAGGAAGAGGAGAGGAGGAGAGAGGGAGGAGGAGAGAGAAGGGAGGAGTAAGGGGAGGAGGGAAGACGAGGGAGGAGGAAGGAAGGAGGAGGAAGCTTTCAGTCTCTGCAAGCTAAAAATATTTCAATCATGGCTAGTTTCAACATTGTGGCTTCCTTTCCCCCCGACCCCTGAGCCATGGGACATAGTTGCTTTTTCAGTACCAATGGGTGGTCAGATTCACTGTCTTGAGCATCAGGGAGTTGGGGTCTGGCACTCATATAGGTCTGGAATCCGCTGAGGTCTTGGTGCTGTGCTGGCCTAGGTGGGGACTTACGCAGGGTACTCGGGCACTCTGTCCTTGAAGGTGGGCAGCTCGGCCACATACTCATTGTACAGCCATTTGACCTTGAAGTGCAGGTTCATGTAGTCAGCGCTCTTGCACAGCCTGTGCTTGTCATGCTCTGCCAGGGGGAGAGAGGCTCTGTCAGGAGCCTGGGAGCTCCATGGCTCCAGCTGCCCAGCCTGGGCTGAGACACTCACCGTCCATGGCATACTTCATGTCTTGAGCAAAAAGGCTCCACATCACCTCAGCACTGATCTTTCCCACATTCAGCTCCTGAGGAAACCTGGGAAAGGCCACAGAAACCTGGGGCTATGGGGATACTTGTATCTTCCTGCTGCAGGTCAAAGGGTCTGAGACTTATCCCTCAGTCCCCACCCACCAGTGCAGCTGCCTGCCTCTTACACACACCAATCAACTACCCATTGACACAGCCATGTATCTGCCCACCTGATAATCCACCCACCTACCCACTGACCTATGCATCATTTCCATCCATCTAGCACTCACCTATCCACACACACACTCACCTATCCACACACCCACTCACCTATCCACACATCCACTCACCTATCCACACATCCACCCACTCACCTATCCACACACCCACTCACCTATCCACACACCCACTCACCTATCCACACACCGACTCACCTATCCACACACCCACCCACCTATCCACACACCCACTCACCTATCCACACACCCACTCACCTATCCACCCATCCACTCACCTATCCACACACCCACTCACCTATCCACACACCCACTCACCTATCCACACACCTACTCACCTATCCACACACACACTCACCTATCCACCCATCCACTCACCTATCCACACACCCACTCACCTATCCACACACCCACTCACCTATCCACACATCCACTCACCTATCCACCCATCCACCCACTCACCTATCCACACATCCACTCACCTATCCACACACACACTCACCTATCCACACACACACTCACCTATCCACACACACACTCACCTATCCACCCATCCACTCACCTATCCACACACCCACTCACCTATCCACACACCCACTCACCTATCCACCCATCCACTCACCTATCCACACACCCACTCACCTATCCACACCCATCCACTCACCTATCCACACACCCACTCACCTATCCACACACCCACTCACCTATCCACACACACACTCACCTATCCACACACACACTCATCTATCCACACCCATCCACTCACCTATCCACACACCCACTCACCTATCCACACACCCACTCACCTATCCACACACCCACTCACCTATCCACCCATCCACTCACCTATCCACACACACACTCACCTATCCACACACCCACTCACCTATCCACACACACACTCACCTATCCACACACCCACTCACCTATCCACCCATCCACTCACCTATCCACACATCCACTCACCTATCCACACCCATCCACTCACCTATCCACCCATCCACCCACTCACCTATCCACACACACACTCATTTATCCACCCATCCACTCACCTATCCACCCATCCACTCACCTATCCACCCATCCACTCACCTATCCACACACCCACTCACCTATCCACACACACACTCACCTATCCACCCATCCACTCACCTATCCACCCATCCACTCACCTATCCACCCATCCACTCACCTATCCACACACCCACTCACCTATCCACACACACACTCACCTATCCACCCATCCACTCACCTATCCACCCATCCACTCATTTATCCACACACCCACTCACCTATCCACACACCCACTCACCTATCCACACACACACTCATCTATCCACCCATCCACTCACCTATCCACACCCATCCACTCACCTATCCACCCATCCACTCATTTATCCACCCATCCACTCACCTATCCACCCATCCACTCACCTATCCACACACCCACTCACCTATCCACACCCATCCACTCACCTATCCACACACCCACTCACCTATCCACACACCCACTCACCTATCCACCCATCCACTCACCTATCCACACACCCACTCACCTATCCACACACACACTCATCTATCCACATCCATCCACTCACCTATCCACCCATCCACTCATTTATCCACCCATCCACTCACCTATCCACACCCATCCACTCACCTATCCACACACACACTCACCTATCCACCCATCCACTCACCTATCCACACACCCACTCATCTATCCACTCCCATCCACTCACCTATCCACCCATCCACTCATTTATCCACCCACTCATCCACTTCCTAACCCACCCTATTGCTCACTTGAAGAAACAGATTCACTGGTTCCTTTATCTATTTTATAAATATTTCACAGAGGCCATGCCATAACAAGTTATGCCCACATTCCCACACAGTTGCACAGTGCACAACCCTGCACACTGTATAAAACTGTGTATGATTTATTTGTTATTTCAGGGTCCCTCCATGTTGCCAAAGCCACCCTGAAACTCAAACTCAAACCTTCTGCTGCCCTTGAGTAGCTGGGACCTCAGATGGTCACCTGGAGTTCAATTCTAGGTCAGTAGGATGGCTCTGTGGGTAAAGGGGCTTGCCACTAAGCATGAAGCCTGGGTTCAGTCTCAGAAATCTTATGGTGGAGGGAGAGAATCGATTCCTACAAATTGTCCTGTGACTATGACACACATACACACAGGACCTAGGTTCTATTCCCGCTACCCACATGATGGCTCACAACCATCTGTAACTCCAGTTCCAGGAGGTCTGATGCCCTTTTCTGGCCTCCACAGGTGCCAGGTACAAACATGGTTCATATAGGCATGAATACATATAAGGACAATATTTTTAAAAATAAAGTAAAAGTTAAGAAAAACCTTTTTGATTTTTTGAGACAGGGTTTCAGTGTATAACGGTCTTCGCTGTCCTGGAACCCGCTCTGTAGACCAGGCTGACCTAAAACTCACAGAGATCCCTCTGTCTCTGCCTCCCAAGTGCTGGGATTAAAGGTGTGCACTACAACTGCCCAAGATAAAATTTAAATTAAAAAAAGTTCAAGTTCACATCACAATTGTAAACCCAAATACAATTAAGCTCATATAACCAGACTCCAAATTCCATAGGCCTGTTCTCCCAGCTTCTCAGAAGACCCAGGCAGGGAGATCTCAAGTTAAGGGCCAACCTAGGCTACAGAATGAGTGTGAGATTAGCTTCATGGAGACTTTACCTCAAAATAAAAAGTAAAAAGAAAGCCAACCTACAAGGCCTCTCACACACACATTTGTCAGACACAATTTCTGTGAGCCAGGACCCAGCCACAGAGTGCCAAAGCCCGAGCATGGCCTCAGTGGGACTCACTGGTTGAGGCACGGTGTGTAGGAATTTTTATCCTCCTCAATGATAGACACAATGAGCGTGATCAACTTGGACCAGAAGTCCAGGTTCTTGATGCTGGGACCTTGCTCCTCAAGGGGCACCTCCCCCTTCTTGGCCTAAAAGGGGCAGAGGAGATATTGCTTAGAAGCCAGTGTAGGCAGGAGTGGGGTAGCCCGGTGCAGTGCTGCCTCATGCTGCAAAAACAAACAACAAATGCGGACAAGCTGGCGTGTGCTCGATGTAGAAGCTGTGGCCATCACCTTCCGATACTAACTCTGAAGCCAACCTGGACTACAAGCAATAAAATCCTCATTTCAAACAAACAAACTGAAAAGCAAGGCAAAACTAAAGGAAATTCAGCCCAATCCAGTGTTTTCTTTTCTTTTCTGAGACAGAGACTCAAGATGTAGCCCAAGCTGCCCATCTTATGTCTCAGCATCATGGGCCAGGCTGATGCTGGCCCTGTGAACATTTTTGTCACGTTTCATTTACTTTTTTCTATATGTGTTGGAGGTGGGCATGTGTTCTACAGCATGCAAAAATCAGTGGACAACTTGTGGGAATGGGGTGTCTTCTTCAACATTGGGTCCCAGGGATGCACCACAGGCAACCAGGCTTGGCAGCAAGCTTTACACCCACTGAGCCCTCTCAGCAGCCCTCAAATTTCTTTTTCCTTTAAAATATTTATTTGATGTCTGCTTCTCTGTAGTGCATGCCTCAGGTGGGTGCACTGGATTAAGAGGTGGGTGTGAGCCCTGTGTGGGTGCTAGGGGTCCTCCGGAACCGCAGCAAGGGCTCTTAACCATTAAGCCATCTCTCCAGATCAGGACTCACTGAGCCTTGCATAAATGGACACTCTCCACTAGTCTTGAGACCTTAACCAAAACTCACCAAGCACATTCTTGAGGGCCTACTGTGTGCTCCGTGCTAAAACCTCCAATGGAAGCCACCGAATGCCTTTTTTCTTACTCAGACCATTCCACTTGGCTCCTAATCCCAACTCCCAGAAGAAAATCCTGAGAGTCTAAGAACAGCATGGCCCCTGGGTGCCCTCAAAGGTGACATCCCACCTAGGGCCTCACCGGGTCCACCTGGTACTCTCGGCCATAGAGCTCATGGCAGTTGTTGAAGATATACTCGTAGGTGGAATTGAGGCAGGCCTTCACACAGTCCTTCACCACCTGGCTGGCACGTGGAGGACTCTGCAGTTCCTGAACCTGAAGACAGAGACAGAGACGGGCCCTGGTGAGGATGGCCGGGACAGCAACACCAACACCCTGAGCTGAGTCTGAGTTGCTATGTGTTGACTGCCTGGTGGGTTTCCTCACAATGTTCTCATTGTCTGTGATTTATTTGTCTTGACTAGACTGGCCTCTGCTTCCAAGTGCTTTAGTTACCTAGTAACTTTTCCCCTTGTGTGCCTGTGTGTGTGTGTATGTGCGCGCGCGTGTGTGCGCGCGCGTGCAAGGGTATGCACACATGTACACGTTATATATGGAGGTCAGAGAACAACCAGTGGAGTTCAGCTCTCTCCTTCTACCATGTGGGTTCAGGGGCTTGAACTCACATTGTCAGGCTTGGCAGCAAGCACTTTACCCACTCACCATGTTGCTATCCCCACCTATGTGTTTAAAGGTGCAAGGTAGCAGTGGCCTCAGTCACACCGGTAGGAATCTTCACATGGCTGTGTGAGGACAGGTGTGGCTGCCTTGGGGGCACCCACCTTCATCCGGAAGAAGGTGATGCTTGTGAGGAGGTCCACTGTGGATTTGAGGTCCTGCAGCCGCTCGGGGCTGCTGGCCGGGAAGTTGTTCTGTGGGCATCAAGTGGGTGATGAGAGGCTTGGGACAGTGGGACATGGTGACAGCCCCCATTGTCAGCACACTGGGGCAGGGGCTGTCCATGCAGGGACACAGGGACATGTACAGGCTGCACTGAGTCCCCAGACTCTTTCCTCTTGGTGACTCCCCAACAGGCACACAAGCTCCAGAGGCTTGAGAACAAGAGCCTCTTACCCGGTACATGGACAGGTCGATCCTCAGGGAGTTGTGTAGCTGGTCCAGAAGTTTCACAAAGCGTTCTTTCTAAGTGGAAGATGAGGCAGAGCTGGGGTGGGGCATCTGCTGATATCTCTGAATATTGGCTACTAAGCTGAATGCTGCCTAACCGCTAGGCTCACCACCCAGCCAACCCCATTCCTTCTAGCTTTAAAAAAAAAAAAAAGATTTATTTATTTTTGAGTATAAGTGCTCTATCTGCATGTACACTTACATGACAAGAAAGGGTACCAGATCTCATTACAGATGGTCTTGAGCTACCATGTGGTTTGTGATTGCTTAGAATTGAACTCATGATCTCTAGAAGGGCAGCCAATGCTCTTAACCTCTGAACCATTTCTCCAGCCCCTCTTTCTAGCTTTTTGTTTGATTGTTTTTGAGACAGTGTTTCTCTGTGTTACCCTGATTGTCCAGGAACTCACTCTGCAGACCAAGCTGGCCTTGAACTCAGAGAGATTCACCTGTCTCTACCTCCTGGGTGCTGGAATTAAAGGCATGTGCCACCACTGCCTGGCCCCTTTCTAGCTTTTTGACACAGGGTCCCTGTATCCCAGGTTGGCTTGGACCTGGAGATCCTCCTGCCTCAGCCTCCTGAGAGCTGGGATGACAAGCATGTAGGTTACCACGCCCAATTTACATGGTGTCAGGGATGGAGACCCAGGGCCTCATTCATCCTAGGTAAGCACTGCACCCACTGAGCTACCACACCCTACCCACTGAGCTACCACACCCTACCCACTGAGATACCACACTGTACCCACTGAGATACCACACCCTACCCACTGAGCTACCACACTGTACCCACTGAGATACCACACCCTACCCACTGAGCTACCACACTCTATCCACTGAGCTACCACACCCTACCCACTGAGCTACCACACCCTACCCACTGAGCTACCACACTCTACCCACTGAGCTACCACACCCTACCCACTGAGCTACCACACCCTACCCACTGAGCTACCACACTCTACCAACTGAGCTACCACACCCTACCAACTGAGCTACAAGCATCCCACCCACTCTTAACATCCATCAGATTCCATTCTTACATACAAGCAAACAGAGGTTCTGAGGCAGGTAGACACTGGGGAGACACACTGGAGTTACTAATCACAGAACTGTGTACAGCCCTAGCCCCTAAGACTGACCCCAAAGTTGGAGGCCGCGAAGCGGTCAGAGGCAGACACGTTGGTGGAGGCGGTGGTGTGTGCGTAGTAGGCGTTGATGTTGGCAAGCAGCGTGCTCATGACAGCAGGTACCCCAGGGCACATGTACTTGGAGGAGAGGCAGGCAAAGTGGCTGGTGGGTGAGAGCAGGAGGCATTGAGTCTGGGGACCAAGACTGTGGGGTTCCCAGAACTCCAAGATACCATCTTAGCACAGCTTCCCCTCAGCCTGGATTTGCCTCTGAGAGTCCACACGTCTCTATCCTTTCTTCCATGTTTTTGAATTTAATTTTTGAGACATGGTCTCATATAGCACAGGGTGGCTTCAAACTCTATGTAGCCAAGGGTGAGCCTGAGATCCTGATCCTCCTGCCTCAGTCCCTTGTGCTGATGGCTCAGGTATGTGCCATCTCCTGGCTCATCTCCATCCGTTTGTCTAGGGACCACATCTCTGCCTCTCATTGGCTCCCTGCCTACACCTTCCAATAGTGGCATCTTGATAACCGCTAGAGATGTGAGACACCCTCCCATCCCCAGGTCTCCAGTGCTGACCCAGGCACCTGCCCACCCACTGTGCCCTCACGTCATGGCTTGGTAGATGGACTCCACACCATAGCGCATGGCAAACTCATCCACAATCTCCTGGGCCGTTTCATCATAGTAAACCTTCCAGGCATCATCGCCCTTGGCATCAGGGATCTTCACCACACCACTGTTCTGCACATCGGTCACAAAATGGAACAAGTTCTGTACCAGAGAGACAGGGAACCAGGGATGAGGAGCTCACCTCATTCAACCATGCACTGTTACCCAGCATATCTTCATCATCCAGGTTTCATATTTGTACTCATCTATCCATACACCCACCTACCCCCACTGATCATCCACCCAACCCTCCATGCACCCATCCATCCACCCATCTATCTGACTGTCCCACAAATTGTATCCATTCCCTGCATTCCCATCTGTCCATCCAATCATTTACCAATCTGTCTCCACCCTCTACCAACCTCCACTTCTCCAGATCCACCCAGCTACTCACCTTATTTCTATAGATTATTCAGTTCCACCCATCTGAATCTACCCATGCCCTCAGCCACACCCCAATCACTCCCTGGATCATTGATAATATTCTTCACTCCTCAACACTCATTTGAGCAACCCTATGTGGGGACAGAGTTTTCTCCCAAAGCCCAGGAAGGAGCAGGAGAGTTCAGGGCTGGGATCTGCTAGTAGTACAGCTATGAGAGCCAGCAGGGAGGCCCAGTGGGGATCCCTGGATGGGCCTTGATGCATACATAGGAGTTTATTATTTGTTAGGAGGAGAGAACCGTGTGAGGAAGCACCCCTGAGGTGCACAACTGCACAGTGTGTTGGGGAGTGGTAGACATGGTGAAGAAGCCAGCTGTATGCTTCTTGGCACTGGGGGCTCAGTTCATGCAGGTGGGTTACTGGGGGTGCTCACCTCATGCAGACAGGTGTACTGGACATGGTACGGTGCCACCTTCTCCTCCCCTTTGATCTCCACACTGATGTGAAGCCGAATGGCACCTGATACGGCAGACTTGTCTGTCCTCTTGTCTGTGGGTTGTGGGGGATGTTAGAAGGTCCGGGAGAGCCTGGTCTGCTTTAATGCTTATGAGGCTCTGAACCCTCCCTAACCCACTGGGGTCTCTCTTGTGCTACACTTCCTGGGTTCCTTCTCCCTCTGTTTTCAACCTCCCTGAGTCCTGCCCTCACTCACCCAAATTGTACCACACATCCATCTCTCCACTGAGCGTCCGCACCTCGATGATCGTTTGCCCTAGGAAGTCATCAGACTCCCTCTTAAACCTCTGTTTCACTCGGGATTTGATGTCATCATCTTCATCCCAGACACGTACTTTGATCCGGTCAGAGGAGTTGTGACACTCACTGTGTAGGGAGTCAGATTGGAGGACAGGCATCAGGCAGCCACCATGTGCCTGGTCCCAGAGGCCCCTATGACTTGGCCCAGAAGAAAGCCTAGTTTGGAGCTGGGGACCCAGTCAGTCACTCACAAGTGGAAATTCTCTTCCCACACTGGGTTGAGGTTTCCATAGATGGTTTTTGTCCTTTTCTTAGTCTTCCCGACCTGGACGGTGACATAAGGATCACTAGAGCCTGTCTTGTCCTTGGCCTGCAAGCCCTGGGCACAGACCACTGAAAGACACACACCACACAAATGTGCTTTCAAGAGGGGGAACTTGCCTAAGCAGCCACCAGCATGTGCCCTGGGAGACCTGTGGCATGGGCCAGCCACAGACACAGCCCAGCTACTCTTGCTAAAGAGTTCCACAGGACCCACAAGCTGATGCATCCACACACACAGACACACACACCCATCCTGCCACCCTATCACTTACCGACCCATCCATCCAAGCCTTCAGCCACTCACCCTTCCAGCCACTCACCCATCAACCTATCCACCCATCTATATATCTATCCATCCCTCAATATATTAGGTAAGCATGCAACACCCGCTCACCCATCAAAGCCTGCAGGCCTCATCTATTTTATGCACCATAGGTGGGACCACTCTTGAATGCATATGGAAGAGGCTTCCCTGAGGTTCCCAAGCTGGAGCCCTCTATGCACCCCTCAGGTCTGGGGGGGGGGGAGCCGGAGGCTATCTGCGCATGCGCACCTGTTATGCTGATTTTGGCAGACCACTTGGACGTGCCGTCCAGCACACTCTGCTTGACAGCCTTCATCTGCTGTGTGTGAGCACTCTTGGTGACAGCGAAGACTTCCTGGATCAGCTCAAAGATCTCGGGCTTGTTGCGCTCACGGATCTTCATGCGGTCCTTCAGCACCATGATGATGTTCTGCGTGCGGTCTTCGGCGCCATGCTTGGAACTCTTCTCCGCCGCCCCTGCCAACGACATGCACCTGGCCTTGGTGTCCAACTGCTCCAGCCTCCAACCCTCCATCCCAGGCCAGTCCACAAAGGCCCACCTTCTGGCTAAGCCACGCCCTGGATTCCACTCACTGGGAGTCTCCTGCTGTCCCAGAGCCAAGTCCCTTGAGCCTCTGCCACTCAGATTCTCTGCCCACCTTTGGGCTCCACCCAAGGCATTACCCTATGCTCATACTCTGCACTTCCTGTCTACTAAGTCCTGGGCTCTGCCCTCACCGTGAGTCACACCTACACGGTGTCTCTCCCCACCTAGTTGGTGTCTGAGGCCAACTGAGGGCACATCCATCTAAGATGCACCCCTCCAAGGCACACCCTGCCTCCCTCCCGCTCTTGTCACTGACCTATCACCCATGTTCACGTATAGCTTTCCTATCAGGTGGGCAGCCTTTCTTTCAAAGCCCCGCCTGTTAGATCGTGCGCAGTTTGACCACCCCTCAGTTGCCTCACCTCTAAAGCACAGTCGTGGGGGCAGATGTGCCTTTCTCACCCGGAAGCGGAAGCCCCTACACAGATTAGCACCCTCTATCTCCTCAGTTCCTCTCCACTCCCTCAGCCTTGAGCCCTCTTCTCCTGTTCCAGAGCGTAACCGTGGTTCTCAACCTTCCTAACAACCCTTTAATACAGTTCCTCATGTTGTGGTGCTCTCCAACCATAAAACTATTTTGTTACTACTTAATAACTGTAATTTTGCTACTATTATGAGTCGTAATGTAAATGTCTGATATGCAGGACATCTGATTTTTTTGTTTGCTTGTTATTTTTTTGAGATAGGGTTTCTTTGTGGAGCCTTGGCCATCCTAGAGCTAACTGTAGACCAGGCTGGCCTTGAATTCAGAGAGCCACCTGCCTCTGCCTCCCAAGCGCTAGGATTAAAGGTGTACACCACCAACAGCTGGCCTGTTTTTTTGTTTTGTTTTGTTTTGGTTTTGGTTTGGTTTTTGGTTTTTGCAGGATATCTGACATGGGACCCCCAAAGGGGTCATGACCCACAGGTTGAGAATCTCTTCACATAATCCTGTGGAGCCCCTCCCTTAGCCTAAGCCACGCCCATCAAACCTCTCCCATTGCCTTACCTCTAACTCATTATATACCTGCCTGACCCTAAGCTACTAGCTGGCCATGTCACGACCTCGATTCGCCCAACACTGCCTATCCACTCCCCCTCAGCTCACCCTCCCGGCCTGGCCCACTTCAACCTGGCCCTTCCCTCTCATCTGGGGCCCCTACCTGGCCTCAAGCAGCGGGCAGTGTGGTTGACCCAGCCCCGCCCACCTATCTCAGCCCCGCCCCCGGATGGCCCCGCCCCTCACGCTGCAGGCAGTCCGCGTTGAGCAGATCCTGGCACTTCTCGTGGCACTTAACGCCACACTCGGTGCAGCGCATCCCCTGCCGCGCGATGCCCCACAGCAGCCCCTCGCACTCGTAGCAGTAGGTGGGCGTGGTGGCCGTCCACACCTCGAAGTTATGCGGTGTGGTGCAGGAGATGGGGTAGATTAAGGCTTGCAGGGTCTTTTTGTAAACGTGATTTTTCTGTGGGGAACAAGGGCCGCATGGGGCTGGGGCGTCCCAGGTACCCCAGCCCCACGCCCTGCTCCTCTATCACCACAGGGGCACTCCCAGAGCCCCCCTCCACCCCACTCACCAGCTCCTCATTGTTCAACGTGCTGGAGGTCAAGGCCGAGGTGATGCCCGCCTTCCGCGACTGGACTAGTGACTATGGCAGGATGGTCACCAGGTGAGTGTGTGAATGCAGGTCGCAGTGCAGGGTCGTGGGGGAGCAGGGGGGAATTATCAGAAGGAATCCTGGGAGGTGAACTTCCCACACCCCAAAGGCTGGTCTTGGGAGACACTGGCCAAGCAAACTCTCAGCTGGGTCATGCATCAAGGTAGTTTGGAGAAGAGAACTCCTGCATCCCCACCCATGACCCTTGGGACCCACATGGGGGCGACAGTTGATTCCCCTGGGAGAGGGTTGTCTGGGGAGAGACTCCGGATCAAGATCACTCACCATAGCCTGGGGTCCAGGATGCATGGGGATGGAAATCAGGCTACATTAGTCCCAAGGACTGCCTGGGCAGTGCTGGCCCCAGGGCCACTGTGGGCAGGTGTACAGGCCACACACTGCTCACAATGGTCCTATTTAGGGTAGGAGCATGGAGCTGCTCACCAGGTCGCTCACGAGGGGAATGGGCTTCCGCTTCCTGATGTCTGGCATACTGTCAATGATGATAAGGCCACCACCTGGGCTGCAAGACACACAGTGACACTAAGCACCCAGGCCTGTGCTCCTGGCTTTACACCCATCCATCAAAGTGCAGACAGGACCTTTGACCTTGCCGTGGGCAGAAAGCTCCACATCTGTCAAATGACAAACTGAAGCACTAGTCAGTCTCCAAACCTAGAGACATGATTCTTTGGTTCTCATATGGGTAGGCTGGCAGAGACTGGTACCCTTACATAAAAAGTCAGTGATTAAATAGTCAGTAGCTCAGGAACCTGAGGCTGGAGGACTGCTCCAGGCTGGAGTTCAAGTCTAGCTTAGTCAGCACAGGAAGACTCCATTCAAATAATAATAATTAGCACACACCTTTAATCCTAGCTCTTGGGAGGCTGAGGCAGGGGAATCTCTGTGAGTTTTAGGTCAGCCTGATCTACAGAATGGGTTTCAGGACAGCCAGAACTGTTACACAGTGAAACCCTATATTTCAAAAACCAAAAACAAACAAAAATCTCTCCTGTAACCAAGATGCTCTCTCTCTCTACTTACCCGCCTTTGAACCACAGGGACTTGGACATCTCTCCTTCTCCTCGAGCCTGCAGGACAGACAGACCAGTCAGCATTATTGCCCCTCTACTCACAGGACAAGTTGTATAACCCTCCTGTCTCCTACATGGGTGAGGAGTCAGGGCAGCCAGTCCTGCACCTCCTGTGTACCCCAGGCTTTTGGGGTTTGAGCCTGTAAAGCAGGCTGCAAGACACAGAGCACCTGTCAATCAAACGTCTGTCAGTTCTGAACACATGACATCATTTTCCCATAGAATCTCGTTGGTCTCTTTTTTTATTTTACTTTTCGACTGAGTCTTCCCATGTAGTAGTCCCGGATGGCCTTGAACTGCAATCCTCCTGCCTCAGCCTCTCAAGTGCTGGGATGACAGTCCTGTGCCATCATATCCAGCTAAACATCTCTAATATTCTTTACATTTTTACTATGGCTTTTATGTGTAAAGATGTCTTGCCTGCATTTGTCCGTGTGCCATGTGTATGTCTGGCATCCACAGAGGGACAAGGGTGCTGAGTCCCTTCTAACTGGAGTTACAGACAGGTGTGAACCTTCACAAGGTACTGGGAATCTACCAGGCCCTATGCATGAGCTGAGACATCTGTCCAGCTGAATTTTTACATCCTCTTCTTAAATGGAGAAGAAACCTGGTTGGTATGTCTGCACTGTGACACCAGACAGTCTAAGCAGTCCAGCCATTTGGATGGCCACTCTAGATACAAACACGGCTCGGTCCACAGTCCAGGACTAAGAAGCCTCTGATGCCCACTCTCTCATCTCCTCCTACAGCTGGTCACCCCTCAGCCTCAGACAGGCAGCAGCCTTCGCGTGCCCCAGCAGGTGACTGTTCTGCCAAACACCAGTTCTAACGCTGACCTCTGACCTCTCATGGCTTCCCTGACCTCTCATGGCTTCCCTGACCTCTATCTTTACCCCAGTTGTGGCTTCTTCTGTCTCAGCCTCCAATTCTGTTCACTACAGATTTGGAAAGTCCAAGTTTCTGAGGGGGAGGCCGGGCTGGGGACAGTGGACCAGAGAGTATAGAGCCAGAGGGTCAGAGCAGGGCCAGGGTCAGGAAAGCTCAGGCAGTGGCCTTCCCATCCGTCTGCTGTCGAGGGGAGGTGGGTGGTGGGCATGATATTGTGGAGAGTGGTTGTGCTGGTGTATGGGTGATGGCAGGTCTTGCTGGGCATGGCCTCCATACCCAGAGTGAACAGGGGTGGCATGGGCTGGCCTGTCACTCACCTCCTGCAGCTGCATTCGCACCTTGTTGAAAGCTCGCAACCAGTTAGATTTGGCCCTGGACATAGTATCCTGGCCTTCCTGATCCTCTCGAGACCTGAAACTAAGCCAGGGAAGGCAGGCAGAGGCTCAGTGGAACCCTGGCCTCCTGTTCACATTCTTCCCACCCAGTGGGCAGCCCTCTGGAGCCCACAGAGCTCTCTGTATCTCAGCCCTGTGAGTGCCCTGTGCCTCAGATTTCCAGATACCTCTCTTCAGCCTTGGGGGGCTCTGCTTCCTGTGTGCACTCTGCTGCCGCCATCTCTTCAGGTGTGGGCTGCTTGAGGATGCCCTTGGCTATGTCAGGGGCTTCTGTGGGCACGGCTGGGACCTTGTCATCCTTCTGAGGTGTGGCTGGTGGGAAGCTGATACGCTTGAACTCTTTGGGTTCAGCCACAGTGGTATTCTCCTGCTGGGCATAGCTAGCCAGGTCATCAGGCACCTCCTCCTCTTCCTCCTCTTCCAACTCCTCCTCTTCCTCCTCTTCCTCCTCCTCGGGCAGCTCCTCATCTTCCAAATCTTCTTCATCCTGGTCCCAATGGGGAGAGTCCTTGTGGTAGCTCACAGAGCTGTGACAGGAGTGGTAGGAGTCACGGTCCCTTTCGTCATCCAGCTCGGAGCCCTGCAGGCTGTGCTCATCTGGGTCGAAATCCTCACTCAGCTGTGAACTGCCCTGGCTCAGCTCTCCAGAGGATGCATAGCGGCTGCTGCCTGTGGGGCTGCAGAGAAACAGTTAAACCTTGGTCACACTGCCAACCCTGCACATGCACTGTTCATCCAGGTTCACAGTAGGAGCACACAGAGCATCTACTGTGTGTTCACTCTTGCTCAATATATGTAGGCCCCCAACAAGCCTGTGATCACCATTGATTGAGTGCCTATGTGTGCTTGCTGCTGGAAAACAGACCACACATCTGCTCATCTTGGATTGAACACCTACTATGGGCTCATTCTTTTCTGCTCCAGGAAGACAAACCTGCAATGACCCACACATGTGCTTATCATGTATTAAGCACTGAGTGTGTATGTGTTCTTGCTCAAGACACTAGGAACACAGGTCATGTCACCCAGACACCTGCTTGGCATGAAATGAACACCTGTTGTGTGCCTGCTCCTGTCCCAAGCACCAAGAAGTGCTGGCTTGGCTAAGACAAACAGGCTCTTCCTCTCCTGGTACAGATTCCAGCCTCAGTACCCACTCCCTTCCCCTCAGCCCTGGACACTCTGGCCATGTCCAGTCTTCCATTATAAGCTCCTAATGTTTGCCCTATGTCATCCCAGACATAACTTGTCCCTGCCTATGGCCAATCACTGAACCTTCTAGCACTCATTCAGTCACTCAACAAACCTATTGTTCCTCATCTTAAATACTGCTGGGGCCTCTTCCCTAACTATCCCTGGGAGTGCTGTTGTAATACCTACTGGAACCCCTTAAACTCTTGTTTGTCAGTTGGAAGTGTTAGCTACATTTAATTTGCAAGGAGCTGGAGGCTGGATAGGCCTGGATGTTAACCTGGACACACACACACACACACACACACACACACACACACACACACACACGCCCCCTAGGAGAGGAGACCTATCCACCACCTCAGGCTTGCTCCCTCTGCTTGCACTAAGGGTGGTGGGACTTAGTGTCACCAAGTTTCTTTCCCACCACCTCCATTCCAACACATTCCCTGCCCCTTGCCTCCCTCCAGTCACACAGGGTCTTCCTGCTTGAGCTGCCCACCTGGTAGCTGCAGCCACACTACCATGTTCTTTGCCAGGACCCCCGTGCCCTGATGGAAGTCTTACTTGGCCTTTGATGGATACTCCAGCTCTCCTCCAGAAAGCCCTCCCGATGTTCCTGACCCGGCTGAGCACTGACCCCATAGCAAGTCCAGGTTCACACCAGCCAGCACATTCCAGACCAGGCAACATGGCCTGAGTGGAGGCTGCTCTCAGAAGACAGGTGGATTCTGTCCGTTCCTGCTTCTAGAAAGCATGTTAGTCCTTCATAGCCTGTCCACAGCCAAGCTTAGTGGGCTCACACACCTGTTCCACTGTCTGCCGCTCTCAGAGATCCTCACAAGAGTCTACCAGAGATGTGTGGAAAATGAGAGTGGTCCATCCCTAGCTGCAAACCAGAGGTGGGCACACACCTGTTATTGCAGCACTCGGAGGCAAAGGCCAGGAGCACATGTAGCCAGAATGTTTTAAATGGGGCGTGCATGTAGGATGGGAAGTGGTAGCTAGGTCTTGTTTGGTTTGGCTTAGTTCTTCAATATAGAATTTCTCTGTGTAGACCAGGCTGATCTCCAACTCAGAGATCCTCATGCTTCTGCCTTCCAAGTGCTGGGATTAAAAGCATGTGCCACCAGTGCCCAGATTTTGTTTTGTTGAGACAGGGTTTCATGTAGCCCAGGCTACCCTCCAACTCCCAATGTAACTAGAAGAGCTGTGAGCTCCTAATTCCCCTACCTCCCTCCATCTTAAAAGGCTCCAGTGCTAAAGAAAGCACCAAGGGCCAGCGAGATGGCTCAGTGGATACAGGTGCTTGCTACCAAGCCTGGTAACCTGAGTTCAATGCCTGGGATCCCACAAATTGTTGAATGACACACCCCTCCACAGACACCCACCCAAACTAAAGGAACAAATGTAAATAAAAATGTTCTGTGAGATGGGCCCAACTTGACCCAGGCAGGACCCTAGTGCACTCCCTGGCCCCACAGCCACCTGAGTGCCCTCGGCTCTGAGAATTCCTCATAACTGTGCATGGAGTCGCTGTAGGACTCCCGGGACCCTAGAGGGGGTGGCCGCACGGAGTACTGGTGCACAGAGGCATTGGGCTGCGATGTCGTGTAGTAGGGCGGCGGGATGCTGTTGCTGGTCTCACTGCGATAGTCACTGTCCCGGTCATCCACCGCACTGTCGGGATCGTCATCTGCAGTAGAGGCGAGAGCACATAATGGGGCTAAACCAACCTCCCAGGCATCTTCAACCTCCGATACCCACCCCACCCCCACCCATGTGAGGGCTGCAGAGCTCGTGAGGACAGTGCCCCAACTATGGGAAGATGGGGGGCACACTGTTTCATTTGGGATGGGGCCCTGGCATCAGCATAGTCTGTGTTAAGGCCTGAGCAACCGTGGGGACTCCTCAAACAACCTGGACATGGACGCCTCGGGCTCACTTCTTAGTGTAGGTCGCCCTCTAGCGGACAAATGTTCTGACACTCAGGACAGTTTGTGGCACTCACCCAAGCACCCTGCTGTCCAACCATTTCCTCCATCAAGTTATCTGGCTTTTGTCTTTGACCCAGACTCATAAACCAGTTCAGCTCAAACTGTGTAGCTCTCTCCAAGTAAAAAAAATTTTTGGGGGGGGACAGGAAAGCCATCTCGGTTGGAGTCTGTGCTTGTTTACCAATTGTTCATAAAATTACTACATTTATTCATTGTAGGGCACACATGACAGCGTCTGCATGGAGGGCAGAGGGATAGCTATTATAGGAGCCGGTTCTCACCTTCTAACATGTGGGTCCCAGGGGTCAAACTCAGGTCATCAGTTTTGGCTACAAGCGCCTTTTACCTGCTGAGCCATCTCGCCTGCGCCAACATACTTTTTTTTTTTTTTTGATCAAACTGCCTGCATCTACCTACACCATTTCCAGGCATTTTGAGATAATCATCTGCTTTGGGCTCCATTAGCTTCCCCTTCACTCAGCAACACCTTCTGCCAGATGGAGTTTTTAACCAGAAGTATTTGTGCTTTGTACATCTGGTGCTGGAACCAGAGCCTCATGCATGTTGAGCTGGTGTTAGGGACATGGGGGTGGCTTTCTACCCCCAAGGTGCATGTGCTTTAGAGAACATGGCCCTGGGGTTCTGTGCCTGACTGCGGTTTATACCTGGGTCCACTCTCCCACATTGGTGACATGGGGCCACTTCCAGAGTGATAAGGAAAACAAGCAGAAACAGGAGGTGAGGTTACACATGGAGACAGGTGAGGGGGTCCCATTGTCAGCTAGGGACAGTTAAGTCCCTAACTCAGTGTGTGCCATGGCCTCTGACTCCACTGTGCCCCACAATGCCTTGTCCAGTGCAATAAGGAGCATTGGGCTCCCTGAGGTGCCTGTATCCCCAGAACCTCCCAGTGAGTTACTTACTCTGCTCTCCCCAGCCAAAGTAATTCCAGTTACCTATGAGAGAACAGACAGAGAAGCTAGGGCCACGCCCCTCACCCCAGCCTCCCCAGGGCCTGTCAGGTGGGTCTCTTGGTCCCACTCGGCCACCTTGGGGTGTGGGCTGTCATTCCATCCCAGGTCAGTGCTTCCCCACATCCCCGACATCATCTCCAGCATAGGAATTTTCAAACCACAGCCCCCTGCCTGCGCCTGAGGGTGTGGGAAGTGGTCTTTCACCAGCTCTTGGGCTCCCCAACAGGATGGACCAGGCAGGTCCTCCTGCCTCTGTATCCCCAGCACTGTGCCCAGCTTTAACAGGTCCTGGGCTTTGTAACAAACTTTACTTGCTGACTGAGTCATCTCATTCAGCCCTAGCACATTCGCCTTTCTGTCTGTCCATTTTCTCCCTTGGGAATACCAACTCTACATACATCTTGATTTACTTTTTTTGGTTTTTTCTTTTTTTTCTCAGAGAGGGTGAGTGAGCAGCTTGAAGCCACACAGCCTCCCACTGGCAAGGCCAGAGACACAACCATGTTCTCCATCACTCTCCAGCATTCCACATCTCAGAAAAGGCTGTGAGGTCACAAGGCCACCCCCTCAACTGCCTGTTCTGGGACATTCAGGGTTTAGTGATGGACAGTGGTGTTCACGGCCCCAGTTTGAACCCTGCTTTGTCTTCAGTTTACTGGTCTAGGGGTTCTCCATGCCTCCTGCAGCCCCCCCCCGTTCCCTCCAGCCCCAGTCCCTGTCCTGGGCACTTGGGGGAGTGGGTGGGGGACACTGAAGAGAGTGAAGGGAGCAGATGGAGGAGGCTAGAGGATGATCTGGGGCCACACAGGTTGAGTAGGAGCCCGTGGCTGCTGAGGACTCCTGAGGAAGGGACCTCTGTGGCCACCTGGGTGTGTATGGGTGTTTGAGGATCAGACTACCACCACAGGGAGGAGCCGCCTCTGTGACTAAGAGGCTCAGTGCAGCCCAGCTCACACCTGGTCCAGCTTCTCAGAAAGCTGAAGCAGGAGGGTGGCTGGAGCCCAGGAGTTCAGGTTAGGCTGGGCTACACAGGAGCCACAGTGTCCCTAAGACAGTGGTAGCAGATGTGATGGGGTCTCTTAGCCCTAGACTTCATGTATGGCTTGGCCCTGGCGATCACTTTCTCAGGTCATCGAGGCAGCTGAGGCAGACGCTGTTGGAGATCTGCCGCGTGCCCTTGGCCTGGCCCCAAGGTGCAACCCACTGGACAGGATAGCAGCAAGAGGACTCACAACACTGGCTGCTGGGCACTGGCAGTGGCTTGTCTGGCTGGTCCTGGAAGGCGTACTGGGGAGAGGACAGTGAGTCAGGAGACAGCAGGGACATGGGCTTACCCCAACAAGCCATTTACACCAGATTTCACGTACCCACAGAGTGGATAGGGAGGCAGAGAAGACGACTAAGGAGGAGCAGGCAGTGTCTGGTCAGCCACTCTCACCCCCCACCCACCCAGGACACCACACAGGGCTCAGCTGTGGCCTGGGACACTCTGTTGCACAGAGGATACTTCAGACAGCCAGGCTGAAACTGGGCTGGCAAGGAAAATGGGGCATTCCAGAGTGTCCCCGTATGTGCCTGGAGAGGTTGAGGTGGCCAGACTTCCCATGATGAACCCTGAACCTCACATGCCCTCAGTGTGCTGGGCTCTGAAACATCAGGAAGCCAGGCACAGGGAACAGATGCTGGAGTACACACCTCGTCCTGGTCACGCATGGCATTCAGCTGCTCCAGCTTCTTGGCCCAGTATCGAGCCTCCTCCTCAGGGATATCTGAGAGAAAACCACCATGTCAGGCCCGCAGGCCCTGGCTGGCTGGTGTGGGGAGCAGCCTGGGGAAACCCAGGAAGGTTGGGAACACCCAAAAGGCCATGGTCTCTACCATCTCAGGCCCCATGATGAATGCTGTGGTCTCTGATTGCGCGAAGCCCTAGGACTTACCCAAGGGCAGCTCAAAATGCGCGTCCAGGAGGATGCG
The DNA here is from genome assembly GCF_943737965.1 of Phodopus roborovskii. NCBI lineage: Eukaryota > Metazoa > Chordata > Mammalia > Rodentia > Cricetidae > Phodopus > Phodopus roborovskii. The sequence goes on along the minus strand of NW_026125665.1, from coordinate 1,282,852 downwards.
GTGGAAAGTGGGGTCCTTGGTCCCACAGATCTCACTGTCTGCCATGATGGCTTGAGAGTCCAGTGTCAGCCACTCTCCCGGACCCTCCTGTCATTGGCAAAGGCACAGGACTAGGGTTAGAGCCCCTGGGAAGGCGACAATCTGAACCTTGACTGCACACTGGCCTCTCTTGAGGTGACCTCCTCGTCCCAGTCCCTGCCACTTCACAGGTGAGGGGTTTTGCAGTTCAGGCTCCTGGTCACCCTCGGGAGACTTTGTGAGGAAATGAGACCCCCCCCACACACACTGTTCTGGTACTGTGAACAACTGGGGCCCACCCTGGCCCTCAGTTTCTTTATTGCTCGTATGATGACAGTCTTCCGTGAAGAACACCTTCTGCTGTGGGCCACTGAGATCATGTCCCAAGATTACCAGGCCAAAATTACCTTCACACCTGTGGGTCACTGAGGAGATCTGGTTCCAGCTTTCATGGATGCTGTATTTACCCCTCCCTTCACTCACTTACTTATTGGTTAAAAACAAAACAAAAACAAATATATCCTGGTTCTTGTCAATGTAGGGTCTACCTTGGGTGGTAGTCCCCCAACACGTCCCAGTCACTAGCCTAGCTCCTGAAGAGCCCACAGTCCAGGGACACAAAAGCCCCAGACCATCAAGGCCAGGAAAAAGGAGGTTGGACCCTTAACTGAGACTAAATCTGGGATGTAGAAGCTTTGGGGAGCCTCCGGTGACACTTGGAACTGTCAGGGAGGAGTCAAGTCTCTCTTTAGACCACAAGCCCCTGGGCCTCTGCCAGAACCTCCTTCCCTATTTGTCACTCACTTCATTGGATTGACGGATGGTCCTTAGCGGGATCCACACAGTGCCTACCATCGTATCCCAGATGAGACCCTTGTTCCACACCTCCACTGTCAGGCCCAGATCCAGGCGGTTGATCTCACTGTGCACAGGAGATGGGGACAGAAGGGGAATGGGAAGGGGAGAAGGGAGGCTCAGAGAGGTCAGGGAACTGGCCTGAAGACACACAGCACTGCAGGAGGAAGCTGGGCCTGGAGGAGCCCAAGTGCCAACAAAGGTAACACACTGGTTTCATTCTATGAAGGGAAACTGAGGCCCCAGGAAGGAGCATCTAGCTTGGACTATCACAGGCAGCCAGAGTTGCATCCAACAGCACAGAAATGGGGACAGGAGGGATCATCACGCCTTCTGTCTTTCTGGCCCTTCCTGAGGCCATGAGGCCCCAACAACACTGGGCAGAAGATGGACACACGCCTCCATGGTGGTTCCTGGCCAGAATCCTCTCATGGCATATGTAACTTGGGGTTAGCCATGCCTGAGTCTACACACTGGCCAACCCACGCTGAGTGACTTTTCTGGGTGCAGCCTGTTCGGTAGGCATCGGAACAGATGGGACAAGGACAGGTGTGTTGGTTCAGGAGGCTGAGGCAGGGGGTCAGCTTTTCTGTCATCTTTAGCCATAGTGAGGCCAGCCTGGGCTACATGAAACCCTTCCTGGCTGGGGGTTGAAGGGAGGGTACAGGTATTAATTGACAAGTATTTGTTGAACAACAGCAGGAGCGACAAACCCCTGGGGATGAAGTGGAGAGAGAAGAGGGTCCCAGAGGGGAGACCAGCTGCGCAGCTGGGGGAGGGGTAAACCAGAGAAGGAGCTCCTGGGGCCTGGGAGAGCAGTGAGTTTTATTTAAATGACACTGAAGAGGCTTTCCTACTACCTAGAGGGCAGCAGGCTGAGGGTTACAGGAGGGTAAAGGAGAGGGCAGAGGGGAGGGACCAGGGATGGGGCGGAGGGGCCTGGAAATGTGGTGGATGTGGCACCTGGTGGTTAGGCGGGGCCCTCAGGAGGGAATGGAGTAGTGACGTGGACATGCCAAGCTGTGTCTTCATGCTGGAAGAGGGGCCTGGGCCTGGAGTATGACCACACTGGGTAGGGGTTGATGCACCAGAGATATTGGAGCTGCCTGCTTGGGGAGGAGCTTAAAGAGGGAGCTTGTTCGGGGCTAGAGTCTCGGTGAGGTCTGGGGCTGGGCCTGTTGAGGTGGGTTTTGTTTGGATTTGACCTGTGGGGTCTGGAAGGGCTCTGGAGGTGTGGTCTATGGGGGGTGTGGTGTTGGGGGTAGGGAGGGGAGATGGGACTGAGGCCCCTCCAATGTGTGTTGTGGCGGGGCTGTAGGTCGTGCCTGAAATGACCTGTGGTGGGCAGGGCCTAGGTAGGAAGGATTATTGTGGGTGGGCGGGGTTTGTGGTGGGCGTGGGTGGAGCCTTCGGTGGACTGGCCTGAAGAGAGCAAGCGGAGCCTGTGGTGGGCAGGGCTGCAGTGGGATGGAGTCAATTCTGAATAGGACCTGTTTGGGGGAGCCTATGGGGACCCCAGGCAGGGCTATGGGTGAGTTCTTCCTGTAAGATGAGATGCTAGCAGTGGTCCTGTTTTGAGGTGGGCGTGTTTTGTGGGCGGGGCATGTCGCTGAGGGATTGTGGTGGGAGGAACTTTTCAGCGGGTGGGCTTGTGGTGGGCGGAGCTTCTGGAGAAGAGGTCTATTGTGGGCGAGCCTTATGGTGGGAGAGGCCAATGAGGGCGGGGCTTCTCACTCACAACATGAAGTCCTGCTCCCAGCTGGGCTGGCTGCCTCGCACAGCAATGGTGGTGCTCTTCACGTTCTGCACCTTCAGGGTCACGTATGTGTTGAACTTCTCTGCAGCGGAGAGTGGGGCAATGGCCGGCTGTCCCCTCCCAGGTCCATGTGCTCACCTCAACCCCGTGAACCAGCAAGCCCGGGTCCCAGAACTGCCAGTTACCATCCAGTCTTAAAATTACACGGGGAAAATGGAAGCCAAGTCTAAGGAGTTTGGGGAGACTGAGGCCCCAAGAGGGACTGACAATCCATGCAGGAGGCTGGCCAGTTCAAGGACAGCCTCAGCTACAGAATGAGTTACAAGCTAGCCTAGCCAATTAGTGAGACCCTGTCTTAAAACATAAAGGGACAGACAGCTAGAACTGGAGTTTGGGGTGGGCGGTATCCAGGCCTTGCATTTCACTTGTATCTCAGGCACTCCCTGACCCTGGATCTCTCCCCAGGACGACTTCTGGCCTGGCTGGGGACAAAGCTTACACTTGAGATGAACCTGCCGTCTATATGGCAACAGGTGCCGAAGTCCCTCCTCAGGCCCAGGAGACCAGACAAGAACAAACAGGACGACAGGTGATGGGCACAGTGCAGTACAGCCAGGACAGGACACTTACCTTGGGCACCATCAAACTTGGCTTTTTTGACTGTGAAGAGACAGCAGCAGGGTGTGGGGAGGTGAGGGAGAGAGCAAGGCATGCAGAGATGAAGACAGAGATAGAGTGATATAGGCAAGAAAGGGAGACATAGGGGAGAGAGATGAAGGGAAGAATTAAAAAGAGGTTCCAGAGGCAGAGAAGAGGAGGGAGAGGAGAAAGAGAAGGGGGGAAGGGGAAGAGAAGGGAGAGGAGGAGGGAGAGGAAAAAGGCCATCAGATAGACTCAAGCAGAAGGTGTCTGGCCCATGGACACAACCCTCCCCTTCCCCCAGGCTCCCTGTGGCCCCTTCACTCCAATCCAACAAAGCTGGAACTAGGGATGTGACAGGATGTTTCCCCTCAGAGGCCTTCCAGGGTGACATATACATGTGGAAGTTCCCAGACATTCCCTGTGACCTGCAGGGTCAGAGCCCCTGACTTAGTTGTTACCTTGAGCTTGATGCTCAATACTCCAAATCCTGGTGGAGGCAGAGCCTATGGACAGAGGACCCTTGCCAACCTCTGTCCCTTCTGGTCTCCAGCTGTCCTTCCCTTCCCTTCGCTCCCTGCCTCTTCTGTCCCTTCCCTTCCTTTCCCTTCTGAGGTGTGTGTAGACAATGTACAGGTCCCTCGGCAAACCCAATTCAGGGACAATAGTTGTCTTAGAAAGCTAGGCTCACCGGGCATTGGTAGTGCACGCCTTTAGTCCCACCAGTCGGGAGGCAGAGGCAGGTGGATCTCTGTGAGTTCAAGGCCAGCCTGGTCTACAGAGCTAGTTCCAGGACAGGCTCCAAAGCTACAGAGAAACCCTGTCTCAAAAAAGAAAAAAGAAAAATAAAAGAAAGCAAGGCTGTCTTCCCAGGCCCCACCAGCCCTTGCCATCAACATAGCTGGCTCCCGGTGACACTGTGGATAGTCCATGAAAGACAGTCTTGTGCACATGACCATCTTTTACTTCAAAAATAGAATCACACACACCCGTTCCAGACCTCAATATGTGAGCTCCTATGCTATCACCAAGTCCCTGCTGAAAAGCCCTGTCTGTAAATGCCAATAAATTTGATAGTGTGCCTGTCACACTTGTGACTGTGGAGCATGGAGAATGATGGACACTGGGGGAAGGGAACAGGGATTCAGGCCAGTGTGAAGAATTCTACATTTTTCACCCCAGTGCTGTGTGACCAGCAGTTAGTAAGGGAGCTCACTTTCTCCTTAGTTTCCTAGACCTAGGCTGATGTCTCCCCCACTCCCCGACCTCCTGCTTCATCCTCTTCTCCTCTTCCTTCCCTCTGGCTCCCTGACAAGTTCCCCTCCCCCTCCATGATCCTTAGCTTCTGTGACTGGAGGATGAAGGCTATTGCCAGCTCTCATCCCCAACCCCCATGTTGGGCGGAGACCTGAGGCTCTGACTGCCCAGGCTGGCTAGGTTAGGACCCAGGAGATCCAGGACAGGGAGAGGGGAGAGTCAGCAGAGGGGAGGGGATTAAGGGGGGGAGCCGGGGAGAAAGTGGTTAGGGATGAAGTCTGGGAGAGAAATAAGAGACAGAGAGGAGAGAGTGTCAGAAGGGTTTGGGGAAGGGTTTTGGGGTGCCTGTGCAGGGAGTCAGGGGGATGAGTAGAGGTACTTGGGAAGGAGGAGGGTGTCTGGGGAGGGAGAGGGTTTCTGGGGAAGAGGGAGAAGATATCTTGGAGCAGGGGAAGAATAGGGGAGGGGAAGGTGTCTGGAGGAAGGGGAGGGTCCTTGGGGGAATAGAAGGGGAGTCTGGGAGACCCAGGTTGGGGTTCTGCCTGAAAGTGTCTGGGGAATGGAGGGTGGGGCAGGCTAGAGCTGCTTTATCTGTGTGTCCTCCTCATCACGCCCCCGCCACATCACATCCTGCCACCTCTCAGCGTCGCGCTGGGGTCAGCTTCAGAAGTGCCTCATAGGCTCAGCTATTTATAGGGCATTGCGGGACCCAGACCTCGGCGCTGCTGGGGATTAGGTGCCCGCCCCTCTCATGGCCTCAGTTTCCCTTCCTGGGCAGGGCAGAGGTGGAGCTGTCTCTCCCTTGGGTCACTTATCACCCGCACTATTTTTATTCCCTACTGGCAGCCTCGGATGCTCAGATCCATTTTCTGATTAAAGACAACTGTCCTCGAGAGACTGGTCCAGGTTCATTGGGGCATGGTGGGGGACCGGTCCAATGGGAAGCATCTGGAAGGCCACAGGGCTTACTAAGCAAGGCCACTAGACCTTTCAGGGAGCCTGTGCACGCGGAGGGACTAAGCCAGGACTGTCCCCCTCCACCGCACAGTCACTGGGAGCAGGTCCCTGTTTCTGCAAGGTATCAGCTAGGGACAGCGTCTTGCAAAGGATTCTGGGAAAGGAGGAAGGAAACAGACCATTCCAGGTCAAGTATCTCACAGAATGACCCTGACCCAACCTTTCTCCCAATTCACAGCCAGCCAGAGAGTCCTCTGAATGTCCCTGGGGCTCAGTTTTCCTCATCTGTGAGGTGGGGTTGCTATGATGAATGGACAAATTCGACTCTGTTTCCATTCAGAATTCAAGGCACACACACACACACACTCATGAATGCATACACACTTATATCCCCTCCTCTGCTCATTTTATTCATGAAATAGTTATGGAAACTTTCAGATATATGCTTGTTGTCCTAGCACTCCTGAGGTTAAAATCAGAAGTTCAAAGACATCCTCTGCTTCTTAGTAAGATCCCAGCCGCCTGGGTCACCTATGGCCCAAGCAGACGCTGGTGATAGGACAAGTGCAGAGGGATTGATTCAGCCACTGAGAATGTCCCCCCCTTCTTTTTTGTGTCTTTGCTATTGGGTTTTGTATTTTGTTTGGTTTTTTGAGGCAGGGTCTCACTATGTAGCCCTGGCTGTCCTGGAACTCACTCTGTAGACCATGCTAGCCTTGAACAGAGATCTGACTGCCTCTGCCTCTAGAGTGCTCAGATTAAAAGTGTGGGTCATCTGTTCCTGGCTAAAATGTATCTTTTTCATTTTTAAAGACAAAAACAGAGGAAGGAGTAGGGAGGTAGCTCATGGGTAAAGAGGCGGCCACACAAGAAGACCCGAGTTCAGATCCCCAAGGCCAAGGTAAAGAGCAAGAGGGATGGCAGGTACAAGTGGATCCTGGAGTCCCAATGATGAGTGAGCTCGAGTTCCTGTAAGAGACGGTTTCAACAATAAAAGTGAGAGATGCCTCAGCAGGCAATGATCCTGGGGATCAAATGATGGAAGGACAGAGAAGACTCCCCAAGTTGTCTTGATCTCCACAAAGTCTATAGAAGTGAGGGGTGGGGTGAGGTATGGTCAAGTATGTGTGCCTGTGTTGGGATGGGAGGGGATCTTCCTCCCTATACTTTATTCTTGTGTGTATGCCAGGGCTCATGTAGCCCAGGCTGGCCCGGAACTCATTACTCCTGATCCCCTGCCTCTGCCTTCCAAATGCTAGGATGATAGGCACGTGCCACCAGGCCTGGTTTATGTGGTACAGGGGATGGAAATTAGGCCTTCCAGCATGCTGCAAGCACTCTACCCACTGAGCTACCACAGTCTACCCACTGAGCTACCACACCCTACCCACTGAGCTACCACACCCTACCCACTAAGCTACCACACTCTATCCACTGAGCTACCACACTCTACCCACTGAGATACCACACTGTACCCACTGAGCTACCACACCCTACCCACTGAGCTACCACACCCTACCCACTGAACTACCACACTCTATCCACTGAGCTACCACACTGTACCCACTGAGCTACCACACTCTACCCACTGAGCTACCACACTCTACCCACTGAGATACCACACTGTACCCACTGAGATACCACACTGTACCCACTGAGCTACCACACCCTACCCACTGAGCTACCACAGTCTACCCACTGAGCTACCACACTCTACCCACTGAGCTACCACACCCTACCCACTGAGCTACCACACCCTACCCACTGAGCTACCACACTCTACCCACTGAGCTACCACACCCTACCCACTGAGCTACCACACCCTACCCACTGAGCTACCAGTCTACCCACTGAGCTACCACAGTCTACCCACTGAGCTACCACACTGTACCCACTGAGCTACCACACTGTACCCACTGAGCTACCAGTCTACCCACTGAGCTACCACAGTCTACCCACTGAGCTACCACAGTCTACCCACTGAGCTACCACACTCTACCCACTGAGCTACCACACCCTACCCACTGAGCTACCACACCCTACCCACTGAGCTACCACAGTCTACCCACTGAGCTACCACACCCTACCCACTGAGCTACCACAGTCTACCCACTGAGTGCAAGCACTCCATACATTAAGCCTCAGCTTCAGCCCATCCATGTATGTGCATATTCTAACATTGATCAGCATATGTGTGGACAGTCCAGATCTGTGTCTGCAACATGGAAGCTTCTATTGCAGGAAGACTGGAGCCCCCATGGAGTCTTAAAGGGTCCAGGGCCTAGCTATGAACACGTAGGGACAGTAGTGGGTAGGGCCCTGGCTAGCATGAAGGTGTTCCCTCTTCTTTGAGGCTTTGACCAAGCCCAGCCACTGTCCCTCGCAGGTCTCGCTTATGCCTCCCTATGGTCTTCCTCTCCCAAAGCCCAGCCATTCAACCCCGGGCCTCCCCAGCTGGGGCGTTCAGGGAATACAGTACAAATGTTGCCCTGGGCCTGGCTTTCCGGAAGCCTTCTTTCTGATGCTGCCCGCCCTCCACCCCCGCAGCCGAGCCTCCGGTTTGCGTCACACAAAAGGCAGGATGGGAGGATGCGGGGTGCAAGGAGCTGCCGAGAAGGGGGTACACCTCCATTTCTGGCTGGGTCTGTGGGAGCTACTCAGAGGCTCCTTTTCACGTTCAGCTCCACTTACTTCCCAGACCTGGAAGTCCCGACAGCTCAATGACCCTGAGAGGTCAGAATCCTTCTCAGACCGGTTCACGGAAAAGGCTTCCTGTGCCTTTAAGAACACCCGCGTCCACCCAACTAGAGCCAAGCACCGCGGGGCGCGGGCGGGAGGGGCCCGGTTTGTGAATGAAGTGCGAGCGGAGGGGGAGGGGCAGAGGGGGAGGGGCAGAGAGGACGGGGCCAGTCTGGCACGCGCAGCCACCGAGCTCAAATCCGCACTCCCGCCACCCATGGTCTCCAGTAGTTTGAGATCTGAGGGTGTAGGGGACTCGACCTCCTCCCCACACAGCCTCAGGGAGATGGGGAAGAGAAGGGACGCAAGGGGACCCACCCTCACCCCAAAGACCCAGAGTTCCCAACTCTATCGGCATGCAATTCTATCTGGCTACTCTGCTGCCCAAGGTCTACAGCAGCAGAGTTACCCCACGGCTGCTCCTGGCCTCACCCAGAGCTTCGAGGGGTGCAGGGGTCACACATCTCCCGTGGTTCCCGGGAGCGTGGGCCTCTGTGCAGATGGCGTTTTGGCCCCAAAATAGCTGTGCCCCCCCCCCGCGCGTCTCCCTCCCTCCCTCCAGCCCTAGGGGTGAGGCGAAGAGGGGACCACGAGCTTCCACGGGTCCCACTGCACTGTTTGAGGGACACAGAGAACCGGAGGGGTGTCCCCACACCCAGACCGAGCCCACTACCCCCACACCCCGCACCATTTCGCGCATGAGCCGCCCGACTCCCCGGGCCCCTACCAACGCCTACACAGCTTCTACAAAGGCGCCCAAGCCCCGCATTCACGCGTATTGTGCGGCAGGCAGAACCCTGGAGCTGATCCGTGCGCGCCCTGCAGCACGCACCGGGGGTCCCCTCCGTGGTGCAGCCAGGTTCGGCGCCACCACGTGGACCCTGCACCTTGCCCGCGTCCACGCAGCCCCTACCTCCAACGCACAGCAGAGACATGACTCCGGGCGGCCAGAGCGCGGCGGGCGCAGCGCGGGGCTCGGGGCTCACTCACGCCGGGGCCCGGCCGCCGGCCATGTCGCTTCAGCACCGGGGGCGCGGACAGCGCCCGTCGCGCGCTCCCGCTCGACGTGGGTGGAGCCGGAGACGCGTGACGGGGCGGGGCCGGGCCAGACGCCTTAAAGCGTGAGGACAGGTCGGGTGCCTAGGCTGGCTCCCTTTAGCTGCAAGCTCAGCTTCTCTGAGTCCCTGTTGCTTCCTGTCTAGGTTTCTATTTCCCTCTCTGAGCCACCTAACCTGTGCTCTTATTTTACATCCTACTGGGTAACAAAACTCTTATTTGTTTTCCAATGCCCCAGAATGCCATCCCTGATTTCCTAGCACTGAATGATATTTGTTTTTTATTTTATGCTGGTGCTGACACTTGAACTCAGGACCTCCCGCATGTGAGGCAAGTGCTTTACCACTGGCAAGTATCTCTGCTCATTTTGTAACTTTAAACAATTATATTTCTTGCCTGAGGCAAGAGGCAGGAGGATTTCTGTGAGTCCGAGGCTAGCCTGGTCTACATAGTGAGACTATGTCTCATAAACAAAAAACAAAACAAAAAGCCCAAAACACACAAAACAATTACGTTTCGTGGGGCTGGAGAGATGCCCAGTGGTTAAGAACAATGGCAGCTGTTTCAAAGGGACCAGCTTTCCATTCCCAGCACCACATGGTGGCGCCCAACCATCCGCAGCAAGCAAAACATCTATGCACATAAAATAACTTTTCTAATTTTTAAATTATTTATTTATTTTTATTTATTTATTTATTTTTATTTATTTATTTATTTTGGGTTTTTGAGATAGGGTTTCTCCGTGGTTTTGGAAGCTGTCTTGGACTAGCTCTTGTAGACCAGGCTGGTCTCCAACTCACAAAGATCGGCCTGCCTCTACCTCTCAAGTGCTGGAATTAAAGCTAAATTTTTTATAATGCATTTTTATTTTATTGCATTTCCCTACATGTATGTCTGTGTGAGGGTGTCAGATCTTGGAGTTACAGACAGCTGTGAGCTGCCATGTGGGTGCTGGGAACTGAACCCAGATCCTCTGGAAGAGCAGTCAGTGTTCTTAACTGCTGTGCCATCTCTCCAGCCCTAAATCTAAATTTTTAAAAATTACATTTTATTATGTGAGTGGGAGTGAGGCTCACATGTACCACAAAGCTTATGTGGAGGTCAGAGGGCAACATTCCAGAGATGTTTCTCTCTTTCTACCAGGTGGGCCCCAGGAGCTCAAGTCCTCAGCTGGGAATGTGTCTGCTCCCTAAGCGGTTGCTCAGGGCCCTATTGCTTTGTTTACATGTGTGTAAGTGTGTGACTGTGTGTGTGTGCATCTGTGTGTCTGTGTATGCATGTGTCTATGTGAGTTGTGTGAGTGCATGTGTATTTGCTTGTGTGTGTGTGTGTGTTTGCTTTTGTGTGTGTCTGTGTTTGTGCATTGGTGTGTCTCTGCATGTTTGTGTATGATGTTGTAAGACCCTCAGAATGAGGAGTCTTCCAGTTTCGGTTGGTACCTCCAAGAACTCAATGTCCAGTCCAGTTGCTGCAACACGCAAGAAGCTTTAATGAACAGGAAACGTTTGCGCAAACGGGCTCCTCCAGCACGCAGGCTAGGGAGAAGCCCTCTCCCCCGGGCCCAGGTGTTTTTAAAGGCAACCCCACAAGCTTAGGGAGGGGGTGGGACCCTCTGTCCATTGAGTAGTGACCCTTGGAGGCCGGATGGTCTGCTATTAGGGTCAGCAGACCTTAGGGCCTCAGGTGTGCTAATTAATCTTGTCTGGGCAAACCAGAGTTACAGCTCTTGACCCTATTTACCACCTGTTGACTCACAGGAAAGGAGGGGCAGTGTGAATTTTTCTTATCTCAGGGCCTTGCGAGAGGAAGCTAGCAAATTCCAAGGAACAGATATTGGTTTCCAGGTCAGTCCATCATTAACACTACTTTTTGGTCTTTCAATGTGAGTGTGTATACACACACCTGTGCATTTAAGCTCAGCAGACAACCTTGGGTGCTATTCCTCACACCTATTCATTGTTTTTGTTGGCAGTGTCTGACAGGCCTGGGGTTCACTCCTTAGGTTGGCTTCCTGTCTGCAGCTCCCAGAGACTGGACTGGTGGAACATACCACCTTTGTAGCTTCTGGAGACAGAATTGCTTCCTCAAGCTTCTTTGGACACCTTCATAGGCCGTCTAGGAGCACATTTACCTCTGACCCTCACGACCTCTGCTGCTCTTGTGTGTGAGAGAGAACATGCGCACCATGCCTCACTTCTGCTATTCTTGTTGAAGCTTATTTACTTCAGCTGGGTGGTGGTAGTCATAGCACTGTGGAGGCAGAGGCAGGTGGCTCTCTGTGAGTTCGAGGCCAGCCTGGTCTACAGAGCAAATTCCAGGACAGCCAGAGCTTCATAGTGAGACCCTGTTGCAAACAAATCAAAGAGCAGAAGCTTATTTACTTTTCTTTCATGTGTGTAGGTTGTGTTTCTGTCAGCTTAGTGGCTGCACCTGAACCTACTGTACTGATATTTTAACTACTGTCAGCACCCAGCCAGGCATGCACAGACCAAGGCCAGATGGGCTCTCAAGTCCCAACTTGGCCACAGCTGCCAAATATAGATTTAAACTAAGTCTCTATGTTCCTATTTACCAATAATGACCCAAGAATCAGATGCTGGGATGAAAACCTTCTAGCTCAGAGAAGCTGGGAAGCAATCAGCTAACCTTTTTTTTGGGGGGGGCTGGAGAACCAGCAAGAAAAGCATCTTCCCACTCCTCCCAAACCAAAAAGACTGCAAATCTCTAAGTCCCACCCTGCTCCTTCCTGTGCCATTCTATATCCATATCCCTGACTCCTTTGTCCTCTCTATGGCTAATTCCTGTCAGTCACTACTCACTGGCTCCCACGTCCTGATACAAAGTTGATTTTATTAACACACAATCTTTGTAGTTTCACAATGTATTCAGCAACAGTGAGTGTCTGTGTGCCACTTGAGCACCTGCTGGAGCACCAAGTAGAGATGAGAAGAAGGTGCCAGATCGCTAGGACTGGAGCTGCAGATGTTGTGAGCCACCATGTGAATGTGAGTGCTGGAAATCAAACTCAGGTCCTCAGCAAGAGGTGTGCCTAACCACTTAGACTTCTTTCCAGCCCCTCTCTTACTTTGCTGTTTTGTTTGGTGTATTGTTTTGTTTGTTTGTTCACTTTCGAGACAGGATATCTGCGCAGTTGGTCTTGAACTCACAGAGATCCTCCTGCTTCTGCCTCCCAAGTTCTGGGATTAAAGGCCTGCACCACCAACACCCCCTCTGTTACTTTGTTATACTGCATAATGAGCTGATCCCCTTAATACCCTACACCCCCTGACTCCCTTTGTCCTCCCAGTCACCTTCATATACATGCGTGATTATATGTGTTGTCATAAATTCTAGAATCTGCTTCAGTTTTGACACAGGTGATCCTCAATGACCTGCCCTGGAGAACTAAGCCTCCTGACTTTTCTGCTTCAGCTTCCTGAGTTGCTGGACTGCAGGCCTACAGCCACCACACCTGCCTCAGAGCTGACTCCTCTCAGCCTGAGACCCTTCCCTTTGTGTGCTTGGATTCTGATTGCAATCCTGCTATGCTTACTGCCATCTATACAAGGCAGCCTGAGACCCTTCCCTTTGTGTGCTTGGATTCTGATTGCAATCCTGCTATGCTTACTGCCCTACAAAGCTCTTCCTATTTGGACTTGAAAAATCAGTGCAACACCAGATTGAGCTCACAGAGTCTCTGTCATGACATAACATGAAGGTTCATCAGAATAGAGTGTGATTGGGATCTTAACCTCGTCAGGTCCTGCCTAGAATCCCCCAGTGAGATTCTTTATCTCAAGGTCGTGGGTTCGTCCCCCATGTTGGGTGCCAGATATTGGGCATGGAAACCAGTATGCTTGACTAGTAAGATGAAGAGGAGTTTATTAGAAGAAAATAACTTACATAGGAAACAAGTGTCTATCGCATCACTCCAGCCCCAAGAATGCAGACCCTGTCACCCTGATGCTCTTTGAGACCTGGAGGGACTTGCAAGCCCCAATTCAATCATTTTTATCGGTCATATCTGCACCTGTGACCACACCCAAATGGGCATGGTCAGCTCTACAATTAGGAACTGGAGGCATGCATGGCTCAGGGGTGGAACCCCTGCTTAGAATCCCCCCATTGAGGAGCTGGAACATGGCTCAGTGGCATGTTTGCACAATGCCCTAAGTTCCATCCTCTCGTACAAACTACCTCCTGATACTTAATGCCTCAGTTTCACCACCTGCAGAAGAGAGATCAGAACAAACAGGTCTTAAGATTTTGCAACAGCTCGATTGTGTTCAAACATGGAAACTCAGGGATACTAAGGCCTCTGATTCTTTGTTTTGCTGTTTTTCGAGACAGGGTTTCTCTGTGTAGTCTTGGCTGTCCTAGCACTCGCTGGTCTCGAACTCACAGAGATCTGATTGCCTTGGCCTTCTGAGTGCCAGGATTAAACACATGCAACACCAATGCCCAGCTTATTTCACTTATTTTTAAGACGATCTGGCTATGTACTCTAAGCTGATCTGAAACTTACTGTGTGGACCATACTTGGTTCAGAGTTGTAGTATCCTCCTCTCTTGGCCTCTTGATTGCTGGGATTTCAAACATGTGCCACTATGGCTGACAATGGCAGTTTAGGTGTCTTCTTTACTTCCTATATGGGTGTGTGGAGGCCAGAAGAGGACGTCTTTTAGCCTGCTGTGCCACTCTCCACCTTCTTCCCTTGAGACAGGATTTCTCACTGCCTGGAGCTATGCCAGTGGCCAGCACGACCCAGCCACCCTCCTGTCTTCACACACTCAGCTCTGTATCCATTCAGTTTTTTCCCTTGGTAACTGGGATGGAATCTCAGGTCCTCATGCTTTTACATCAAATGCTCTACCCTGAGGCACACCTCCAAACCAAGTCCCTCACTGGGATTTCTAGGTAGAGGCTCTACCCTGAGCCACGGCCCCAGCCCACAGGGTCCTTTATAGGTAGGAGCTCAACCAGTAAGCTGCGTGACACATCTTAGTTTGTTCTTTGCCTCATCTTCCACCTCACATTTGCTGTCTCTTCATATTTCCATTCCTGAAGTGTGTTTCCTCACTTAAGCCTCTCCCATCCACACTGGCAGCTCAAGAGGTATTTCAGGGGCCACAGATGCTCTGGGTTGGAGGGAGGCATCTGAGAACAGAACGTGGCATGCTTCAGGGGAACCAGCTCCTTCTACATTCTCAGCTCCACCCTGTGCAGCAGCCACACTAGCAATAGATGGGTAAACAGAGGCACCGGGCGCAGGGCACAGTGGGTCCGGATCCTGCTAAGGAGCCTGAGGATGTCAGCAGAGTCCGGGATGGAGAAAGGGCTCCCACCATTACCCGCTGCTGCCTGAGGACTTCTTTCCAGAAACGTCCAGCCTGTGAGTCCCAGAGATGGAACTCGAGCTGTGTGGCAAGCGCCTGCACTGGCCGCATGGCATAGCTTTCAAGCAGAACATCAAGAGAAGGCGAGGTTTTCAGCGCGGGGGTGGGGTCCTCAAGAAAGGGCCCCTCTTAGCTCATCAGCTCTTGGTGGTTCAGAGGTTTTGTTTTTTTTTTTTTTTTTTTTTTTTTTTTTTAACATTGCTCAGTACGAGGTTAATGGTTGGGGCCGGACTGGAAACTGAAGTCTGAAATGTGTGCTGGATGCATCAAGTCCCAGGTGGCTTCAAGGATTCGCATAGACAGCAGCCTGGGAAGGGCACCCTCTGTCCACTCAGGTCCGGCAGCGCCCCTTCCTTCCTGTCCTGTCTGCTTGTCACTAGGCTACTACCCTAACAGGGTGGCGCCAGCTTCACAGGTTTCTAGTCTCCTACTCCGCCCCGCCCCCAGGGTGCCCTGACTTTCGGTAAATGAGGTGGCCAGGAAGCTCGGGGGCCGCACAGGAAGGAGCGGGGACTTTCCTGTCGCAGCCCCGGCTGCCGCCGCCTCGGAGCGGCTGCAGGTAGGAGCTCGGGGCGCGGGCGCCGGGAGCGGGGGACACAGGCGCGGGGCGAATCCTGGGATACCGCACCGGACGGTCGTAGCAGTGCGCATGCGCCGCGGGCTCCCCGCCCTCCCCCACCCTTGGGTCCAAGGCGCCGGAGGAAAAGGGCCCAACTTTCCGTTTGGTAAAAGCTCATACTCCTTGAAGACTCGTATCCGCTTTGTTGCTTTATTTCTTTCATTTTGTATTTTGAGGCTGGAACTCCCTCTGAAGCCCTGTTGGCCTGTAGCCCCCAAAATTCGTAACAATCCTCCCGCAGTCTCCCCAGGAGCAAGATGAGTTGAGGGAAGTGATGATGACAGTTTTATTTTTATATACTTAAATAACATTTTTATTAATTTTATTCTGTGTGAGTGTATTGTTACTTACGGCACAAGTTTGGAGATCTGAGGACAACTTGCTGCAGTGCATTCTGTCCTTCCTCCTGGGGGTTGTGAGGCTTGAGGCAAGCCTCTACCTGCTGAGCCATCTTGCCTGCCCTTATTCGTTTCTTGAGACAGGATTTGACCGTGAATGCATGTAGTACCACATACGGTAATAGGTTAATTTTCTTTATTTGAGACAGGGTCTCTCTACGAAGCACTGGCTGTACTCAAACATGCTGGCCTCAAACTCCCCGAAATCTGCTTGCCTGTCTCCTGAGTGGCCACCATGCCTGGCATTGTTTATATATTTTCATTGTTATGTGTTGTTTTGTTTTGGGTGTTTATTTGTTGAGTCAGGGTCTGAGTGTGTAATCCCAGCTATCCTGAAATTCGCTTTGTAAACCAGGCTGGTCCCAAACTTACAGAAATCTGCCTGCCTCTGCCTCCTGATTGCTGGGACTAAAGCCCTGGAGCACCAAGGCCTGGTTTATTTGAACATAAGCTTCACAAGTACTGTGCCTGCAGAGGCCAGAAGGGGGCGCTGGGTGTTGGGGTCTGAACGCAGGTTTTGGCCACTGAGCTGTGTCTCCAGCATTTTGCTTATTTATTGATCTACTCATGTATTTCTGTTCTGTTGTTTGCTTCTTTAAATACGGTCTCAGGCTGGCTTTGGCCTTCTAGTCTTCTGCTTCCACTCTGGAGTTTTGTGGTGACAAATGTGTGTCACCATGCTTGCTTTTGTTGTTTTATTATGGGAGGGTGCACCTGCAGAGGTCAGAGGACAGTTGTGTCCTTTCAGTGAGCCTTGCAGATGGAACTCGTGTCTTTAGGCTCGGCAGCAAGCGCCTTTCCCAGACACCTTCCTGGCTCTGAGGTGGTAGGGCTGAGGCCCAGTGGCTGTTTCCTGCCTCTTCTCATGGGGCTCTGGCCCCACCCCTTGCTTGCAACAGCTCTGTAACCAGTGGAGTGGAGGGCCAGCTAGGAAGCACATTTTCCCATGCAGGGAACCTCACCACTGTGGGAACCTAAGAGCCCCACAAAGTACAGGCTGGATGTGGAGGTGCGTAGGGTGAAGAGACCAGGAAGGGTTGAGGAGACAGCATAGGCCACAGACTTGCACACAGGGAACCCATCACACCAGGCACAGAAACTTCTAGCTCCAGCTCAGATATCCTGTGACCTTTAGACCCACAGGGAATGGCAGCTGTCCCCATACCGCTGACCCCCTTCTGCTTCCTGCTTAGGACTATTTTGGTTTCTGCCATTGATTGCTCATGCCTGCCTGGTGTACTTGCCTGGCTGGCTAGGATGGGATGTGGCAGCCTATGGATCAATTGGAGATGTCTGCCCTAAGTGCAGAGAATTGCAAAGAGGTGTGATGTCATACTGAACCAGAAGACATCTGGTTCCTGGCCAGCATGTCATTTGGGGCTTGTGACTTTTCATCCTTCAGTCAGTCCCCCTTCTGATGCAGTTTTCTACCTCTCTAGCTTATACTCATGGCACCTCCAAGTGAAGAGACACCTCTGATCCCTCAGCGCTCTTGCAGCCTGTCATCCTCAGAGGCAGGATCCCTGCATGTCCTCCTTCCTCCCCGGGGATCTGGGCCTCCCCGGAGACTGTCATTCTCCTTTGGGGACTACTTGGCAGAGGATCTGTGTGTGCAGGCAGCCAAAGCCTGTGGTGAGTAGGTCCCCAGATGACTGGGCCACCTAATAGGACTAAGCAAGACATGTATTGAGTAAAGGAATAGTCAGCATTGTTGCTAGGCTTTGAGGGAGAGTCATGGGCTCAGTGTGTGTTGCTGCATTGGTGACTTGAGCTGAGTCCATCCCTTCAGGCATCCTGCCTGTTTATCATCCGCTCTTTGCTCTGGCCACCGAGGACTTGTCTTGCTGGTTCCCCCCAAGCCACATCTTCTCCATGGAGGACATGGACACTCAAGTCTTGGTCTACAGGCTCCGGTAGGAAATGTGCCTCTCCATTCACCTTCAGTCCACAGTAGAAGCTAAGACCAGAGAGGGTGTGCTGTTTGCATAGGACACATAGCACATCAGTGACAACCCCATTCTGAACCCTGCAGCTTTTATTTCCCTGACTGGTTTGGGCTGGAGACATGTCACCGCTTTGGGCGGCGCAAAGATTTGACCAGCGCCATTCTCGACTTACATGTTTTAGAACACCTCTTTGCCCAGGTATGTAGTCTTTGGTGAGGAATGTTCAACCCAGGGATGGGGATCCCAAGACAACAACCTCTCAGCTCTGAGCTGAGCAGGACCTCATCTGCTGCCCTCCTGTGTTTGGCCCCAGCATCGCAGTGACTTGCTGAGTGGACGCCTGTCAGTGGGCCTCAGCCTGAAGGAGCAGGGAGAATGCCTGAGCCTGGCCGTTTTAGACCTGGCTCAGATGGCTCGTGAGCAGGCCCAGCGGCCAGGTGAGCTGCTGAAGACAGTCAGGTGAGGGCTTCTGGCTTGCCAGTAACATGACTCCCAGGCCACCTTTCCCTGGTCTCAATTTGCTGCAAACCTGGGGCTCTATCCAACGCCTACTCCTGCAGCCAGCCACCCTCTCCCTCACCCCGCCTCTGCTGAATGGTCCCATGTCTGTCACATGTCCTTCGTGCCTCCTCCCCACCCTGAGACTCGGCGTACCCCGCACCCCACAGTTACAAGGCCTGCCTGCCACCTGGCCTGCGCGACCTGATCCAGAGTATGAGCTTCGTGACGCGCAGACGCATCCGCAGGACCGTGCTCCAGGCTCTGCGTCGCGTGGTTGCCTGCCAGGCCGACCGCTACTCTCTCATGGCCAAGTATATCCTGGACCTGGAGCGGCTGCACCCAGCTGCCACCGCCGAAACCTTCCGCGTGGGACTCCCGAGTGCCCAGGAGGGAGCAGCGCTCCTGCGCGTGACTGGGGGCAGCGGCATCGCCTGGAGCTCCGGGGACCAGGAGGTGCTGGGGAGGGCGGGGCTTGGGAGGGGCGTGGCCAGCGAGAGGCTAGGCGGGGCAGGACCAATCAGAGAGCAGTTAGAGGGCCAATCAGGGGGAACCAATCAGGTAAGGGGGCAGTCGGGGAGGGACCGCCTGGACCGATTCAGGGGCGTGGCCAGTCAATAGGCGGGGTTAATTTGGAGCGAGAATGGCAGCACCATGGGGCGGGGTTAGTTGGAGGCGGTCCGTGGGCGGGGATACTAGCAGGGCGGGGCTAGTTAGGGGAGGGGCCTGGGGCCTAGCTATCATAGGGCCCATCGGTGGGCGGGGCAGTCGGAGGCGTGCTGTGGGTGGGGCTATACGGGGCTCAGACAAGTGGTAGTCTGGATTGGGTAGGTGGGGGACAGTTGTCCTAGCCTGGCCGGGTTCCGCTCTAAGAAGTGGGAGAGGGAAGGAGGGGAAAGAACGCTCAGCCAGGCAGGATCAGGGTGGCAGGCTCACCGAGGCCTCCGTCCAACCTTTCTTCCTTAGTTTTTCCAGACCTTCTGTGACTTTCCCGAAATCGTGGATGTCAGCATTAAGCAGGCCCCACGCGTGGGTCCAGCTGGGGAGCACCGGCTGGTCACCGTCACCAGGATGGATAGCCACATCCTGGTAGGTCTTGGGACCCAATGCTCTTGGTGCTGACCCTGGGAGCGGGGCGGGCGATGTGGAGCTCCTTTTGTCACTGAAGAGTTCTCTCGCACAGGAAGCAGAGTTCCCAGGGCTGCCCGAGGCGCTGTCCTTCCTGGCCCTCGTAGATGGTTACTTCCGCCTGGTCTGCGACTCCAGGCACTTCTTCTGCAAAGAGGTGGCGCCGCCAAGGCTGCTGGAGGAAGTGGCAGAGCTGTGCCATGGACCCATCACGTGAGGAGCGGTGGCCTGGGGTCGTGGCCCTTCGAGACACCTCTGAGTCCTGGGCAGTGAGGACACACTTGGGGGCATGGCTGGGCGTGGGGGAGAACTGACCCCCGGTGCTGCTTGGCTTGTGTCTTGGCCTAGGTTAGACTTCGCCATCTACAAGCTGAAGGCCGCTGGCTCGCTCCCAGGCTCCTACATTCTCCGCCGCAGCCCTCAGGACTATGACAGTTTTCTTCTCACTGCCTGCGTCCAGGTTGGTTCACTGCTGGTGCCATGGTGACTTCAGGGAGGAGGTGACATCTGAGCTGGGACAGAATCAGAAGTATTCATTTTTCCTTGAAGAGCACCAGCCTGTAATCCTAGAATTCAAGAGGCTGAGGCAGAAGGATCAAGTTTGCAGGCCAGCCTGGGCTACATAGAGGGATTGTGTATAAAAAGAATGGGGCAGTTGTCTTAGAGGGAAAAGGTATTTCCCACCAAGCCTGAGGGTGGCACTCAGATGTGGAAGGACCTCCCACTGCATACATTGCTCTACATGTGCACAGAAATAAATGTAATTTTAAAAACTAAAAAAAAAAAGCTCAAAGCTCAAGGGACACATTGCCAGCACCTGGAACAGCATATGCAGGAGAAGCTTGGAGGCAGCATGGGGTGCTGTGCAGGCTCTGCTTCCATCTCAGCCTCGGGTGGGTCTCCCTTCACAGACGCCCCTTGGTCCGGATTACAAGGGCTGCCTCATCCGCCAGGACCCCACAGGGGCCTTCTCCCTGGTTGGGCTCAGCCAGCCACACCGAAGCCTCCGGGAGCTCCTTGCATCTTGCTGGCATTCTGGGCTGCATGTAGATGGTGCTGCCCTGAACCTCACATTCTGCTGCACCCCCAGACCCAAGGGTAAGCCGGTCTTCCTCCCCCACCGTCCTAATAGCTCTTGGGTAAGGCAGAGGTAGGGAAGAGCATGCCATCTATTTTTGGAGTTGTCATTGAGTGTGGCCAGACCCAGCAAGTGCTGCATTTGTACAAAGTCTGTTGCTCAGTGTGCCTCCACTCCTGGATCCTTCTCACCCGAACCCCCTGGGGGTCACGGCTCCCAACCCTACAATTCTTTATATTGTGGCCCAGACCCCTCCACTCGGAGCCCAGAGCTCTCAAATCACTTCTCAGGAGTGACTTCTCGGGGGTCCCCCAGGCTTAGTGCAGGGGAGGGGATTCTTGGGAATCTTTGCCTCTGACCTCTGCTTTTTTGCCTCTGCACCCTAGAAAAGTCCAATTTGATCATAGTGAGAAGGGGCTGCACCCCTTCCCCACCCCCTGGCCGTGCCCCGTCCTGCTGTGCGCTGACCCAGCTGACCTTCCACACAATCTCTGCTGACAGCCTGGAGTGGGTGAGGGTCTCAGGGCCACCACCAGGTCTGGAATGGGTGAGGGTCCCTGGGCTATGAGCCCAGGGTGTTGGGAGCATCAGTCAGCTGTGTTGTCTCCCCTGCAGCATGAGAACCTGGGCCACGGCTCTTTCACCAAGATATACCGGGGCCGTCTGCTGGAGGTCGTGGATGGTGAGACACATGACACAGAAGTCCTCTTGAAGGTCATGGATGCCAGGCACCAAAACTGCATGGAGGTGCGGCGGGGACCAGATATGAAGGCCATGCAGACCTGCATGGAGCAGGACCTGTTGTCCTAGCACTTGGGGGATGCTGAGGAAGGAGGATCCCTGGGACCTGGAAGTTCAAGGCCAGAGGGACATAGAGGAACTTCATCAAACCAAAACAGAGAGCAGCCACACTCAGCCTGGCGGTAAAGAGCAGCTACAGACACAGCCAGGCAGAGGTTCTGAGGCTGGGAAGAAAGGGGGGGGGTTACTGATGGGGGGCAGGGCACAACATGAGATCTGCAATGACAGGACCAAGGGAGGTTGAGACTTCAGGTTTTCCCCAAGACCATCACATCATGAGAAACTCGAGGTAGCCTCTAGCAGGACTTCCAACACACTCTGGGTGCATCACAACAGATCTGGTGAGCCTCATTGGGGATGGGTGGGGAGGAGTCCATGCATTTTCTGTTCTCCTCTCCTCAGTCCTTTCTCGAAGCTGCCAGCTTGATGAGCCAAGTATCCTACCCGCACCTGGTGTTGCTGCATGGCGTCTGCATGGCTGGAGACAGTGAGCCCTGCCCTGCATGCACCCCAGCCCAGCCCTGGCCCATCCCCCACCTCTTTGACCTTCATGGTGCCTCTGACACACCCCACACTCATCCACCTCACACCCCAGACCTACATCCAGAAACTTGGTTCTGGTTCCATCTTGCTAGCTAACCGCTGTGCAACATTGCATCTCTTGTACACCCTCTCTGAATCTCTATTGTATATATTCAGTTGAGCTGATAGTAAATAAACGTTCAATCTGTGCTAAGAACAGAGGGCAGATGGGGACAGAGTCTGCTGAGGACTGTGTCTCACCAACAACCTGTTTTCCCCCTGTCCCTAGGCATCATGGTGCAGGAATTTGTCTACCTAGGAGCAATTGACATGTACCTTCGAAAGTGTGGCCACCTGGTGCCAGCCAGCTGGAAGCTGCAAGTGATCAAACAGCTAGCCTATGCCCTCAACTATTTGGTGAGTGTCCCTGTGTTCATAGGGGAGGCTTCCTCAGGGAAACAAAAGTGGCTCTGTAGTGTGGATAGATGAAGGAACAGACATCTCAGAGTGAGGGAACAGGGCATGGGCAGGCTCAGAGGACTGAGAGCATCAAGGGTGAGAACTGTGCATCCACAGGTGTCAAGTGAGTGACCAGGCGAGGGAGAAGGCAGCACTTGGGAGGCAGAAGCTGGTGGGAGGCAGAGGCAGGTGGATCTCTGTCAGTTCAAGGCCAGTCTAGTCTACAGATCTAGTTCCAAGACAGCCAGGGCTGCACAGAGGAACCCTCTCTCGAAAAACTAAACAAAAAGAGTGCAGGGCAAGTAGCAACAATTTGATGGGGAAGGGGAAAGGATAGGAAATGAGAAGAGAGAGGGCTTGACCACTAAGCTGCTGAACTTTAACTGTCCCTAAAGCACTGGGAATGTAAAGGTGGGGAGAGTAAAGTCAGGTCAGCATAAGGGAACTAGGACTACTAGATGACTGGAGCCCACGGGAGTAGCCAGAACCTGTTCTATCTGGACAGCATCCGATAGGCTTTGATGGATGCAGAGGAGTTTGCCTACAGTATTCATTCATCAACTGCTCATCCCCACTTCCCTGTACCTGTAACACTTAGGAGGACAAAGGCCTCCCTCATGGCAACGTGTCAGCGCGGAAAGTGCTCCTGGCTCGTGAGGGGATGGATGGGAGTCCACCTTTCATCAAGCTGAGTGACCCTGGCGTCAGCCCTACGGTGCTGAGCCTAGAAAGTGAGTGCAAGCTAGCCTCCCGTGGCTGCACCGTGTCCTGAGTCTGCAGGCATGTGCAGTCACACAGGACGCCCACGGGTGTGTGTGTAGGGTAGTGTCCTGAAGATGACCACCTCCTCCCTTGTCCTCCAGTGCTCACCGACAGGATCCCCTGGGTGGCCCCCGAGTGTCTGCAGGAAGCCCGGACCCTGGGCTTGGAAGCTGACAAGTGGGGCTTCGGCGCCACCGTGTGGGAGGTTTTCAGCGGAGGACCCATGCACATCACTTCTCTGGAGCCTGCCAAGGTGGGGCAGCCGCTGAGCTGGGAGCAGGGACTCGGGAAGATAAGGTGAAGCCACTTGACAGGTGTCTCCCTCGCCCCCCCCCAGAAACTGAAGTTTTACGAGGACCAGGGGCAGCTACCGGCCCCCAAGTGGACCGAGCTGGCGGGGCTCATCACTCAGTGCATGGCGTATGACCGCGGCCAGCGGCCCTCCTTCCGTGCCATCCTCAGGGACCTCAACGGCCTCATTACGTCAGGTGGGGGGGGCAATCCCAGGGATGAGGAGGGTCCCCTGAGGTTGCTGGCTCCAACAGTCAGTGTGAGCTAAGACAGCTGCAGCAACACACAGGACTCGATATGCATTTGTTTTGCAAGGTAGCTCAGGCTGGCCTCTGGAACTGGAGGGTTCCCTGCCTCTGATTTGGTTTTACCTCATTAATCTTATTTTTATCTACACAATGTTGTCGTCTGGGGGTATCTGGGGTCTCAGTCCGTCGTTGCTCCATGGTTCTGACCCTCCCCTGGGGCCCCTTTGTGTGTGACATTGGGGTCCCACAGAGAGTGCCTTTGCCCGGACAGTGATAGTTTCCACTCCCCACAAGGTACCCACAGGCTGGCTGTCGTGTACAGAGGGCAATGTTCGGGGGTGAGTCAGAGAAAGATACCCCACTTACACATGTGGTCCCCAGATTATGAGCTCCTCTCAGACCCGACACCGGGCAGCCTGAGTCCCCGAGATGAGCTGTGCAGTGGCGCCCAACTCTATGCCTGCCAGGACCCCACCATCTTTGAGGAAAGGCACCTTAAGTACATCTCTCTGCTGGGCAAGGTGAGGGGGCGGGGCGGGGCGTGAAGGGTCAGGGCACGTGGCACAGCAGCCCTCAGCCCCAGCTGACCCCCCATCCTCTCACAGGGCAACTTTGGCAGCGTGGAGCTGTGCCGCTATGACCCTCTGGGGGACAATACAGGACCCCTGGTGGCGGTGAAACAGCTACAGCACAGCGGGCCAGACCAGCAGAGGGACTTCCAGCGGGAGATTCAGATCCTCAAGGCGCTGCACAGCGACTTCATCGTCAAGTACCGGGGAGTCAGCTACGGTCCGGGTGAGTGGCAGCAGGGGCTTTGGACAGGTTCGTGAGACCTCCTGAGTCCTAGCTTCATAGGTGGGACCTGAACGAACCAGTGCACCCGGTAGAAGGTGCACGAGAGCCACTGTCGCTGTCCGCAGGTCGCCAGACCCTTCGGCTGGTTATGGAGTACCTACCCAGCGGCTGCCTACGGGATTTCCTGCAGCGTCACCGCGCACGCCTGCACACCGGCCGCCTGCTGCTGTTTGCCTGGCAGATCTGCAAGGTGCGGCCAGCGCAGAGGTCGGGGATCGGGGGGGGGGGGGCTGAGGTCGGAGAGTCTGGCGTTGGGGGACGAGAATTCTAGGGCCTCGTGGTCCGGGGCCCATGCGCTCTCACGACCCTTTGCAGGGCATGGAATACCTGGGCGCGCGCCGCTGCGTGCACCGCGACCTGGCTGCGCGAAACATCCTGGTTGAGAGCGAGGCGCATGTTAAGATCGCGGACTTCGGCCTCGCTAAGCTGCTACCGCTCGGAAAGGACTATTACGTGGTCCGCGAGCCGGGCCAGAGCCCCATCTTCTGGTGCGAAGCCCAGACCCCAGACGCCACACTCACTGAGACCCCTCCGAGGCCTGGCTCCATCTCTAGAGCTGCCCTCGCAAAGGCCTCGCCTACAGCAATGAGGCCCCGCACACTGTGAGACAGGACTGCTCCACCCATCCACGGGGGGGGGCGTTCCAGGCAGCGTAGCCACGCCTCTCTCCATTCAGGCTCCACCTGGTGTCCACACCCTCGTCCCACCCAGGCACTGCCCTGTGGCCGGCTCTTGCGTAGACCCACCTCTCTCCGCGGTCCCACCCTTCATGCTTCACGACTCCGCCCCCTCCAATAATGTCACCCACCTCCACTCTGTCCCAAGTCTGGCTCCTCCCCTCACGCAACTTCTGCCTAGCTGCCCACCGTCCAAAGCTTGTGTCTCAAACTCCGCCCTCAGCCTGGCCACGCCCACATGCGTCCTTAGTGCCCCGGAGCATCCGAGCTTCGGGCGGGCAGAGCCAAGACGTAGGCCGCTGACCACGTCCCGCCACGGCCACGCCCCTTTCCTTCCCTGGCCACACCCATAACCGTGATCCAACCACACACCTGTCCTACCCACAGGTACGCCCCAGAATCCTTGTCTGACAACATCTTCTCCCGCCAATCTGACGTGTGGAGCTTCGGCGTGGTGCTGTACGAGCTCTTCACCTACAGCGATAAGAGCTGCAGCCCATCCGCCGTGAGTCTCCCCCCCGCCCCTCCCCCAGTCCTCCTGACCCCAACCCTCCCTCCTGTCCTGTCTCCCCCAGCCCTCCCTTCTGACCCCCAACCCTTTTTCCTTCAGGAGTTCCTGCGCATGTTAGGGCCGGAGCGAGATGGGCCTGCTCTCTGCCGCCTCCTGGAGCTGCTGACTGAGGGCTGCCGCCTCCCGCCACCTCCTTCTTGCCCCATAGAGGTAAGGAAGGCCGACTCAGTTTCCCAGTTTCCAGTCTTTATTATTATTATTATTAGTAGTAGTAGTAGTTTTTCAAGACGGTTTCTCTGTAGTGTAGCTTTGGA
Source organism: Phodopus roborovskii (assembly GCF_943737965.1). Classification (NCBI taxonomy): domain Eukaryota; kingdom Metazoa; phylum Chordata; class Mammalia; order Rodentia; family Cricetidae; genus Phodopus; species Phodopus roborovskii. The sequence goes on along the minus strand of NW_026125665.1, from coordinate 1,257,072 downwards.
GCCTGTCCTGGAACTTGCTTAGTAGACCAGGCAGGCTGGCCTCAAACTCAAGGAGGTCCTCCTGCTTCTGCCTCCGGAGTACAATAATTAAAGGCGTGAGCCACCACCACCGCTCAGTTGCCATTATTAACAGCTGGTGTCCTGCCCCCCCCCTGAGTGGCTAATGGCAGGTGCTCTGCAGACCCTCAGTTTCCCATATGCAGAATGAGGGAGGCTCAGCGGTGAGGGTTTCAAAAATGATGTCATTTTACCTTTGTTAAGACAAGATGCTGCGATCTTCCTGCCTCAGTCTCCCCTTACCACCACAACCCTCCTGAATCCACATTTTAATTTTTCTTTTATTGTTTACTTTTTTTTGCAACCCTGAGAATTCAACACAGGGCCTCTCTCTCTCTGTCTGTCTGTCTCTCTCTCTCTCTCTCTCTCTCTCTCTCTCTCTCACACACACACACACACACACACACACACACACACACACACACACATGCTAAGCAATCACTCACCACTGAGCTACCCTTTCTAAGGCGCCTTAAAAGACCATGCATGATTCAGGCTTTGCCAGACCTCTTCCAGGCATGAATAGTGTTTGTTGGAATAGCTTGGAAAAGTCATTTCTAGCAAGAGACACGGCCATAGGTGGGATGGGGTGTCTTTAAGTGATAGGCAGAAGCAAATGTGGGGCGAGGTGTGGCAGTGTGTCTGTCACCGCAGCAGTCTGGAGGCTGAGGCAGAATTACCACGAGTTTGAAGCCAGTCGTGGTTACTGAGACCCTGCCTCCGGACAGAATGGGGGTGAGCGAACAGCAAGCCTGTTTAGTTTCTATCCTGAGCTCCGAAGGGGGCCACGAAAAGTTGTGAGTTGTGGGGCCAACAAAGCCCACGCTTGTCAGCTCAGGCTCCGCCCACCTCGTCTCCCGGCCCTCAGGTTCAGGAGCTTATGCAGCTGTGCTGGGCTCCCAGCCCGCAAGACCGGCCGGCCTTCAGCGCCCTGAGTCCACAGCTGGACGCGCTGTGGCGTGGAAGCCCTGGATAGCAGCCAGGGGTGAGCGCCAGCTTCTGCGGGCTGGCTGTGTGACTGCAGCAGGGAGCTGTCCACTTCTGGGTGCCACCCCTCACAGGTTGACCTACCATTTCAACCTTTCGGGGGAATGCTTTCCTGCCACAACCACCTCCTGCAGAACTCCATGACACCAGTTTCCCAACACCATTCTGCCTCCTTCAGAAATGGACCCAAACCCTTTCTCCTGACCCCAGGTCTGCGACAGTTCCCATCTCCCCTCCCCTGTGGGTTCCTTACAGGGGCAGTGAAACCTTACAGGGCTCTGGGAGTGTTTGTTGAATGAATAAATGAATTCAATAGAAAAGATGGTTGTGACTGGAGTTGGGGGTGTTGGAGAGCTGACTTACATGCGGTTCAGGCTTGGGGGCCAAGTGTGGGACTCTGGGGAGGAACAGCTGGGAGGAGAGGCCTTGGTTCGATTCAAGGACAGCCCCCTCCTGCCCAACTGCGGTTCTTGGCTCCCTGGGAGTGGGGGGGGGGCAGTCAGAGGCCAAGGCCCAAGCTGGGCAGGGCCAGAACTGTGCCAGCAGTCCCCCACAAGAGCCCCTAAGATAGCGGAGCAGGGGACAGGGTCTTTCAGGTTCTACCCTCCCCTCTCCCAGCCTCAGTTTCCCTCTTGGACAAAACCAAGTTATAAATGCCCCCCTCCCATATACTTCACAGCCCAAACCACTTCCAACTCACAGCAATCCTCCTGCCTCAGCTTTCCCAGTGCTAGCAAGACATGTGGGAGCCACCCTTACAATAGGAGTTCTTGGTTTGTTTTAAAATGTTGGGAGGTCCTGGCACCTGGGAGAGGGATTTCAGGGTCCCCGGCTGGACTCACAGCCCCTGACCATGACCTGAGCATCGACCTTCTCGGTGCTGCACATGGTGTTCCCGCCAAGGTCCGTGGGCGGTGCGAGGCAACTATAAGGGGCATCGGCACAGGCTGCCTCCAGCCACCATGTACACACAAAGGCTGCTTCTGCTGCTGCTGCTTCCTGCTCTGGAGCTTGCATTTCGACCCCCGCAGGCCCCTGAGGCAAGCAACAAGCTCTGTGGCCACCACCTGGTGCGCGCGCTTGTGCAGGTGTGCGGGGGCCCACGCTGGTCCCCCGAGGCCACGCAGTCCGTGGACACCAGTGACCGTGAGTGGGGATGGGATGGGCAGGGTAGATACGAGGAAATAGAGAGGGGCAGACTGAACACTGTGTCGCCCCCAATAACAGGAGACTGAGAGTTTGTGAATTTTTTTTTTTTAATTTAACTTTTCCCCTTTTGTATTTGTGGGACAGGGTCTCATATAGCCCAGGCTGGACTCAAACTCACAATGTAGCAGAGGATGACCTTGAACTCCTCACCTTAGGCTTGCATGCTTGGATGACTGGCATGAGACATCACCATCAGGCTTATTGTTTATTAAAGACAGATTTCCACTATACAACAACATAAAGTGACCTGAGATTCACAATAATCCTCCTGCTTTGGTGTCCCAGTGCTAGAATCACTGACATATGGCTGTCACTGAAGGACGGGGGAGGAGGGATGTTTGAGGTCGAGGGGGACTTCCATCTCCAGCCCCAGGGGACACAGGTCCCTCTGTCTTTGTTCATAGCCATGGGTGCTCCATCCCAACACTGGGGGTGCTGCCCAGGGAGCCATAGGGGGAATCCCAGTCCTAGGGACCCCAGCCTTCCAAGCCCAGAAACTGGGGCACACAGGAGGTATATGGGGACACACAGTCGGGAGGTGAGTGTGGGCAACAGCTGGGAGTTACAGAGTATTCAGTAAGGCTCTTTTTTTCCACTGGACGGTGGGTGTCTGGGAGGGATTTAAGGGGACCCTGCTCTGCCTGCAGGGGAGCTGCTGCGGTGGCTAGAGCATCGGCAGCTCCTGCATGCAGTTGCGGCTGACGCGGACACCGCACTGGACCCCGGCCCACAACCTCCTCCCCAGGCTCCTCAGCGCCGCCGCCGCAGTACAGCCACCAGCCCTGTACACCGATGCTGCCTCACTGGCTGCACCCAGCAAGACCTGCTGCGCCTCTGTCCCCACTGAATGGGCTGGGCTCAAACGGGTCCTTGATTGCTCAGGCCAATACCTCCTGGGACCCGTGTGAATGGAACACCCCAGGTTTGCCTCGAAGGAGCCCCAGTTATTCATAGATCCTAGAAAAGGATGGTCACATGTCCTGTCCCCGGAGGAGCCTGTGTCCCTTCTCCCCACTGTGTCCTGAACATTCTAAATAAAAAGCAACTTCTGTATGAAGTCTGTCTGGGAAAAGCCACACAGGGATGGGTGGCAGTGGCCGGCTTCAACTCTGCTCTGGTTACACAGAACCAAGGTGACACCAGGACCCACTGAAGAAACTGAGGCTGAGGGCTTCCTGCTTGGGAAAGTCAAGCAGGTTTGAGCCCAAGTAGGGATCCTTAACCCCAAGTTCTAGAGTAAGGTTCAGGACAGGCACAGAGTTCTGTACCCTCAGGTGACACAGGACCAGGGCTGTGCCAGCAACAATATCATACCTGTCACACCAGGACCAAGACTGTTTCTGAGAAAGGGCACATGGAGGTCCCCAGCAGGTGAGCCTTGGGTGGGGTGGAGGCTGGGACTTTCCACGGGGCAATAGGGAGCCACAGAGGGCTCATGAGCAAGAGCATCGTGCTGTGCTCCATGCTCCTCTGCCAAGCTTTCTAGTGTAAAACCCAGACCCGTGTCATCCATCCTGCCCTTTCCCTGCACCCTCTCACTTTTAGCCCAGAATGCACAGCTGATGTGCCTTGGGGTGGTTTGCAGTCTTTGCATGGAGGACAGATTACTCGACCCCCTCTTCAGCCTTTACCTCCGCTGACACCTCAGGTATGAGGTACACAGTAGGGGCACAATAGGCAGAAGGGGGTCACCTGGCACTTTTGTTTGTTTGTTTGTTGTTTTTGTTTTTGAGATGGGGTTTCTCTGTGTAGCTTTGGAGCCTGTTCTGGAACTTGCTTTGTAGACCAGGCTGGCCTCAAACTCACCTGAGTGCTGGGATTAAAGGCTTGGGCCACGACCTCCTGGCTTCATCTGACACTCTTAAGTGGCTCCAGCCCCAGCAAACACCAGATGTGTTGCCCTGTGTCTGCCAGAGCTCGGAGGTGGAGACAGGGGCATTGGAAGTTCATAATAGATGATCAAAGTCATCCTTGGTTACAAGGGGAACTCAAGACAAGCCTGGGCTACATTAGACTCTGTGGAAAACAAACAAACGACCCACAGGGCATTGGCAGTGCTGGGTCAGACTTCTGAGGTGGCAACCAGAGACCAGATTGGTCTGGGTGGTTCTGAGTTCCACAGGCCGAGAGTGTTGGGAGCTATGGAGGGTGTGAGAGCCAGGCTTCCTCCACCTCGACCTTTGGAGAGAGAAAAAAAGAGAAAACCCTCAAAAGATGATTGGGGGAGGAGGCAGAGGCAGGCTGATCTGTGTGAGTTCGAGGCCAGCCTGGTCTACAGAGCTAGTTCTAGGACAGCTTTCAAAGCTACAGAGAAACCCTGTCTCGAAAAAAAAAAAAGGGGGGGGGGCGGAAAGATGTCTCAGAGGTTAAGAGCACTGGCTTTTCTTCCAGAGGCTCTGAGTTCAATTCCCAGCACCCACATGGTGGCTCACAACCATCTGTTGCGCTCTTCTGGCATGCAGTCATACACGTAGGCAGAGCACTACATACATAATAAATAAATCTTTAAAAAAAAAAAAAGGAAACAAAAAGCATGAGTGAATGGGAGAGGGGAGCAAGGGGGCCTGCCCTTGGGGTTCTGACTGGATGCACCCTCAGCTGCAGCCACTGAGAGCACCACCTGTGCACATTCACTACATTCCCTTTTAAAAGGGCCTGCCCACCTCCCAGCCTTCTTTTTCTTTCTCTCCCTCTCTCTATCTTTTCCCCCCACTCCCCTCTCCTGCTGCTCTCATCCCCAGAGGCCGGCCTTTTTTATGATCCCTTTCCCAAAGAAAAACCCCTCTGTGAACCCTGTCACGTGGTGGCAACTTTCTCTCTCATGACGCTTTTCTTAAAATTACAACAGGATTGTGACATGAAGATGTCACAATGGGATACTCAAGTTTGCAAGTTAATATTAAAGGTAAAAGAGGGTGGAATAGAGCAGACAGTATTAGGACGTGAATGGTGCTGAAAAAAATACAATAAGAAGGGGGCTAGCAAGAGGGCTCAGTGAATAGAGGTGCTTGCTACCAAACCCTAGGATTGGTGTTCAAGTCCCAGGAGCTACACCGAGGAAGGGAGAACCTTTCCTGCCCCCATGGCATGTTATATACAATGAAACTAATTTTAAACCCATAAAACAGAAGGGGCCGAATGCTATGCACTGTAAACTGTCACCATCAGCCTTCAACAGACTTTATTTTTCCATCACCCAGTCTGTGGGACACAGGACCCCTCCAACCCTTTGATATTCCCTAAACCCTTGGGGGACACTACTGGAACCAAGCTAATGTCCACCTACTCCACTTCCTTGGGGGCCGAGGGAGACTAAGGCCCAGTGCAAGACAGAAGCCTGATACCAGGGACCTGAAACCAGGGACCACTCCCACCACACTTCTTAGCAACTACTCATAGGCCGGCTCACATTTGACTCAATCCAGAGAGCCTACTGTGAGCAGTACCAAGAGGATTTTGAAGCCTACATAGGAGTTCCCTGGGCAGGTGGGGACAGTGTTGTTCTTTTGCTGCAGCTAATGCCTAAGAAACACAAACACGAGACTCAGCGCCCACATGGAGTTTATTGAGAGAAGGGGAGAGAAAGAGGGGGTAGCTGGTGGCCAACCGAAAGCAGGAGAGAGAGAGGAGAGAGAGAGAGAGCAAAAGGGGCAAGAGAGAAATCAGAGACAGACCAGAGAGAGGTGCGCGCTTGGTGAGCTTGCTTTGAGAGGGGGCTTGCGCATGCGTAACTGAGTCCTCTGGCAGCCAGGTAAAGCTTGAGCTGCCAGGTAAGGCTGACATAGTGATGACACGGCCATGAGTGTCCCGCCCATCGTGGGGGGGGGCGGGGGTCAGCTGGCTGCTAGTTCCTGACAGGAGCAGAAGGTTGCTGACCCCGCAGTATCTCAGTAGACCCCGCTCTTCTTGCCACAGGAGAGCTGGGTCTGGCTCAGCGCATTCCACATCAGCAGGGTCTCGTATGGCAGGAAGCGGTGGACTAGGAGCAGCCCCTGGTAGAAGCAGGGATCGAAAGAGGAAAGGCGGGGGCTGGGGGCATGCACCCCCGCCGTGCGCACCCCATTGTGCGAGGCAGGCGCCAGACCCTGCTGCCGCAGACACATGCCCAAGAACACGTCGTCGATGGGGAAGACTGGGAGGACGCGCGCGGCATGACGCAGTGCGGCCACAGTGAAGCGCGATAGCAGGAAGCCGCCTCCGCCGCAGTAGGGCGGGTAGTACTCATCTGCCGACAGCAGCGTGGGCACAAAGTACTTGCTCCAAGGCACGCGGATGGGGCCCACGTTCTGGATCAGGTGACCCACGAAGAGGTGGCGGTCCGGGTCGTGGCCTTGAAGGTAGGTGACCATGTTATCTGTGTGCGCGAAAACGTCATCATCTCCGTTGAGCACGAAGCTGGCGTTGGGGCAGCGAGTCCGTTGCCACTCCAGGAAGAGGACCTACGGGTGGAGTGGGGAACGCTCAGAATGCTGGGATCCCCCGGGCCTGCATCTTGCAGGCCTTCCCCTTACGCATACTGCAGAACCCCATTTCCCTGGCCCACCTGTTTAAGCGTGAGGTTAAAGAAGGAGTCGTGGAAGTCCCACTGGAGGATGTCGCCGTGAGCCCGTGCCTCCAGTTCCAGTAGCCGGTTGAACTTGCACGCCTGGAGCGGGTTGCGGTCGCTGCCCACGAGGAAGAGGCGGCGCAGCAGTGCCCCGCGCACCTGCCGCTCGCGTGCCCACGTGCTGCGCAGCACCTGGCGGCGCCCGTAGTTGGCTGGCGACGACTTGATAGCGAGCAGCAGGAACACGGGCTGTGCGCACTTGGTGGCCCATGGCTCCTGCAGCACCGGGAATTCTCGGCAGTGCCGGTACAGCAGGAAATCACGCACGTGCGTGGGCAGCGCCGCGAAGTCGGGGTGCGCGGCCACCGACAAGTTGGCCTGGCATAGGGCAGGGTCCACGCGCAGGGAGTCCGGGGGCCACATGGAGACCTCCTGGGGATCTGAGGACCTCTCGGGGGTGGGGCAGGTGGGTGGCAACACGCGAGACAGGAGCAGCAGCACAAAGATGACCATGGCCAGGAGGAGGCTCACCTTGGGGCACAGCCGGGACAGCCGCATAGCGTGGGGGGGGGCTAGAACAAGGTCACAGGAGCTGTGCACCCCAACACATAACACCTGTAGATGGACAGGCGCCTTCACTTCCTTCTCGCCCCCCTCCCACCCATATTGACCCTCACTGGACTTGAACCCAAACCCGGTCCTCACAGACCATTCGACTCCAGCTGTCTCCTTTGGCAAACTCCTAGCCTCCCTCAAAACCCATTTTGGATGTTCCATTTTCCAGGCATCCTTCATTGACCCTCCTGTTCCCCGGTACTTCTGGTCTAGGCCCATTATTGGTGGCATCTTGTCCTGTGTCTGTCTATCCAGCTGCTCCGGGTCCAGTCCCACCCAACATGAGGTGGGAGAAAGCATTGGATGTTTGTGGTCAACTCTTACAGATGCACTAGAACCCCAGCTCAAATGAGCTCACTCCCAGGAAACTTTTATTCCCCATTGATACAAGGCTCTGTAGCCCAAGCTGGCCTCAGCCTTGCTGTGTAGCTGAAGATGGCCTTGATCTGTCCATCCTCCTGTCCTACATCCTGCCTGCTGGGATGCCAGTGTCACCAGGCCTGGCTCTCCTTGCAGACCTCTGGGTTCAGCCCTCCTCTCCCTGCAACCCTGCCCCCTGTTGACCCTGCATGTGCTCTCTGTTCTTCCTGTTGCCTTCTAGTCCTGCTGCAGCAGTTAAGTTCTAGATGAGACTCAGAGCAGAACTTCCACCATTGAACACTCACTGACACGCAGAAGCACACCCTTCATCCCTGGAGTCAGGTGCTGCCCCCACACAGCCTGGCTGTGTGTCCACATGCCCTGACCTAGGTGTCTGCAGGGTTAGAGGGGACACCCATGACACCCCTGTGTCACAGCACACAGAGCATTTCTGAATAACTTCTGAACCTTGATACTTACCTCAGTCTGTCTTGGGATCCTCACACTGAGCCACACTGCCCTTGGTCTCCCCAATGGCACCTGAAATGATGTGAGGTGGTTAACAAGTGCCTTTGAAACTGTAGGTCTCGAGCAAACCCACTTGCTGGTGCCTGGACCAGGCCTGCCTCCTGGTGCTGTGCCATGGGTTCTGCTGTGAACTTGACACAGTGGCTTGACCTCTCTGAACCTCCAAGTAGAACAAAATGGACCCCAGGAAAAGTGCTGGAGGCCTCCTGCCTCAGGACCTTAGGGCCACACAAACTGCTTTTGATTTGTAAAAACCCTTTGCATAAGAAAAGTTTTATTAGTTGTGCTGTCCTTCAGCTCCTCTTGATGAACAGGTCCCTGAATAGCATCCAGACCCTGCCCCATGGCTCCTATGGGTTTGAAATATATCATTAGTTCATTCAAAAGCTCTCAGGCTTTTCCTGAAGTTTGAGTAGCTTCAGTCAGACTCAGGAGATTCTTCCTGCCTAGGCTAGACTTTTGTTAATGTGGCCAAGATCTTTAGATTTTGCCAAACCACCAAAGCTCCTGTTAAAACCTCACACATGCCAGGGCATGGTGATACACGCCTTTAATCCTAGCACTAGGGAGGCAGGGGCAGGAGGATCTCTGTGAGTTCCAGGACAGCCTAGGCTACAAACTGAGCCCCTGGCTCTAAACAGAATTTTCCTCATCCCATCAACAACTCTGTGTGTAGGTGCCAAGAAGCTGAGGCACCTTAATTCTGGACAAGACCCTAAGAGCCAGGAGCCTACCGAGAGAAGGGTACTGAGGCTGAGGCCATTCAGGTAGCAGGGCAGATCACAGACAAACTACAGGGGGAAAAGATCTAGTTCATTCCAAGATGCCCTGGCAGCTGAGTTAACTGGAATGGTGAAGTGGATGAGCCTGATGCCTGAATGTGGGGTTTAGCCCTGGGAGACACTGAAGGCCTGGCTGAAAAGTGGGCCCAGGCTTGAGGTAGCAGGGACACTGAGCTGAGGTTGAAGGATGAGGTGAGGCTGACAGCTTAGGGTGCCGGGGGCACAGGGGATGCCTGGGCAGTTGCAGCATGCATAGGGGAGGACAGTGGCAGCAGGGAGAGCTAGTACAGGGTGGGAAACAAAAGCAGCAGCAGTGGGCTTAGGCAGCGCCATGTGAGCACACTGGGAAAGAACCCAGGCCACCTGTCACCTCCAGCGTCTCTGAATGCCTACCTACATTGACAGGGTCTCACAGTGTAGCCTAGGCTAGCCTCATGGATATTTACCAACCCACCATGGCCTGAGGTTAAATCTGTGAGGAGCAAGAGCTGCCTCGGGAGGACTCAGCAGCAAAGGTGCTTGTTTCCAAGTCTGAGGGTCCAAGGACAGGGAGGTGGCGGCTTGGGACACAAACTCTGGGAGGGGCCTGGATGCATGGGTGAACTGCTGTACATGCACACTGCTCCCTATCACCAGCAAGGCATGAAGAGGGGTACAGTGTCAGGAACTGGAGGTCACAGAAGGCCTTGGAGAATCTATTCTGGCCTGTTCTCTCCCCATGCAGGGAAGGTCAGGGCCCAGGAGCCTCTCCTGGGAGCTCGGGGACCCCTGAGCTCTCAGGGACCCTCCCTCCCATGAGCCTGGAGCCCAGAGCAGCTGTTCCCACCAACAGAGGGGGAGGAGAGGACAGAGGAACCAGTTTTCCCTGTGGTGGCTGACAAGTTCATACAAAAGAACAGTATCAAATATCAGCAAGAGAGGAGGGGCTTGGGAGGACAGAAGTGGGTAGCCAGAGCAGGCTAGGGCAGGCAGGGAGTGAGAGCCTAGGACCCCCCTGGAGGGGCTGGGAACACTTGAGTAGCACGTGCCTGCTCACTGGCACTCCCTCACTGCATTGGTTGGTGGTGGTGCACTCCTTTAATCTGCACTTGGGAGGCAGAAAGATGGATCTCTGTGAGTTCAGGGCCAGCCTGATCTACAGAAGTGAGTTTTAGGCAGCCAAGACTACACAGAGAAACCCTGACTCAAAAATCCAAGAAACAAACAAACAACCCAAAACTCCAAAACATAAGAAGTCTTGGGTGTCAGAGACTCAAAGATAAATTCCTGAATGTTTGAATATTCCTGACTCTGGACAGCTGCAGACACTGAGCTCCCGGTGTTGTTCTTTATTTACAGTTATAAGAATAAAAGGTGGAGAAGGGGTGGGGTGAGTGGTCCCAAACGAGGGCTCCAAGTGAGTGGGGTCCCAAGGTAAAGGACCACGTAGGAGAGCATAGCAGGTTCCATAGCAGGTGAGGATGACCGAGGCGGGAGGGAATAACACGCCAGGCAGATAGAGCTTGAATGAGGAGTTTATTTAGAAAGGGCAGTGAGGGAGAAGGGAAGAGACATAGAGGCACCGGGAACAGAAGAGGAGAGGGGGAGAGAGAGAGGGAGAGAAGAGGGGAGTACCTGGTGGCCAACCGAAAGCAGGAGAGAGAGAGAGCAAAAGAGAAAGTAAAAAGAGAGAGAGGAAGAGAGCGTAAGTGGTCAAGGGTCTGACTTTTAAAGGGTCCTTTACACCTGCCTACAGACTAGTACTCATGGAACCCTGGGCTGACCAGAGTACTGCCTGAGTGCATTTTGCCAGGTGACAGGGGCAGGCTAGAGTAATGCTTGAATCCTTACACCCGGTCTCTATGTCCCTGAGGCCCATCCATTAACAGCTGCTGTTCCAGAAATAAGAGCAAGAAATAAAAAAAAAAAATACACATTTTGAAAATTAGGCATTCTTTCTTCTCCAGGGCTGAGCTCGTAAAGGGGCCCCGCACTGGCGTTACAGCCTGGCCTATGAGGATTAGTATGGTCATTGGCTGGGAACGTCCATGACCACCATCTATACAGAAGAGCCAGACACCAAAGATTCGCTGAATATTAAAAAGGCACTAATTACAAATGAACCACTAGGGTTAATAAGCTGCTGGCTACAAATAAGCCAGGGAACATAAAGAAAATGCTGCTTGTTAATGAGATGCTTTGTATTAATGTGTCACTAGATATTAATTATTCAGTGCATATTAATGTACCATTGAATATTATGGGTATTGAATACTCACGAGGCACTGACTAATAAAAGGACAAAGCTTAAAAACCAATGCCCCACTACTGAGCATGTGCATGATGACCCAATGACCGTGTTAGTAAACAGTCCACACTTTATATTAGTGACCCAAACAAGGTATTAAGGATCCATGCTTCATAGTGATGATGTAGATATTAACGATTTCATCTTAATATTAATGAATCGCTGAATAATCATGACCTGGTATCATTACTATTTGTGGTTCAAATACTGCATCTTAATGATGTGCTGAACTAGCAAGTTATGAATATTTATGAGCCACTGGCTCCTGCCTGATCCCTGGGAGATGCAGGGATGGGAGGGGTGACATGGAGGCTCAGACAATGGCTGTCTGGACCTTTGGGGAAACTCTCAGAACACTCAGGGACACTCTTCCACAGACTGCGGACTGTAAAGGAGGTTGGAGCTTCTGAAAGTGTCCCAATTGGGTCCCCGGGTGGGCCTTGGTCCCCAGCTGGCAAGCAGGTCATAGACATATGCCCGGGGCCACCCAGTGCCAGACTGGGCAGAGCGAGCTGGACACTAGCTCTGACCCCAGGGTGGTTCTCTCCGGATTGTACCAATTTGCCCTCCCTCAACGTTGACAAGTTTCTCTTTAGGAGGTGCCAGGACTTACTTTTATGAACAAAAAGAGAATTCCTATAAAGATAAAGTATGGCAAGCCTCGCCCCAGGTGTTCATAGTGACTGGGCTGCCCGGGCCCTGCCTGTCACATCCTAGCTTCCCGGTATGAGGTGTGGGGCCACTGGCAAGATTCACAGAAGGCGCCCTTCCCCCTTCCAGGAACCCGGAAGGAAGGAGCCAGGATCCATACCCTCAGCCCAGACCAGGAAACTGAGGCGGGGGAGGTGAGGCCCAGATCCTCACTCCTTTAAATCAACAGGACTCACAACAGCAGCCTCACAGTCCTGACCTCTAGGGTCATTCCGAGTCCCCACTGTGTCCCCACCTGTCCAAGTGGGTCCCATCCATCCAATTGACTGTTTCCGGTGGCATTTACGTCAAGTTTACAATAATCACTTTAATTCTGTCAGAGATAAATGTCACAGAAAAAAGACCCGAGTAATCAAGATTAAAACAAACACACCTGCCCCAGCTCCACCCTGATGCCTGGGGACCCTGAGGCTGGGGTTGGTCAGCCCTGGGATGCCCAGCACAGGGCAGGGCCTGCGGGACTCTGGACCTCTAGGATCGCAGAGAAGTCCACCGGACCCCCAGGTTCCTCATAGCCTGAGCCAGGGAGGGAAGCACCAAGCTCGAAGGAGGGGATTCTGCCTGAGCCAGGCTGCACAAACCCTGAAGCCATATGGAGACCCCCTGTGACCACACCTTCCTCTCCAGCAAGGTGAGAAAGTGAAACCCAGCCTTCGGGAGGCTGAGGAAGGAGGCCAGTCTCAGAAAAGGAAGGAAAAATGGCTAAGAAAAGAAAAAGGAAAATTATCCCAAAGAGTCAGACCTTGGCTAGTAACACCCGGTTCTCTTAATTTGACTATGGTGACAGGTGACTACCCACTGAGTGGCATCTCGCCTCGCAGTTAACCTCCACTGCAGCCTCATGCCAATAGAGGGAAAACCGAGGCTTGCAGAATTAAAGCTTCTCATCCAAGCTTCCCCGGTGTCAGCGTGAGGACAGAGATTCAGAATGTCTAGAAACATCACAAATACAAACGGGAAACCGTCAAGGGTCAGAGCCATTTGGCTATGCGGGCACAAACTGGTGAGAAGCGTGGGCTCCTGACCCCGGAATGTGGCCAGGACCCAGGACCCTTGGGCGGGTGCAGCCACTGTCCCGCGGTCGAGGACGTGCAGGAATCCGGCCCAGGTGCCCCAGACTCCAACCACACTCCAAGCCCCCTGGGACCCCGCCCAGCCCCGGGACCAGGTACTCACCATAGGAGCCAGGTCCAAAGAGCCAGGAGGCAGAAAGGTTTTCACCTGGATGACGCCCAGCCCTGGGTCTTGGCTTTTCACCTCCTTCCGGCCTGTTTCCCGCCCCACCCTGCCCCCCCTGTTCACCCCCCCCCCCGCGCCTTTCTCCAGCCCTGCCGCTCCTCCCCTCATTGATCCTGGACCTGCCTTTCCTTTCTCCCATCCCACTGTGAGGAGGGGTGTTCCCCAAGTGCTCCCCAGCACTGAGCTGTGCCAGCCACATCTGTCTTGCAATCCCCAGCTGCAGCCCCCTCCCCAGCTCAGCCCCTGCTTAATGAAGAAACATTTTGCTGGGAGGAGAGAGAACCCAGAGACTTAGAAGATTCCAGAACTTTAAAACCTGTTGGTAGGCCCTCTGACTCTTACATTCCAAGATAATGTCACCTGTTCCCCTCCTCGGGAGTTACCCCCAAAATCTGTAGGTCCTAACTCTTGAGTTTGGGTCCTAAGAGCCTGCGGGAGGGAGAGGAAGTAAGTATGGAAACTACAAACTGAGTCCTCCTGACACTGGCTGCTTAACCAATACACAGTGGACAAAGATACAGAACAGAATGTCACATGACACAGTATACCCAGAGAATTCAAAACAAGTGGTTATGCCCTTGCATCTGGAGGTCCCAGTGGCAGTGGTCTGCCCAGGTGCTGGAATATTAGTCAACCATGAAAAGGGAGTGAAGTGACAGCAGCCAACCCACAAGCCCCAACTGTGTGTATCATGTTCAGGAGAAATACACAGGGCAGGGACAGCCACAGACAAGGAGTAGATCATGGCTGCCAGGGGCTGGGGAGGGGTGGTTTGGGGGGAGTAATGCTCTGGAAATACATGGGAGACGAGGCTGCCTAGGTGGGCCGTGCTAAATGCGCCACGTCATTACCTTGGAAAAGGCTTATTTTCTGTTATGTCATTTCTATGCAATTGGAAACACCTTCTGTGTCACCTGATCAGAATGCCAGCTTCTCAGCCATCAGCTGCCTCACAAAAGTTCACTCTGCTGCATAGTTGAGGTTTTGGAGTCACCAAGGTGCAAGAGACCACAACATAATAAAGAGGCAATGATACCCCACTCAGGACCTTGCCCTGCTGCTAACACTAACCCTTGTGAGATAAGTTCCTGTCTCCTGGGAACCTCTCAGAGGAGAGGCCTGCTGAGGGAAGCCAGGCCTAAGAAAAAGGCCTCTTGTGTTTTGTGTTTTTAAAGGCGCCCTGCCTTCCTGTACCACAAGGAAAGCAAATTCAAGCTACCTGGAGGTGCCATGTTTTCAGTGTTTATCAGATGGGCAGGGAGACAAGGGCAGATAAACCATAAATGGGTGGCTGTGACCCCAGACAAGGGATGCCGATGGTAACCTGGCATGTAGTACCTGCAGGGGTTGGAACAGGGACCAGCCATCAATCTGGGCACACACATGAGAAGGGAGGATGGCCAAGCCTGGCAGCACCTGCTGCAACCCCACTTTCCAGAGGCGGGGGAGGAGGCTCCTTATACCAATAAGGGTTCTGAGGTATGAGCAATAATTTACAAGAAAGACTGCAGAAACCCAGACTCCTCTCAGCAGAACATGGTGGGAAGGTCAGAGAATCAGAGGTTTTTAAATCAAAGCCTTCCTTTTTTTTTTTTTTTATAATGCTATGCAGGGGCTCCACCCCTGAGCCACGCCCCCAGCCCCTCACTGGGGGATTCTAGGCTATCACTTCACCTCTGAGTTATGCATCCAGCTTCTAGGTTCTGGATCTGAGGTCCAGGCTTGGAAAGGGATCTTTAGAGCCACAGGGTTGATTCAGAATTCTGCACATGTCCTTTGAGACTCAAGATGGACCTCCTCTCTGCCCTAGGAAGTCCTGTCATCTTTTCTTGTACATACATGTACATGCTGCATGTGCAGCCTCCCCACAGACCCTGACTATCAGGGTGCAGACAGGGAACCCAAGACTGGAGTCAGTCACTAAGTCCTTCTGGCTCATGGGCTTCCAAGAGCTGTTTTGTTTGTTAAGATTAATTCTATTTTTATACATGTATCTGTGAGTGTCGTGCCCTCGGAGGCCAGAATAGGGCGCAGGCATGCTGGGAACACAACCTGGTCCTTGATTTTAGGCGCTGAGCCTTCCCTCTAGCCTGTTTCCAGCCCTGTATTAGACTGGGTTAATTGATGAATTCCTCACCAAGCCAGCATCTCCCTGGGAAGTCTGTCCTTTTCTAGGTTGCAATCTCCTATGTATACCTCAGAACCCTCTAGAGCAGTGATTATCAACTTGTGAGCCAAAACTTCTTTGTGGGGTTGAATGACCCTTTCACAGGGACCACATATTTCATTAAGGTTCATGACAGTAGCAAAATTATAGTTATGAAGTAACAACAAGAATACTTTTTTTTTTCCCCCCGGGCAGGATTTCTCTGTATTGTTTTAGATCCTGTCCTGGAACTAGCTCTGTACACTAGGCTCTAGGCTGGCCTCGAACTCACAGAGATCTGCCTGTCTCCTGAGTGCTGGGATTAAAGGCATGGGCCATCAACGCCCGGCAACAAAAATACTTTTATGGTTGGTGGGCCCTACAACATGAGGAATTGTATTAAAGGGTCACAGCATCAGAAAGGTTGAGAACCGCTGTCCTAGGAGTTCACCTATTTCTCCTTCCCGTCAGAAGAACTGTGAGTCAGAGGGACAGATTGCAGAGCAGGTAGCCCTGGAGATGAAATGCATTGTGGGTACCACTACCCTCTCCCTCCTTTCCCTCCCCTTCCTGATCTGGATTTGGAAGACAGAACGGGAATGTGGATTTCTTTTTATTTTGTTAGAAAAGTGTTTATTTAAAGATTACTAAAAGGACCGGGCCCGCTTGGGAGGGAGGGAGGAGGTGTCTTGGCTCAGCCAGGCCCGGATAGAGGCTCTTGTCCAGGGAATCCAGCCTGGGAGTTGGGGAAGCCGCAGTGGGCAGGCAAGCGGGAGGTCCGGGAGCAGTGCACCTCAGCAGCTTGCGAGGTACATCCCTGCGGGGAGCGGGGAGGGTAAAGCTGGGGCCTCTCGTGGGCTCCTCCCGCGCCCGGCCCAGGAGCCCAGCCCCCGCCCTTCAGTTACCTGTGGCGAATCTCCGCTTCACTAGGGACATGCGGTAGCCGCCTCCCAGTAGCTCCAAGTCCAGGCCAGACAGCGTGGCACCCTCGCTGGTGAACTGTGCGGCCACCGGGCTTGGAGTGCTAGGCCCGGTCTGTGGCTGCCAGCTGGCAGAGAGGCGGCCCGAGCCTGTGGGACCTAGGGTCAGGGAGATGCTCCTGCCACAGGCCCGACTGTCCCCTGAGAACCCTACTCTGGGATTCTTCAGGTCCTACTTGCCAGAGTGTCCCCAGTTTTAACAAGTGACTCACCCCCTGCCTCACACACATCTGGAAGCTTCCACGTGAACCTCTTTTCCTCCGTGTTCCTGGTGGCAAAGGAAGATGGGTCACCAGCCGAGGCACCTGTGTGGCTTCAAGTCCACTGTGTGTGGCACAACTGTCCCCCCCAAACTCGAAAAACCCTTGTTTGTTGGCCTATGTGTTCACAGCCGAACTGGGTGGCTCACCAGCTGGCCGCAGGCTGCAGACGCACGCTGGTCACCGGCTCTCCCACTGGCAGCAGGATTTGGACATTAGTGAGCGGTGTGGACACTGCGGTGGCGCCCGCACGGTAACTGTACTCCACTGTGACTCGAGTGAGCGTGGGCCCACACTGCCAGTGAGCACTCATTTGCAGGGGTACTGACTCGGGCCCAGGGCGGGAGAACTTAGGAATGAGAAGACAGAGGTGGTTGGGGGACATCGACATGCTACTCTACCTAGCCTGGTCCACGCAATATACAACCACTAGGACCCATGCGCAGTACTCGGAGCAGCCAGCAAAGGGCAAGAGAGTACAGAGGCCGGCACCCCACTTCATTTGCATAATCTATGCGGCCAGTCCTTGCCCCGCCCCCAGCACCCCACCTGGTAGCGCAGCAGCACCAGATTGTAGTAGGAGGCTGTGGGGTTCTGTTCTGCCTGGTGCTGTAGGGCCTCTGTCAGCGCAGACATGTTCAGCCAGAAGTCTTTGGTCTCCGGGTCACTCTGGGAAGGATCACTGCAAAGACGGGGCAGAACATCCTCATCCCTCAGGAGTCGCCCTCCCCTTAGCCTGAACTGCCATGGGTGGGAGAAGTAGGTCCAGAGAGGAAGAGCCACCTGCCTCACATCACACACCAACAGGCAGGAGGCGCTGCAGGCATTTAAGGCCCTGAGCCCTTGGCCCCACGTGCATCTGGGACCCTCTACCACCGCCCATGCAAGGCACCTGAAGATCAAGTCAGCGTTGGGCTGAAAGTGTTCTACTGGGGCCGTGTGTACTAGCCGGAAGCTGAGGACGGGTGGGGGTGGGGTCCCACTGAACACTCGCACAATACCGGCAGGGAAGGTCATGGTCAACTCCCCGGTGACTCGAGCCAGGCAGCTGGGAAGCCGGGGAAACACCAGGTGTGGGATCAGGACTCCACATTTCCTACCCTCCTGTTTCCACTGATACCCTAAGCTCCTGCAAGGCTCTAATTGTCCCCAGCACCCTCTCCCCAACTTCTTTCTCTTTCATCCCTGCCTGGCGGAGTGAACCCTGGCCACCATCCCCCAAGCCTGGGCTAAGAAAGGTTTCTTCCCGAGGTCCTTTTTCTCCTGGGCCACCAGGAATCTCAACCCAGAATAGCTGGTGTTTTAAGCACCCCTAGTTTGGGTCTAGAGACTAACCACTTCTTTGTGGTTTTAATGTTAAGGTCTCCTTTTGTCAGCCCCAGGGATGGCAAACCAGCTTCAGAATCCCTAGTTCACCATGGACATGGCCCCATCCTTCTGCTCAATACCCACCGCCTCCTTAGGGAGCCTCAGGGTTCACTAGCCTCAGTCAAAAGCCTTCACGTTGACATTGCTATTCCTGTGACAGCCTACCTGGGGCTGTGGCCACGGAAATAGGCATGGACATACTCAGTGAAGGCTGTGGCCACAGGCAGGGTGTCCTGGGATCCTAGGACCACAGGGCTGGGGCCACGGGAGATGCCTGTAGGGGTGATGTGGTCAGGAGCAAGGCAGGCCTTACCCACTTAGCTACCATCCCAGACACAGAAGGGAATCCAAGGCCCCAAGGGGAGTTGTCCCTACAAACCATGTCCCATCTGGGTGGAGAAGCTGGGCCGATCCGGGATGATGCTGGGGGCAGACAATCCCAGTGGGGAGGGGCTGAGGGACCGGCACTGCAGGGCATGAGACAATCAGAGCTGTGAACTGCCCAGAGCTACCTGTAGGGGCAGTCCCTTCCCAACAGAAACTGCCTCACCACCAGGTCACCCACCAGGTCACCATTGCTCCTGGTGAGCGGGCAGGACACTTTTCTGGACTGAGGTCTCCTGGGTGGTGCAGCCAGGCCCTCCCTGGTGGTGGAGTCAGCAGGCATTATGGAGTCTAGAGTGAGGAATTGGTGTATATTAGCCCCCAAAAAGAAACAATGGGCCGAGGGCTTCTGGGTAGCACCCCAGGTCAAAAATGGTATGGAAAGGGTGTGGAGGAGGGCCTGGTAACTTACGAGGTGGGTACGCCACACCCTCACTCTGCCTTTACTCCCCCTTGGAGCTGCTGAAAAAAACAGATTCTCCCCCATGGATGCCAGCGAGCTGTCAGTCTTCCTAGGGTCTCAGGTAGCAGTCAGGACAGCCTAACTGCTCCAGGCCAGTGCTTTCCCTGAAGCCTGGGAGGGGCTGTATGCCCATTTCGATCTCCATTCAGCAATGGCCACAGGGTTCAGCCAGGCTTCCTTCAAACTTGGAAGCCATAGCTGTCTTTCTAGGTCTCAGACTCCTGCAGCTCACTCCCAGACTCATGGCCCAGAGGAGACTCCAGTGCCAAGCCAGCCAACTCAACACCTGCTCTCCTGCCCCAAGGCCTTTGCTTGACCGTCAGATGGTCCCACCTACTAAGGCCTCCACCTGGTGCCCAGCCTACCAGGGACACCCGCTGGGCTCCAGCTCACCTGCACCTGCCTCTGATCTCCAGGGGCCTGGCGAGGGTGCACGGGGCATTGGGCCCCTGGCCTCAGGTGGCTGCATCCTGCAGGTGGGTGGGCTCTGCGGGGTGCCTGGCCGGGGAACCCAGGACTCAGGGGACGGGCCATGGGCAGCATGCGATGGGGAGTCCAGGCCTGAGTCCTCCACATTCTCCGGGGACGAAGAAGAGAAAGGGGATGGGCTGGATGTGAAACCCAGGCTGCTGGAGCCTAAGAGGGAGAATGGTCAGGGCCATGGTCAGTATAGTTCACCCCCACACCCAGCTGTCACCTCCCACATTAGTAGCCCCTCCATCCGGCCACGCCCATAGCCATGCCCCTCCAACCAAGGCCCCACCCACTGGGGGCTCTGTCCCGCTCTCCCTGCTGTGCACACCCCCTCTACCCGTGAAGTCCTCATGGTCAAAGGCGGACTCCAGAGGTGGCCCGAAGAGGCTTTTGGGCAGCGGTTCCTCCGAGGCCAGCGGCTTCTCAGCACAGCTGAGGGCGGGGGTAGGGGTGGGGAGGACAACGACAGGAGTGGGTCCGAGCCTCGCACCTCACCTGAGGCCTTCCTTCAGCCCACCCAGGGCAGCCACCCGCTCCATGCATCACCATGCTAAGACCGTGTTGCTTTGTGAGGCAGGGTCTCTGCCCAAGCTCCTGAGCTCTAGATGATATGCTAGCTTCATCCACAATTACAGCACTATAGCGTCTCTGAGGGGCAACTTATCCACAGGCCTCTCAGACCCAGCACAGCACAAGTACACAGCAGGCGCCCCAATAGCCTCATAATGTCCTTATCAGCCCAGATGAGGGGTGAGGAAGCTTGAGGCAGGGGCATGGGGCCCATCTGCCTGCTCTGACACACCCCACAGGCCCCACCTGCTGGTCCGTGGGGCTGACCGAGGTCTCTGTGGCTTCCCAGAAGTGTCCCCTAGGACAGACAGAGTCTTGAGCTTCTGTCCCACCAGGATCACGGCTGGCATTTGTCAGCCAGAGGCCCAAGGTGACCAGCAGAGCGGATAGAGGGCACAGCCAACCAATCCCAATTTCCAGCCATCCAGACCCAGTTTTCCCCCCAAGGGCACCTTCTAACCCAAACAGATCAGGCCACTCACTCGAGGATTGACGTTTCATGGTGCCCTGTGGAAAAAGAAAAAAGAAAAGCAACAGGAGGTTGAGCAGCAGACTGCTGGGTCCTGTGTCCCTCCCAACCCTCCTGAGCATGGTTACCCAGCTCACCCCTGGGCCTGGTGGGAGGACCAGGCTGCCGGCTGTGGCTCGGAGCTGAGCAGCTGCAGCCTCAGAGCTGCCACTCACAGTGCGGGTGGGGGCGGGCTTGATGTGAATGTAGAACTTCCTAGGCTCCTCATCGTCAAAATCAGAGTCACTAGAGGAGAATCGAGGGGGCTCGGCTGTGCGTGGGCCTCTGTCAAGGAGTCAATCTTGAATCTGACCACACTCCCGGACACGCAGGCCCTGTACAGTTAGTTTTGACCCCTTATGTTCAGAAAGCTACCTGGGGAGCTTCTATTCAGCCACACTGATGCCCTTCCTCCAGGAACCCTTCCTGGGTATCCCATCATAAAAGTCCACCTGTCTTATTTGTCCATCTTTATTTTGAGACAGGATCTCTCTACATAGCCCTGGCCAGCCAGGAACTCACATTCCAAGATGAGCCTGCCTCTGCCTCCCACTGGATTAAAGAGGTGTGCTACCACTACCTGTCTCTCACCCCTCCTTTCTACCATTGTGAAGCACACAGGACAAGGCCCTCCTTGGTGCACAGTAGGACCCTCCTGGGAGACAGACTTATGGAAAGAAAGGATATTGTTATGTGAAACATCAGGACGCACAGTGAAGCCTTCTTCATCCACCTCTGGAGGCACCTGGGGGTGGAGTCAGGTCCCTCTAATGACCCACTCTGGTCCCCATCAGAATATATTCCAGGGATGTAGGCAAATCCAAGGGGAAACTGAGACACGGTAGACCTTCCAATCCCTCACATGGGGACCACAGAGGTGAGGCTTGCTTCTGAGCCACACCCTGGGCCCCTCTAGCCCCGCCCACCCATTCCCTTCCCACGCAGTACTCACCCCTGAATCAGACTCCAGGAAGTCCCTGGGGACAAAGGAACAGGGGTGGGTAGCTGGAGCCCCCAGGAGGGATACCCACCATATTGCCCCAAGCTAGCCCATAGGCTGGGACTTGGGGCTTCTTTGAGAATGTGGGGGCTTCTAGAGGCAGCTGAGTTAGACAAAGCCTCAAACAGTAGAACAGATGAGCTAGCCTTGGCAAGGGAGGGATCATGGCCAACCTAGGCTACAATGGGCCAAGCAGCTTCTGGCTCAGCCTGGGTGAAAGGAGGGATTCCAGTCTAGTTTGGGGAAGTGGCTCTCTTGATGCAGCATGGGACAGAGATCTTTCTGGGCTAGCAGAAGTGACCCTGGGGCAGTCTGAGATAGGGAAGTGTCATAGGGACTTCTGTGCTAGCTGGAGCAAGGGTCAGAATTTTGGGCTAGCTTAAGCCAGGATGGAGCACATCCTCACACAGATGCACGGGGCTCCCGCCGGCTCAGTCCTGGAAGGCGGAAGGCCTTGGCTCCTCGGAGACGTTTCATTGCTGTTGACAGAAGGAGGGCAGCTAATCTCTGGAAGGTTCTCTCCCCTTCTGTTTAGATCTCTCTCCCAGTCCCTGGTCTAGCCTGGGCATCCAGGCCCAGACGTACTTGCCTTCCTGCAGGGCAGCTGTGCTATAGGTGTCGAAGTCCAGAGGCCCTGAGGCAAAAAAGAAGGAAGTTTGAGGGACAGAAGCAGGCCTGCCTGGGTCAGAGGCACACAGGGTTCCACAACAGGAGCAGGAGGGTGTGAGAGGGAGACCTAGGCATGGCCTGGCTGATTGAACATAGATACAGCAAGGAGGACAGCTTTCCTGGTCACCTGGGTCATTGGACAAAGTGCACCAGCATTTAGGGGACTGTGATCTCCACTTTATAGATGAGGAAGCAAGCTCAGAGAAGTCAAGACATGTGACTAAGGTCACAAAACTAGCAAGGCAAAAAGGACCCAAACCCAGCCTATCAAACTTTGGCTCTCAACAAGGATGTCTTGGGCTCAACACCATCAATGGCTACCTGAGGCTCTTGAGGTGTAGTGAGAAACAGCCAAGCCTTCAAGCCGAACTTTCATGACCCTTTAGGGATTCAGGTCAAGGACTGGACTATGTGAGATCAGCCATCAGATGCCTTCCCTACATGGGCTTAGTCAGGGACAGAGAACTGCCACCACTCCATTTTTTCAAAGAAGAGTGAGGCCCTGCTGTCACTCACCAGGCTTCTCACAGCCGGTGCCCTTGCTCTCTGCAAACTTCCTGAGGAGCATGTCCACTGTCACATTTTCCACGTTCTGCTTGAATTCCTCATGCACCTAGGTAGGGGACAGGGAGGGCATGAAGGGGCATGGCCTCTGTGAGGCCAGACAGGAGGTTGGGGCCTATCCTCACCTGCCCAATCTGCACGTGGGTGTCCTCCACTGAGTGGGCATAGGAGCCCAGCAAGGTCTTCATGTGTTGCAGGTGTGACTCCTCCATGGCCTGAAAGCGCTAAGATGAGACAGGCATGTGACCCAAGCTAACCGGTCAGATCAACCCACCCACTGGCTTAGGGAATCAATCACCAATGAGATTCTGCCTTCAAATTTTTGCTGCAAGTCAAAGGGGCACTGCTGTCCCCATACCTGCTCCCCATGTACTGGCCTTTGACCCCAGTACTGCAGAGGCAGGAGGATCTCTATGAGTTTAAAACCAGCCTAGTCTACATAGTGAGACCTATCTCAAAAAAGAAAATTAGCCCTGCGTGTCCTCTGTCAGCATAGGAGTAAGGTCCCTAGAACCAACAACCAGCCAGAGAGAGATGACATCCTAAGGATGCCATTGGAACGCCTGGATCTAGCCATGCCAGACTCCCCTGCACCCACCAAACAAGCTACCTGGCAAACTACCTAGCAGGAGACTAGATAGAAGCACCTGCCATAGTGCAGGCCCGCCAACTTCCCAGACTTTAGTCTGGTAATCCTCAGACATGAGGCTCAGCTCTCAAGGGAAGTCAAACAGCAGCTTCTTCCCAGAACCAGCCTGCTGGACCTACCGTAGGGGCCAGGAGACAGCGACTAGTAGCCTAGCTGTTAAAAGCTTAGTTAATGCAGCCAGAGAGCCTGAAAAATACTTCTGAACAGGTACAGAATGCTTGGAAATGTGACAGTCATAGAAAAAACAAATAGTTTTAAAATAATGAAGTCTGGGCAGTGGTAGTGCTCAACTTTAATCCCAGCACTGGGAGGCAGACACAGGGGCATCTCTGAGTTTGAGGCCTCAGCTACACAGAGAAATCTTGTCTTGAAAAGGCAAGTAATAATAATAAAGTCTTTAAAGAGAGAATAGAGTAAAATAAAAAGAATAAGTCATATAAAGATAGGAAATACACAGGGTGTCTGGATCATGTATGATGTTTTGCTGACTGTGAATGTTTTGAATGCTGATGAGTGAAGGGCAAACCCTGCTGAGATACATGGGACTGGAGAATAAACTGCTAAATTAAACCAGCCTGTATATTCTAAGGGTGTCTTAGCTTCAATTCCAACTACAAATCCATAAGTAGATCTGTTTAAATGACGATTTCTACCTTTTCTCAGAATGACAAGGCTGGCCTTATATTTAATATGTAGCCCAGAATGATCTTGAATTCCTAATCTTCCTGCCTCGGGTCCCTGGAGTTGGGAGACTGTGGCTAGGACAGGGCACCCCTGCAGGGAGTGTGGGGTCCAGCCACCACAGGGCAAGGTTCTCACCAGGGCCGAGTCTAGCATCTTGGTCTCAAAGTCAGCCCTGGCGGAGTTGTACTTATCCACAGAGCGCCGCAGGCTATCAGCTGCCTTCTTGCTTTTGGTTTCAGCCTAGGAATTGTAGACAGGGAACCATGTGAGTTGCCATAGGGACAATCGGGTGGCTTTACCATCCTGCCAAGCCACCTTCTGAAAGTCCGGGAGGTAGCCGCACAATTTAGTGTCCAGCGCTGTATGGCATGATGTCTCTCTCTGGTCAGGAGGCCAACAAACCTTATCCAGCTCCTTCTGGCTGGTGTTCTCTCTGCGCAGTCGTTCCAGGTCCATGCAGCGGCTCAGGTAATTCTCTCGAGATTTTGGCAAGAGCTGACCCACGCTGGCCAATACCTGCACCGCATCCACGGTACCCAGGACTTCCTCCTTGCACTGTGGGTAGCAAAAAGCAGGGAAGGGGAGTGGTTCAGGGGTGGAGCCCTGACTAGGATCCCCCAGTGACTGGAGTGTGGGCTTGCAGGTATGCTCTCCTAGTTTCAGCCATACACTCTAATCTGCAAGTGGGTACGCAGGCTCATCTGGGGTCCTGGGTACACCCCTGCATGCCTGCCAGGGCAGTTTGCTACCTTCTTGTGGGCCTTGAGCTGTTCCTCGCCATAACGCAGCACCTCCTTGAGGAGGTCGTGGAGCTTCCGCGTCAGCTCCAGATGGCACAGTGCCAGCTTGTCCGAGGACACACGGAAAACCTCCCAGAGTGGAGCAAAGGTCCTGGGGACAGGCAAGGTTCAGTGTATCTGATACCCCCCTGGAGCCCCTCACACAGTAGAGCTGTCCTTGCTGATATGGGACTTGACAGAAGTTGTGTCCACCAGGTCCCGGGTTGCTTGAGGTCATTAGGGTCACCCATCCAACTGCACTCACCCCATGGGGGTCCCATTGCTGGCCATCTTGGACAGCTTGGCCATGGCTTTCGAGTACGTCTCTTCGATGCTGGCCCTGGATCGGAGAGCAGCAAAGACAGGCAGACTCAGTTAGCCTGAGACAGGCCTTTCTCTGCCTCAGTGTCCCCATCTCTACACCTTGCTCTCAAAACAGTTTGGAAATGGATTGGATAATTTTATTTCTCCTTTTTTAATATTTTTGTTCAGTTTTTTTTGAAAAGGGGTTTAGATATGTGGCCCAGGTAGGCCTCACACTCATGGTAATTCTTCTGCCTCAACTTTTGCCAGTGCTGGAGTTATGGGTGAATACCAACAATACTCAAATCATACATGTTTCCACTTCTGAAGCTAGAACTCGGAATTTTAACTCCTTCCTGTGAGTACATGATCTTATTTCCAGTAAGGAGTCATCAGACTCCTGGGATGCACACAAGCCAGTGAGATGGTTCCGTGGGTAAAATGCTTGCAGTCAAGCCCGATGACCTCAATCTCCAAAACCCACATGGCACAAGAAGAGAACCAACTCAACTACGCTCTCCTCTGCCCTCAGCATTTGACATCATGGCATGTGCACCACCCCCTCCACACAGTTCAGTTCAAAATAGAAAGTAAAATAAAAATAAACAAAAGGTGGTACCAGGCAGAAATGGACCCATGGGGTTGGAGAACTTGGGATGCTTAGGTCATTTGATTCTGGGAATTTGGACCTGTGCTCTTGGTCCTTCCTTGAATCCCTGCAAGGATGTGCTCAGCCAGAGCCTGGGCGGGTGTGTCCCGGTGGGCTCTCCCTGGTGGGCAAGCCCCACATCTCACCTTTCCCTAATGAAGTCAGCCAGCTCCTTGGTGGCCACAGGACCCTGCTTCACACAATGGTAGAGCACCTCAAAGCCATGGTTTTTGTCACCCTGCAAGGCATGAGTGAGCAGATATATAAGGCAGAGAAGACCAGTCAGGTTGACTATCAACAGAGACAGGCCCGGAGTCCAAGGAGTCAAATGTCTGCAGAGATGGGAGAGACCTCACTGGATCAGTAGGCTGAGCTTTCCCATTTGCCCAGGGGAAGCCTGGGACCTTTACTACATTTTTAAGGCTACACCTCCTGGGTGCCGCTTTTCGTGGCCAGAGGTCGACATCAGATGTCTTCCTCTATCATCCTCCACCTTGTTTTCAGAGTCAGTCTTACTGAATCTGAATCTTGTGACTAGAGCCCCAGAGATCCTCCTGCCTCATCCTCCCCTGTGCAGGGTTATAGACGTACTGCATGGCAACTCTTGGCACAGCTGCTAGAGCCTTGAACTCGGATCCTGATGCTTGCAATGCAAGCACTTTTCCAACCAAAGCCAAGAGTGGAACAAACCCAGGTCAGCATTATGTCTGAATGGTCCTGCCACAGTCACAGTCCCCCATCCTAGACCCATTGTTATCAACAGCTCCCTACTGTCACCAGTGGCCAACACCCCCAAAATCCTTAGTGTCTTCCTGTTTCCTCACCTCAGCTCTCAGCTTCCTCTTGGATCCTCCAGCTTCCACACAGACCATTCTATGGCCCCATGGCTCTGCTCAGAGCTCCCACCTCCCCACAGGGTCTCAGTTAGGCCCTCTTCCCCACCAGGAGTATATATTGTCTCTTCCAACTGAAGTGCACTGGGCTACCCTGGGGCAGTGGCTGCGCCCCCTGAGCCCTAGTTCTCTCGTGAAAAATGGCAGCAATGGTAGCAACTGCCACACAGTAGCTTCGTGCGTGAGATGTGTCTGGTATTCTGCACAAAACAAGGGCCTTCTGGGTAATGAGGGCCCCACACAGCTTGCACTGAGCCCACCTGCCACTACTAGGGATCCTCGGGCGAGGCTGCACCAGGCACTGCTGCCCAGGCCATTATCTGGGGCTAACACAGAGCCAGCCACTGGCCCAGTTCCCAGGCCTGGCAAGCCCTCTGCACTGTCTGCCTCCTCGAAGTAGGCAGACAGCTCAGGGTCTGAGGAGAGATGCCCAGGGCCTGTGCCTCTGATCAGAACCTCTGGGTGACAGCCAAAGGACATTTGAACATGGTTTGATACCCCTTTAGTGCTCAGACATCTGCCATGGCTCCCCAGTGCTCTCTAGGGTTTGGACCCAGACTTGTCTCAAAGGAACTGGGGTACCCCTAAAACCAATCAGTTTGAGGCATGGCTCAGGGGTGGAGCCCCTGCCTAGGATTCCCCTGCCCTGCATGCCGTAAGGGGCTGGGGGTATGGCTCAGAGGTGAGGCCCTGGGCTCCATCCTCAGCAGAGAATTAACAGAAAAGGATCCTGATAGCTCAGCCACAGATCCATGTCCCAGAAGACAGAGCTCTCACCCATTTCCTGTACCTCCTGGTGAAACTGAGGCTAGTTGGCCAGCCCCTCCCCAGGGAGAACCTCTGAGCCAGAGGGTTCCTAACTTGAAGGTCTGAGCCCTTGCAGCTGTGCTATCTTGGGGTATGC
The DNA here is from genome assembly GCF_943737965.1 of Phodopus roborovskii. Classification (NCBI taxonomy): domain Eukaryota; kingdom Metazoa; phylum Chordata; class Mammalia; order Rodentia; family Cricetidae; genus Phodopus; species Phodopus roborovskii. The sequence continues at coordinate 1,229,504 of NW_026125665.1, read as the reverse complement.
ATGGGAGGGAAGTTGGGGTGGCTTCTATTCTCTCCTTGTTCATTGACTTCTCCCCCATTTTCACACCTTTTGGAATATAAAACACTGACAATCCATGTAGGAGCTACTGTCACTGCTCCCAAACGTGGGTGTCTCCTGGGCTGCTGCTGAAGGACAGGGGTGGGATGACAGCCCGTAGGGCAACACCTCCTGGGGGTCACACAGCCATTCAAAGGCCATGGGAGAATCTGAGCCCTGAAAATGGCAGGGGACAGTGGAGGCCCTTTAAGACAGCAGAGGCAAGTGAGAGGAGACCCAGCTGGGGAGAGGGGGAGGGAGTATGGCTTGTTGCTAGGAGCAACCGGTTGCTTAGTAACCAGCACCACTTTGCAAGCAGTGGGCCTACTAGGATGGAAGGGGCCTGTTAGTCTGATGCCTCCAGACTCCAGGCTCCCACTCTGGGGCTGCTCCTGCATCCTCAGTGGCTCCCCAGGTCCCTGACCCGACCAACCAGGAGGAGACCTCTGTTCTTGAGTTGCCACCCAGCGTCACACCTCTGAGATACTCAGGGTGTTCCCTGTGGTTGTAATGGCTTTTGTACATCCTGGAATACCGGCCTTCAGAGCTATAGCAGACTGGGCTGTGGGGAACCCTGAGATGAGCTGAGCCACATGATCTGGCTGGCTCTGTGTCCCCAAGAATGGCAGCTCCTCTCTCAGGGCTCACATGTGAGAATCTCTCATCCCCAGACCTGGTTTGCAGCAGGCCTAGATGTTCAAGAGGGACAGGGGCTTTTTTTTGGGGGGGGAGAAATCTCCCCTCAAAAAACAAATTTCCCAAAATGAAGAATTTCTCTGATTGGCTTGCCCAGATCTGAGGTATTCAGTCTGGCCCCAGGTACAAGGTCATGCTATTCTGACGTGCCATCTGTGGAAACGTCCCTGTATAACCCAAGCTGACTAGGGACGGCCATTCTCTTGCTTCAGTCTCTCCAGGTCTGGGGTCCCAGGTGTATGCCTGCACCCAGCTTTGTGCTCTTCTCCTGAGTGATTCTCAGACCACACATGCTGCTCCAGGCCTGGTTCCCAGTGCTATAATTTGTGTCCCTTGCCCTGGATTAAAGCAACCTGTGTCTCCATGTGTTAAATTCCACCTTCTATCTGCCCAGTCCCCCTTAACCATAAAAGTCTCTCCAGCCCTTTGTGAGCTTCCACCAAAATAAGAGCAGTGAGTTACAAAAGGAAAAGGGGACAGAAAAAACAGCAGGTCTTACCCAAAAATGTTCCCCAAAATATGACATCCTGGTGGCCTCTGAGGAGACCCCTGCTGGCCTCTGTCCAGGATCTGTCTGAAAAGAGAGGTGCATTTCAGGGGTTGAGTCATAACCAACAAGGGCCTGAACAGGGAAATGCTACCCACCTGTGGCATATATGTCTCAGTCTCATGGGGATGAGCGTGGGGGTTGGGGACAGGAGCTAGGGTGGAGGGGGCCAAGGTGAGATAGGTTTTTAAGCATGAATAGGAGTTTATGGGTAAAGTCCACAGTGATACCGGATGAACTGAATTCTAGACAAAATGCTTCTAGGCCATTTTAGATGTAGATGTAGATTTAGATGAGTCACTTCCCAAGAGGAGAAGCCAAGGTCAAATGGCAGAAAGGGACAGTGGACTTTGTGTCTGTGGTTTCTGTAGGAGAAGTCTGGGCATGATGTACAGGGTCCCTTGAAGTGTCTGTCAGGGGCTCCATGACATGAGGAGTCCCTTGGAAGCCACTGTTCACCTGGCTCTAAGTCACTCAGCTCTGCCCCTCAGTTTCTCCATCTGTAGGAGACAGAAAGCCCAGGTCACTTTGCATAGGGTGGGGTCACGTGGCATGGAGGGTGTGCAGAATCCTCGGCACACGGTCATCAGAGCTGGTGTCTTCATTCATATTTCATGAGCTGTTGGGCTGCAAGGCGACAGCTGGAGCCCAGGAGGCCCAGTGACAGACTAGACAGGGACAGCTGACAACAGGACCAGACCTGAGAGGACCCACTCAGCTCTGAGCCTCAGTTTACCTAACACAGGAACCTGGCCTATAACTCAGGATCCTCTAGAGTTCATGGATCCAAGCTGCACCTGGGAGGTTCCCCTGGCCTGGCCTGAGAGGCTGTGTGTCCCAGATATAAGGAGGACACTGGGGAAGCCAAGGCCAATGGGAGGGATATGGCCGCTGAGGCCCTGGAGCAGGTGTAGGAGTTCACCAGGGAAATAATAATTTCATTGGGTTAGGCAATGCTTCTAGAAGTTCCTCTGTGGAGAGACACACTGACACTCCAGGAGGAAAAGCCCAAATGTCCATAGTGTGGCTTTTCTTTGTTTTGTTTGATTTTGAAGTGGGGTCTCACTCTATATCCCAGGCTGACCTCTAACTCATGTCCATCCTCCTGCCTCAGTTTCCCAAGAACTGTGGTGACAAACTGGAGCCACCACACCACCTTCCTCCTGTGTCCTGGTTCCTGGCCAGGCCTATCTGAGTCCCCTAAAATGTGCTGAAGGACAGGGGACCCGGTCCCCCCCCCCCGCATCCGTGTGGCAACTCCATCTTATGTGAAGTAAAACCCACCCCCTGTGGCCAGGCCCTCAAATGCACAGCCCTGGGAGCCATCTGCAACAGGACAGATAAACTTCTGCCAGGTTGAAGAGGCTCTTGGGTGCTGTTCCCGGAAGTCATCAATGTCATGACAGCTGCCCCACCCCCACTCCACCACATGCAAAGCCACTGAGGAGTCACACATGCATGCTGTCCCCAACCCCACACATCCATTCACCCCACCAGCTCCTCCTCTCATGTTAAACACTGTCTCTCACAGCCGCAACTGCCCACCTGGCTGCCCAGAACTCCACCCAGTGGCCCTTGAAGGTCCACAACCTGAACTCTGGTCAGGGAGACCTGGGGAGGCAGGAGGTGGTGCCAAGAATGGGCCCTGATACTGCCACCTGGCCCAGGAAGTGACAGCTATCGATGACCCCAGAGTCCACAGCTGTGGGACACCTTCCTGTTCTAAGGCGACAAAGATGTATGCTGGGATCAAACTCACCGATGAGCACCGAGCAGGGCTGAGAGCCCCTAGGGGACGGGTAAACGGGTGAACACGGGAGGCCGCCCTTGGCCCTGACACTTCCGCCAGCCCTGAATGGAGGCCCCTGTGTGGAGGAGGACAGGAAGTCTGGCCTGCCCTGCTTGCCACCCAGCCATCACCTCTCCGCCCAGTACCCCTGGGACCTCCCCACAGCCACAGGGCAGCATGCAGAGAGGGATGCTGAGGAAGCAGGTGGGGACAACGTGACCATTACCAGAGACACACTAATTAGAATAAGCATGACTATCTATGGAGCCAGGGTAACCAAGAGGGAAACTGATGAGACTTTTAAATGTGTGATGCCTCCCCTCAGAGAGGGAAACCCAAACATTCTTCACAACTACTTAAGGCCCAACAGATTAAAGCTTGTTTTAGACAAGGTCTCATGTAACACAGGCTGGGCCTTAAATGTAGCAGATGATGACTTCAAAGTCCTGGTCTTCTGGCCCCCACCTCTGGGTGTGCCACTACACCTGACTTTGAAATGTAAACACTGAATACTACTGAGTATCCCTCGGCCTTATGTTCTTGGGGGGTTTTGAGTTGTTTTACCAATATGATTTGAAAGGATGTTAAAACACCATGGAGGCCCCTAAAAATATTGTGGCCCTCAGACAGTTTTCCAAATGAAACCCAGTGCTTCCTGGACACTGAAACACCAGAATAAGGTCCAGAGACTGACAGACACTTGCTCAGCATCACACAACATTCCACCCCAACAAACCTACACACCAATTCCCCAAAACCTGGGGTCTGGGTGTGCGAACAGCAGTCTGGGAGCAGAGGATAGGCATGCCTGGGTCAGGCACTCTGGATGTTGGGTGGGAGTTGGGTATGCCCACAGCCCTTGGCCCCTTGCTGTGTGACCTTCACCCATACCTTTTGTCTCTGAACCTCTGTGATACCATCAAAAAGCTCATGCTGTCCCCAGACTCAGCCAGTGCTCCATGCAGGGAAACTGAGGCCCCAGCCTCAGCTGAGTCACTTCATTAGATGTACACACATTGAGCACCTCTGTGTACCCTAGCCCCTGGGTGCTGGTGACTCTGGTCACACCCTTCAAAGATATCCCATTTTCTCATTGGTCGTGACCCCACTTAAGGAGCACAATATCATAATTAATATGAGGAGCAGGTTTTACAGTGAGCCCTCACTCCTACTGTCACCTCTGATCTTCCCACGGGGTTTTGGCCCATTTCACAGAAGGCTCAGGGAGTCTGACACACCAGTTTGGGAGTGTCAGGCTTCCTGCCTGGGGCTCATCCCACTGTCCTGCAAGGGCAGGGGCTAAGCGCCTGACCTCCCACCTGTGACTGCACCCAGGAACCGGGCTGGGCTCTGGCATAGGTGATGGTATGTGGGTCAGGGTGTGACCCGGGCAGCCACACCGGTGGGACCGGGGTGACAGAGGCCAGGTCTTGATGGCAGGTGGATCCCATCTAATGGTCATGTGGGAACTGTCCTCTCCTGGTTCTAGGTTTCTCCAGGAAAGCCAGACTGTACCCATCAATCAATGTCATGGTTTGTTTTTGTTCATGCTTTTTTATGAGGCAAAGTCTGGTCATGTAGCCCAGGCTGGACACAAGATTCAGACCTTTCTGCAGGCTCTACCTCGCAGGGACAGGAATAACCCTGCCAGGTTCAACCCATTTTAAAGGGCCAAAAATTCAATCTCTCCCTAACCTTTGGCCAAAGAATGGGATCCCCATCTGGCAAAAATGGGGTGTGCATGTTGGGATTCTGAGACAGACTGGCCTCTTCAACATCAACATTCCAAAGAGGAGACTAGGAGTCAGGGAGGTGCTGTCACCTGCCCAAGGTCACCATGAAGCAGGTTCTACGATGATCCTGCGGACGAGCTGAGGGGCTACCGCCCCCGACCACCTCTGCATCTCATCCTCCATCACCTCGACTAACTCTGTCCCTAGGAGCACATGCAGGCCGCCTCCCTTACAGAGCGCGGGAGTTCCTGATGCGGGCTCCAGGCCTCTTCAGGCCCTGCTTGCCAGAGAGGGACCCCGGTTGCCCCGCGGCTCCACTGCTCTCGCCCTGCAGAGCCCCCACTTGCCTGTCAAGCCCTGGGCCGGTGAAATGGGAGGGAGGTGACACCGGCTGTCAGGCGAGGACAGGGACCACATGGGCAGCGAGGGAGGCGGCCCCCACCCTAGGTCCTGGGAGCTGAGGGCTGAAGATCTGGAGGAGGAATTTGGGAGTCCTCGGGGTCCCCGCTTCCTAGACCCGGATTCAGGGAAGCGGCACCCCGCCTTTTGCAGGCAGCACCTGCGCTCGGACCAGGTCAGGATGAAGGCTGCGCTCGCCCGCCCGCGCCCCGCGCTTCAGGACACTCACCCTGCGCTCTTCGCCCGGTGCCCGCGAACACTCACCCTGCGGCGACCCGCGCCTGGGGACATTCACCCCGCGCCGCCGCCACCAGCGCGCTCTGGATCCGCGCCCCGCCCTCCCCGCGCGCTGCGGAGCGCGCTTCTGGCCCCGCCTACGGGGTGTGGTCTAAAAGAGCTCCGCCTCGCGGAGCTTCACAAGCCTTGCGCGGGTTGGCTGAGCCGCGCCACTCACCCGCAGGCTATTTGCATAACTTAAAGTGACCAGAAACGCACCTTAGGCCCTGAAACCTGCGCGGCCCACGGGAGGGAGAAAGGGAGGAAGGGAGGGAGGGAGGGAGGGAGGGAGGGGAAGGGATGGAGGGATGGAGGAAGGAGCAGCAGCATTTATTGAGTACCTACTGTGTGCATGGCTATTGGAGAATCTCTCCAAGGCTGTGAGTGAGGTAATATTTAATTTTGAGCCTCATTTTACAAACAAAGGCACTGAAGGGCTTGGAATTGCTTTGGAGGTCACACAGCATCTAGTCCATCCATTCATACTATGTGTCATTCATTAACTTACTCAGGCTGCTCTGGTGACAGAATCCAGTGCTATGCAAGAGCTATATATCTACTCCACCCCCATAAGACTTAGAGACAACTCCCTGGCTTGAGCTCCAGTTCAACCTTCCATTCAGGGACACAGGCTGCCTAATTGGCCCCATAACTATTGAATTACCAGCCTCCACTGACCTGGAAGCACCTCCACGGCACTGGGGCCACCAGCCTGGGGACACCCCAGTGTGAAGCCCTGACAGGAAGTCTTGGACCTCAGACACTGCCAGTTAGCATTTTCCTGTGGCTGGGGGTCAAGCCAGTCAGTCCCATTCTGCTGCTGCCCCACCAGTCACCAGGACCCATCTACTGCAGCTCTGCCCCAGAATGATGCTGGATTCTGATGGCAACTCTGCACATTAAACACTGGCTTCAGCAGTGAGATGGCTCATCAGGCATAGGTGCTTGTGGCAGAGTCTGGGTTTGATCCACATGGTGGGAGAGTAGGACCCCTGCACAGTGTCCTCTGACCCCCTTGTGTTTGCTGTGGCATGTGCACACTAACCCACAGCCATCAACTAGAACAATAAAGATAATCAAACCTGTAACTTGAGAACTATCTAGCAGCAGGGTGGTCATGGGAATCCTTATAGACACCATACCCAGATGACCCATAGCCAGTGTCTCTACATGTGAACTCACGTGGACATTCACATGTTCCAAGTGTCCCTTTTCTGCCCCAGGAGCCTGTATGATATTCGGTCCTCAAATCACCTTCAGGTTCTGGGGGTTGAGAATGCTGACAATAGCCTTAGACATTTTAAATGTGAGCACACACCAGCGTCAGGTGGAAAGTGGGTGACCATCCAACCTACCATGACTGATTGGTTGTTGTGGCTAGTGCTGGCCTGGTTTGGTGTTTCCCACTCCCAGGCACTTCTGTCATGGGTCTGTGCCACACAGCTGCCGGATTCTCTGTATGCCTCAGTTGTATCTCCATCTATGAAGTGATGGAAGAAGAGTCTCCCCTAGTCTGAACTATGAAGAGGAAAATTGTTCGTGTGTGTGTGTGTGTGTGTGTGTGTGTGTGTGTGTGTGTGTACATGCCATTTATACACACCTCTCAATGGGTGACCATGCTGGTTCGTGTGTTATCAAACCTAGAAAATAACCTCAGTGACCTCAGAGAAAATGCCTCCACCAGGCTGTGGATGTGTCTGTGGGCATTTTCTTGACTGGTGACTGGTATGGGACAACCCAACTCACTGTGGGCAATTCCACTCCTGGGCACATGGTCCTGGGATGTAGAAAGAGGAAATTAGAAGCATTAAGAGCAGAACAGTAAGCAGCACTTCCCATGGCCTCCCCTTCACTTCCTGCCTCCAGGTTCCTGCTTGATCTCCTGCCCTGGCTTCCCTTCATGATGAACCTGTAACTGAAACACAGCCCACATTGCTTTGTAATGGAGCCCTAACCCTGAATCAGACTAAATGGGAATGGCTTAGATCCAGAATGTTTCCCCAAAGGGTATAGTATGCAGCAATGTAAGAGTGAATCAACTACAGTAGTACTTCCCACATGGATCCTGCACTTCAGAGGCTAGCCTGGGCTCCCACGCTGACAACCGAGTGTTCAGCTGGGTGTTGGTGGCTCATGTCTTTAATCCCAGAACTAAGGAGGCAGAGGCAAGTGGATCTCTTATGAGTTCGAGGCCAGCCTGGTCTACAGAACTAGTTCCAGGACAGGCTCCAGAGAAACCCTATCTCTAAAAACAAAACAAAACAAGAAGGAGGAAGAGGTGAAGAAGAAAACTGAGTGTTCAGTGGTGGCCAGAGAATTTGGCCATTGCCATCACCAGTGGGTGAGTCCACCAACAATTCCCAGTTTAAAGGGCTGGGAGATGAGTGACACATTAGGATGGAGGGAGGAGTCACCCCAGCTCCCCTTCCCCGCCTCTGCAAAATCAGTAGCTTTGCTCTGCCATGACTAGGTCTGACAAACTATGACCTGGGTGTACCGGACCTGAGCCCAATAAGCCAGGGTGCTTGCTCTTGCAGGACCTCCCAGCTCCGCACGGTCTTTCTTTTCTGTTTTTTGTTTGTTTGTTTTTGTTTTTTTTTTTTTGTACGAGTTTTCTTTCATTCTGTTTTTGGGCATAAGATAGGGTTAGGGTTGTCTGCGCACATTCAGCTGTTGTTTTACACTGAGCCACGCCCCACCCACCATCTCTCCTCTGATTGCTCAAGCGCTGGAGCCCAGGTAAGGCTCCTGGCCGGGAACGCCAGGGGATCTGGCGCCTCGCACAATTATCAGGCGAAGTGTGACCACATTTACACACCCGCCCCCCCTTGCAAACCTGGACCAGGGGCGAGCGAGGGGCCGGGAAGTCTAGGACCTGCGGCTAAGACCAAGGGAGGAGACGCTGCAGCCTCGGGAACGCGCATGGCGGGAAGGAACAGCCTGAAACGGCGCGAGACCCTGGAAGCCCCGCCTCCGCGTGCATGCACGCGCATACATATACACGCGCGCGCGTGCCCGCTTGCTGAATCTGAGGACCAGCAAGCCCGGGCATCCTCCTGCCTCAGTACCCCATATTGAGATTACAGAGATATGCCTCCAAGAGCATCTTTTTTATACGGATTCTGGGAGTCGAACTCGGGTCCTCTTGCTTTTTTTTTTTTTTTTCCTCCCATTTCAAACAACCTCACCAGGTAGCCCAGGCTGGCCTTAATGTCAACATCCTCCTGCCTCAACATCCTGGACAATGAACGCACCTGGCCGCGTCCCTACTGTCTCCTTCCTTCCTTTCACCTTCCCGCCCTCCCCAGCCCCATTCCCTGACGCCCTGAGCTATCGTCCAGGCTTCGAGCCCCTGGAGTCCACTCCGGGCCGAACATGGTTGTTTTTAGTGTGCAATCCGCTGTAATGGGGAGCATTGCAGGCAGCTAGGGAGGGATGGAAATGCAAGCGGAAGGAGAGGAGTGAGCAGAAGGGTAAGGAAGGGCCTGATGTAAGGGAGGAAGGCCCCTGGAGGAGGCCACCAAGGCCACCAGCCGTAGAATGATAGGCCTTGGAATTCTACAAAACACTGGCTGGGATCCAGCCTCCCTCTAATAACCTTAGTAAACATTCAGCATTGGACTAGGGGCGGTGGAACTCGTAGGTCGCTTGGAAGGCTGGCCTGCATGCAGGCACAGGAGGCAGGATTGTGGCCCCAGCACCATTTGTGTGACACAAGCCTGTCACCCCGGAAGCGGGGGAGGTGAGGCAGAAGGATCAGGAGTTTGAGGTTTTTCTTAGTGGGTTGCCAAGTGGAGAGGCTGAAATGTTAAGTTCCGGGTGCTGGACACTGGGGTTGTACTGATGGCTCTTCTTCCGGTTCAGGACTCCTGCCTATAGTTTCTGCTGGCAAGGGATAGATGAGTTCCTGGGAGGTAAACTCCAGGCCCTAGTGCTTCGCAGCTGCAGCCCTCCTGAGCACTGCTACCCTGAGGGACCAGGAGGGTCTTGGACTCCTGGTGACAGCCAGCATCCTCTTCATCACACAGGCAGGTGGCCAGCAGAGAAGACCTTCTATCCCTGCTGCTGACACACACAGACTGCAGGCTGATTGAAGTACCTGTGAGCAGGGAAGCCACAGGGGGGAGAAGAGGGAGGGGCTGAAGGGAGCTCCAAGACCAAGGGCACTGGCTGCTCTTGGAGAGCGCTGGGTCAGTCCACCACTGATGCTCCTTTCTGACACTGTGGGCACTGCAGGTATGTGGTGCCCAGACAGACATGCAGGCTAATACACATAGAATAAACCTGAAAGAATTCTAAGACCTGAGACTACAAGAAGGGTATGGTGGCACATGTCTGTCATACCAACACTCAAGATGCTAAAAGCAGGACACTGTTAAGTTTATGGCTGCAGGTAAAAATGTTGGCAACCAAGCCAGAAAACCTGGACCCACATGGACAAAAGAAAGTCATCCCTCCAAGTTTTTCTGAGTGTAATACAAATGCAAAGTAATACAAAGTGACCCAGAGCACAGTGCCTTCCTGTGGGGCTGAGATGGTGGCTCCTTGTTGTCAGTGAAGGCTGTGGAAGGTAGGCAGATTGTGTTTGCCTTGGAAGAACTCAGGTTGCAGGGGACAACATATCAGGAGGAACAGGTCTTCATAGGGCTATGGCTCTGAGCTCATTCCCAAAGGTCTATGTGACCTACCATACTGAATGCACCTGTGGAGGCCTTGTGGTGGCAGACAGAGGTGCCCCTGGATTCCAAATGGCCTGTGCCACCAACTCTGTCCCCTACCTAGCACCCATCCCCAAAGCATTCATTACAAGCTGCCTGGCTGGTGACACAGCCTTGTCCACAGCTGCTTTAAACAGGTCTGCTCTAGAGATGTGAGGTCAAAAATCAAGGCTCTATAGAGTTGGTGTGACATGGGCAGCACTGAGTATAAACCCATGGCATTGGGTGTCCCACGCCTGACTTGGTCAGGGTTCCTATTGCTGTGATGAGACACCATGAGTGTAAGCAGCTTGGGGAGGAAAGGGTTTATTTGGGTCACCTTCACATGGCTGTTCACCATCAAAGACAGTCAGGAAGAACCTGGAGACAGGAGCTGATGCAGAGGACATGGAGGGGAGCTATTTTCTGGTTTGTTCAGATTGCTTTAGAACCACCAGCCAGGGATGGCACCGCACAACACGCTGGGCCCTCCCCCATTGATCACTAAGTAAGAAAATGTACCTATAGCTTGATATTCTAGACATTTTCTCAATTGAGGCTCCCTCCTCTCAGATAACCCCAGCACACCTGAGCCTTTTTTTCTCTGCTAAATTGTCTCCAAGTATTGTGGCTAGAGGCCATTAAGAAGAGGGAACATAAGTTAAGAAATTGCCCCCACCAGATTGGGCTGGGTGTGTAAGAGCAATGAGCAAGCCATGGGGAGCAAGTCAGTGAACAGCTCGCCTCCAGGCTTCCTCTTGCCTTGAACAGACCCCTTCTCAAATTGTTTATGGCCAAGGTATTGACGTAGCACTAGAGACCTAACTAAGACATCAAGGCCAAAATCTGACCCAACTGCTTTATTTGTTGTGGTTTTTGAAACAAGGATTCACTGCTCAGCTCTGGCTGGCCTGGAACCCACTTTGATCCTCCTGCCTCTGCAACCTGAGTGGTAGGACGTAGGGTGTGCCTGCCTTGTGACCAGCACAAACAAGTGATGGCAGCACTGCTCCCTCCATCTGTGGTGCTGCAGATGGAGGCTGAGGTGTCACAGTGAGAAACTGCTATCCTAAGGGTGTGCTGTGGCATGTAGCTAGAACTCCACTTTGCAGGCAGGGAAGGCCTCGTCCTGCATGGACACCATGCTGCCACTGCCCAGCACCCTGATGCCCAGCGCCTGATGCTGCTCATGCGTCTCCTCATACCACCTGTGCATCACCGCCGAGTCAAAGGTGGGGATCAGTGTGACCTGGGGGGTGGAACAGGCAGACAGGTGACACTCCCCTCTGATACCATCCCCCAACCCCCTGACTGCAGCACATAAGGACCTTCTTTGTAACCAAGTATTACCACACAGCCCAGGCTGGCCGGCCACTTCCCACCCACCATTGAGAGTCTCCCACACACCACTGTGACAGGGCAGTGCTATTGCCAGGCTAATAGCTCCACATGCCCCTCAGACCTGACACTGCACACAGGGCTGCCTGATTATCTGCTCAGAATCCTTCAGCCTGCACCCTTTGGTAGCACGTCTCAGCTGCAGTGGACACAGAATCTCAGCCCCATGGGCTGGGGTCCTGAGGCTGAGCAGGAAGCTCCTCTCAAAAGCAGGAGTCCTAGGGTCCTGCAGGGGTTCACGCACCTGCAGGTCAAGGTCCCACTGCTGCTTGCCAGCCAGCAGTGCATCCAACACGGCCCGCAGGCCCTCTTCCTGGCGTTGGCCCTGTCCACTGATGACATAGCAGAGCGCACGAACTCGTAGGAAGAAGTCCTGGTCCAGGTGGCCTGCACCACCCCCAGGAAGGTAGGCCATGTCCAGGTAGACAGGGGAGCCAATGGCAGGTGGCACAGGGCGGGTACTGGACCCTGTGGGTAACATACAGGTCGGTGGTAGTATCAGGGCATCTATGTGACAGACGGTTATTACCTCCCACCAAAGACAGACAGCCCAGATCCCTGTACCCCATATTCACCTAAGGGGCCAATGCCAGGCACAGTTCCTGGGCCACAGAGATGGGCAAGCTAAGCCCACAAACTGGGTGTGCAGAACTAAGAGGGCTCCCCAAACTGGTCATGTGGCAAGTGCTTGAGGCTCAAAGCTCTGTCCCCACTCCCGGGTGACAGGGAGCCAGGGCAGCAGGGGAAATCAGGCCTGAGGGGGCCCCAGGACAAGAAGCACGCACACACAGAGGCTCAGTGCCATGGGGAATAAGGTAATGGCAAGCGCAGGGCAACTCCAGCCCTGCTTGGCCTTGGCACAGACAGTGGGAGCTGTGACTTAGGGCAGACTGACCTGTTGGGGACACTGGGGATCCAGCATGGAACTGAGGTCTGCAGGGCCCTTCTGGGCCCAGACCTCACTGGGCAGTTGTTGAGGCATGAAATCCTACAAATGCCATCCTGTCCTGGCTCTGGCATGAGCAGAGCAGGTGCTACAGTTTGCTGTGCAGTCTCTTAGGCGTGTGGGCCTGATGGGAAGCATGTCACTAGGTGCCAGCCTGGGAGACAGAGCTATCAAGTCCCCCTGGTCACTTAATCTAGAAACTGGACTAAAGCAGCCATCAGCTGCTGCAAAACCTAAGGCCAGAGCCCTGCTGAGGATGGCCTGGAAGTGCGCAGAGTGCCCCTTCCTACTTTCAGGGAAGGCCTTGTGGCCTAGAAGCTCACCTATCAAATCAACATTCACAAACTGAGCCAGTCTGGGCTATAGTCCAAAACCCTGTCTCTGAGTTAGGGTCTTTCTTGATACATAGCCCAGGCTGGCATCAAACTCATAGAGATCTGCCTGTCTCTGCTTTCCCCAGTGCTGAGATTAAAGGCTGTGCTACAACACCTGACAAAACACTCTCAAAACACCAAAAAAGCTAAACATGACAGACATCCCAGCCTCTTTGCCTCTGCAGGCAGAATCCCAAAATAAGGCCATCTCAAAACACATGTGAACAGGAGGAAAGCCCGTGCCAGCCTAGGACCTGACTGAAATTCCTAGAAAGCAACACACCCATACCTAGACCAGAAGTCCTCTCTGGAGGTTCTACAATCCATCACCCTCAGCTGGCGCTGGGGCCACGGGCCAGTCCCTCAACAGAAGTGAGGCCCAGAAAGAGAAGAGTGGCTGGAACGACAGTACAAAGGTGGGATGGACTCACCAGAGGAGGTCCTCGTGGCAGGGACCACTTTGGGGGTAGTCTTGGGGACTGAGGGCTTCTTGGTGAGGGGCACACGGCCTGGCTTCTCTGCAGGCTCACTACGGGTGCTTAGAGGCCTGGCCCGGTCCCCTGCAGGGCCCTTGGCCTTGGCAGCTGCAGCTCTGGGGGCAGCAGAGGCGGAGCTCAGCCTTGCAGGGACCTTGCGACTGCGACCAGGATTCGCGGGGTTGGGTGGCTGCCTGGCACGGGGTGGCAGGGCCTCGGGGTCCACCATGCAGATGCCAGGGGCATCGGGCAGAGGTGGTGGTATACGGGGTGTGGGCAGCGGGTCCCTGACTGCACTCTCACTGCCCGCTTCGTCGTCGGAGTCTGCGATCGGCACAGGGTCAGAGTCAGACAAGGTGGGTAGTGACTCACTCACTGATGTGGGCGGCGTTTCGGGTGGCCGCTCCTGCGAACGGGCGCTGCTGTCCGAGCTGCCCGGAGACGCGGGAGGGAGTGGCTTGCGGTGCGCAAACTCACAAGGTGACACGAGACACAGGTCCACATCGTGTGGGGATGTAGAGCGCCGAGTGAGGCGCAGGGGAAGACTAAGTCCCGAGTCACCTGCTGGCAGAACCTGCTCGAAGGACACAGACAGTGACTCATCTACCTCAGTGGAGTGCGGTGAGCCCAGCTCCGCAGGCAACGAGGGCGTGGTCAGAGTGGGTGTTGTGGCTGTAGGTGTAGTGGCTGAGGGTGATGCATCCAAGGCAGGTTCAGGGCGTAGAAGGCTGAGCGACAGACGCTCAGGGCTATTGCCAGGTGTGGTAGGTGGTGGGGACCGAGCAGCTGGAGACAGGATCGGGGACTGAGCGGGTGGTCGCTCGGGCTCCAGGCTGCTCCCTGCTACTCCGGGGCACTCGGGCACATGAGCCATCGGTGGCCCTGAGGGAACCGGGGCTCGAGGACCATTCTGTGATGTGCGAGGCTTCGTGTTGGGGACACCTGGCCCGGAACGACGCATGTCACGGACTATAGGCCGTGTAGACCCGGGTTTTGTATCCTTCTTCTGGTCACGCATGGGCGGAACTGGCTCTCTTCGCACTGTGCTCCTGCTGGCGGAGCTGCTGGTGGTGCTCCGGACAGGCTCTTTGCGTAAGCTGTCCCTTGAGGCCAAACTGTCCTGGCTGTCAGCCCTCACAGGGGCATCCAAGTCACCCGCGGTAACCACTGGCCGGCGTAGACACGGCAGATGCTGCAGGCGCTGCAGCCCGTCCAGCAGGCGTGTGGGCGGCGTGCGTCCAGGAAACAGCACACGAACCACCTTTTCGCTGGGTGATGCAGGGTGCCATACCAGTAGCGCGCAGGCAGGTGCTGCGGGGTCCCCGGGTGGCGGGTGCACCACAAAGAGCTCAAGGCGGCCAACACCCAGCTTCTCAAAGAGGACAGTGGGGCGTGTGGGCTGCGGGCCACGCTGCAGGGGTAGGGGTACAATGCCCAGGCTCCGCAGCAGGCCCCGTGCACACACCGCCTCATCTTCACCCCCGCGCAGCCGAGACACTGCCTCTCGTGCATTCAGGAACACGACACCCAGGGCGGGGGAAAGAAGGCGACGCAGCCTCTCCTCGTGTTGTCCTTGTGGCCCTGCAGCCGCCTCACGCTCTGCCAGCTTGCGGCGCAGCAGGCTATTGAGGCCAGGCAGGCTGTCTGCTCCTGCGTGGGTGACTAGCACTGCGTCTACACGGTCCAGGTGGCGCACCAGCTTCCAGAAGCTTGACTTGGGGTTGGAACCACCGTTCACCAGCACAGTGAAGCCATTGACTGCAAAGAAGGCAGCATCGCCCAGGCCACCTGGGAACACATAGCAGCAGGGCCGCGCCAGGCGTAAGAAACCACCTGCGGCTGGTGGCTCCAGTAGCTCGAAGGGCGACGGAGGCTCCAGCGACTCGGCCACATACTCCAGAAAGGCACGCAGGCCCTCGGAGGCCGGCAGACGCGCAGGTGGATTCAGTCGCAGCCGCAGCCCAGACGTGGGGCCCAGCAGCATCCAGTCCCCGAAGGTTGGACAGGACACGGTGAGGGCTGGTGGGGCAGTGGGTGCCGAGGCCAGTGCATCCTGGACCTGTAGGACCAGCATAGGGCCACCAGGACCCATGGACTTGGGCACCACTGCCCCTAATACCCAACTTGCTGCTAGGCACCCCAGGCCCACCTGGCCTCGCCTTCCTGACCCACGGTCCCATCCTTTGTGCCTCCCCCTCACTGTACCTATCTGTGAATGGGCAGTTTGGGGCCCCTTTCCCACCCATGAGCAGTGCAGAGGGGACAGCAAACAAACAGCTCACCTCTTTGTCCCCCAGCACCTGCAGGAAGTGCTGGGCTGAGAACCCCCCGGTTTGCAGCAGCAGCTCCCCTGTCTCTTCCAGGCAGGGTCCTGCCAGCACCAGCAGTTTGTGAGGGGCAGGGTCCATCAGGAGGTTCCGGAGCTGTGGGTGAGGGTCCCTTGTAAGCAGTGCCCAGGCTGCCACAGCTCTGACTGACTGTGACAGCTGTGGAAGCAACTGAGAAGCTGTAGGGGAGGCAGAGCCTGGCCTGCTGTGGGCACAACTGCCCCCCCCCAGTCTCCTCCCTGTGCCAGCTGTTGTCACCTGCCTAGCAGTGCTCTGGCACCTCCTGCAGGAGACTGCTTCAGGCAGACCCATTTAGCTTTTTTTTTTTTTTTTTTAAGGGCAAGGTTCCCTGATGAGAAAAGAGGCCACTAGCAGCATTCCCAGAACTTGTGGCCAGCAGGGTTGAATCCCAGAACAGTCTTGACCTCTACTGACATAAAACTGGTGCTGATTAGCCAAAGCCAAGGCTCCTAGGCACCTGGGACCGCTCCTAGGTCAGACTGGTGGGCGAGCCCTGTGGCTCCTACTGCCTCCAGTTAGACACAGTACAGACCCTCCTCCAAGGATCCAGCCTTCCTGTTCCACCCGCACGAGAGAGGAAGCTGAGGCAGGAAGGGTCAAGTACATGTTCTGGGGCAGGTGTGAGGATGGGACAAGGCACACCCCAGGTCACCTCATCGCACAGGGATTTGTCTGAAGGGTTCAGCAGGACCAGTGTCTCCAGTGTCTCTCCACGATGGTGTAGGCTCCGCTGACCTGTGGGATGACAGGTCCAGGAGACTCCGAATCAGCTGGCCGGATGCCAAATCCTGCCACCACCAAGGGACCCTCGGGCACGCAAGCTCAGGGCCCACACAAGGGTGCTCAAAGCTGTGAGCAAAGATGAGGGCAAATGGAAAACCAAGGATGCCTGGGGCCTCAAGTGGAGACAACCAAAACAAGCTACACTGGTGCCAGGATGGCCACCCTGAGCAACATCAGGGCCACCCTTCGAGGCTGCTCTTGAGCTCCAGCACACTCAGCTGGAGTTGTGTCACTGCCCAGAGAGCCTTTAAAGGGGGCTGTGGCACACAGGAGGTCACACAGCATATGGCATTTCCAGCTTTCTGCACCCACCAGGGATCAGGAAGCCACTGTGACTCAAAGGGACAATTAGATGAACACTTCCTTCCTCTCCAGCAGCTGCAGTGGTGACTCAACCCACTGGCCAGGAGATGAGCTATAACCAAGCCTACAAAGCAGCCAGTGGCTGCTCTGGCCACCCTGAGATCCCCTGCGACCCTGGGAGCTTGCCCTGCATCCTGTATCTCTGCTTCCCTACTGAGCACCCAATAGATTCTCAGCCCCAAGGGCTCCTCCCTAGAGTCTCTGTATCCTTTTGTGCATAGGCCCTACTCCTACTGCCCCAAAGTAGGCAGCATTTCCAAGTTAGGGGCATCCTTGGTGATGCCCAACCCATGCTCAGCAAACAGCTGTCACTCAGCAGCTTGGCATCCACTAAATGGGCAGAAGGAATCCTGAGATAGGTCACCTTTCACAATGCTGGAGAAGGTAGCAGAGTGCCGGGACACAAAGGCCTTGAGCTGCTCATCCAGGCTGCAGATGGTGGGGTCCACATCCTCCCACGAGCGAACACCTACAGGCAGCAGGAGACAGAGCTCAGCTCCAGCACCCTCCTGTCCACCTGCCCTGGCCCCCACAGCTTGGTTCCTCGGCAGGCAGAACCAAGGGACTCAGGCAGGCCTCAGCCTTTCACTGACTTGAAGCCTGGCTGGCTATCTGCTGTAGGTCCCCTGATTTCCTGCTAGGACCCTGAACTTAGAGAGATTTTGTGTGTGTGTGTGTGTGTGTGTGTGTGTGTGTGTGTGTGTGTAAGAGAGAGAGAGAGAGGAGAGAGAGAGAAGACAGAGAGAAGACAGAGAGAGAGAGAGAGAGAGAGAGAGAGAGAGAGAGAGAGAGAGAGAAAGATCCTCACCTTCTACATCTTATGCCTGGGACAGAGCCCCTCATTGAATCTTCAGGTCATCACCTGGTGAGGCTAATAGTAAACACCCAAGGCCACCTGTCTCAGCCTCTCAGAAGCTGAGATTACAGACTGCATCGCACTTGCGGCGGTTGCAGGCGATGCAAACCCGCTGGGTGCCCCAGTGTGACAGGTGCGCCTGAGTCAGCTCCCCGGTGCCAAGCTCCTCCAGGGCGGGCGCGTCACCCACGCGCCAATTAGCAGCATGGAAAGGAGGCCCCGCGGCGCCAAGGGAATGAGCAAGGCCGGCCAGGGGAGGGGCCAGAAGAGGAAGGCCGCACTGCACCGGAACCCCGGGGCCGGCGCCCACCCGAGCCCCAGGCCACCCCCGGAATCCGGCGCCCCATCCGCCATGTCCCACGCGGAGCTCAGGCCGCCGCGCCCCACCCGGACCCAGTGACCCGCACCGCCGGGATGTGTTCAGGCGGCCGTCAGGCACGCGCGGACCCCCACGCCCGCCCGGACCCCAGGCCACGCCCGGAACGTTGGGTCCCGGGACCCTGCGCCCCACCCGGACCCCGGCCCGCCGCGTGCCGGAACCCCCGGCCCCACCCGGACGCCCCGCCGCCTGGCTCTCCGACACCCGCGAGCCCGACCTCGTTCCAGCTCCTCCAGGACGTAGGCCAGCAGCCCCGGGCAGCCGCACTCGCCGCCCACCACCAGCAGCAGCAGCGAGCTCGGTGCCGCCTGAGCCTCGGGCGCTGCCATCACCGCCGCCATCTTCGCGCCGCCCCGACGCTTTGAGCGCCCCGCCCCCACTGGCCACGCCTCTTCATGGAGCGTACCGGAAGCACCAGAGACCCCGGCCGGAAGCGCCCCCTCCGATCCACCCTATCAACGCCCTCTAGACCTTAGGAGACCATGGAGAGATGAGAGGGCCCTGTACTAATGGTTTGATGTCTCTGCCAAAATTCCATTCATTCGTTCATTCCTTCACTCATTCATCCATTCAGGGACACTTTTAGGAGTTCTGGTCTCGTAAAGTCATCCTGTAACAGTGGTTCCACACAGAACTAGAGTCTGACATTTACTAAGAGCTCACTAAATTAGAATGCCGACAGGTAGGGCTTTGAGGGATGTGTAGGAGTTTGCTGTGTGTGTGTGGTAGGCCAGCACCAAGTGAGACAGACATGTTATAGTATGGGATGTATTTAGGTCAGGTGGGCACTGTTCCTGTCATTTTAGGGGAAAAGGACATTTTGGAGGGGTCAGATCAGCAGGCCCGTTAAGTGTTAGCTCCCGTCTGACTCCAAGTAAGTTTGCCTCTCAACCTTCATTAAACTAATGGTCCTCCTGCTTCCATTCTTCCCACATGCTGGGACAGCCAGTCATCAATGCCACAAAAAGCTTCGGTTTCTCTTGGATTATAGTCTGATGGATACTGCTTGTGTGACTCCCATTCACCCCAATCTTACATCTTTTATGGCCTCCCCATATTAAATATCTAAACTGCTGTTCAGACCAAGAATGGCTGCCCTGAGTGAGTCTCTGGAGTATACAACTAAGACCAGCCAGGTACTTCTGCTTTCCCAAGGAGACTGAAGTAGGGGGGGGGACCAGATGTTCACAGTCAGCCTCATCTACCTAGCAAACATCAGTCCCTGCATCAAAAAGAAACAATCAAAAAAGGCACTCAGGAGGCAGAGGCAGGCGGATGGAACTCAGTGAGTCCAAGGACAGCCTGGTCTACAGAGCCAGGGCTGCAGAGAATATTTCAAAACAAACAAAAATAAGCAAAATGCAAATCAGGACTGACTGATGTGGAAAGGACTAGGAGGCGGAGGCAGGCCACTGCTGGTCTCTCGGAGCCTTGTCTAAGCCAACTTCCTCCTTGGTCAATGTGTAGTAACAGCCATGGCCTCGTGCCATGGCCCAGGGTTCCTGGGTACCAACTTCCTTGACTTTTTGGCTCTATATCCTTCCCAAATCCTGACTTCTCCTGTGACTTGTCAGCCTGGAAAGGCTGGGACCTGTAATTTCCTCTGCTATAACAGAAAGAGAATTGGACTTGGTAGTGCATTCCCATAACCCCAGACTCACCACAGAAGGCTGAGGTAGAAGGATTGTGAAGAGTTTGAGACCATGTCAGGCTATAGAGCAAGCCCATAGGGCAACATAAGAAGTTCAAAGCCAATCTGGAATATGGAGTGAGTCCCTTGCCAGTCTGTGGTAATCCTTTAAAACCCATACAAGGAAAAAAAACAAAAAAACCAAAACCCATACAAGAGATGGCTCAGCAACTAAGAACTCTTGGTTTCTCTTGCAGGAGATTCACGTTATTCCCAGCACCCACATCACAGCTCCCAACTGCCTAGAACTCCTGCTCCAAGGGATCTAATGCCCCTTTCCGGCCTTCATGGGTGTGTGTGTGTGTGCACATGCTAAGAAATCTTTTTTAAAAACCTAAGAGACAGACGTGTTGGCTCGCCTTTAATACCAGCAAATGGGGGACAGAGGTAGGCAAATTTTGTGGTCAGCCTGGACTACATAGAAAAATCCAAGACACTTAAAGGTACAGGGAGACCCCACCAAAACACCAGGGAGCTGGAGAACCAGCAGCCTCATGCTGCAGTCTCCGCCCCTTGCAGGGGGCCCTGAGTGAAGGTGCAGAACAAAGCCAACAACCTGTTTTGTTTGTTCACACTTCCTCTGTCACCAGTCCTTCGGGATTTGAACCCAGGAGCTGAATTTGCACTCTTCCAGATGCCTAAGGCTCTTCTGTTTTCTTTTTTTCCCATCTTTCTCTGTATTCCACAGCGACCTCAAACTGTCAAATCTCCTGCCTCAGCCTCCTGGCTTTGGGTAAGGCATGCCTGAGGTATCACTCCTGTAGTTAGTGCTGATATTACAGTCTGGTCTCTGAGGACCTGGAGCAGTTCAATACATCTCCACCACGAATCAGCTGGGGAAAGGTTCCCTATTAAGCTTTGCAGACCAATGGCTCAAATGTTCTGCAAAACTCTCAAAATCAGTCTTGTGTCCTTGAGTTTTTCTGTCCCTGAAGTTCAGGGTCTAGGCATGGGGAGTGCAAAGCCAAAATACTAGACTTGAGACTCAAGTCATGTCCCTCAACCTCTGTTCACATCTAGATCCTGCCAGCTAATGGGTTTTGTATCGGGGCGGAGGGAGGGGAGGGAGGGAAGGGAGATGGAGGAAACTCTGTGAGGCCTCCGGCAGACATTCTGTCTGCAATATTCCCAAGTTCAGTCAGACATCCCTCTTCACTGCTGGAGACAGACAGCTCTCAGCTTCCACATGAACCATATCTACCTGTCAGCTGCTCACCTGAGCCATGCCCTTAGCCCCTCCCTGTGTGATCCCAGGCTGTCACTCCATCCCTGATCCGCACCCCCAGCCCTCCCTGAGGGAACCTAGGCTGTCACTCTACCCCTGAGCTAGGTCCTCAGCACCTCCCTGTGGGATCCGAGGCTGTCACTCTACCCTGAGTCACACCCCCAGCACCTCCCTAGAGGGTTTTAGGAAAAAATAGACCAGGGTCCCTTGGAACTTAAAATGTTCCCTCCTCCATCTCCCAAAGATGGGCTGGCAGATATAGCAAGTTCAACTCTGTTGAGCTTTGCGAGCAATTGGTATCACTCTGACAGTGACCACAGTTTTCTTCATCCCGGCAACAGCCCTGGAGTCCCTGCATCCCATGCAGGGCTTTTCCAGTCCCATCACCACCAGCTTCATGCCGCCCCCTGCCAGCCGCTTGAGGAATTGTTGGCTGAGCCCAAGGCCATGACCCCTCAGTCTGCACCAATTGGGAGCTGCAGGAGCTAGTGATGTTTGCCTGGCCTAGCTGCCTTCACTAGCAGCTCCTTCTGTTTTCCAGGTTAGGCACCCTGCTCATCTCAGTTTCTGAGAGAGGGATGCACTCCCTCAGGCAGTGAAGCGTTCAGGCTGTTTTTTTGTTTCTCTGTATGTTCCCTTAGAAGTCAAGGGAGCATGTAAACTGGACAGGACAATTGGTCTTAGACATTCATCTTCTGTATCCTGCACAACTTGCAAACATCACTGTACCCTGGCAACCACAACTGTATTGATTCTGGCAATTGCCCCTATATTCTGTTTCTGATGAAAGTATAAAAGGTCTGATTGTGGGGTTGGGGATTTAGCTCAGTGGGAGAGTGCTTGCCTAGAAAGCACAAGGCCCTGGATTTGATCTACAGCTTGTGGGGGGAGGAGGCAAGAAAAAACAAAAAGTCTAATTGTTCTCAATATGCTTGTCATAGGCTCCATCTTGCTGTGTGTGGCCTCTCCACCCCTCCAACCTGCTTGATTTAATTCCTCATGGCAGTCCCATAAGTAAATGTGGGCACTTACAGAGTGCCTCCCTCTTCCTAACAGGCCAGTCCAACCTGTGCCCTCAGGTTGCCCTCCCAGCCTTCCTGGTGCTCCAGCTTTCCCATAGCCTGGTCAGAGTGTCTTCCCACCATCCCCTTTATTTCTGTTTCCCTCTTGACTATAATGGTTGATTGATTGTTCCTCCTGGGTGTGCTTTTAGATCCAGCTAGTGTTAAGTGATCGAATTACATACCCATACATTACTCAGGGACCAGAGAGAATCTGAATCTTACCAGTGTGTACAGTGACTCACCTATGAGGAAGTCATCTTCAACAGGGATGAGTTTTTGGTTTGTTTGTTTGGTTGGTTGGTTGGTTGGCTTGGGGTGTGTACAAGACAGGGTTCGCCTCTGCTCCCAGGTGCTGGGACTAAAGGTGTGCTCTATCACCACCAGGCCAGGACTGAGTGGGGGGGGGGGTGGAGATGGGGGTGGGAGAGCAGCGGCACATGCCACATGTGCCACAACTGGGAAGTTAGAGGTTGGGAACTTTCAGGAGTCAGTTCCCTTCTTTCAAAAGTGATACCTGGGGATCAAACACAGGTTGTCAGGCTTGGCAGCAAACACTTATATCCACAGAGTCATCTTGCCAGCCCAGTCACATGCACCTTTCTGAATTTTAATTTATGTGTAACGTTGTTCTGCCTACAAGTATGTCTATGCACCAAATGTGTGCCTGGTACCCAAGTAGATCCCCTGGAACTGTAGTTACAGACAGTTGTAAGTGGCCACATCAGTGCTGGGAATTAAACCTGGGTCCTCTGGAAGAGTGGCCTGTGCCCCTAACCGTTGAGTCAGCTCTCCAGCCCCTATCCAGGAATTCTTTTGTAGGAGTTAACTTTGTGACATCTCGGAGTCTGACTTGTAACCCTCCCATCTCAGTCTCTGGAGTGGCTGGGATGTCAAGTGTGGGTGTCCACAGAGTAGGTAGACTGTGTGGGTATGGATAAGCACAAAAGTGCATGTGACAGTATGTTTGTGACAACAAACTTTTCAAAGTAAGTTCTATGATTATTGGACCCAGTGGTCCACTTCAGGTCCCCAGACTTTGTGGCAAGTGCCTTTCCTTTGCCAACTGAGCCATCTTCCTGGCACCTTTGCTGGTTTTTTATTTTTATTTTTTGAAGCCCTTTTCTTGTAGCTCAGACTGACCTTGAACTCCTTATCTCTACCCTCAGCCTTCCTCATGTTGGGGTGACATGTGAGTCACACCATACCCTTTATCCCCTTGCCCATTAACTCTGTGGGCTTCACAGAGCAATATGGAGACCCAGAGAAGTTATAGAGAAGTTAAAGCCATGGGAGAAAACCACTGGGGGTGGGGGAGGCTGAAATCAGACAGAATGTGGTGCATAGGGGCTGCAGAGGAGCCTAGGGGCCTGCAGATCACAGCTGGGAGTTAGCTAAGCCACTGGGAGAATCTGATGAGGCTCCAGGGCTCAGAATTCATTAGAGTCTAACTGATCAGTGATAAATGTTGGTGAACCCTGTTGGTGAAGCCAGACTTCATGGAAACAAAACAAATGGAATATTACCAGGAGCAGCATTCACTGACATCTGGAAGGAGACAAACTTAGTCTAGGAGATAAACTTAGTCTAAGAGAAGTGATGAGTTGGCAAAATGGCTCTCCCAGCCTCCTGGGCACCAAGCACACAGCTGGTGCACATATATGCATGCATACTCATAAATAAGTTTAAAGGTCCCTAAGTAAGCTGCATGTGGAACACATACCTTTTAATAAGAGTACTGGAAAGGCAGAGGCAGGTAGCTCCCCGAGTTTGAGGCCAGTCTGGTCTAGCAAGTGAGACCTTGTCCCAAAATAATAAAATTTAGTAACCAAGTGTCATTTGTGATGGGGCATAGTGGCACATGCCTGTCATCTCAGCACTGAGGAGGTTGAAGCAGGTGACTCAGGAGTTCAGGAATATTGGTAGCTACATGGTGAAGTCAAGTGCAGCCTGGGGGGGGGGGAAGCATGTTGTCACAGAAGCATAAGGTGGGCCAAAAATTTCTTAGAAATTTTTCTGTCCTTATATTTAAAAACTATCAATAAAAGTACCTTTCAGATAAATGGGGTGGTGGTGGTGGTGTGTGTGTGCGCACGTGCGTGTGTGTGTGTGTGTGTGTGTGTGTGTGTGTGTGTGTGCCGTGCGCGTGCACCCCAGCACTTGGAGGCTGAGGCAGGAGAGAGATGAGAACGGAGGACAACGCACAACGCCCCAGTCTTTGCATACAGTGAATGGCTCTAACCATGTCAGGGCTTGCCTTTCTCCCTCATCCCCTCAGCCTTGCCAAGGAGTATATCTGAAGCTGGACCCCAAGGCCCATCCCCTTATTTGGTCACTTCCTTATACCTGACTAAAACTCCAAGGTCCAACTATCAAAAAACTCTGAGTTCTAACAATCAAAACTCATTATTTGGCTAACCTGTCCAGTTGGGATTTACCAACTCACCCTAGTACAGACTTCCCTGTTTTCTCCTTCAGAACTCCATCTGCAGACATGTGCTGCTGCCTTTGCCCCACCCAGAAGCACCCCAAGCCCCATCTGTCCTTCTGGGTAACACATCTTAGTGCTGAGAATGTGGTCTCTGGGTGTGTCCTGTAAAAAACTGACTCTGAGGCCCCTTCACATAGCCTTGGCCTTAATCCCCAACCCAAGGCAAGGGAATCCTGGGGAACAGACAGTAAGGCTGAGGGCATTTTGGGGGTACAGGGACTGGAGTGAGCAAGGAGGGGACACTTCTGCCTGGTGACTGACAGATCAAAGTGGTGTGGTCTGAAGCCCCAGATTAACCGGGTGCACTGTGGAAGGACAGAGGTACAGTAGAAGGCCAGCAATCCAGAACCCTGAAGTCCACCAACAGGTGGGATTCTTCATAGCCCCCAGGACTAGAGCCTGATGGAGTGAGAGGGTGTGTTAAGGCTGCAGCCTATTGTTATTCAGAAGAGGCTAAAGGGGGAATCTGCACATGGCATAGGAATTCACAAGGCCAGGCTCAAGGCTAAGGCTGGGCCTGTGGTACTGACTTCTTCACTCATTTCCTGCATCTCATTTCCTACCCTGTGTCCTTTCTGTATAGGTTGCACCCCAGGTTCTGTTCTGCATCTTACAGAGTACCTGCAGAACAGAGGCAAAGAACAGTGCGTTCCAGCAGCGGGAGGCACTGTGTCCTAGCCTGCCCATGGCACACCGTCACACTCATATGCTATTTAGTTAGGGGGGAGTGTTGCAGTAACATGAAATTTTGTTATGTGGCCAGCATTCTCCTGCCTCAGTAAGATCACAGGCATGTGCCACCACGCCCAATTTCTAAATCTTACAACTATCCTAGGGGCCAGGAGTGTTAGTGGTTTCCTCTGAGAGCTAGGAAAACTGAGGCCCCACAGATAAATGATAAATGGGACAGGGTAGCCCGACCAGCAAGCAGCCCAGGTTGGTAGCTCTGCCTTGCACTTGAGCCAAAGGGAGGCGCGCGCCACCTAGTGGCCGCTAGCGGAGACACACTGCGGATATTGTCTCCTGTCTGCCTAGTTAAGGGACAGAGACCTGGAAAAGAACAAAGTTAAGAGATTAAAATTCGCTGGGCGTTGCTGGCATGCGCCTCTCTGTGAGTTCGAGGCTAGTTCTAGGACAGCTTCCAAAGTAATACAGAGAAACCCTGTCTCCAAAAACAAAAACAAAAACAAAAAAAAAAAAAATTTAAAATTAAAAAAAAAAAAAAGAAAGAAAGAAAGAAAAGAAAAAGGCCCGCGGGTGGCACACTCTTGCATCCCAAGAATCAGGACCTGAGGCAGGAGAATTAGAGTGAGTCACAGGCCGGCCTTGGGTACACAAATCCTGTCTCAACACACAATAAAATAAATTGATTACATATAAAAAGATCGATGGGGCTAGAGAGATATCTCAGCAACTAAGAGCACTGCCCGGGCAGGGTTCGGTTCCCAGCACCCACAGGAAGGCTCACAACCATTTAACTCCTGTACCAGAGGACCCGACACTGTTTTCTGGCCTCCGCAGGCACCAGACACGCCGGTGATGCAGACACACCTGCAGGTAATAAACTCACACACCTAAAAGAATTAAAACAATGTTTTAAAAGGATGGATAGGAGTGGGGCGGTGGTAGTGCAGGCCAGGAAAAAAAGGAAGCAAAGGAAAGAAGGAAGTGAAGGGTGAAGGAAGGAAGGAAGCGAAGGGAGGGAGGGAGGAAGGGAGGGAGGAAGGAAGGAAGGAAGGAAGGAGAAAAAGGAAGGAGGGAGAGGAAGGAAAGAAAGGGGAAAAAAGACTGCTGGATTCGAAATCGAGTCCATTACGCCTACCATTCCCAGCATCCCCCGCGTGCAGAGGCTCTGTCGTAGCTCCGGAGAAATGTGCAAGAGCTCGTCGCTGTGCCTCCTGGGAATTGTAGTCTCTGCGGGAGAGAGGCGGGGCTTTTACGTAACTGATCTGTAGTCAATAAAGAACCTAAGATTTTAGAGTGCTAACATATGTATCCAATGGACGCACGGCATCAGGAAGGGCGGGACTTCCGTTAGAGACTCCATGGTGAGAGCCTGCGCGGAAATCAACACTTCCTTTTGTGACTGGCGGCCAAGGAGGACGCACCGCCATGAAGGCCTCAGGCACGGTAAGGAGCCCGTAGTACGGCTGGGGGCGCGGCGCGGGCGGCGGGACGGCGCGGAGTTACTGTATCGGGATGGCGCCGTGCACGGCCGCCGGGACCCGCTCTCCAGTCACGGGCAGCTCAACGAGTCGCAAGCTCCTCGCGGCAACATGGCGGCCGCCGCGTGCTAAGCATCAGCCGAGGGAGCGGGTGGAGCTGGGCCTATATGGGAGCGTGCACCGCCTGGCAAGCCATTTCCCCGACCTCCAACAAGATCCTCCTGTCTGGGAAATTTCCTGGCACACTGCCGCACTCTTGTGATAGCAGAACCCGGAAAGTTGAGTGAGGCAGGATTATCGCGACTTCCAGTATAGAAAGACTCCGTGCACTACCCCCCCCCAGAAAAAAAAAACAAACGAGAGATATGGGTCTAGTGCTCAAGAGTTTGGGAGGGCAAGTCTGGACACACTCAATTTCTAAGCTAATCTGGAGTGCTAGACGCGCATGTAGGTGGAGCATTGCCATTTGTTAGACATTTGACAAGTGCACATTGCAGCCCCTTACAGCTCTGAAATCATCAGCCTGGTGCAGCACACTTGTTATCCCAGTACTTGGGAGATAGAGGCACACAGGTCGGGAGTTGAGTCATCCTTAGCTATTTCCAAATTGGAGGCCCAGAATGTCCTGCCTGATGCTTCTGAAGGACAAAGAGTAATTAGACTTCTAAAGTGTGTCTCACATTATTAACTCGACCCTCCTGTGCTTGCTTGTGAGAAGCACATGACTGACCTGGAGTGGGGGACAGACAGATGCTGCCCTCCTGGCAGCTGGTGAAAAGCCAGTTTGGAGTGTTGAGGGAGAACAGTGGCCAGAGTGGCCTGCCACTGGGTTACTTGGTGTATTTAGGAAAGGCCCGTGGGGTGATGGAGCAGGGTCCATCATCCTCCACTACCCTCTCTTTCAGCTTCGGGAATACAAGGTGGTGGGACGCTGCTTGCCCACCCCGAAGTGCCACACGCCACCACTATACCGAATGCGCATCTTTGCACCAAACCATGTGGTGGCCAAGTCCCGCTTCTGGTATTTCGTGTCACAGCTGAAGAAGATGAAGAAATCATCTGGAGAGATAGTGTATTGTGGACAGGTGTGACCCGAGGCCCCATGGGATGAGAGTCCCTGGACAACCCTACACCCAGGGTAGCACACCTCACTCATTGTCCTCCCCACCCACAGGTGTTTGAGAAATCACCACTGCGTGTGAAGAACTTCGGCATCTGGCTGCGCTATGACTCCCGCAGCGGCACACATAACATGTACCGAGAGTACCGGGACCTGACCACAGCTGGTGCTGTCACACAGTGCTGTGAGTCCCCAACCCAGGCCTCCTGCACCCAGCCCAAGAACTACTGCTGTCTGTAGCAGCAGTTTAAACAGTGGTGCATACAGCAAAGGGGCTTCGTCGCCTTTGGGGGGCTGTGTGGTGCCCCCCAGAGTGAATCAGGAGGCTCCACAATCCCAGGGACAGGCAACTGAGGGGGTGGCTGGGGCTAACTTCCTTTTCTCTCCACAGACCGAGACATGGGTGCCAGACATCGTGCCCGTGCACACTCCATCCAGATCATGAAGGTGGAGGAGATCGCAGCGGGCAAGTGCCGTCGGCCCGCTGTAAAACAGTTCCATGTGAGTGACCCTGAGTGGAGGCTGACGCAGGGCTGCAGGGGGTGGTTCCACCTGCTTGGGCCCTGGATATTCATTCCCTCCCTTTCCACAGGACTCCAAGATCAAGTTCCCATTGCCTCACCGTGTACTGCGGCGCCAGCACAAGCCACGCTTCACCACCAAGAGGCCTAACACCTTCTTCTAGACCCAGAAACCCACTGAATAAAACTCGAGTTCTGCCTGGCTCATTGCTTCTGTGTCCCTGAAGAGGTCCCAAGGGGCCCCTAAGCACAGGCTAGCCCTAGCTACCTTATCTCAGTGGCCATTCTATCCCTTTTGTATAACCATGTACTACCATAGTAACTTACCCTCAGCAGGTTGCATCCACTAAGCCCTTCCTGCCTGGGGCCCTGTGTGTGATGTTGAGATGGCTATTTCTGCAGTCTCCGGGATGCTAACTCTGGCCTGAGAATTCCAGGCAAGAATGTGATCCACCCCTAGGACCTGATTGAGCCCCTTATCCTGTTGATGGGAATGAGGCCAGCCAGGGACCTGGGCCTCCAGGCTGCCTCTGAGAACTAGAGTTAAGACTATTACCGAATGTCAATGAGGGTGCTGGGGGGATGCACGGGGGGGGGGGCGTAAGTAGCCCTAGGCACGCAGAGCAGTCATGGGGCTCCAAAGGGTCAGGTGTGACCAAGCTGGATTCTGAAGGGAGCACAGACTAGTGCTAGCCACGTGGGCACTGGGGGTGCACTCCACTGGCTCCTGGAGATGAGTAGCACTAAAGTGTGCTAAGGTCAAGACTGTTTTGGGCAGACCTTTAATCCCAACACTTGGGAGGTAGAGGCAGGTGGATCTCTTGAGTTTGAGACCACTCTGGTCTACAAAAGCTAATTCTAGGACAGCTAGGGCTACACAGAGAAACCCTGTCTTGAAATACCCCCTTCCCCCCAAAAGAGACATGGCTTACCAGGATTCCTGTTGGTTGAAGAATAGAGAGTGTGGTATCAAATTTGCATTGTACATTTTAACACCCTGTCCTTTGGTGGCCAGAAGAGGTCATCTCGTCCCTGGATATAAGATTGGTGGGTACTGGAATTCTTCCCCCAAGAGCAGCCACTTTCCATGATCACTGAGCCATCTCACCAACCA